>NC_138768.1:894799808-895435814 GCF_965119305.1 Pelophylax lessonae | reverse complement strand
CATGCCCTCCATCCCATCCCTTCCATCCCCTCCCTTCCATCCCTCCCCATCCTCCATCCCATCCCATCCATCCCCCTCCCATCCATCCCATCCCCTCCCATCCCATCCATCCCACCCTCATCCCTCCATCCCATCCCATCCCCCATCCACCACATCCCCTCCCACCCCACCCTCCCATTCACCCACCCCCCATCCCTCCCATCCATCCCATCCCCTCCCCCACCCACCATCCCATCCCTCCCATCCCATCCCATTCAACCATCCCTCCATCCCCATCCATCCCTCCCATCCCTCCATCCCATCCCATCCCTCCCATCCATCCCATCCCCTCCCATCCCTCCCATCCATCCACCATCCACCCTCCCAACCATCCCATCCCTTCCATCCCTCCCATCCATCCCATCCTCTCCATCCCTTCCATCCATCCACCCCCTCCCATCCATCCCATCCCATCCCCTCCCATCCATCCCACCCATCCCCCCAACCCCTCCCCTCCATCCCATCCCTTCCATCCCTCCCATCCATCCCATCCCCATCCCCTCCATCCAACCCTCCATCCCTCCCATCCACTCCCATCCCATCCCATCCCTTCCATCCCTCCCATCCATCCCATCCCCTCCCCTCATCCCAACCCTTCCATCCCTTCCATCCGCTCCCATCCATCCCATCTTCCATCCCTCCATCCATCCCATCCCCTCCCATCCATCCCATCCCTTCCATCCATCCCACCCCTCCCCTCCATCCATCCTCCATCCCTTCCATCCGCTCCCATCCATCCCATCCCTTCCATCCCTCCCATGCATCCCATCCCCTCCTCTCCCTTCCATCCCATCCCTTCCATCCATCCCATCCCTTCCATCCATCCCATCCGCTCCCATCCATCCCATCCCTTCCATCCCTCCCATCCATCCCATCCCTTCCATCCCTTCCAACCATCCCCTCCCATCCATCCCATCCCTTCCATCCCTTCCATCCCCTCCCATCCATCCCATGCCCTCCATCCCATCCTTCCATCCCCTCCCCTTCCATCCCTCCCATCCATCCCATCCCTTCCATCCCTCCCATCCATCCCATCCCCTCCCCTCCATCCCAACCCTTCCATCCCTCTCATCCATCCCATCCCCTCCCATCCACATCCCCTCCCATCCATCCCACCTCCCATCCATCCCATCCCTTCCATCCCTCCCATCCATCCCATTAATCCCATCCCTTCCATCCCTCCCATCTACTCCCATCCCTCCCATCCATCCCATCCCCTCCCCTCCATCCCTTCCCTTCCATCCATCCCATCCCCTCCCATCTCTTCCATCCCTTCCATCCATCCCATCCCTTCCATCCCTCCCATCCATCCCATCCTCCTCCATCCCTCCCATCCATCCCATCCCCTCCTATCCATCCCATCCCTTCCATCCCTCCCATCCATCCTATCCCTTCGATCCCTCCCATCCATCCCATCCCATCCCCTCCATCCCATTCCTTCCATTTCATCTCCTCCCATCCCCTCCCATCCTTCCCATCCATCCCAACCCCCATCCCTCCCATCCTTCCCATCCATCCCTTCCATCCCTCCCATCCATCCCATTAATCCCATCCCTTCCATCCCTCCCATCTTCTCCCATCCCTCCCATCCCTTCCATCCCTCCCATCCCTTCCATCCCTCCGATCCATCCCATCCCTTCCATCCCTCCCATCCCTTCCATCCCTCCCATCCATCCCATCCCTCCAATCCCCCTCATCCCTTCCATCCCTCCCATCCATCCCATCCCCTCCCATCCCTTCCATCCCTCCCATCCATCCCATCCCTTCCATCCCTCCCATCCATCCCATCCCTTCCATCCCTCCATCCCTCCCATCTGCTCCCATCCCTTCCATCCCTCCCATCCTTCCTGTCCCTTCCGCCCCTTCCATCCCTCTCATCCTCTCCCATCCCTTCCATCCCTCCCATCCGCAACCATCCCTCCCATTCCTCCCATCCATCCCATTAATCCCATCCCTTCCATCCCTCCCATCTGCTCCCATCCCTCCCATCCCTTCCATCCCTCCCATCCCTTCCATCCCTCCGATCCATCCCATCCCTTCCATCCCTCCCATCCATCCCATCCCTCCAATCCCCCTCATCCCTCCATCCCTTCCATCCCTCCCATCCATCCCATCCCCTCCCATCCCTTCCATCCCTCCCATCCATCCCATCCCTTCCATCCATCCCATCCCTTCCATCCCTCCCATCTGCTCCCATCCCTCCCATCCCTTCCATCCCTCCCATCCTTCCTGTCGCTTGCGCCCCTTCCATCCCTCTCATCCTCCCCCATCCCTTCCATCCCTTCCATCCCTCCCATCCCTCCCATCCGCAACCATCCCTCCCATCCCTTCCATCCCTCCCATCCACTCCCATCCCTTCCATCCCTCCCATCCCATCCATCCCTCCGATCCCTTCCATCCCTTCCGTACCTCCCATCCGCTTTCATCCCTCCCATCCGCTCCTATCCGCTCCCATCCTTCCCATCCGCTCCCATCCCTCCATCCCTCTCATCCCATCCATCCCTCTGATCCCTTCCATCCCTTCCGTACCTCCCATCCGCTTCCATCCCTCCCATCCGTTCCCATCCCTCCCATTTCTTCCATCCCTCCCATCCGCTCTCATCCCTTCCATCCCTTCAATCCCTTCCATCCGCTCCCATCGACTCCTATCCGCTCCCATTCCTCCCATACGCTCCCATCCTTCCATCCCTTCCATCCCATCCATCCTTCCTGTCCCTTCCATCCCTCCCATCCTTCCCATCCCTCCCATCCCTTCCTTCCCTTCTATCCCTCCCATCTGCTCCCATCCCTTCCATCCCTCCCATCTGCTATCATCCCATCCATCCCTTCAATCCCTTCCATCCGCTCCCATCCACTCCCATCCCTTCCATCCCTCCCATCCACTCCCATCCCTCCCATTCTTCCTGTCCCTTCCGTCCGTTCCATCCCTTCCATCCCTCCCATCCGCTCCCATCCCTCCCATCCTTCCTGTCCCTTCCGTCCTTTCCATCCCTCTCATCCGCTCCCATCCCATCCATCCTTTCCATCTCTCCTATCTGCTCCCATCCCTCCCATCCCTCGCATCCCTCCTATCTGCTCCCATCCCTTCCATCCCTCCCTTCCATCCGCTCCCATCCTTCCCATCCTTTCCATCCCTTCCATCCGCTCCCATCCCTTCCATCCCTCCCATCCGCTCCCATCCGCTCCCATCCCTCCCATCCACTCCACATCCTTCCTTCTGTATACAGCATGGTCCATAATGGAGACCCTGGAACTTCCAACCTCAGATCCTTCCCCCATATACAGCATTGTCCATCATGGAGATCCCAGAACCTCCAACCTCAGACCCTTTCCTCTGTATACAGAATGGTCCATATTCTTCCTGAGAGGCATCATTGATAGGGGGAGGGGTAACCGTGGGATCCAATCATAATGCTGATGTTTTGTCTTTTCTGGTTACAGGTCCTCCTCACGGTCACTGGAGCTACACTGGTGAGTTTTCATTTATTTCTACATTTTGATGCTTCACACAGAACTGGGATATTTATCTACCAATTAAGGTTCCACCTCTGCCCCACTTACCATGGAGTCTCACTTATTTTGCTGCATCCAACATGATGTTAAAAATGGTATGGAATTGTCTGCACCCAGTTGTCACAGATCTGCCCAAGACAAGCGCCGTCACTTGTAATGATGGGGGAGGGGGTGTCAGCTGACAGATGGTGCCTCTGCTACTCTACCCCTCCTCTGGAGGGGGGGGGGACTAGGTCTCGGTATGCAAGCTATTCTATGGAGAGTGACCATCAGAGCAGCACCTGGTTTGTGTTGTCAATGACAGCGCTCATCTCCAGCACATCATCATTCCCATTCACACAATCCTACAGTTAGTAGTCAAGTCTCCTCCCCCCCCAGAATATCAGAGGGGTGGAGCAGAAGATTGCTGCAGAGGCCTGGTGGTTGGCTGTAGCTCCCACCTAGGACTGACCATAAATTGGGCTTCGGCCTGGGAAGGAGCTACAGTGCAGAAAAAAAATATTATCCACAAAAATTGGACTTTGCTACTGACTCCCCCGATGTCCTCACCTGAGCCAATTCTCCAATCAGCTTAGGGTGCAGGCACTGGCATCATGGGTAAGGGAAATCGGCAGTGAAGCCTTGCACCCCTCACAGCCAGTTACCTACTGCGCATGCACAAGCCGCTCTGTGCTTTGTGAATGGTCCCGCAGTCTTCTGGGATCTGTAATATGTCCCACAAGGCTGCGGGGGAAGGAGAGGGGGCTGAACTTCCACACATATCGCCACGGCAATCTGACAAAAACAGGTAACCACTCCCCCCCAAACAGTATAGGAGGGGGAGGGTGCAAACAAGCGGAACTTCCCCTTTTGGGTGGAGCTCCGCTGTAAGTACTGGACCCCCTGGAAGATTGGAGAAGGATTTGTGGAAGTAAATATGAACCTTCACTTTATAAAACCCCCAATCAGTGAAAAATAGAAATGTATAAAAAATTAATTTATAGGAGATCACATGACCTTTGTCCTCAGCTACATAAAAAGGCTTAGAAAGCAGGGGGTGGAGACTGCGGGGGGTGGGGGGGAGGGGTGTGTCAGCAGGAGGCAGAGAAACAGCAGTGAATTGCTATGCAGAGGGGAGTGTCAGCAGAAATCTGACAAATAGAGGATAGGCAGGCTGTTCAGGGGGGCGTGTCAGCAGAAGTCTGACCAATGGAGAACAGGCAGACTGTGCAGGGGGGCGTGTCAGCAGAAGTCTGACCAATGGAGAACAGGCAGGCTGGTCAGGGGGAGTGTCAGCAGAAGTCTGACCAATGGAGAACAGGCAGACTGGTCAGGGGGTGTGTCAGCAGAAGTCTGACCAATGGAGAACAGGCATGCTGTTCAGGGGGGCGTGTCAGCAGAAGTCTGACCAATGGAGATCAGGCAGACTGTGCAGGTGGGCGTGTCAGCAGAAGTCTGACCAATGGAGTACAGGCAGGCTGTGCAGGGGGGGGGGTGTCAGCAGAAGTCTGACCAATGGAGAACAGGCAGGCTGTTCAGGGGTGTGTCAGCAGAAGTCTGACCAATGGAGAACAGGCATGTTGTTCAGGGGTGTGTCAGCAGAAGTCTGACCAATGGAGGGCAGGCATGCTGTTCAGGGGTGTGTCAGCAGAAGTTTGACCAATGGAGAACAGGCAGGCTGTTCAGGGGTGTGTCAGCAGAAGTTTGACCAATGGAGAACAGGCATGCTGTTCAGGGGTGTGTCAGCAGAAGTCTGACCAATGGAGGGCAGGCAGGCTGTGCAGGGGGGGGGTGTCAGCAGAAGTCTGACCAATGGAGAACAGGCATGCTGTTCAGGGGTGTGTCAGCAGAAGTCTGACCAATGGAGAACAGGCATGCTGTTCAGGGGTGTGTCAGCAGAAGTCTGACCAATGGAGAACAGGCAGGCTGTTCAGGGGGGGGGGGTGTCAGCAGAAGACTCTCACTCTCCCTGTTCTTTTGGGGAGTATTTACCGACTGCACTGAGGGATAAGTTTGTCATGGGACTAAATAGTGAGTCTAGCCAAAAGAGACTGTTAACAGAGAAAGACCTTACCCTTACAAAGGCAATTGAGATAGCTTCAGTGATGGAAATGGCTGTGAAAGATACAGAGGCATTGAACC
Source organism: Pelophylax lessonae (assembly GCF_965119305.1). Classification (NCBI taxonomy): domain Eukaryota; kingdom Metazoa; phylum Chordata; class Amphibia; order Anura; family Ranidae; genus Pelophylax; species Pelophylax lessonae. The sequence continues at coordinate 895,430,141 of NC_138768.1, read as the reverse complement.
CCCAGAGCAGAAGGGAAGAGGTTAAAGAGGAAGTTTTCAGAACAGCAGTCAAGCAAACTGCAGCTAACGGTAAATATAGAACCTCACCAACCAGGACGTCAGCTTGCTACCGTTGTGGGAATACAGACCATGATCACAAAGTCTGCCGGTTTAAGGATCAGCTCTGTCATAATTGTGGAAAGGCAGGCCATCTGAAACGAGTCTGCCGTAGTAAGAAGGTGCGAAATAAACAACCTCTGAACCCCAGGACAAAGGCATATATGGTGGGAAGATATACATCGTCATCTGAATCAGAGGATGAGGAAGTGCTCCACAGATTGGACATACATCATATGCATTCAGCACCCTCAGCAATGACTGTAGAGGTAACCGTGGAAGGAAAGAAACTCAAGATGGATGTAGACACAGGAGCAGCAGTTTCAGTTATCACCCAGAAACAATGGAGAAAACTTCTGATCCGAACAACTGTCCGTCCAACACCAATCAAACTGCAGACATATTCAAAGCAGATACTCCACCCACTGGGGTACGTGAAAGTACAGGTATCCTACAAGGGTCAGACAAAGAGAATGTCATTATATATCCTAGAACATGGGGGACCCCCTCTTTTTGGGAGAGACTGGATTGCTCACTTTGGCATGCCAGACATCGCCATTAACCCCTGAAACACTGTGACCATCCCATTAGGGGATGAAGAGGGATGGGTGGAATCCCTGAAACAGAAATTCCCACAAGTCTTTGATAACCATTTGGGGAAAATAAAGCATGACTGTGTGAGACTCAGGCTGAAACCCAATGCCCAGCCTAGGTTCTTCAAAGCTCGGACGGTACCTTTCGCACTCCGAGCAGGTGTGGAAGCTAAATTAAGCCGGCTGGAGGAACAAGGTGTCATCTCAAAGGTAGAGCACAGTGAGTGGGCATCACCAGTTGTACCAGTAAAGAAAGCGAATGGGGACTTACGCATTTGTGGCGATTTCCGCATGGCACTAAATTCTCAACTGGAGATAGACCAGTATCCCCTACCCAGAGTAGATGACATTTTTGCCTCTCTTGCAGGAGGTCAAAACTTCACCAAGCTTGATCTCAGGCAAGCTTATTTACAGTTTGAGGTCCACCCTTCGTCCCGCAAGTTTCTAACCATCAACACCCACAAGGTAAGAGGATCAAACACGACGAGATTCCCCAGTTCACAGCCCAAGAAAAGGTATGGGCCCGATCCTATGGGGCTTCCAACACTCGTTTTCTTCCTGCTATCGTCGCAGAGACTTTGGGACCCAAAATGTATAGGGTCTGCCTGGAAGATGGTTCCATTTGCAGATGGCATGCGGACCAACTGCATCCTCGTTCTCAGCTGCCCGAATCCCTGACATCGGCTAAACCACCAGTGTCTCAAGGGTCTGCTCCTAGTGGATCAGGATGCATTTGGGCTGATGGTTGGGGGGACTCTGAACTTTTGAACTCAGCTCCAATAGAGCCCTCCAGTCCTGGTCCGGAGGTCTGTTCACCCTCTGAGCTAGGGGATCCCTTCTTTGCCCCGCCGGTGTCTATTCCGTTTCCTCTGGTCCCAAGTTGCCGGGTGCCCATCCTCATCAACACTGTCACCCTCCTGACCGTTTTTAGCTGCAAGAGCAGTTACGAGACTTTCGATGGGCCCGCCAAAAGTGATCCGATGCCATTCTGGACGTGGGAGAAGCCATGTGAATCTCCTGTGTTGGAGGACTGTATTGGACAATTATTAGTTACTGTTTTGTGCCTGTCCTCGTTTTGTTGTGTTTTATGTTATTTTTTTTAGGGATGGATGGAAGGTGTTATACCTGAAGGGTTCCACATGTACTATCACTTTAAGGCTGGCTCCACCCAGGAGTGATGTCAAAGGTCAAGGGGTGGAGCAGCCATCTCAGAGCACATGTAATAGAAGCACAAGAGATATATTCCTGTCCTGAGATGCATGTTGGAGTGTACAGTGAGTACTGAATAAACATCCCTTGTTCCAAATCAGAGTCTTGTGTCACAATGCAGAGAATATAACACTCCCTCCATCCCTCTTTCTCTTCCTCTCTCTCCATCCTTCTTTCTTTCTCTCTCCTCTATTTCTCCCTCCATCCCTCTTTCTCTCCATCCCTTTCTCTCTCTCTCTGCATAACTCTCTCTCTCCCTCCATCCCTCTTTCTCTCCATCCCTTTCTCTCTCTCTCCATATCTCTCTCTCTCCCTCCATCCCTCTTTCTCGCCATCCCTTTCTCTCTCTCTCCATCCCTCTTACATAGTTACACAGTAGTTGAGGTTGAATAAAGACAATAGTCCATCCAGTTCCCCCTGTGTAGGTGTGTGTGGGCGGAGTTCCCCCTGTGTAGGTGTGTGTGGCTGTAATCATCTCTCATACCCCTGAATGTTCTGATCCTTGAGATGTAAGTCCAATAGTCTTTTGAAAGCCACCATACTTCCCGCAGAAACCACCTCTTGTGGTAGAGAATTCCACAATCTTGTAGCCCTAACAGTAAAGAACCCCCCGCGTTGCCTGAGGTTAAAACGCTTCTCCTCTAATCGCATTGTATGCCCTCGAGTCCTCATGCAATCCCTTCGAATGAACAGCTTTTTTTCTAAGCTGGGATCCCCATTAAGATATTTAAAAATTGCTATCATGTCCCCCCTCAGACATCTCTTCTCCAGGGAGAATAAATCAAGCGATTGCAGACGCTCCTCATAATTAAGGTCCTCCAATCCCCTAATTAGTTTAGTTGCCCTTCTCTGGACTCTCTCCAGCTCCAACACATCCCTCCTGAGGACTGGCGACCAGAACTGGACAGAATACTCCAGATGCGGTCGGACCAGAGTTTTATAAAGTGGAAGGATTATAGTCTTATCTCTGGAATACATCCCTTTCTTTATGCATGCTAATATTCTGCTGGCCTTGGCAGCTGCCGCTTGACATTGCATGCTGTTTCCTAATCTATCATCAACCAAGACTCCCAGATCTTTCTCCATTTTTGATTCCCCCAAGGGTTCCCCTCCTAACGTGTATTGTGTTTTTATGTTTTTAGTCCCAAAGTGCAAAACCTTACACTTCTCCACGTTAAACCTCATTTGCCATGTCGTTGCCCACTCTGTTATTTTGTCCAGGTCATTCTGTAGGATATCTGCTTCATGCTGTGCAGTTATTGCCCTGCCCAATTTTGTGTCATCTGCAAAAACTGATATCGAACTACTGATCCCGACCTCAATGTTGTTTATGAATAAATTGAACAAGGTTGGTCCCAGGACTCAGCCTTGGGGGACCCCGCTTACCACCTCAGACCAGTCTGAGTATGCGCTGTTTATTACCACCCTTTGGACACGACCTTTTAAGCCAGTTCCGTATCCAAGAGCAAACCCTGCTGTCGATACCTGCAGACCTTATTTTATAAATTAAGCGCTTGTGGGGAACTGTATCAAACGCCTTAGCAAAATCCAAGTACACCACATCCACTGGTCTCCCCCTATCTAGCTCACAGCTCACCTCCTCGTAGAATGTTAGGAGATTGGTTTGACAAGAACGCCCATTTGTAAACCCGTGCTGATTACTGCTGATGATGTTGTTGTCTTTAGCAAACTCTACGATATAGTCCCTTATCATCCCCTCCAGAAGTTTACATACTATCAATGTCAGACTGACAGGCCTATAATTTCCCGGGATATGCCTCTGGCCCTTTTTGAATATTGGAATCACGTTAGCCTTCCTCCAATCCCCTGGTACATCTCCTATCCTAATACTGTCAGCAAAGATCAGGAACAGTGGTCTGGATATAACCTTACTGAGTTCCTTGAGTACTCTCGGATGTACGCCATCCGGGCCTGGTGATTTGTTTGTGTTAAGTTTATCCAGCCTTTCCCTAATTTCACCCTCTGTTAGCCATAGTGGCAAGTCCTGTGTATTACTACTAACCATACAGTCATGGTAAGTGTACCCCATACAGTCATGGTCAGTGTACCCCATACAGTCATGGTCAGTGTACCCCATACAGTCATGGTCAGTGTACCCCATACAGTCATGGTCAGTGTACCCCCATACAGTCATGGTCAGTGTACTCCATACAGTCATGGTCAGTGTACCCCATACAGTCATGGTCAGTGTACCCCATACAGTCATGGTCAGTGTACTCCATACAGTCATGGTCAGTGTACCCCATACAGTAATGGTCAGTGTACCCCATACAGTCATGGTCAGTGTAGCCCATACAGTCATGGTCAGTGTACCCCATACAGTCATGGTCAGTGTACCCCATACAGTAATGGTCAAGGTACCCCATACAGTCCTGGTCAGTGTACCCCATACAGTCCTGGTCAGTGTACCCCATACAGTCATGGTCAGTGTACTCCATACAGTAATGGTCAGTGTACCCCATACAGTCATGGTCAGTGTACCCCATACAGTCAAGGTCAGTGTACCCCATACAGTCATGGTCAGTGTACCCCATACAGTCATGGTCAGTGTACCCCATACAGTCATGGTCAGTGTACCCCATACAGTCATGGTCAGTGTACCCCTCCTTTTCCTGTGTAAAGACTGACGAGAAAAAAGCATTCAGCACGGTTGCCTTCTCAGTGTCCTCTGTAACCATCCTCCCATCATTGTTAATTATGTGTGCAATATGCTCTCCCTTAGTTTTTTTGCTGTTGATATATTTAAAGAATTTCTTTGGGTTTTTTTTACTATCCTCCGCTATTTCTCTCTCAAAGTTGATTTTAGCCATCTTGATTTCTTGTTTACTTTTCTTATTTGCCTCCTTGTATTGCTGGAAAGCCGATACTGTGCCCTCTGATTTATACTTCTTGAAGGCCAATTTTTTTCCCCTAATAAGATTTTTAACGCTCCGGTTTAGCCAGCCAGGTTTGGCTTTGTCTCTTCTAAATTTATTCCCCATAGGAATGCACTGCAAGATGCCTTTGCCTAATATGTTCCTAAAGCATTCCCATTTTCCTCTGTGGTCAGGGATCCCAGGGTTTGGTCCCAGTTTACCCTTTCCATCAATGAGTACAATTTTGGAAAGTTTGCCCTTCTGAAGTTTAGGGTTCTTATGTTCCCCACTTGCCTTGTTATATTGTTATTTACACTAAATGTGATCATCCTGTGATCGCTAGAGCCCAGGTTGTCCTGGACTCCTACCTCCGAGATTATGTCTGGGTCATTAGTGATCAATAGATCCAGGACTGCGTTTTCTCTGGTAGGAGAATCCACCAACTGTGACATGTAGTTATCCTGTAAGGTTTCCGTGAATAGACGGGCCTTCTGTGAGTGTGCAGTCCCCTCATCCCAGTCAATGTCGGGATAATTGAAGTCCCCCAATATGATGACTGATCCTAGCTTTGCCACTTTACCCAAAAGTGCTAAAAATTCCAGCTCTACCTCCTCCCCTTGGTTAGGTGGCCTATAGCAAACCCCCACAATTACTTTCCCCTTTTCTCCTTCCCTATGGAGTTCAACCCACACAGATTCTAAATCCATGCTCATCCCATCCGTAATGTCACTCCTTTCTATCACCTTTATATTGTTCTTGACATAGAGACATACCCCTCCCCCTCTTTTTCCTACCCTGTCCTTCCGGTACACCGAATACCCTTGGATATTGGCCAGCCAGTCATGTGAGGGGTCGAACCAAGTCTCCGTTATTCCCACAAGGTCTATGTCCTCCTCATGTACTAACATTTCCAACTCATCCATCTTATTAGCTAGGCTCCTGGCATTAGCATATACCCCTCTTAGTTTTACGGAAGTTAAACGTGATTGACGGTTATGTTTATTCCTGTTTGGTCTGAGATTTTTCCGCACAGACCTACCAATTGACATTGTGGACCTACTGTCGCTGCTGACCCTACAGCTGCCTTCAGTCCTCTGCTCCCTCCTGACTGACTCTACTTCTGAGCCCTCCCCCCCGTCTCCTAGTTTAAAAGCCCCTCCAACTTGGTGGCCATCTTTCTCCCCAAAAGAGCTGTACTGCCCCCATTAAGGTGCAGCCCATCCTTACTAAAGAGCCGGTAGCCGACTGAGAAGTCAGCCCAGTTCTCCAGGAACCCAAACCCCTCCTTCCTACACCAATTCCTCAGCCACTTGTTAACTTCCCTAATCTCCTTCTGCCTCTCCTGTGTGGCTCGAGGTACAGGCAGTATTTCAGAGAAAACCACCTTGGAGGTCCTTTTCCTCAATCTATTACCTAAGTCCCTGAAATCGTTCTTAAGGATCCTCCACCTTCCTTTAACTTTGTCATTAGTGCCCACATGCACCATGACCGCTGGGTCATCCCCAGCCCCGCCCAACAATCTGTCTGCCAGATCTGCGATGTGCCGAACTCGGGCGCCCGGTAAACAACAAACTGTTCGGTTCACGAGATCTTTTTTACAGATTGCCCTCTCTGTCCTCTTGATAATTGAGTCCCCAACTACCACAACCTGTCTAACTTTCCTGAGTTACGGCCCCCCTTCTTCCTGGAGCCGCCCCTCCCCTGGCAGCTGGGGGAGGGTGCATGCTCCAGCTCTGCCACCCCTGAGTTGATATCCCCCTCAACCTGCAACTCGGCAAATATGTTAGGGTGTACCAACTCAGGATTGGCCTCCCTGGCTCTCCTCCCTCTACCCTTCCTAACAGTCACCCAGCTGCGTACCTCTGCTGCTTGCGTCTCCTCTGTTCCTCCCTCCTCTATGCTGACCCCTGCCAGCGCCTGATAGGTAATGTCCAAGCTCCTTTCCAGGTTGTTGATGCCACGCAGTGTTGCCACTGTGTTCTGTAGGTCCAGGATCTGGTCTACCAGAGCAACAAGTCGCTCACATCCTGCACAGCAGTATTCGTCCTCGATTGGTTCATCAAGGAACGCATACATGCAGCAAGAAGTGCACTGAGTGGCATCCGCAATCCTGTTGGACATTATTACCCTTTACTCTATGGGGATAATATTAACGAACTGCTCTTCCTTACCTACACTACCTCTAACTTCCCTGGTACTAAACCTGGGGTACTCACCAGTGGCTAAGATACTCACCAGTCGCTAATATACTAACCAGTCACTAAGATACTCACCAGTCGCAAAGATCCAACAGTCGCAACGATACTCACCAGTCGCAAAGATACTCACCAGTCGCAAGATACTCACCAGTCGCAAAGATACTCACCAGTCGCAAGATACTCACCAGTCGCAAGGATACTCACCAGTATCAAGGATACTCACCAGTCGCAAAGAATCTCACCAGTCGCAAAGATACTCACCAGTATCAAGGATACTCACCAGTCGCAAAGAATCTCACCAGTCGCAAAGATACTCACCAGTATCAAGGATACTCACCAGTCGCAAAGAATCTCACCAGTCGCAAGATACTCACCCGATACACACCAGTTGCAAATATACTCACCAGTCGCAAGATGCTAACCCTCGCAAGATGCTCACTAGTCGCTAAGATACTCACGGTTGATCAGTCAAGAGCGCCGGCCAGTCGCAGAGCACCGTCGGTCGGTCGCAGAGCACCGTCGGTCGGTCGCAGAACAGTCTGTCAGTCGTAGAACAGTCTGTCAGTCGTAGAACAGTCTGTCAGTCGCAGAACAGTCTGTCAGTCACAGAGCAGTCTGTCAGTCGCAGAACAGTCTGTCAGTCGTAGAACAGTCTTGTCAGTCGTAGAACAGTCTTGTCAGTCGCAGGGCAGTCTGTCAGTCGCAGAACAGTCTGTCAGTCACAGAGCAGTCTGTCAGTCGTAGAACAGTCTTGTCAGTCGCAGGGCAGTCTGTCAGTCGCAGAGCAGTCTGTCAGTCGCTGACGGTCGCAAGCAAGGTCAGTCAGTCACAGATCCCTATGGTCAGTTAGTCACAGGTTGGTCTGTCAGTCCATCAGTCACAGGTCCCAAAGCACCGTCACACAGCTGCAGAGAGATACTCACCAGTCGCCACTGCTCCTCCTCCCCTGCTTCCGTGAACCTCACCTCCTCAATACTGTGCGGTGTCCGTTCTCCGCCGCAGCTCCGCCGTCTACCGCCGTCTACCGCCGTCTACCGCCGCGGCTTACAGTCCCGGTCCCTCACGTCCCGGTCCCGCTGCTCTTAGTCCCGGTCTCTTAGTCTCTTAGTCCCGGTCCCGCCGCTCTCTGTCCCGGTCTCTCTGTCCCGGTCCCCTGCACCCGCGCCGGCTTCTGTTGACCTAGTGCGGCTCCCCCGCACGTGTCACCCGGCTCTCCTCCACACACACTCCTCCAGTTGCTCGCTCACTGCTGCTTGCTTGCTCCTCCCACTTCCGGAGTGTAGCGCGTCTTTCTCTTCCTCTCTCTCCATCCTTCTTTCTTTCTCTCTCCTCTATTTCTCCCTCCATCCCTCTTTCTCTCCATCCCTTTCTCTCTCTCTCTCCATATCTCTCTCTCTCTCCCTCCATCCCTCTTTCTTTCTCTCTCCCTTGATCCCTCTCTCTCTCTCTCTCTATCCCACTCTCTCTCCCTCCATCCCTCTTTTTTTCACTTTCTTTCTCTCTCCCTCCATCCCTCTTTTTTTCTCTTTCTTTCTTTCTCCCTCCATCCTTCTCTCTCTCTTTATCCCTTTCTCTCTCTCTCTCCTCCCTCTCTCTGTCCCTCCATCCCTCTTTATTTCTCTTTCTTTCTCTCTCCCTTCATCCCTCTTTCTTTCTCTCCCTTCATCTCTCTTTCTTTCTTTCTCTCCCTTCATCCCTCTTTCTTTCTCTCCCTTCATCCCTCTTTCTTTCTCTCCCTTCATCCCTCTTTCTTTCTCTCTCCCTCCATCCCCCCTCTTTCTCTCTGTCCCCCTCTCTCTCCCTCTATCCCTCTTTATTTCTCTTTCTTTCACTCTCCCTCCACCCCTCTTTCTCTCTCTCTCCCTCCACCCCTCACTCTTTCTTTATCCCTCTCTCTCTGTCCTCCCTCTCTATCTCCCTCCATCCCTCTTTATTTCTATTTCTTTCTCTCTCTCTCTCTCTATCCCCCTATCTCTCTCCCTCCATCCCTCTTTCTTTCTCTCTCCCTCCATCCCTCTCTCTATAGCTCTCTCTATCTCTCTCTCTTCCTCTCCCTCCATCCCTCTCTCTCTCCCTCCATCCCTATTTATTTCTCTTTCTTTCTCTCTCCCCCATCCCTCTTTATTTCTCTTTCTTTCTCTCTCTCCCTCCATCCCTCTTTCTTTCTCTCTCCCTCCACCACTCTTTCTTTCTCTCTCCCTCCACCCCTCACTCTCTGTTTATCCCTCTCTCTCTCTGTCCCCCTCTCTCTCTCCCTCCATCCCTCTTTATTTCTCTTTCTTTCTTTCTTTCTTTCTTTCTTTCTTTCTTTCTTTCTTTCTTTCTTTCTTTCTTTCTTTCTTTCTTTCTTTCTTTCTTTCTTTCTTTCTTTCTTTCTTTCTTTCTTTCTTTCTTTCTTTCTTTCTTTCTTTCTCTCTCCCTCAATACCTCTCTCTGTCTATCCCCCCCCCTCTCTCTCTCTCTCTCTCTGCCCCCCTCTCCCTCCATCCCTCTTTATTTCTCTATCTTTCCCTCTCCCTCCGTCCCTCTCTCTCTCCTCCTCTCGCTCTCCCTCATCCCTCTTTCTTTCTCTCTCCCTCTATCTCTATCCCCCTCTCTCTCTCTCCCTCCATCCCTCTTTCTCTCTATAACTCTCTCTCTCCATCCCTCTCTCTCTCCCTCCATCCCTCTTTATTACTCTTTCTTTCTCTTTCTTTCTCTCCCCCTCCATCTTTCTTTCGCTCTCCCTCCATCCATCTTTATTTCTCTTTCTCTCTCTCTCTCTCTCCCTCCATTCCCTCTTTCTGTATCTCTCCCTCTATCCCTTTTTATTTATCTTTCTTTCTCTCTCCCTCAATCCCTCTCTCTCTCTATCCCTCTCTCTCTCTGTCCCCCTTTCTTTCTCCCTCCATCCCTCTCTCTCTCTCCATCCCCCTCTCTCTCTCCCTACATCCCTGTCCCTCCATTCCTCTCTCCCCCATCCCTCTTTCTCTCCATCCCTTTCGCTCTCTCCCTCCATCCCTATTTCTTTATCTCACCCTCCATTTCTCTCTCCACCCCCCTCTCTCTTTCTTTCTTTCTTTCTTTTTCTTTCTCTCTCTCTCTCTCTCTCCCTCTCCATCCCTCTTTATTTCTCTCAATTTCTCTCCCTCCATCCTTCTTTATTTATATTTCTCTCTCCCTGCATCCCTCTTTATTTCTCTTTCTTTCTCTCTCTCTCTCCCTCCATCTCTCTCTCTCTCTCCCTCCATCCCTCTCCTTCTCTCCCTCCATCCCTCTTTCTCTATCTCTCCCTCCACCCCTCTCTCTCTCTCTCTCCCTCCATCCCTCTCTCCCTCCATCCCTCTCTCCCTCCATCCCTCTTTCCCTCAATCCCTCTTTTATTTAATTTATTTATAAGGTCGGCACAATACAATTATATATATAATCACACACTTTATTATTTTTGAGGTGGGGGAGAATCTTTGGTGAGTTCCCACACTTTCTTTCCCAGGACTTGACCCCTGGTCAGCAGAAGTCTGACCAATGGAGGAAAGGCAGGCTGTGCAGGGGGCCATGTCAGGAGAAATCTTACCAATGGAGGACAGGCAGGCTGTGCAGGGGGGCGTGTCAGGAGAAATCTTACCAATGGAGGACAGGCAGGCTGTGCAGGGGGGCGTGTCAGGAGAAATCTTACCAATGGAGGACAGGCAGGCTGTGCAGGGGGCATGTCAGCAGAAGTCTGACCGATGGAGGACAGGCAGACTGTGCAGGGGGGCGTCAGGAGGAATCTGATTAATAGAGGACAGGCAGGCTGTGCAGGGGGCGTGTCAGCAGAAGTCTGACTGATGGAGGACAGGCAGGCTGTGCAGGGGGCGTGTCAGCAGAAGTCTGACCAATGGAGAACAGGCAGACTGTGCAGGGGGCATGTCAGGAGAAATCTGACTGATAGAGAACAGGCAGACTGTGCAGGGGGGCGTTTTAGCAGAAGTCTGACTGATGGAGGACAGGCAGGCTGTGCAGGAGGGTGTGTCAGCAGAAGTCCGAGCAATGGAGGACAGGCAGGCTGTGAAGGCGGGGTGTCAGGAGAAATCTGACCAATGGAGGACAAGCAGGCTGTGCAGGGGGGGCATGTCAGCAGAAGTCTGAGCAATGGAGGACAGGCAGACTGTGCAGGGGGTGTGTCAGGAGAAATCTGACCAATGGAGGACAAGCAGGCTGTGCAGGGGGGGGGGGGGGCATGTCAGCAGAAGTCCGAGCAATGGAGGACAGGCAGGCTGTGAAGGCGGGGTGTCAGGAGAAATCTGACCAATGGAGGACAGGCAGGCTGTGTAGGGGGCATGTCAGGAGAAATCTGACCAATGGAAGACAGGCAGGCTGTGTAGGGGGTGTGTCAGGAGAAATGTGACTAAAGTAGGACAGGCAGGCTGTGCAGGGGGGGTGTCAGCAAAAGTCTGACCAAAGTAGGACAGGCAGGCTGTGCAGGGGGGTGTCAGCAGAAGTCCGAGCAATGGAGGACATGCAGGCTGTGAAGGTGGGGTGTCAGGAGAAATCTGACCAATGGAAGACAGGCAGGCTGTGTAGGGGGTGTGTCAGGTGAAATATGACCAAACAAGGACAGGCAGGCTGTGTAGGGGGTGTGTCAGGTGAAATATGACCAAAGTAGGACAGGCAGACTGTGTAGGGGGGTGTGTCTGGTAAAGTCTGACTAATGGAGGACATGCAGGCTGTGAAGGCGGGGTGTCAGGAGAAATCTGTCCAATAGAGGACAGGCAGGCTGTATAGGGGGCGTGTCAGCAGAAATCTGACCAATGGAAGACAGGCAGGCTGTGTAGGGGGTGTGTCAGGTGAAATATGACCAAAGTAGGACAGGCAGACTGTGTAGGGGGGTGTGTCTGGTAAAGTCTGACTAATGGAGGACAGGCAGACTGTGCAGGGGGCGTTTCAGCAGAAGTCTGACCAATGGAGGAAAGGCAGGCTGAGCTCCTGAGCAGAATACGAAGAAGAACACTGACCACACTGTGATGGATGTGCTTCCATTTACCGGTGTGGTTAGTTTGACATAGTAAGGTGGGGGGGAGTTTACACAATGGAAGTAATACATTGAGAACACCAGAAACATCAGAACGATGGAATGTTGGGGGAATGCAGGGAATAGACTGATTGGACCCGGGAATGCTCTAACCAGGAGATGCAGTGAATTTGGCGATGGGTTGTATCTTCTGAGCTTCTGACACATCCCATTCTTCTAAAGCCTGTTCCATCCCGTTATCTTATTCTTCTTCCCCAGTGGGCACCAGCTGTGTCCCAGAGAAGAGTCTCAGCTTGATGTAGCCTGATCCGTTACACCTGGTCATGAGGTCTCTCGAGGCGGTGATGAATTTGATCCCTGTGGTGACTGGGGTTGATGATGCAGAAGCCCCTTCTGTCTGTGTTGCCTGAGCTCTCCAGGTTGGTGTCCGGCTTTCTTGGCTGAAATAAATGAGCCCCGACCCCGACCTCATTAGCCAACTGTAGACTGGCCCCTCGGAAACATGCTGGGATTCCTCTCCTCCACTAGAACAGCGTGTAGGTGAGGGAGTTTGCCAGGTCCGCTTTATAGTCCAATTTAAACACCCAATGGTCTGTCTAGTGGATCCGTTCTTCTTCCCATGGCCATCCAGAACTATGCTCAGGCCTGGTTGGCTTTTTTGCTCTTTGCACCCCTGGACAGCTGTGGTGGAGTCCATGGTGGTTCCTGGACATGTGATGTGAACAGGAAATCCCAGACTCGAGCCCCCTCATGGTGTATGGAACTGTATTACTGAAATGAGACAGGCCATGTCCCCAGCCCTACACCGCTCAAAGATTTCCATGAGATGAGTCTGACATGATTGGCCCTCAGTGAAGCTGCTTCGGGTCCAGCAAGGTGATCCTTCTCTTCAGTAGAGATTCCATCGATGTCACTACAACCAATGTTAGACTGACTGAAACACTCCTGACGGAGGATGTAGAGAGATGTGAGGATGATGGGGGTGATAGGCTCTACGGGGGTAGAAGGGTCATATCAGCTCAGGGTGGCCAATCTGCTGCTAAACATAGAAGAAATGGATGACATAAGAAGAAGGGAGGTAAATATACCAACCCGGGAGACGAAAGTCCCCCCCCCCCCCCGCCGGCCATTGATAAGACTCCGCTAAATATTATTCTAACTATGACTACAACTACTGTGCTGACAAGGAGCCTTCACCTGGCACATCATTCAGGGATTAGCGAGGGTTAATATTTTACCAGAATAAACCTGAGACTGGTAATGAGTAACCGAATATTACAATCCAGTCCCAACCGTACAATAACAGGACACACCTTCATATCCATCACCTTTACACACCTGTATGTACACTATTCCCATATATTGTATATATCAATGTATCCATTCATCACTAGCGGGGGTGGGGGAGGGTATACTGTATATATTCTTCCCTTGTCTGTATTTCATCTCACCTGTATATACATTCTCCCCTTGTCTGTACACCTCCACTGTATAACATCTCGCCTGTATATATAGTATCTGACAAAAGTAAGTACACCTCTCCCATGTGACAACACTGAAGAAATGAGACTTGGTTACAATGTAAAGTAGTGAGTGTACAGCTTGTATAACAGTGTAAATTTACTGTCCCCTCAAAATAACTCCACACACAGCCATTAATGTCTAAACCACTGGCAACAAAAGTCAGTACACCCCTAAGTGACAATGTCCAAATTGGGCCCAATTAGTCATTTTCCCTCCCCGGTGTCATGTGACTCGTTAGTGTTACAAGGTCTCAGGTGTGAATGGGGAGCAGGTGTGTTACTTATGCTAGCATAAGGAACAAACTATTCAGAGAAAGGGAATACAATAAGACGCGTGGCCACTCATTAAAACTAGAGGAAAGGCGGTTTAACCTTAAAATACGTAAGGGGTTCTTCACTGTAAGAGCGGTAAGGATGTGGAATTCTCTTCCACAAGTAGTAGTATCAGCAGGGAGCATTGATAGTTTCAAAAAACTATTAGATGGACACCTTAAAGACCACAACATACAGGGGTATACAATGTACAACATACAGGGGGTATACAATGTACAACATACAGGGGGTATACAATGTACAACATACAGGGGTATACAATGTACAACATACAGGGGTATACAATGTACAACATACAGGGGGTATACAATGTACAACATACAGGGGTATACAATGTACAACACACAGGGGTATACAATGTACAACATACAGGGGGTATACAATGTACAACATACAGGGGTATACAATGTACAACATACAGGGGGTATACAATATACAACATACAGGGGTATACAATGTACAACATACAGGGGGTATACAATGTACAACATACAGGGGGTATACAATGTACAACATACAGGGGTATACAATGTACAACATACAGGGGTATACAATGTACAACATACAGGGGTATACAATGTACAACATACAGGGGGTATACAATGTACAACATACAGGGGGTATACAATATACAACATACAGGGGTATACAATGTACAACATACAGGGGTATACAATGTACAACATACAGGGGTATACAATGTACAACATACAGGGGTATACAATGTACAACATACAGGGGTATACAATGTACAACATACAGGGGTATACAATGTACAACATACAGGAGTATACAATGTACGGTTAACAGCAAACACACACACACACATCATAGGTTGAACTGGATGGACTGATGTATTTTTTCAACTTCACTAACTATGTAACTATGTAACATTTGGTGTTATCGCTCTCACTCTCTCATACTGGTCACTGGAAGTTCAACATGGCTCCTCATGGCAAAGAACTCTCTGGGGAGCTGAAAAAAAGAATTGTTGCTCTACATAAAGATGGCCCAGGCTATAAGAAGATTGCCAAGACCCTGAAACTGAGCTGCAGCACGGTGGCCAAGACCATACAGCGGTTTACCAGGACAGGTTCCACTCAGAACAGGCCTCACCATGGTCCACCAAAGAAGTTGAGTGCTGTGCTCAGCGTCATATCCAGAGGTTGTCTTTGGGAAATAGATGTATGAGTGCTGCCAGCATTGCTGCAGAGGTTGAAGGGGTGGGGGGGGGGGGGGTCAGCCTGTCAGTGCTCAGACCATACGCCGCACACTGCATCAAATTGGTCTGCATGGCTGTCATCCCAGAAGGAAGCCTCTTCTAAAGATGATGGACAAGAAAGCCGGCAAACAGTTTGCTGAAGACAAGCAGACTAAGGACATGGATTACTGGAACCATCTCCTGTGCTCTGAGGAGACCAAGATAAACTTATTTGGTGTCAGATGGTGTCAGGCGTGTGTGGGGGCAACCAGGTGAGGAGTACAAAGACAAGTGTGTCTTCCTACAGTCAGGCATGGTGGTGGGAGTGTCATGGTCTGGGGCTGCATGAGTGCTGCCGGCACTGGGGAGCTACAGATCATTGAGGGAACCATGAATGCCAACATGTACTGTGACATACTGAAGCAGAGCATGATCCCCTCCCTTCAGAGACTGGGGGGCAGGGCAGTATTCCAACATAACGACCCCAAACACCTCCAAGATGACCACTGCCTTGCTAAAGAAGCTGAGGGTAAAGGTGATGGACTGGCCAAGCGTCTCCAGACCTAAACCCTATTGAGCATCTGTGGGGGATCCTCAAACAGAAGGTGGAGGAGGGGGAGGTCTCTAATACCCACCAGCTCTGTGATGTCATCATGGAGGAGGGGAAGAGGACTCCAGTGGCAACCTGTGAAGCTCTGGTGAACTCCATGCCCAAGAGGGTTAAGGCAGTGCTGGAAAATAATGGCGGCCACACAAAATATTGACACCTTGGGCCCAATTTCGACATTTTCACTTAGGGGTGTACTGACTTTTGTTGCCAGCAGGTTAGACATTAATGGCTGTGTGTTGAGTTATTTTGAGGGGACAGTAAATTTACACTGTTATACAAGCTGTACACTCACTACTTTACATTGTAGCAAAGTCTCATTTCTTCAGTGTTGTCACATGAAAAGATAGAATGGGAGGGGTGTACTTACTTTTTTGAGATACTGTATGTTCCTACCTTGTCTGTACACTCTCACCTGTATAACATCTCACCTCTATATACATTCCTCCCTTGTCTGTACACCCTCACCTGTATAACATCTCACCTGTATAACATCTCACCTGTATAACATCTCACCTGTATAACATCTCACCTGTATAACATCTCACATCTCACCTGTATAACATCTCACCTGTATAACATCTCACCTAAATACCATCTCACCTGTATACCATCTCACCTGTATACCATCTCACCTGTATACCATCTCACCTGTATAACATCTCACCTGTATACCATCTCACATCTCACCTGTATAACATCTCACCTGTATACCATCTCACATCTCACCTGTATAACATCTCACCTGTATACCATCTCACCTGTATACCATCTCACCTGTATAACATCTCACCTGTATAACATCTCACCTGTATACCATCTCACCTGTATAACATCTCACCTGTATACCATCTCACCTGTATACCATCTCACCTGTATAACATCTCACCTGTATAACATCTCACCTGTATAACATCTCACCTGTATAACATCTCATGTGACTTGCTTTGCGGCAGAGCTGAGGATTTATGGAGTGATGCTGATAAAGAAGATTTATTGGAGGTAATCCATACTGATAACTCCATCCATGTGTGAACCTTTTTAGGATGAAGGTGGGATATCTGTGCTGAGTGACGTCTGATAGGTCGATGCAGAGTACGGGATGGAGTGCAGTGTTGGACTGGGTGGAGAAGGACACTTTGAATATATACATTGAAGAGACACAATTTGAGGATTATAATGGTGCACATATCGGATGGTGGAGGTGGGCACAGGTGTAGACAGAGTTCTTTTGTAGGATACGGTTGTGACGAACTCACTCAGGACAGAGGCTTTTGCAGGGGACTGCAGGCTAGCCCATTGCCTACTGACTAGGGGCCCTGGCATTTAAGGGAACACTACTCTTAGTGAGATGTATGCTGGGGGACCCTTGGAGTAATGTTACTTTGGAATCAAGTCCATGTCTCCCCAAGACACACAGACTCATTGCAGATGGTAATCTCATCAACTCAAGCCACCTGTCTTTCACATGTAGCACCCTACAGGTAGGTGCTGGGTAAATGTATAGTGGGCCTTGTCTGCCTAACAGCAGGGCTGTGATCTGTTAGTCAGGGTGTCATGGCTTCCAGATGTGTCTGCTGAAGGGGAAGTCTCCCCACTGGCTCCTGTGAGAGGCTTCTCATAGGGCAGTGTGGGACGCCCAATCAGGGGACACATCCCAGCTTGTAACTACCCCAGAAGGCAGATTAGGCTGCAAAGGATTCTGGGAGAGGATATAAGTTTGGGGGGAAGTGTGTGGCATGGTGTCTTTGGCGGGAGCAGAGTCCCAGGAAGGAGAGTGCGGCTGTCTCTCCTCCTGTCTGAGGAAGGTGGATGTCTCTCCTCCTGTCTGAGGAAGGTGGATGTCTCTCCTCCTGTCTGAGGAAGGTGGATGTCTCGGGGTGTCGCCTGAGAGTCCAGAGAGTGCTGAGCTGAGCTGAGGGGATCCGGTGTGCCGAGAGCCTGCGGAGAGAGAGAGGGGTCCAGTCCCAGGAAAGCCTACACAGGTCGTGAGTACTGAGGATTGCCCCTGGGGGTCTGCCTAGAGTCAGAGGGGACCACTCCGGAAGAGGTTCGGGGATCCAAGGTCAGCTAGCTGTAAAGGGGGTACCTAGGTTGAGGACCCTGAAGTGTAAAGGGGGTACATAGTCAGTGGACCCTGAAGAGTTCAAGGAGCAAAAAGGGGGCAACCGCACTCTGGGCCCTGAATTGTATTGCGTGTGCCAGTTACAGTGATGGGTATTTGGAGTTCTACAAAATACTGCCTCAAGCTGTGCCAGGCGGGGAAAAAGTATTCAAAGACTTACACAGTGAAGCAGTGTCAGGAGTTCTACAATTCTCAGTCTTGGATCTACTGGACTATCGGTCGGGGATTCAACATTTCCTCTGTTTTACAGAGTGTTCTCAGAGTCAGTGAGCGTTGGCTGGCGCCGGCTGGCATCAGGGAAGCGCCAATGGGCATTTTTCCAGGATCAAAGTCCCAATTGTAATTAGTTCAAGCCGAGAGGAGTATCCCACTCATTCCCTTCTCCCATCCCTTTAATTTATAATAAAAACCACAAACAAAGATGCCGGAGTTGTCACTATCTCATTTGTCACACCTGGGGACTCAGCTCACATGGGCTGGAGAGGATTCTGATACTGATGGCAGACCCACATCAGGCCACAGGTCCTTGCTACACACACATTGTTAATTATGTTAATTAACACACCTATTGTCTTCTAGCACACTATTGGGGGGGATGTGTTTACACTTATAATAATGTGTATTGTAGTGTGGGAGCTCAATGCCGGACAGTCTGACCTGGAGTGAGATCCTGAATAATCAAAGCATTGTCTAGGTGTGGATTCCCATTTATTCATATTGCTTTTGTCTGGGGGCTACTTTGATTAACTCTTGAAGGATCCTCTATGATGGGGTTAGCCATGAGTCAGCTGTACCTCGTTATCTCACCATTGTCTGATGTTTTGGGTAAATATTTGGGTGGTTACTGACATACTTCTCAAGTGTATAAAAAAACCTGTATTCTTGTTCAATAAAGTGTTCCAGATTTTGCAGCTAAAACGAGTTCTGTCTAGTTCTTGGTTGCAATATGCGGCTATAATATCTGACATCTATGTTCAGACTGGAGGAAGCGGTATATTGACAGAAGCACTCAAGAACACTCTGGGTCGGTTCCATCACAACGGGCACAAAAATACGAGATTTCACTTTATTTCCTGTAACTTGCAGTATATGATAAGATGAATTCTGTAGTGATGGTGATAAAGCTATGGGGAGTCATGTATGAGCAATATGTAGAACACCTCCAGGAGAGTGTTAGGTCATGTGATCAGAGAATAAAGCAGGTGAGGGTCAGGTTAGGGCCGGCCCTACCATGGGTCCCGGTGGGGCCATGGGACACAGGCGGCACTAGAGAGGGGCGGCCCCCGGCCGCCTCTTCTCTTCTTCGCCTATCGGTAAAAAAAAAAAAGGTCCGCGGACGGCCTGACATGCACACTGCGCATGCGCCGCCGCCGCTCTGCAAAGCCCGTAGACGTTTGGCTATTTCCGGGAATAGCCGAACATGTATTAGCTTTCCCGAGCGGCGGCGCATGCTCAGTGTGCATGTCAGGCCGGCTGCGGACGTGTTGACGTGTGGCGCCGGGCGGCGCCATTTTTAAATCCTAAGGCGCCTTTAGAAAGAGGTAAGTGAGACTGCTCTACACTGCAGCCACACTACCTGCCATTATGCGGGGCTGCAGACATACTACAGAAGATGCAGTGCTGCGGGCATGGTACATGCCCGCAGCACTGCATCTCCTGTAGTATGCCCGCAGCCCCGTATTCTCTTGTACCATGCCCGCAGACCCACATTCTCCTCTACCATGCCCACAACACTGCATCTCCTGTAGTATGCCTGCAGCCCTGTATACTCTTGTACCATGCCCGCAGACCCACATTCTCCTCTGCCATACCCACAGCCCTGCATTCTCATGCACCATGCCCGCAGCTCTGCATTCTCCTGTACCATGCCCACAGCCCTGCATTCTCCTGTACCATGCCCGCAGCACTGAATTCTCCTGAACCATGCCCGCATCCCTGCATTCTTCTGTATCATGCCCGCAGCCCTGCCTTCTCCTGTACCATGCCCGCAGCCCTGCATTCTTCTGTACCATGCCCGCAGCACTGAATTCTCCTGAACCATGCCCGCAGCCCCGCATTCTTCTGTACTATGCCCGCAGCCCCGCATTCTTCTGTACCATGCCCACAGCCCCGCATTCTCCTGTACCATGCCTGCAGCACTGCATTCTCCTGTACCATGCACACAGCCCTGCATTCTTCTGTACCATGCCTGCAGCACTGCATTCTTCTGTACCATGCCCGCAGCACTCAATTCTCCTGTACCATGCCCGCAGCCCTGCATTCTCCTGTACATGCCCGCAGCACTGAATTCTCCTGAACCATGCCCGCAGCCCTGCATTCTTCTGTACCATGCCCGCAGCCCTGCATTCTCCTGTACCATGCCCGCAGCCCTGCATTTTTCTGTACCATGCCCGCAGCACTGCATTCTTCTGTACCATGCCCGCAGCCCTGCATTCTCCTGTACCATGCCCGCAGCACTGCATTCTTCTGTACCATGCCCACAGCCCTGCATTCTCCTGTACCATGCCCACAGCCCTGCATTCTCCTGTACCATGCCCGCAGCACTGCATTCTCCTGTACCATGCCCGCAGCCCTGCAGGGCACTGTGGCATATAGACAGTAGAAAGCCTGGTGCGCTCATCTGCCCAGTGTCTACTGCTCTGTCCTGCTCCTGCTGTCACTCCGTACACACTCACACCCCTCTGACTGCTCCCATAGTCCTATAGAATGTGGGGGCCTCTTGGAGGGCATGAATTTTTTATTTTTTGGGGGGGGGGGCAGCATTTCATTCTCGGACCCAGGCAGCACAATGTCTTGGGCCAGCCCTGGGTCAGGTAATGTGATCAGAGAATATAGGTGAGGGCCACGTCATGTGATCAGAGAATATAGGTGAGGGCCACGTCATGTGATCAGAGAATATAGGTGAGGGTCAGGTCATGTGATCAGAGAATAATACAGGTGAGGGTCAGGTCATGTGATCAGAGAATAATACAGGTGAGGGTCAGGTCATGGGATCAGAGAATAATACAGGTGAGGGTCAGGTCATGTGATAGAGAATAATACAGGTGAGGGTCAGGTCATGTGATCAGAGAATATAGGGGAGGGTCAGGTCATGTGATCAGAGAATACAGGTGAGGGTCAGGTCATGTGATCAGAGAAAAATACAGGTGAGGGTCAGGTCATGTGATCAGAGAATACAGGTGAGGGTCAGGTCATGTGATCAGAGGATAATACAGGTGAGGTTTGGGTCATGTGATCAGAGGATAATACAGGTGAGGGTCAGGTCATGTGATCAGAGAATAATACAGGTGAGGGTCAGGTCATGTGATCAGAGAATGCAGGTGAGGGTCAGGTCATGTGATCAGAGAATATAATACAGGTGAGGGTCAGGTCATGTGATCAGAGAATGCAGGTGAGGGTCAGGTCATGTGATCAGAGAAAAATACAGGTGAGGGTCAGGTCATGTGATCAGAGAATACAGGTGAGGGTCAGGTCATGTGATCAGAGAATAATACAGGTGAGGGTCGGGTCATGTGATCAGAGAATAATACAGGTGAGGGTCAGGTCATGTGATCAGAGAATGCAGGTGAGGGTCAGGTCATGTGATCAGAGAATATAATACAGGTGAGGGTCAGGTCATGTGATCAGAGAATGCAGGTGAGGGTCAGGTCATGTGATCAGAGAAAAATACAGGTGAGGGTCAGGTCATGTGATCAGAGAATACAGGTGAGGGTCAGGTCATGTGATCAGAGAATAATACAGGTGAGGGTCGGGTCATGTGATCAGAGAATAATACAGGTGAGGGTCGGGTCATGTGATCAGAGAATAATACAGGTGAGGGTCAGGTCATGTGATCAGAGAATGCAGGTGAGGGTCAGGTCATGTGATCAGAGAATAATACAGGTGAGGGTCAGGTCATGTGATCAGAGAATAAAAGAGATGAGGATCGGGTCATGTGATCAGAGAATACAGGTGAGGGTCAGGTCATGTGATCAGAGAATAATACAGGTGAGGGTCGGGTCATGTGATCAGAGAATAATACAGGTGAGGGTCAGGTCATGTGATCAGAGAATATAATACAGGTGAGGGTCAGGTCATGTGATCAGAGAATGCAGGTGAGGGTCAGGTCATGTGATCAGAGAAAAATACAGGTGAGGGTCAGGTCATGTGATCAGAGAATACAGGTGAGGGTCAGGTCATGTGATCAGAGAATAATACAGGTGAGGGTCGGGTCATGTGATCAGAGAATAATACAGGTGAGGGTCAGGTCATGTGATCAGAGAATGCAGGTGAGGGTCAGGTCATGTGATCAGAGAATAATACAGGTGAGGGTCAGGTCATGTGATCAGAGAATGCAGGTGAGGGTCAGGTCATGTGATCAGAGAATAAAAGAGATGAGGATCGGGTCATGTGATCAGAGAATACAGGTGAGGGTCAGGTCATGTGATCAGAGAATAATACAGGTGAGTCATGTGTTGAAGGTCTCTTCTCTCTTGGTGACAGATGTCATGGACTGGGACAAGGGCTATCCTGCCTGTGGGGGGAAGGAGCAATCCCCCATTAATGTGGACACCCGAGACACCAGATTTGACCCAATGCTGAAGCCCATTGAAGTCTCTGGGTACGACGTGTCACCTGAAGAAAGCCTGAAACTGAAGAACAATGGACACACAGGTAACACCAAAAAACCATCTAATGTGACCAGATACAGTATCCCACAAAAGTAAGTACACCCCTCTCATCTATCTTTTCATGTGACAACACTGAAGAAATGAGACTTTGCTACAATGTAAAGTAGTGAGTGTACAGTAGTGAGTTTCTTCAGCGTTGTCACATGAAAATATAGAATGGGAGGGGTGTACTTACTTTTGTCAGATACTGTATCATCTCCTCGCCTGCATGGCAGAGCCACCTTTCTCCTGTGCCTGGCCATATAGAGAGAGGACACCACTACATGGAACAGATGGAGAACCTCTTTATTGGACCTCCCATGTTATCCAGGTCTCTTCTGTTATTGAGGGACCCAGGCTTAGATATTAACCACTTTACCACCGGAGGATTTTGCTGTCTTCCGTCCAGGCCACTTTTTGCGATTCGGCGCTGTGCGACTTCAACTGACAATTGCGCGGTCGTTCGATGCCGTACCCAAACGAAATTTACGTCCTTTTTTACCCACAAACAGAGCTTTCTTTTGGTGGTATTTGATCACCTCTGCGATTTTTACTTTTTGCGCTATAAACAAAAAAAGAGCGACAATTTTGAAAAAATAACAATATTTTTAACATTTTTTTATATGAAATTCCCCCCAAAAAAGATGTAAAAACCAATTTTTTTTAAAATTTTTGGCCAATTTGTTTTCTGCTACCTATGTTTGGTAAAAAAAATCGCAATAAGCGTATTTTGATTGGTTTGCGCAAAAGTTATTGCGTTTACTAACAAAGGGAAATATTTATGTCATTTTTGGTGTTTTTTTTTTAACGCGTAATGGCGGCGATCTGCGATTTTTTTTGCGGGACTGCGACATTGCGGTGGACAGATCGGACCCTTGACTGACATTTTTGACACTTTTGGGGGTACCAGTGACATTACTACAGTAATCAGTGCTATATATATGCACTGTTACTGTAAAAATGACACTGGCAGGGAAGGGGTTAATTTTATTGGAGAGGGAGGGGTTAATGTATGCCTGGTGCTTACTGACATGTAGGGGGGAGGTGACTGAGTGACACAGGGACAGATCACATGTTGAGCTATGCTGAACAGTCCGATCTGTAACTCCCTGTCACTATGGAGATCCGCCCGCTTGTGTTTACACAGGCGGGCGGATCTCCACACTAGATCCCCGGCGATCGGGGCAGAGCAGCGGCGATCGCTGCTGCTCCTCCCCTGGCCCGACTCCCGCTGTGACCGAAAACAGCGGGAGCGAGCCTCCGGTGGCGCGCAAGCACCGCCCAGAAGGGGGAGTGTCTGACGACGTTAATACTACGTCGTCAGACGATAACGAGCCACTCTGCCGCAGTAATATTACTGTGGGTGGAGGTAAAGTGGTTAAATGGTCTCTTCCCCCCATACTGTGTCCTATTATTGGGGCCTCTTGGCTCCATATTATCTCCTGTTATTGAGGTATCTTCCCCCCATACTGTCTCCCGTTATTGAGGTCTCTTCCCTCTGTATTGTGCCTCATTATTGAGGTCTCTTCCCTCTGTATTGTGCCTCATTATTGAGATCCCTTCCCTCTGTATTGTGTCCCGTTATTGAGGTCTCTTCCCTCTGTATTGTGCCTCCCTTTATTGAGGTCTCTTTTCTCCACAGTGGTCCTGCAGCTTCCAGACTCCCTGCAGATAATTGGAGGTCTCACCGACACGTTCCGGGCGGCTCAGCTTCACTTCCACTGGGGCTCACAGAGCAGCCCGGGCTCTGAGCACACCGTCAATGGGCAGAAATTCCCTGGAGAGGTTGGTTAGCAGAAATATACTGACTGTTCCACTATATTAATGAGGACCTGTCACCACTGCTTGTCTGGTAGTCATTTTGGTCAGGATTAGTACCACCCCCCCCCCCCCCCCCCTCCAGTGAGTGGACATCATGCAATGTGATAGTGATCTGCGGTGCCTGGCCATGATGTGTGGTCTGGGCGCAGCCTCCAATGATAGGAAAGTTCTCAGTCATTGTATTGGAGACAGAACACCATAAACAGGCTGGGACCTTTTACCTGGCACCAATATTGGCACAGTGATTACACCTCTTACAGGGTCAGAGCTGGGAAATGAGAAAGGGGTATGTTACGAACCTCGGCGTAAAAAGGAATGAAACCGCCGTTTAGTGGATGTACCACCTTTGCAGCATGTACGAATTACCCCTGTAGCACACCAGCATGCGAATAATCATCCAAAGAGGGCCCCAAACAATCGAACGGCTTTCTGTATAATAAATCCTCCTCCAAAAATGAGACAAAGCTCCGAGTTGAGGGTAAAACAGGAACAACATTTATTGGAAGAACACAGCACACTTTTATACAGAATTTGGAACATCCTTCCCCCAACAACCGCCCTCCCATTGGTCAATTGCACAGTACCTGCAGTTCCCCATAAGGTCCTCTCCAGCCATGCAAATGAGGGCTTGAAAATGAGTCAGCAGTGATTGGTCAGATAGCTTGACCAGAAGGACTGCCATGTGCAAGGAGACAGAAGCCCCCAGGGGGCAATCAATGTACACAATGCCAGACACAGAACAATGGTTCCCTAACGAGTCCTCAATACACATTACTCTGAGTGTCAATACATCTCTTAGCAGACAACAGGCAAGTTCATTAGCACACCCGACAATAGGTGAATGGAGAGCCACCTCAGACAGTCCGTCTCCTTACTTCCTGGAATGACCATATTAGGAGTGGTACTTCCTGTGCCTTACAATGTATAGGAATAAAATAGATCTCCATATTTCCTGAGAGATACTGGTAATGCATATTTCGGTCCCATTTGAAGTAGTCCAAACCATATTCTCAGTGTACACCACCCTCCCGGTCACCCTGCCTCCATAAAAGATGCAGGGTGACTTAAACATAAGAAAGCCACACAAGGCTGGACATAGTGCCTCCCAACCTCTTTAAAGGAATTTGGGGTCCACAACCCCCATGCTCAAAGTGACTCCTGTCACACCCAGTGGCGAGATTGGACTCGTCACAGGGTAACTTGGGGGTTATGGGTTGAAGGGAGTGTTAGGAATCAGGTCTAGAGATGGGCCAAACACTCCGTTTGGTGCACACCAGAACTCTCAAACATCGGACCTGAACCCCATTGAAGTCTATTTCACTCAAATTTGAGAATTCAAAAGTCCCCATTTGAAGGCATCTATGCAAGTTATTAGCCATAGAAAGTGTAAGGGGTCCTGGGCACCGCCCCTGGGGATGCCCCTGGGGACATATATCAATGCATCAATGTATCAATGTATCAATGTATCAATGTATCAATGTATCAATGCATCAATGTATCAATGTATCAATGTATCAATGCATCAATGTATCAATGCATCAATGCAAAAAGTACTTTTATAAAGATTGCTTTTACAGGAGAAGTGATTATAAAGAGTTTGTAAACCCCGATAAATAAAAAAGAAAAAGCCTGTAAGACAAAGGTATAATATGTGGGGTGCATCCCATACCGGCTCATTATGAACTATACAACAAAGTTATAAACACAACCCTTGTTTTTGCCCCCACTTTTCATGAGCTGAACTCAAAAATCTAAGAAAACCGGGATTCATCCGTGAAGAGAACTCCTCTCCATTGTGCCAGGGGCCATCCAATGTCAGCATTCGCCCACTCATGTCGGTGAGGAACTGCAGTCAGGTGGAGACCCCAATGAGGACGATGAGCATGCAGAGGAGCTTCCCTGGGACGGCATCTGACAGTTTGTGCAGAAATTCTTTGGTTATTCAAACCGATTGTTGCAGCCGCTGTCCGGGTGGCTGAGCTCTGCCCCAAAGTACCCCCTCATGTTGAGGGCAGGTGGCTTGGTATGTTCAGTAGGAGGGGTGCTGACTTGTCCCCCCCCCCCCGTTTTCCTGACTGGCTTCATGCTCAGATAAGGGTCTGGTATGGATTTGGGGGGGGGAACCAAGCCTTTTTTTTTTAACCACTTGCGGACTGCCGTCAGTATATTTACAGTCAGCCCCTCACAGGCAAAGCCACGTAAGTCTACGTCACTAGCCTGTGAGGCTCTAGGGAGCGAGCGCGTGCTGCCGGATGCACGCTCCCGCTCGGTCACAGCCCCCCCTCGCTCGTGTGCCAGGTGGACCCGATGTTCGCTGGGCACTCGCAATCGTCCATTACAGCGGTAGAAAGGCAGGCGGCTGATGTACACAAAGCCGCCTGTCATTCTCCCTTGTGTAAGAATGGAGATCATACGATTCTACTATGTAGGATCGTTGATTACTGTTCTTACATCACAAGCCACAGCCAATCACAGTTAGAAACACGCCCCTAGGGACACACCTCCCTCTCAAAAAAAGTTAACCCCTTCCCTGCCAGTGTAATTTTACAGTAACAGTGCATATGTATAGCACTGATTACTGCAGAAATGTCACTGGTACCCCCAAAAGTGTCAAAAATGTCAGTCAGGGGTCCGATCTGTCCGCCGCAATGTCGCAGTACCGCAATAAAAATCGCAGATCGCCGCCATTACTCGTTAAAAAAAAAACACCAAAAATGACAAAAATCTTTCCCTTTGTTAGTAAACGCAATAACTTTTGCGCAAACCAATCAAAATACGCTTTTTGCAATTTTTTTTTTACCAAAAATATGTAGCAGAAAACAAATTAGCCTAAAATGTTAAAAAATTTTGATTTTTACATTTTTTTTGCCGAATTTCATATAAAAAAATGTGAAAAATATTGTTATTTTTGCAAAATTGTCGCTCTTTTTTTGTTTATAGCGCAAAAAGTAAAAATCGCACAGGTGATCAAATACCACCAAAAGAAAGCTCTGTTTGTGGGAAAAAAAGGACGTCAAATTAGTTTAGGTACAGCGTTGCACGACCGCGCAATTGTCCGTTAAAGTTACGCAGTGCCGAATCGCAAAATAGGCCCTGGTCAGGAAGGGGGTAAAATCTTCCGGGGCTTAAGTGGTTGCCGACCGCCACAAGTACAAATACTGCGGCGGTCAGCCCTGGGCAGGCAAAGTGATGTACCGGTACGTCACTAACCTGTCACTGGCTTGTGAGCCAATAGCAGGCGAGCGCGCGCCCGCCCCGGCTCGTTCCCTAACAAGTCAGTGCGTGTGACCGGCGGACCCGATGTCCGCCGGTCACTCGCGATCGTTCGCCGGGAAGGGAGAAAGGCGGAGCGGCTGATGTAAACAAAGCCGCCTGCCATTCTCCCCTGTGTAAAAATGGAGATCAGATGGTTCTACTATGTAGGACCGTTGATCTCTGTTTTTACAATAGTAGACATGTCCCATCACAGTTAGAAACACGCCCCTAGGACACACTTAACCCCTCCCTCTCCAATACAGTTAACCCCTTCACTGTCAGTGTAATTTTACAGTGACAGTGCATATGTATAGCACTGATTACTGTAGTAATGTCACTGGTACCCCCAAAAGTGTCAAAAATGTCAGTCAAGGGTCCGATCTGTCTGCCGCAATGTCGCAGTCCCGCAAAAAAAATTGCAGATCACCGCCATTACGCGTTAACAAAAAAAACACCAAAAATGACAAAAATCTTTCCCGTGATAACTTTTGGGCAAACCAATAAAAATACGCTTTTTGAGATTTTTTTACCAAACATATGTAGCATAAAACAAATTGGCCGAAAATGTTAAAAAATTTAGATTTTTACATTTTTTTGGGGGGGAATTTCATATAAAAATATGTGAAAAATATTATTTTTGCAAAATTGTCGCTGTTTTTTTGTTTATAGCGCATGATCAAAAAATCGCACAGGTGATCAAATACCACCAAAAGAAAGCTCTGTTTGTGGGAAAAAAAGGACAAATTCATTTAGGTACAGCGTCGCACGACCGCGCAATTGTCCGTTAAATTCACGCAGTAAAAAATAGCAAAAAAAACCCTGGTCAGGAAGGGGGTAAAATCTTCCGGGCCTTAAGTGGTTAATTTTTGCCCGTGGTTTTTTTTTTCCCTTTTTTCTATTGCTGGCAATGTTTTTTTTTCATTTAGCTGACAGCTGATGACTCATCTGTTGTCAAGGACACAGCGGTCAGCTTCCTGGCCCACCCCTAACAACCAGCTAATTACTGTGCCCTGATTGGGCAAAGCTTAGAATACACTGTGCAGTGCGCAGTGCATTGTGGGGCACTTGGCGGGCGAACATCCCACCGAGTACCCTGCAAATTTAGGTGTTCGCCAAAGGGCGAATAGGTGATGGTGGGCGGAACTTTTGCTGAGCCCAAACCATTCATCATCACTAATCAGGTCCAGGGTTAGGGGGATGTCTGGTGGTGGATGATGGGAAGCGGTAAAGCTGATGGTTTACGGTTAGAATATAGATTTGTGGTTTGGTTATAGGGATACGTTGAGGGTTGGGGGTAAGAATGATGATTCGGGGTTGGAATGGCAGGACTTAGAGTTAGCATGATGGTAACATGTTACGGGTTTTGGAATTAGTGTCATAGTTAGGACTTTAAAATGCAACTTTGCCACCTGAGCCATGGTGCTGCTGATTGATCAGCTATGATATCGGCCATTTGAAGGCTTGAAATTTGAGTTGAGAACTGACAACTGGGACTGGGACTGTTCTTACCCGAGACATGTCTTGAATGTTTTATACACTGGTCATGGACTAGTAGGCAGAATGTAAATGAAGTCACTTTGTTTGGGGGGCCTGTGGAACCCAGATTACCTTAGAGAGGTTGGGAAATCCCTCTCTCAGTCTCCTTTTATGTGTAAGTCACCCTGTGTCTATTAGGGGCCAAGGAAATGATGGACAACTACTTAATGGACACTGAGAAGATGGCTTGGATTACTTCAAATGGGACAGTAATATTTATCACCAATATCCCTGAAGAAATACATTCATTCCACTGTGTGAGAATGATGGGACATTGAATGAGCTTTGCCATATACCTGTAGCCTGTTGCAGACCGTTGCCATGAAGTCTGTGATTCCTGAATAATCAAAGCATTGCTTCAATTTGGATTCCATGGTTAATTGTTAATTGGAACACCTATTGTGTCCTGCTATTGTCTGTATAATAAGGTGTTCTGTGTTAATACGTAGGATAATAATTTGTAATGTACTTTGTTGCCAGCCAGTCTGGTCACCCAGGCTGGTTTAAGTGCTGAGTTAATTAGCATGTTAATTTAATCACATTCAGCTATTAGTTGTGAGTGGGGAAGTAGAATACGGTTTGTGTTGGTTGTTCCTTAGTTATTTTAATTATATTTCTGTGTACAATTTTATCTGCATATGATAATGTAATCAGGCACCTGACCTGGTGGGGTATATATTCGGTGTGAGTTTGTTCAATAAATGTTTCCAGATCTTATACAAGCTATTCTCGGCTAGTCTTTTTTATTGCGGCTAGAATATCTGATATCTCTGTTCAAGACTGAAGGAAGCCGTATTCTGACAGAAGCACACAAGCGTGTTGTGGGTCGGTCCCATCACAAACACTTCAGGAAGAACAGGATTTAAATCTGTGGATTTGGTTTTGGTTTAATGTTACAGGTTGGAAAGACAGCTATGGTGATGCTGAGGGGATTATGTGATCGGTATAGTGAGAGTTAGGGGTTAGTTGAAGGGGTAGGGGATAGGATGATGTGTAGGGTTTAGGTTTAGGAGATAGGATGATGGTTAAGCATTGAGGTTAGGAGATAGAATGAAGTTTAAGGATTAGGGGATATTCTGTAGGGATTAGGGATAGGGAATAGAGTTAGGATATAGGTTGAAGGCTAGGGATTAGGTGTAAGGTTAAGATATAGAATGATCTGTAGGGATTAGGGATAGGGAATAGAGTTAGGATATAGGTTGAAGGCTAGGCATGAGGTTTAGGAGATAGGATAATGGGTAGGTATTGGGTTAGGATATAGAATGATCTATAGTAGTTAGGGTTAGGATATAGGATGATGGGTAGGTATTGGGTTGTGGGTTAGGAGATAGGATGATGGGTAGGTATTGGGTTGTGGGTTCGGAGATAGGATGATGGGTAGGTATTGGGTTGTGGGTTCGGAGATAGGATGATGGGTAGGTATTGGGTTGTGGGTTCGGAGATTTGGTTAGTAAGTTGGATGATGGGTAGGGATTAGGGATAGGGAATAGGGTTCGGAGATAGGATGATGGGTAGGTATTGGGTTGTGGGTTAGGAGATAGGATGATGGGTAGGTATTGGGTTGTGGGTTAGGAGATAGGATGATGGGTAGGTATTGGGTTGTGGGTTAGGAGATAGGATGATGGGTAGGTATTGGGTTGAGGGTTCGGAGATTTGGTTAGGAAGTTGGATGATGTGTAGGGATTACCTTTTGGGCTAGATGTACAAAAATGAATTCACCTCTCAGATAAATGACATCATTCTCTTCCTTCAGATCCATGTGGTCCATTACTCCTCCCGTTTCCCGAGCCTGGATGAGGCGATAACGCAGCCTGGAGGTCTGGCAGTCCTGGCAGCCTTCATACAGGTAGGTGGCCATTACATTGACATTATCTCAGGATTATTCGCAGGCAGCTTTACTTACAGGTTGCGTCTCTGCAGATAGTTGTGGAGTTTATAGCCGTCGATGAAAACGCTTCCGTCCGGAATAATCATAATTGGTCTATACCTTCCCATCAATCACCCCGGACTCCTCTCATCCCAGTATCAGAGTCATCTTTGTGTCACCCCGGACTCCTCTCATCCCAGTATCAGAGTCATCTTTGTGTCACCCCGGACTCCTCTCATCCCAGTATCAGAGTCATCTTTGTGTCACCCCGGACTCCTCTCATCCCAGTATCAGAGTCATCCTTGTGTCACCCCGGACTCCTCTCATCCCAGTATCAGAGTCATCTTTGTGTCACCCCGGACTCCTCTCATCCCAGTATCAGAGTCATCCTTGTCTGTATACATTGTTATGAGGAAGCAGAGGAAATGTCAGACATGGGAAAGGAGATCAGACAGAAGGTGTTGGAATTGGATCTCTATATAGGGGGAAGGCACAGCCTGTCCATGGGGTCTCTGTTTATTCCTCGGTCTGTGAATGCAGATCGTCCCAAGCTTAGAAAATAGCTTTGAATGTTCATTTTCCACATTTAACCCCTTTACCACCAGAGGATTCTGCTGTCTTACGTCTGGGCCACTTTTTGCAATTCAGCGCTGTGCAATTTTAACTGACAATTGCGCGGTCGTGCAACGCTGTACCCAAACAAAATTTACATCCTTTTTTCCCACAAACAGAGCTTTCTTTTGGTGGTATTTGATGGTATCATACATCCATTCCTCCATCCCTCCATTCCTCCATTCCTCCATCACTCAAACACTCCATTCCTCCATCACTCCATCCCTCCATTCCTCCATCACTCAAACACTCCATTCCTCCATTCCTCCATCACTCCATCACTCCATCCCTCCATTCCTCCATCACTCAAACACTCCATTCCTCCATTCCTCCATCACTCCATCCCTCCATTCCTCCATCACTCAAACACTCCATTCCTCCATCCCTCCATCCCTCCATCACTCCATCCCTCCATTCCTCCATCACTCAAACACTCCATTCCTCCATCACTCCATCCCTCCATCCCTCCATCACTTCATCCCTCCATTCCTCCATCACTCCATCCCTCCATTCCTCCATCACTTCATCCCTCCATTCCTCCATCACTCAAACACTCCATTCCTCCATCCCTCCATCCCTCCATCACTCCATCCCTCCATTCCTCCATCACTCAAACACTCCATTCCTCCATCACTCCATCCCTCCATTCCTCCATCACTTCATCCCTCCATTCCTCCATCACTCAAACACTCCATTCCTCCATCCCTCCATTCCTCCATCCCTCCATCACTCCATCCCTCCATTCCTCCATCACTCAAACACTCCATTCCTCCATCACTCCATCCCTCCATTCCTCCATCACTCCATCCCTCCATTCCTCCATCACTCAAACACTCCATTCCTTCATCACTCCATCCCTCCATTACTCCATCACTCCATCCCTCCATTCCTCCATCACTCAAACACTCCATTCCTCCATCCCTCCATCACTCCATCCCTCCATTCCTCCATCACTCAAACACTCCATTCCTCCATCCCTCCATTCCTCCATCCCTCCATCACTCCATCCCTCCATTCCTCCATCACTCAAACACTCCATTCCTCCATCACTCCATCCCTCCATTCCTCCATCACTCAAACACTCCATTCCTCCATCCCTCCATCACTCCATCCCTCCATTCCTCCATCACTCAAACACTCCATTCCTCCATCCCTCCATTCCTCCATTCCTCCATCACTCAAACACTCCATTCCTCCATTCCTCCATCACTCCATCCCTCCATTCCTCCATCACTCAAACACTCCATTCCTCCATTCCTCCATCACTCCATCCCTCCATTCCTCCATCACTCAAACACTCCATTCCTCCATTCCTCCATCCCTCCATCACTCCATCCCTCCATTCCTCCATCACTCAAACACTCCATTCCTCCATCCCTCCATCACTCCATCCCTCCATTCCTCCATCACTCAAACACTCCATTCCTCCATCACTCCATCCCTCCATTCCTCCATCACTTCATCCCTCCATTCCTCCATCACTCAAACACTCCATTCCTCCATCCCTCCATCCCTCCATCACTCCATCCCTCCATTCCTCCATCACTCAAACACTCCATTCCTCCATCACTCCATCCCTCCATTCCTCCATCACTTCATCCCTCCATTCCTCCATCCCTCCATTCCTCCATCCCTCCATCACTCCATCCCTCCATTCCTCCATCACTCAAACACTCCATTCCTCCATCACTCCATCCCTCCATTCCTCCATCACTCCATCCCTCCATTCCTCCATCACTCAAACACTCCATTCCCCCATTCCTCCATCCCTCCATCACTCCATCCCTCCATTCCTCCATCACTCAAACACTCCATTCCTTCATCACTCCATCCCTCCATTCCTCCATCACTCCATCCCTCCATTCCTCCATCACTCAAACACTCCATTCCTCCATCCCTCCATCACTCCATCCCTCCATTCCTCCATCACTCAAACACTCCATTCCTCCATCCCTCCATTCCTCCATCCCTCCATCACTCCATCCCTCCATTCCTCCATCACTCAAACACTCCATTCCTCCATCACTCCATCCCTCCATTCCTCCATCACTCAAACACTCCATTCCTCCATCCCTCCATCACTCCATCCCTCCATTCCTCCATCACTCAAACACTCCATTCCTCCATCCCTCCATTCCTCCATTCCTCCATCCC
This sequence comes from Pelophylax lessonae, assembly GCF_965119305.1. NCBI lineage: Eukaryota > Metazoa > Chordata > Amphibia > Anura > Ranidae > Pelophylax > Pelophylax lessonae. The sequence goes on along the minus strand of NC_138768.1, from coordinate 895,396,496 downwards.
TCCTTCACTCCATCCCTCCATTCCTCCATCACTCAAACACTCCATTCCTCCATCACTCCATCCCTCCATTCCTCCATCACTTCATCCCTCCATTCCTCCATCACTCAAACACTCCATTCCTCCATCCCTCCATCCCTCCATCCCTCCATCACTCCATCCCTCCATTCCTCCATCACTCAAACACTCCATTCCTCCATCACTCCATCCCTCCATTCCTCCATCACTTCATCCCTCCATTCCTCCATCACTCAAACACTCCATTCCTCCATCCCTCCATTCCTCCATCCCTCCATTCCTCCATCCCTCCATTCCTCCATCCCTCCATCCTTCCATCACTCCATCCCTCCATTCCTCCATCACTCAAACACTCCATTCCTCCATCCCTCCATTCCTCCATCACTCCATCCCTCCATTCCTCCATCACTTCATCCCTCCATTCCTCCATCACTCCATCCCTCCATTCCTCCATCCCTCCATTCCTCCATCCCTCCATTCCTCCATCCCTCCATCCCTCCATCACTCCATTCCTCCATTCCTCCATCACTCAAACACTCCATTCCTCCATCCCTCCATCACTCCATCCCTCCATTCCTCCATCACTCCATTCCTCCATCACTCCATTCCTCCATCACTCCATTCCTCCATCACTCCATCCCTCCATTCCTCCATCACTCCATTCCTCCATTCCTCCATCACTCCATCACTCCATTCCTCCATCCCTCCATCACTCCATCCCTCCATTCCTCCATCACTCCATTCCTCCATCACTTCATCCCTCCATCCCTCCATTCCTCCATCCCTCCATTCCTCCATCCCTCCATCCCTCCGTCACTCCATCCCTCCATTCCTCCATTCCTCCACCACTCCATCCCTCCATTCCTCCATTCCTCCATCCATCCATCCATCCCTCCATCCCTGCATTCCTCTATTCCTCCATCCCTCCATCCCTCCATTCCTCCATCCTTCAATTCCTCCATCCCTCCATTCCTCCATTCCTCCATCCATCCATCCATCCCTCCATCCCTGCATTCCTCCATTCCTCCATCCATCCATCCCTCCATTCCTCCATTCCTCCATCCCTCCATCCCTCCATTCCTCCATTCCTCCATCCATCCATCCATCCCTCCATCCCTGCATTCCTCCATTCCTCCATTCTTCCACCACTCCATCCCTGCATTCCTCCATTCCTCTATTCCTCCACCACTCCATCCCTCCATTCCTCCATCCCTCCATCCCTGCATTCCTCCATTCCTCCATCCATCCATCCATCCCTCCATCCCTGCATTCCTCCATTCCTCCATTCCTCCACCACTCCATCCCTCCATTCCTCCATCCATCCATCCCTCCATCCCTGCATTCCTCCATCCCTCCATCCATCCATCCCTCCATCCCTCAGGCAAAGTGTACCTGTCATAACATTCCTGTTTTATCTGTTTAGTGAATTGGAGGATTTCTTCTATTTCCTGCCAGGAAGGACCTGAAGAGAATGAAAATTATCGCCATCTCCTGACCCACCTAGAGAAAGTGAAGGAGGCCGGTGAGTCTGACTGCAGGATCATCATACAGCACATTATCTCATCTATCTATAGTCAGGACTCTGTGCAGGCCAGTGAAGTTCCTCCACCCCAAACTCACTCATCCATGGCTTTATGGACCTTGCTTTTTGCACTGGCCCAATCATTTGTAGGAGGGGGGGGATTATGGTGTGGGGGGGGGATTATGGTGTGGGGGAGGGGGGATTATGGTGTGGGGGGGGGGATTATGGTGTGGGGGGGGAATTATGGTGTGGGGGGGGATTATGGTGTGGGGGAGGGGGGATTATGGTGTGGGGGGGGGGGGAATTATGGTGTGGGGGGGGGATTATGGTGTGGGGGGGGAATTATGGTGTGGGGGGGGATTATGGTGTGGGGGAGGGGGGATTATGGTGTGGGGGGGGGGGGAATTATGGTGTGGGGGGGGGATTATGGTGTGGGGGGGGAATTATGGTGTGGGGGGGGATTATGGTGTGGGGGAGGGGGGATTATGGTGTGGGGGTGTTTTTCGGGGATTGTGCTTGGCCCCTCAGTTCCAGTGAAGGGAACTCTCAAGGCGTCAGCACAGAGTCCTGACCCTAACCCAATAGAACACCTTTGTGATGAATTAGAGAGGAGACTGCGAGCCAGGCTTTCTCATCCAACATCAGTGCCTGACCCCACAAATGCGCTTCTGGAAGAATGGTGAAACATTCCCATAGACACTCCTAAACCTTGTGGACGGCCTTCCCAGAAGAATTGAAGCTGTTATAGCTGCAAAGGGCGGAGCCAACTCAATATTGAACCCTACGGAGTAAGACTGGGGGTCATTAAAGTTCATGTGTGTGTAAAGGAGGCGTCCCAATACTTTTGGTAATATAGTGTATATAGAGAGGCGTCCCAATACTTTTGGTAATATAGAGTATATAGAGAGGGGTCCCAATACGTTTGGTAATATAGTGTATATAGAGGGGGTCCCAATACTTTTGGTAATATAGTGTATATAGAGAGGGGTCCCAATACTTTTGGTAATATAGTGTATATAGAGAGGCGTCCCAATACTTTTGGTAATATAGTGTATATAGAGAGGCGTCCCAATACTTTTGGTAATATAGTGTATATAGAGAGGCGTCCCAATACTTTTGGTAATATAGTGTATCAGTGATTAGGGTGCGCAGGGTGGAAAGGCCCTGTGGGTAATGAAAGAATAGTGGGAAGGATTTAACAGTTGGGGAAAAGTGAAGGGAAGGCCCTGCAGTTAAGGTGAGGGTAGAGGGAAAGGTCTGCTGGTTAGGGTGAGGGTAGAGGGAAAGGTCTGCTGGTTAGGGTGAGGGTAGAGGGAAGGTCTGATGGTTAGGGTGAGGGTAGAGGAAAGGTCTGATGGTTAGGGTGAGGGTAGAGGAAAGGTCTGCTGGTTAGGGTGAGGGGAGGGAAAGGTCTGCTGGTTAGGGTGAGGGTAGAGGGAAAGGTCTGCTGGTTAGGGTGAGGGTAGAGGGAAAGGTCTGCTGGTTAGGGTGAGGGTAGAGGGAAAGGTCTGCTGGTTAGGGTGAGGGGAGGGAAAGGTCTGATGGTTAGGGTGAGGGTAGAGGAAAGGTCTGCTGGTTAGGGTGAGGGGAGGGAAAGGTCTGCTGGTTAGGGTGAGGGTAGAGGGAAAGGTCTGCTGGTTAGGGTGAGGGTAGAGGGAAAGGTCTGATGGTTAGGTTTGGGTGGCAGGAAGCCTCTGCAGGTGCACAGAGTCTGTGGCCTGGTGGAAGAAAGGCTACATGAGTTATATAAGGGGGCAGGGAAGACACCTCAGGTAGGGTGGCTGCATGGTTCTGCGGGTAAGGCAGGGTGTCAGGAAGGTTCTGTGGGTAAGGTAGGGGTGAATTGAAGGTTCTGCGGGTAAGGTAGGGGGGAATTGAAGGTTCTGCGGGTAAGGTAGGGGGGAATTGAAGGTTCTATGGGTAGGGAGGGTGTCAGGAAGGTTCTATGGGTAAGGTAGGGGTGGATTGAAGGTTCTGTGGGTAAGGTAGGGGTGAATTGAATGTTCTGCGGGTAAGGTAGGGGGGAATTGAAGGTTCTATGGGTAAGGTAGGGGGGAATTGAAGGTTCTGCGGGTAAGGTAGGGGTGAATTGAAGGTTCTGCGGGTAAGGTAGGGGGTAATTGAATGTTCTGCGGGTAAGGTAGGGGGGAATTGAAGATTCTGTGGGTAAGGTAGGGGTGGATTGAAGGTTCTGTGGGTAAGGTAGGGGTGAATTGAATGTTCTATGGGTAAGGTAGGGGGGAATTGAAGGTTCTATGGGTAAGGTAGGGGGTAATTGAATGTTCTGCGGGTAAGGTAGGGGGGAATTGAAGGTTCTATGGGTAAGGTAGGGGTGAATTGAAGATTCTGTGGGTAGGGAGGGTGTCAGGAAGGTTCTTAGGGTAAGGTGAAGGTAGAGGTTTCCACTTCTCATCTAGTCTAATGGAAAGCTTGGCGTTGTTCCAGTTTCCTCCCTTTTGCTCCATACCCTCCAGGGGTATTAATACTCGGATGATTGTCTGGTGTGACAGATTGAATGACCAGTAAAGATGATCAATGCCCCCGTGTTCCTCTCAGATATACTCTCCTCCACAGGACAAAGTACGGAGATTCCTGGCTTTGATATCCGAGGATTATTACCCCAACAGTTGGAAAGGTACTACCGCTACAACGGTTCTCTTACCACCCCGCCATGTTACCAGACCGTCAACTGGACCATCTTCAACCAGACCGTCTTCTTGTCTGAGGACCAGGTAAGTGTATGACCGAGTGTGTGTGTGTGTGTGTGGTATTGTAATACCCCCATCAGTAGGAATAGTACTTGAGTACCTCTACTGCCCCTAACACCATGAATAATACCCTACTACCCCCAAGGCCCTGGATAGTACTCTACTACTCCATTACTCTGAATAATACTCTATTACCCCCCATCACCATGGATAATACACTACTACCCCCATCACCATGGATAATCCTCTACTACCCCCATCACCATGGATAATACTCTACTACCCCCATCACCATGGATAATACTCTACTTCCCCCATCACCATGGATAATACTCTACTACCACCAATGCAATGGATAAGTATTCTATTTCCCCCTTCACCATGGATAATATTCTATTACCCCCATTATCATAAGTAGCACTCTATTACCTGCATCACCATGGATCTCTGTTACCCATCACCATGAATAATGCTCTACTACCCCCATCACCATGAATAATACTCTACTACCCTCATCACTATGGATAGAACTTAACTGCCCTCATCACTATGGATAGAACTCAACTGCCCTCATCATTTATGGATAGAACTCAACTGCCCTCATCACTATGGATAGTACTCTTCTGCCCTCATCACTATGGATAGTACTCTACTGCCCCATCACTATGGATAGTACTCTACTGCCCCATCACTATGGATAGTACTCTACTACCCCCATCACTATGGATAGTACTCTACTGCCCTCATCATTTATGGATAGTACTCTACTACCCCCATCACTATGGAAAGTACTCTACTACCCCATCACTATGGATAGTACTCTACTGCCCCCATCACTATGGATAGTACTCTACTACCCCATCACTATGGATAGTACTCTACTGCCCTCATCATTTATGGATAGGCACTCTACTACCCCATCACTATGGAAAGTACTCTACTACCCCATCACTATGGATAGTACTCTACTGCCCCCATCACTATGGATAGTACTCTACTACCCCATCACTATGGATAGTACTCTACTGCCCCCATCACTATGGATAGTACTCTACTACCCCCATCACTATGGATAGTACTCTACTGCCCTCATCATTTATGGATAGGCACTCTACTACCCCATCACTATGGAAAGTACTCTACTACTCCATCACTATGGATGGTACTCTACTACCCCCATCACTATGGATGGTACTCTACTGCCCCCATCACTATGGATGGTACTCTACTACCCCCATCACTATGGATAGTACTCTACTGCCCCCATCACTATGGATGGTACTCTACTGCCCTCATCTCTATGGATAGTACTCTACTGCCCCCATTACTATGGATAGTACTCTACTACCCCCATCACTATGGATGGTACTCTACTGCCCTATCGCTATGGATAGTACCCTACTGCCCCCATCACTTTGGATGGTACTCTACTTCCCCCATCACTATGGATGGTACTCTACTGCCCCCATCACTATGGATAGTACTCTACTGCCCCATCACTATGGATAGTACTCTACTGCCCCATCACTATGGATAGTACTCTACTGCCCCATCACTATGGATGGTACTCTACTGCCCCATCACTATGGATAGTACTCTACTACCCCATCACTATGGATAGTACTCTACTGCCCCCATCACTATGGATAGTACTCTACTGCCCTCATCACTATGGATAGTACTCTACTGCCCCCATCACTATGGATAGTACTCTACTACCCCCATCACTATGGATAGTACTCTACTGCCCCCATCACTATGGATAATACTCTACTGCCCCATCACTATGGATAGTACTCTACTGCCCTCATCACTATGGATAGTACTCTACTGCCCTCATCACTATGGATAGTACTCTACTGCCCCCATCACTATGGATAGTACTCTACTACCCCCATCACTATGGATAGTACTCTACTGCCCCATCACTATGGATAGTACTCTACTGCCCTCATCACTATGGATAGTACTCTACTGCCCCCATCACTATGGATAGTACTCTACTACCCCCATCACTATGGATAGTACTCTACTGCCCCATCACTATGGATAGTACTCTACTGCCCTCATCACTATGGATAGTACTCTACTGCCCTCATCACTATGGATAGTACTCTACTACCCCCATCACTATGGATAGTACTCTACTGCCCCCATCACTATGGATAGTACTCTACTACCCCCATCACTATGGATAGTACTCTACTGCCCTCATCACTATGGATAATACTCTACTGCCCCATCACTATGGATAGTACTCTACTGCCCCATCACTATGGATAGTACTCTACTGCCCCATCACTATGGATAGTACTCTACTGCCCTCATCACTATGGATAGTACTCTACTACTCCCATCACTATGGATAGTACTCTACTGCCCCCATCACTATGGATAGTACTCTACTGCCCTCATCACTATGGATGGTACTCTACTGCCCCCATCACTATGGATAGTACTCTACTGCCCTCATCACTATGGATAGTACTCTACTGCCCTCATCACTATGGATAGTACTCTACTACTCCCATCACTATGGATAGTACTCTACTGCCCCCATCACTATGGATAATACTCTACTGCCCCATCACTATGGATAGTACTCTACTACTCCCATCACTATGGATAGTACTCTACTGCCCCCATCACTATGGATAATACTCTACTGCCCCATCACTATGGATAGTACTCTACTGCCCTCATCACTATGGATAGTACTCTACTGCCCCATCACTATGGATAGTACTCTACTACTCCCATCACTATGGATAGTACTCTACTGCCCCCATCACTATGGATAGTACTCTACTGCCCCCATCACTATGGATAGTACTCTACTGCCCCCATCACTATGGATAGTACTCTACTGCCCTCATCACTATGGATAGTACTCTACTACTCCCATCACTATGGATAGTACTCTACTACTCCCATCACTATGGATAGTACTCTACTGCCCCATCACTATGGATAGTACTCTACTGCCCCCATCACTATGGATAATACTCTACTGCCCCATCACTATGGATAGTACTCTACTGCCCTCATCACTATGGATAGTACTCTACTGCCCCATCACTATGGATAGTACTCTACTGCCCCCATCACTATGGATAGTACTCTACTGCCCCATCACTATGGATAGTACTCTACTGCCCTCATCACTATGGATAGTACTCTACTGCCCCATCACTATGGATAGTACTCTACTGCCCCCATCACTATGGATAGTACTCTACTGCCCCATCACTATGGATAGTACTCTACTGCCCTCATCACTATGGATAGTACTCTACTGCCCTCATCACTATGGATAGTACTCTACTACCCCCATCACTATGGATAGTACTCTACTGCCCTCATCACTATGGATAATACTCTACTGCCCCATCACTATGGATAGTACTCTACTGCCCTCATCACTATGGATAGTACTCTACTGCCCTCATCACTATGGATAGTACTCTACTACTCCCATCACTATGGATAGTACTCTACTGCCCTCATCACTATGGATAATACTCTACTGCCCCATCACTATGGATAGTACTCTACTGCCCTCATCACTATGGATAGTACTCTACTACTCCCATCACTATGGATAGTACTCTACTACCCCCATCACTATGGATAGTACTCTACTACTCCCATCACTATGGATAGTACTCTACTGCCCCCATCACTATGGATAGTACTCTACTGCCCTCATCACTATGGATAATACTCTACTGCCCCATCACTATGGATAGTACTCTACTGCCCTCATCACTATGGATAGTACTCTACTGCCCCATCACTATGGATAGTACTCTACTGCCCCCATCACTATGGATAGTACTCTACTGCCCCCATCACTATGGATAATACTCTACTGCCCTCATCACTATGGATAGTACTCTACTACCCCATCACTATGGATGGTACTCTACTACCCCCATCACTATGGATAGTACTCTACTGCCCCATCACTATGGATAGTACTCTACTGCCCCCATCACTATGGATAGTACTCTACTGCCCCCATCACTATGGATAGTACTCTACTGCCCCATCACTATGGATAGTACTCTACTGCCCCATCACTATGGATAGTACTCTACTGCCCCCATCACTATGGATAGTACTCTACTGCCCTCATCACTATGGATAGTACTCTACTGCCCCATCACTATGGATAGTACTCTACTGCCCCATCACTATGGATAGTACTCTACTGCCCCCATCACTATGGATAGTACTCTACTGCCCCCATCACTATGGATAATACTCTACTGCCCTCATCACTATGGATAGTACTCTACTGCCCCATCACTATGGATAGTACTCTACTGCCCCATCACTATGGATAGTACTCTACTGCCCCCATCACTATGGATAGTACTCTACTGCCCCCATCACTATGGATAGTACTCTACTGCCCTCATCACTATGGATGGTACTCTACTGCCCCCATCACTATGGATAGTACTCTACTGCCCTCATCACTATGGATAGTACTCTACTACTCCCATCACTATGGATAGTACTCTACTGCCCCCATCACTATGGATAGTACTCTACTGCCCTCATCACTATGGATGGTACTCTACTGCCCCCATCACTATGGATAGTACTCTACTGCCCTCATCACTATGGATAGTACTCTACTGCCCTCATCACTATGGATAGTACTCTACTACTCCCATCACTATGGATAGTACTCTACTGCCCCCATCACTATGGATAATACTCTACTGCCCCATCACTATGGATAGTACTCTACTACTCCCATCACTATGGATAGTACTCTACTGCCCCCATCACTATGGATAATACTCTACTGCCCCATCACTATGGATAGTACTCTACTGCCCTCATCACTATGGATAGTACTCTACTGCCCCATCACTATGGATAGTACTCTACTACTCCCATCACTATGGATAGTACTCTACTGCCCCCATCACTATGGATAGTACTCTACTGCCCCCATCACTATGGATAGTACTCTACTGCCCCCATCACTATGGATAGTACTCTACTGCCCTCATCACTATGGATAGTACTCTACTACTCCCATCACTATGGATAGTACTCTACTACTCCCATCACTATGGATAGTACTCTACTGCCCTCATCACTATGGATAATACTCTACTGCCCCATCACTATGGATAGTACTCTACTGCCCCCATCACTATGGATAATACTCTACTGCCCCATCACTATGGATAGTACTCTACTGCCCTCATCACTATGGATAGTACTCTACTGCCCCATCACTATGGATAGTACTCTACTGCCCCCATCACTATGGATAGTACTCTACTGCCCCATCACTATGGATAGTACTCTACTGCCCTCATCACTATGGATAGTACTCTACTGCCCTCATCACTATGGATAGTACTCTACTACCCCCATCACTATGGATAGTACTCTACTGCCCTCATCACTATGGATAATACTCTACTGCCCCATCACTATGGATAGTACTCTACTGCCCCATCACTATGGATAGTACTCTACTACTCCCATCACTATGGATAGTACTCTACTACCCCCATCACTATGGATAGTACTCTACTACTCCCATCACTATGGATAGTACTCTACTGCCCCCATCACTATGGATAGTACTCTACTGCCCTCATCACTATGGATAATACTCTACTGCCCCATCACTATGGATAGTACTCTACTGCCCTCATCACTATGGATAGTACTCTACTGCCCCATCACTATGGATAGTACTCTACTGCCCCATCACTATGGATAGTACTCTACTGCCCCCATCACTATGGATAATACTCTACTGCCCTCATCACTATGGATAGTACTCTACTACCCCATCACTATGGATGGTACTCTACTACCCCCATCACTATGGATAGTACTCTACTGCCCCCATCACTATGGATAGTACTCTACTGCCCCCATCACTATGGATAATACTCTACTGCCCTCATCACTATGGATAGTACTCTACTACCCCATCACTATGGATGGTACTCTACTACCCCCATCACTATGGATAGTACTCTACTGCCCCATCACTATGGATAGTACTCTACTGCCCCCATCACTATGGATAGTACTCTACTGCCCCCATCACTATGGATAGTACTCTACTGCCCCATCACTATGGATAGTACTCTACTGCCCCATCACTATGGATAGTACTCTACTGCCCCCATCACTATGGATAGTACTCTACTGCCCTCATCACTATGGATAGTACTCTACTACCCCATCACTATGGATGGTACTCTACTGCCCCCATCACTATGGATAGTACTCTACTGCCCTCATCACTATGGATAGTACTCTACTGCCCCATCACTATGGATAGTACTCTACTGCCCCCATCACTATGGATAGTACTCTACTGCCCCATCACTATGGATAGTACTCTACTGCCCCATCACTATGGATAGTACTCTACTGCCCCCATCACTATGGATAGTACTCTACTGCCCTCATCACTATGGATAGTACTCTACTGCCCCATCACTATGGATAGTACTCTACTGCCCCATCACTATGGATAGTACTCTACTGCCCCCATCACTATGGATAGTACTCTACTGCCCCCATCACTATGGATAATACTCTACTGCCCCCATCACTATGGATAGTACCCTACTGCCCCATCACTATGGATAGTACTCTACTGCCCCCATCACTATGGATAGTACTCTACTGCCCCCATCACTATGGATAGTACTCTACTACTCCCATCACTATGGATGACAAGTGACAGGTGCTCTTCTATGGTTTATACTGTGTTTGATATGTGGCTCTCTCCTTCCAGCTGGACATCTTGGAGGAAACCATCCACCATGACCATGATCACGTCCTGCAGATGAATTTCCGGGAACCACAGAGTCTGAACGGTCGTCTGGTTCTGTCCAGTTTCCGACCTCCGGTGTCAGGGAGGAAAGCTCCTGGAGAAGGTAGAGTCACACATTGTCTCCTCTCTATACAGCGTCCTCCATAATACTCCATATAAATGTAAGAAAGCTCCGCCTACGAGGAACCAGTCTGGGTGGAGGAAGAAGATGTCATGGGAAATCCCTGTCCACCTCTGAGGAGAACTCTGAGAGGGATCTGCCATGGCAAGCAGCAAATATCATCCGTCACCTATACTCAGGGGGAAGCTTTTCTTTGCTCAGAGTGATGTCTGATGGCTCCATACTGATGAGATTTACAAAGCATACCCTATAAATCTGAATAAACCTCCATCCAACCCTATATTCTTCTATATTCTATTCTATGTGCTGTGATATCCTAAAACCTATCCCATCCTAGTCTATCCTCTCCAATCTCCAATCCCATCCTAGTCTATCCTCTCCAATCTCCAATCCCATCCTAGTCTATCCTCTCCAATCTCCAATCCCATCCTAGTGTATCCTCTCCAATCTCCAATCCCATCCTAGTCTATCCTCTCCAATCTCCAATCCCATCCTAGTCTATCCTCCCCAATCTCCAATCCCATCCTACTCTATCCTCCCCAATCTCTAATCCCATAGGCTAGCCTATCCTCCCCAATCTCCAATCCCATCCTAGTCTATCCTCCCCAATCTCCAATCCCATCCTAGTCTATCCTCCCCAATCTCCAATCCAATCCTAGTCTATCCTCCCCAATCTCCAATCCCATCCTAGTGTATCCTCCCCAATCTCCAATCCCATCCTAGTCTATCCTCCCCAATCTCCAATCCAATCCTAGTCTATCCTCCCCAATCTCCAATCCCATCCTAGTCTATCCTCTCCAATCTCCAATCCCATCCTAGTCTATCCTCTCCAATCTCCAATCCCATCCTAGTCTATCCTCCCCAATCTCCAATCCAATCCTAGTCTATCCTCCCCAATCTCCAATCCCATCCTAGTCTATCCTCCCCAATCTCCAATCCAATCCTAGTCTATCCTCCCCAATCTCCAATCCCATCCTAGTGTATCCTCCCCAATCTCCAATCCCATCCTAGTCTATCCTCCCCAATCTCCAATCCCATCCTAGTGTATCCTCCCCAATCTCCAATCCCATCCTAGTCTATCCTCCCCAATCTCCAATCCAATCCTAGTCTATCCTCCCCAATCTCTAATCCCATAGGCTAGCCTATCCTCCCCAATCTCCAATCCCATCCTAGTCTATCCTCCCCAATCTCCAATCCAATCCTAGTCTATCCTCCCCAATCTCCAATCCCATCCTAGTGTATCCTCCCCAATCTCCAATCCCATCCTAGTCTATCCTCCCCAATCTCCAATCCCATCCTAGTCTATCCTCCCCAATCTCCAATCCAATCCTAGTCTATCCTCCCCAATCTCTAATCCCATAGGCTAGCCTATCCTCCCCAATCTCCAATCCCATCCTAGCCTATCCTCCCCAATCTCCAATCCCATCCTAGTCTATCCTCCCCAATCTCCAATCCCATCCTAGTCTATCCTCCCCAATCTCCAATCCCATCCTAGTCTATCCTCCCCAATCTCCAATCCAATCCTAGTCTATCCTCCCCAATCTCTAATCCCATAGGCTAGCCTATCCTCCCCAATCTCCAATCCCATCCTAGCCTATCCTCCCCAATCTCCAATCCCATCCTAGTCTATCCTCCCCAATCTCCAATCCCATCCTAGTCTATCCTCCCCAATCTCCAATCCCACCCTAGTCTATCCTCCCCAATCTCCAATCCCATCCTAGTCTATCCTCTCCAATCTCCAATCCCATCCTAGTCTATCCTCCCCAATCTCCAATCCCATCCTAGTCTATCCTCCCCAATCTCTAATCCCATCCTAGTCTATCCTCCCCAATCTCCAATCCCATCCTAGTCTATCCTCCCCAATCTCCAATCCAATCCTAGTCTATCCTCCCCAATCTCTAATCCCATAGGCTAGCCTATCCTCCCCAATCTCCAATCCCATCCTAGTCTATCCTCCCCAATCTCCAATCCCATCCTAGTCTATCCTCCCCAATCTCCAATCCCATCCTAGTCTATCCTCCCCAATCTCTAATCCCATCCTAGCCTATCCTCCCCAATCTCCAATCCCATCCTAGTCTATCCTCCCCAATCTCCAATCCAATCCTAGTCTATCCTCCCCAATCTCTAATCCCATAGGCTAGCCTATCCTCCCCAATCTCCAATCCCATCCTCGTCTATCCTCCCCAATCTCCAATCCCATCCTAGTCTATCCTCCCCAATCTCCAATCCCATCCTAGTCTATCCTCCCCAATCTCCAATCCCATCCTAGTCTATCCTCCCCAATCTCCAATCCCATCCTAGTCTATCCTCCCCAATCTCCAATCCCATCCTAGTCTATCCTCCCCAATCTCCAATCCCATCCTAGTCTATCCTCCCCAATCTCTAATCCCATAGGCTAGCCTATCCTCCCCAATCTCCAATCCCATCCTAGTCTATCCTCCCCAATCTTCAATCCCATCCTAGTCTATCCTCCCCAATCTCCAATCCCATCCTAGTCTATCCTCCCCAATCTCTAATCCCATCCTAGTCTATCCTCCCCAATCTCCAATCCCATCCTAGTCTATCCTCCCCAATCTCTAATCCCATCCTAGTCTATCCTCCCCAATCTCCAATCCAATCCTAGTCTATCCTCCCCAATCTCTAATCCCATAGGCTAGCCTATCCTCCCCAATCTCCAATCCCATCCTAGTCTATCCTCCCCAATCTCTAATCCCATCCTAGTCTATCCTCCCCAATCTCTAATCCCATCCTAGTCTATCCTCCCCAATCTCTAATCCCATCCTAGTCTATCCTCCCCAATCTTCAATCCCATCCTAGTCTATCCTCCCCAATCTCCAATCCCATCCTAGTCTATCCTCCCCAATCTCCAATCCCATCCTAGTCTATCCTCCCCAATCTCCAATCCCATCCTAGTCTATCCTCCCCAATCTCCAATCCCATCCTAGTCTATCCTCCCCAATCTCCAATCCCATCCTAGTCTATCCTCCCCAATCTCCAATCCCATCCTAGTCTATCCTCCCCAATCTCCAATCCCATCCTAGTCTATCCTCCCCAATCTCCAATCCAATCCTAGTCTATCCTCCCCAATCTCTAATCCCATCCTAGTCTATCCTCCCCAATCTCTAATCCCATCCTAGTCTATCCTCCCCAATCTCTAATCCCATCCTAGTCTATCCTCCCCAATCTTCAATCCCATCCTAGTCTATCCTCCCCAATCTCCAATCCCATCCTAGTCTATCCTCCCCAATCTCCAATCCCATCCTAGTCTATCCTCCCCAATCTCCAATCCCATCCTAGTCTATCCTCCCCAATCTCCAATCCCATCCTAGTCTATCCTCCCCAATCTCCAATCCCATCCTAGTCTATCCTCCCCAATCTCCAATCCCATCCTAGTCTATCCTCCCCAATCTCCAATCCCATCCTAGTCTATCCTCCCCAATCTCCAATCCCATCCTAGTCTATCCTCCCCAATCTCCAATCCTATAGTTCATTGATGGAAAACCTTGTCACCCCAGATGTTTTGGAACTATATTTCCCATGATGCTCAACTACACTGCAGAACACATGAGCATCATGGGAAATATAGTTCCAAAACATCTGGGGTGACAAGGTGGTAAGGTTCTCCATCACTGCTATAGTCTATCCTCCCCAATCTCTAATCATCTCCCGCACTCTGCCTCCCCTCTCCACCATCCACAGTCATCTCCCGCTCTGCCTCCCCTCTCCACCATCCACAGTCATCTCCCGCTCTGCCTCCCCTCTCCACTGTCCACAGTCATCTCCTACTCTGCCTCCCCTCTCCACCGTCCACAGTCATCTCCCGCACTCTGCCTCCCCTCTCCACCGTCCACAGTCATCTCCCGCTCTGCCTCCCCTCTCCACTGTCCACAGTCATCTCCCGCTCTGCCTCCCCTCTCCACCATCCACAGTCATCTCCCGCTCTGCCTCCCCTCTCCACTGTCCACAGTCATCTCCTACTCTGCCTCCCCTCTCCACCGTCCACAGTCATCTCCCGCACTCTGCCTCCCCTCTCCACCGTCCTCAGTCATCTCCCGCTCTGCCTCCCCTCTCCACTGTCCACAGTCATCTCCCGCTCTGCCTCCCCTCTCCACCGTCCACAGTCATCTCCCGCTCTGCCTCCCCTCTCCACCGTCCACAGTCATCTCCTACTCTGCCTCCCCTCTCCACCGTCCACAGTCATCTCCCGCTCTGCCTCTCCTCTCCACCGTCCACAGTGATCTCCCGCTCTGCCTCCCCTCTCCACTGTCCACAGTCATCTCCCGCTCTGCCTCCCCTCTCCTCCGTCCACAGTCATCTCCCGCTCTGCCTCCCCTCTCCTCCGTCCACAGTCATCTCCCCCTCTGCCTCCCCTCTCCACCCTCCAGTCATCTCCCCCTCTGCCTCCCCTCTCCACCCTCCAGTCATCTCCCGCTCTGCCTCCCCTCTCCACCATCCACAGTCATCTCCCGCTCTGTCTCCCCTCTCCACCGTCCACAGTCATCTCCCGCTCTGCCTCCCCTCTCCACCGTCCACAGTCATCTCCCGCTCTGCCTCCCCTCTCCACCGTCCACAGTCATCTCCCGCTCTGCCTCCCCTCTCCACCGTCCACAGTCATCTCCCGCTCTGCCTCCCCTCTCCACCGTCCACAGTCATCTCCCGCTCTGCCTCCCCTCTCCACCGTCCACAGTCATCTGCCGCTCTGCCTCCCCTCTCCTCCGTCCACAGTCATCTCCCGCTCTGCCTCCCCTCTCCACCATCCGCAGTCATCTCCCGCTCTGCCTCCCCTCTCCACCGTCCACAGTCATCTCCCGCTCTGCCTCCCCTCTCCACCGTCCACAGTCATCTGCCGCTCTGCCTCCCCTCTCCTCCGTCCACAGTCATCTCCCGCTCTGCCTCCCCTCTCCACCATCCGCAGTCATCTCCCGCTCTGCCTCCCCTCTCCACCATCCACAGTCATCTCCTGCTCTGCCTCCCCTCTCCACCATCCACAGTCATCTCCTGCTCTGCCTACCCTCTCCTCCGTCCACAGTCATCTCCCGCTCTGCCTCCCCTCTCCACCATCCGCAGTCATCTCCCGCTCTGCCTCCCCTCTCCACCGTCCACAGTCATCTCCTGCTCTGCCTCCCCTCTCCACCATCCGCAGTCATCTCCCGCTCTGCCTCCCCTCTCCACCGTCCTCAGTCATCTCCCGCTCTGCCTCCCCTCTCCTCCGTCCACAGTCATCTCCCCCTCTGCCTCCCCTCTCCACCGTCCACAGTCATCTCCCACTCTGCCTCCCCTCTCCACCGTCCACAGTCATCTCCCGCTCTGTCTCCCCTCTCCACCATCCACAGTCATCCCCGCTCTGCCTCTCCTCTCCACCGTCCACAGTCATCTCCCGCTCTGCCTACCCTCTCCACCGTCCACAGTCATCTCCCGCTCTGCCTCCCATCTCCACCG
The DNA here is from genome assembly GCF_965119305.1 of Pelophylax lessonae. Classification (NCBI taxonomy): domain Eukaryota; kingdom Metazoa; phylum Chordata; class Amphibia; order Anura; family Ranidae; genus Pelophylax; species Pelophylax lessonae. Next base: position 895,379,859 of record NC_138768.1, on the reverse strand, counting down.
TCCACAGTCATCCCCGCTCTGCCTCCCCTCTCCACCGTTCACAGTCATCTCCCGCTCTGCCTCCCCTCTCCACCATCCGCAGTCATCTCCCGCTCTGCCTCCCCTCTCCACCGTCCACAGTCATCTCCCGCTCTGCCTCCCCTCTCCACCGTCCACAGTCATCTCCCGCTCTGCCTCCCCTCTCCACCGTCCACAGTCATCTCCCGCTCTGCCTCCCCTCTCCACCATCCGCAGTCATCTCCCGCTCTGCCTCCCCTCTCCACCGTCCACAGTCATCTCCCGCTCTGCCTCCCCTCTCCACTGTCCACAGTGATCTCCCGCTCTGCCTCCCCTCTCCACCATCCACAGTCATCTCCCGCTCTGCCTCCCCTCTCCACCGTCCACAGTCATCTCCCGCTCTGTCTCCCCTCTCCACCGTCCACAGTCATCTCCCGCTCTGCCTCCCCTCTCCACCATCCACAGTCATCTCCCGCTCTGCCTCCCCTCTCCACCGTCCACAGTCATCTCCCGCTCTGCCTCCCCTCTCCACCGTCCACAGTCATCTCCCGCTCTGCCTCCCCTCTCCACCCTCCAGTCATCTCCCGCTCTGCCTCCCCTCTCCACTGTCCACAGTCATCTCCCGCTCTGTCTCCCCTCTCCACCGTCCACAGTCATCTCCCGCTCTGCCTCCCCTCTCCACCCTCCAGTCATCTCCCGCTCTGCCTCCCCTCTCCACCATCCACAGTCATCTCCCGCTCTGCCTCCCCTCTCCACCGTCCACAGTGATCTCCCGCTCTGTCTCCCCTCTACTCCATCCACAGTCATCTCCCGCTCTGCCTCCCCTCTCCACCGTCCACAGTGATCTCCCGCTCTGCCTCCCCTCTCCTCCGTCCACAGTCATCTGCCGCTCTGCCTCCCCTCTCCACCGTCCACAGTCATCTCCCGCTCTGCCTCCCCTCTCCACCGTCCACAGTCATCTCCCGCTCTGCCTCCCCTCTCCACCGTCCTCAGTCATCTCCCGCTCTGCCTCCCCTCTCCACCGTCCACAGTCATCTCCCGCTCTGCCTCCCCTCTCCTCCGTCCACAGTCATCTCCCACTCTGCCTCCCCTCTCCACCGTCCACAGTCATCTCCCACTCTGCCTCCCCTCTCCACCATCCACAGTCATCCCCGCTCTGCCTCTCCTCTCCACCGTCCACAGTGATCTCCCGCTCTGCCTCCCCTCTCCACCGTCCACAGTCATCTCCCGCTCTGCCTCCCCTCTCCACCGTCCTCAGTCATCTCCCGCTCTGCCTCCCCTCTCCTCCGTCCACAGTCATCTCCCGCACTGCCTCCCCTCTCCACTGTCCACAGTCATCTCCCGCTCTGCCTCCCCTCTCCTCCGTCCACAGTCATCTCCCGCTCTGCCTCCCCTCTCCTCCGTCCACAGTCATCTCCCGCTCTGCCTCCCCTCTCCACCGTCCACAGTCATCTCCCGCTCTGCCTCCCCTCTCCACCGTCCACAGTCATCTCCCGCTCTGCCTCCCCTCTCCACCGTCCTCAGTCATCTCCCGCTCTGCCTCCCCTCTCCACTGTCCACAGTCATCTCCCGCTCTACCTCCCCTCTCCACTGTCCACAGTCATCTCCCGCTCTGCCTCCCCTCTCCACTGTCCTCAGTCATCTCCCGCTCTGTCTTCCCTCTCCACTGTCCACAGTCATCTCCCGCTCTACCTCCCCTCTCCACTGTCCACAGTCATCTCCCGCTCTACCTCCCCTCTCCACTGTCCACAGTCATCTCCCGCTCTGCCTCCCCTCTCCACTGTCCACAGTCATCTCCCGCTCTGCCTCCCCTCTCCACTGTCCACAGTCATCTCCCGCTCTGCCTCCCCTCTCCACTGTCCACAGTGATCTCCCGCTCTGCCTCCCCTCTCCACCATCCGCAGTCATCTCCCGCTCTGCCTCCCCTCTCCACCATCCACAGTCATCTCCCGCTCTGCCTCCCCTCTCCACCATCCACAGTCATCTCCCGCTCTGCCTCCCCTCTCCACTGTCCACAGTCATCTCCCGCTCTACCTCCCCTCTCCACTGTCCACAGTCATCTCCCGCTCTGCCTCCCCTCTCCACTGTCCACAGTCATCTCCCGCTCTACCTCCCCTCTCCACTGTCCACAGTCATCTCCCGCTCTGCCTCCCCACTCCACCGTCCACAGTCATCTCCCGCTCTACCTCCCCTCTCCACTGTCCACAGTCATCTCCCGCTCTGCCTCCCCTCTCCACTGTCCACAGTCATCTCCCGCTCTACCTCCCCTCTCCACTGTCCACAGTCATCTCCCGCTCTGCCTCCCCTCTCCACTGTCCACAGTCATCTCCCACTCTGCCTCCCCTCTCCACCGTCCACAGTGATCTCCCGCTCTGCCTCCCCTCTCCACCATCCACAGTCATCTCCCACTCTGCCTCCCCTCTCCACCGTCCACAGTGATCTCCCGCTCTGCCTCCCCTCTCCACTGTCCACAGTCATCTCCCGCTCTGCCTCCCCTCTCCACCATCCACAGTCATCTCCCACTCTGCCTCCCCTCTCCACAGTCCACAGTGATCTCCCGCTCTGCCTCCCCTCTCCACTGTCCACAGTCATCTCCCGCTCTGCCTCCCCTCTCCACCATCCACAGTCATCTCCCGCTCTGCTTCCCCTCTCCACCATCCACAGTCATCTCCCGCTCTGCCTCCCCTCTCCTCCGTCCACAGTGATCTCCCGCTCTGCCTCCCCTCTCCAACGTCCACAGTCATCTCCTACTCTGCCTCCCCTCTCCACCATCCACAGTCATCTCCCACTCTGCCTCCCCTCTCCTCCGTCCACAGTCATCTCCCGCTCTGCCTCCCCTCTCCACCGTCCACAGTCATCTCCCGCTCTGCCTCCCCTCTCCACCGTCCACAGTCATCTCCCGCTCTACCTCCCCTCTCCACTGTCCACAGTCATCTCCCGCTCTGCCTCCCCTCTCCACTGTCCACAGTCATCTCCCGCTCTGCCTCCCCTCTCCACTGTCCACAGTCATCTCCCGCTCTGCCTCCCCTCTCCACCATCCACAGTCATCTCCCGCTCTGCCTCCCCTCTCCACTGTCCACAGTCATCTCCCGCTCTACCTCCCCTCTCCACTGTCCACAGTCATCTCCCGCTCTGCCTCCCCTCTCCACTGTCCACAGTCATCTCCCGCTCTACCTCCCCTCTCCACTGTCCACAGTCATCTCCCGCTCTGCCTCCCCTCTCCACCATCCACAGTCATCTCCCACTCTGCCTCCCCTCTCCTCCGTCCACAGTGATCTCCCGCTCTGCCTCCCCTCTCCAACGTCCACAGTCATCTCCCGCTCTACCTCCCCTCTCCACTGTCCACAGTCATCTCCCGCTCTGCCTCCCCTCTCCACTGTCCACAGTCATCTCCCGCTCTGCCTCCCCTCTCCACTGTCCACAGTCATCTCCCGCTCTGCCTCCCCTCTCCACTGTCCACAGTCATCTCCCGCTCTGCCTCCCCTCACCACCGTCCACAGTCATCTCCCGCTCTGCCTCCCCTCTCCACCGTCCACAGTCATCTCCCGCTCTGCCTCCCCTCTCCACCGTCCACAGTGATCTCCCGCTCTGCTTCCCCTCTCCACCATCCACAGTCATCTCCCGCTCTGCCTCCCCTCTCCACTGTCCACAGTCATCTCCCGCTCTGCCTCCCCTCTCCACTGTCCACAGTCATCTCCCGCTCTGCTTCCCCTCTCCACCATCCACAGTCATCTCCCGCTCTGCCTCCCCTCTCCACTGTCCACAGTCATCTCCCGCTCTGCCTCTCTTCTCCACCGTCCACAGTCATCTCCCGCTCTGCCTCCCCTCTCCACCGTCCACAGTCATCTCCCGCTCTGCCTCCCCTCTCCACCGTCCACAGTCATCTCCCGCTCTGCCTCCCCTCTCCACCGTCCACAGTCATCTCCCGCTCTGCCTCCCCTCTCCTCCGTCCACAGTCATCTCCCGCTCTGCCTCCCCTCTCCACCGTCCACAGTCATCTCCCGCTCTGCCTCCCCTCTCCACTGTCCACAGTCATCTCCCGCTCTGCCTCCCCTCTCCACAGTCCACAGTCATCTCCCGCTCTGCCTCCCCTCTCCACCCTCCACAGTCATCTCCCGCTCTGCCTCCCCTCTCCACCATCCACAGTCATCTCCCGCTCTGCCTCTCCTCTCCTCCGTCCACAGTCATCTCCTGCTCTGCCTCTCCTCTCCACCCTCCACAGTCATCTCCCGCTCTGCCTCCCCTCTCCACCATCCACAGTCATCTCCCGCTCTGCCTCCCCTCTCCTCCGTCCACAGTCATCTCCCGCTCTGCCTCCCCTCTCCACCATCCACAGTCATCTCCTGCTCTGCCTCTCCTCTCCTCCGTCCACAGTCATCTCCCGCTCTGCCTCCCCTCTCCACCGTCCACAGTCATCTCCCGCTCTGCCTCCCCTCTCCTCCGTCCACAGTCATCTCCCGCTCTGCCTCCCCTCTCCACTGTCCACAGTCATCTCCCGCTCTGCCTCTCCTCTCCACCGTCCACAGTCATCTCCCGCTCTGTCTTCCCTCTCCACTGTCCACAGTCATCTCCCGCTCTACCTCCCCTCTCCACTGTCCACAGTCATCTCCCGCTCTACCTCCCCTCTCCACTGTCCACAGTTATCTCCCGCTCTGCCTCCCCTCTCCACTGTCCACAGTCATCTCCCGCTCTGCCTCCCCTCTCCACTGTCCACAGTCATCTCCCGCTCTGCCTCCCCTCTCCACTGTCCACAGTGATCTCCCGCTCTGCCTCCCCTCTCCACCATCCACAGTCATCTCCCGCTCTGCCTCCCCTCTCCACTGTCCACAGTCATCTCCCGCTCTACCTCCCCTCTCCACTGTCCACAGTCATCTCCCGCTCTGCCTCCCCTCTCCACTGTCCACAGTCATCTCCCGCTCTACCTCCCCTCTCCACTGTCAACAGTCATCTCCCGCTCTGCCTCCCCTCTCCACCATCCACAGTCATCTCCCGCTCTGCCTCTCCTCTCCACCGTCCACAGTCATCTCCCGCTCTGCCTCCCCTCTCCACCATCCACAGTCATCTCCCGCTCTGCCCCCCCTCTCCACTGTCCACAGTCATCTCCCGCTCTGCCTCCCCTCACCACCTTCCACAGTCATCTCCCGCTCTGCCTCCCCTCACCACCGTCCACAGTCATCTCCCGCTCTGCCTCCCCTCTCCACCGTCCACAGTCATCTCCCGCTCTGCCTCCCCTCTCCACCGTCCACAGTGATCTCCCGCTCTGCCTCCCCTCTCCACTGTCCACAGTCATCTCCCGCTCTGCTTCCCCTCTCCACCATCCACAGTCATCTCCCGCTCTGCCTCCCCTCTCCACTGTCCACAGTCATCTCCCGCTCTGCCTCTCTTCTCCACCGTCCACAGTCATCTCCCGCTCTGCCTCCCCTCTCCACCGTCCACAGTCATCTCCCGCTCTGCCTCCCCTCTCCACCGTCCACAGTCATCTCCCGCTCTGCCTCCCCTCTCCACCGTCCACAGTCATCTCCCGCTCTGCCTCCCCTCTCCTCCGTCCACAGTCATCTCCCGCTCTGCCTCCCCTCTCCACCGTCCACAGTCATCTCCCGCTCTGCCTCCCCTCTCCACTGTCCACAGTCATCTCCCGCTCTGCCTCCCCTCTCCACAGTCCACAGTCATCTCCCGCTCTGCCTCCCCTCTCCACCCTCCACAGTCATCTCCCGCTCTGCCTCCCCTCTCCACCATCCACAGTCATCTCCCGCTCTGCCTCTCCTCTCCTCCGTCCACAGTCATCTCCTGCTCTGCCTCTCCTCTCCACCCTCCACAGTCATCTCCCGCTCTGCCTCCCCTCTCCACCATCCACAGTCATCTCCCGCTCTGCCTCCCCTCTCCTCCGTCCACAGTCATCTCCCGCTCTGCCTCCCCTCTCCACCATCCACAGTCATCTCCTGCTCTGCCTCTCCTCTCCTCCGTCCACAGTCATCTCCCGCTCTGCCTCCCCTCTCCACCATCCACAGTCATCTCCTGCTCTGCCTCTCCTCTCCACCATCCACAGTCATCTCCCGCTCTGCCTCCCCTCTCCTCCGTCCACAGTCATCTCCCGCTCTGCCTCCCCTCTCCACCATCCACAGTCATCTCCCGCTCTGCCTCCCCTCTCCACCCTCCACAGTCATCTCCCGCTCTGCCTCCCCTCTCCACCATCCACAGTCATCTCCCGCTCTGCCTCCCCTCTCCTCCGTCCACAGTCATCTCCCGCTCTGCCTCCCCTCTCCACCATCCGCAGTCATCTCCCGCTCTGCCTCCCCTCTCCTCCGTCCACAGTCATCTCCTGCTCTGCCTCTCCTCTCCTCCGTCCACAGTCATCTCCCGCTCTGCCTCCCCTCTCCTCCGTCCACAGTCATCTCCCGCTCTGTCTCCCCTCTCCACCGTCCACAGTCATCTCCCGCTCTGCCTCCCCTCTCCACCATCCGCAGTCATCTCCCGCTCTGTCTCCCCTCTCCACCGTCCACAGTCATCTCCCACTCTACCTCCCCTCTCCACCGTCCACAGTCATCTCCCGCTCTGCCTCCCCTCTCCACCATCCGCAGTCATCTCCCGCTCTGCCTCTCCTCTCCACCGTCCACAGTCATCTCCTACTCTGCCTCCCCTCTCCACCGTCCACAGTCATCTCCCGCTCTACCTCCCCTCTCCACCCTCCAGTCATCTCCCGCTCTGCCTCCCCTCTCCATCGTCCACAGTGATCTCCCGCTCTGCCTCTCCTCTCCACCGTCCACAGTCATCTCCCGCTCTGCCTCCCCTCTCCACTGTCCACAGTCATCTCCCGCTCTGTCTCCCCTCTCCACCGTCCACAGTCATCTCCCGCTCTGCCTCCCCTCTCCACCATCCACAGTCATCTCCCGCTCTGCCTCCCCTCTCCACCATCCACAGTCATCTCCCGCTCTGCCTCCCCTCTCCACCATCCACAGTGATCTCCCGCTCTGCCTCCCCTCTCCACCATCCACAGTGATCTCCCGCTCTGCCTCCCCTCTCCACTGTCCACAGTCATCTCCCGCTCCGCCTCCCCTCTCCACCGTCCACAGTCATCTCCTACTCTGCCTCCCCTCTCCACCGTCCATAGTCATCTCCCGCTCTACCTCCCCTCTCCACCCTCCAGTCATCTCCCGCTCTGTCTCCCCTCTCCACCGTCCACAGTCATCTCCCGCTCTGCCTCCCCTCTCCACTGTCCACAGTCATCTCCCGCTCTGTCTCCCCTCTCCACCCTCCACAGTCATCTCCCGCTCTGCCTCCCCTCTCCTCCGTCCACAGTCATCTCCCGCTCTGCCTCCCCTCTCCACTGTCCACAGTCATCTCCCGCTCTGCCTCCCCTCTCCTCCGTCCACAGTCATCTACCGCTCTGCCTCCCCTCTCCACCATCCACAGTCATCTCCCGCTCTACCTCCCCTCTCCACTGTCCACAGTCATCTCCCGCTCTACCTCCCCTCTCCACCCTCCAGTCATGTCCTACTCTGCCTCCCCTCTCCACCGTCCACAGTCATCTCCCGCTCTGCCTCCCCTCTCCACCGTTCAGTCATCTCCCGCTCTGCCTCCCCTCTCCACTGTCCACAGTCATCTCCCGCTCTGTCTCCCCTCTCCACCGTCCACAGTCATCTCCCGCTCTGCCTCCCCTCTCCTCCGTCCACAGTCATCTCCCGCTCTGCCTCCCCTCTCCTCCGTCCACAGTCATCTCCCGCTCTGCCTCCCCTCTCCTCCGTCCACAGTCATCTCCCGCTCTGCCACCCCTCTCCACCGTCCACAGTCATCTCCCGCTCTGTCTTCCCTCTTCACCGTCCACAGTCATCTCCCGCTCTGTCTTCCCTCTCCACCATCCACAGTCATCTCCCGCTCTGCCCCCCCTCTCCACCGTCCACAGTCATCTCCTGCTCTACCTCCCCTCTCCACCCTCCAGTCATCTCCCGCTCTGCCTCCCCTCTCCACTGTCCACAGTCATCTCCCGCTCTGCCTCCCCTCTCCACCGTCCACAGTCATCTCCCGCTCTGTCTCCCCTCTCCACCGTCCACAGTCATCTCCCGCTCTGCCTCCCCTCTCCACCATCCACAGTCATCTCCCGCTCTGCCTCCCCTCTCCACCGTCCACAGTCATCTCCCGCTCTGCCTCCCCTCTCCACCGTCCACAGTCATCTCCCGCTCTGCCTCCCCTCTCCACCCTCCAGTCATCTCCCGCTCTGCCTCCCCTCTCCACTGTCCACAGTCATCTCCCGCTCTGTCTCCCCTCTCCACCGTCCACAGTCATCTCCCGCTCTGCCTCCCCTCTCCACCCTCCAGTCATCTCCCGCTCTGCCTCCCCTCTCCACCATCCACAGTCATCTCCCGCTCTGCCTCCCCTCTCCACCGTCCACAGTGATCTCCCGCTCTGTCTCCCCTCTACTCCATCCACAGTCATCTGCCGCTCTGCCTCCCCTCTCCACCATCCACAGTCATCTCCCGCTCTGCCTCCCCTCTCCACCGTCCACAGTGATCTCCCGCTCTGCCTCCCCTCTCCTCCGTCCACAGTCATCTGCCGCTCTGCCTCCCCTCTCCACCGTCCACAGTCATCTCCCGCTCTGCCTCCCCTCTCCACCGTCCACAGTCATCTCCCGCTCTGCCTCCCCTCTCCACCGTCCTCAGTCATCTCCCGCTCTGCCTCCCCTCTCCACCGTCCACAGTCATCTCCCGCTCTGCCTCCCCTCTCCTCCGTCCACAGTCATCTCCCACTCTGCCTCCCCTCTCCACCGTCCACAGTCATCTCCCACTCTGCCTCCCCTCTCCACCATCCACAGTCATCCCCGCTCTGCCTCTCCTCTCCACCGTCCACAGTGATCTCCCACTCTGCCTCCCCTCTCCACCGTCCACAGTCATCTCCCGCTCTGCCTCCCCTCTCCACCGTCCTCAGTCATCTCCCGCTCTGCCTCCCCTCTCCTCCGTCCACAGTCATCTCCCGCTCTGCCTCCCCTCTCCACTGTCCACAGTCATCTCCCGCTCTGCCTCCCCTCTCCACTGTCCACAGTCATCTCCCGCTCTGCCTCCCCTCTCCTCCGTCCACAGTCATCTCCCGCTCTTCCTCCCCTCTCCTCCGTCCACAGTCATCTCCCGCTCTGCCTCCCCTCTCCACCGTCCACAGTCATCTCCCGCTCTGCCTCCCCTCTCCACCGTCCACAGTCATCTCCCGCTCTGCCTCCCCTCTCCACCGTCCTCAGTCATCTCCCGCTCTGCCTCCCCTCTCCACTGTCCACAGTCATCTCCCGCTCTGCCTCTCCTCTCCACCCTCCACAGTCATCTCCCGCTCTGTCTTCCCTCTCCACTGTCCACAGTCATCTCCCGCTCTACCTCCCCTCTCCACTGTCCACAGTCATCTCCCGCTCTACCTCCCCTCTCCACTGTCCACAGTCATCTCCCGCTCTGCCTCCCCTCTCCACTGTCCACAGTCATCTCCCGCTCTGCCTCCCCTCTCCACTGTCCACAGTCATCTCCCGCTCTGCCTCCCCTCTCCACTGTCCACAGTGATCTCCCGCTCTGCCTCCCCTCTCCACCATCCGCAGTCATCTCCCGCTCTGCCTCCCCTCTCCACCATCCACAGTCATCTCCCGCTCTGCCTCCCCTCTCCACCATCCACAGTCATCTCCCGCTCTGCCTCCCCTCTCCACTGTCCACAGTCATCTCCCGCTCTACCTCCCCTCTCCACTGTCCACAGTCATCTCCCGCTCTGCCTCCCCTCTCCACTGTCCACAGTCATCTCCCGCTCTACCTCCCCTCTCCACTGTCCACAGTCATCTCCCGCTCTGCCTCCCCACTCCACCGTCCACAGTCATCTCCCGCTCTACCTCCCCTCTCCACTGTCCACAGTCATCTCCCGCTCTGCCTCCCCTCTCCACTGTCCACAGTCATCTCCCGCTCTACCTCCCCTCTCCACTGTCCACAGTCATCTCCCGCTCTGCCTCCCCTCTCCACTGTCCACAGTCATCTCCCACTCTGCCTCCCCTCTCCACCGTCCACAGTGATCTCCCGCTCTGCCTCCCCTCTCCACCATCCACAGTCATCTCCCACTCTGCCTCCCCTCTCCACCGTCCACAGTGATCTCCCGCTCTGCCTCCCCTCTCCACTGTCCACAGTCATCTCCCGCTCTGCCTCCCCTCTCCACCATCCACAGTCATCTCCCACTCTGCCTCCCCTCTCCACCGTCCACAGTGATCTCCCGCTCTGCCTCCCCTCTCCACTGTCCACAGTCATCTCCCGCTCTGCCTCCCCTCTCCACCATCCACAGTCATCTCCCGCACTGCTTCCCCTCTCCACCATCCACAGTCATCTCCCGCTCTACCTCCCCTCTCCACTGTCCACAGTCATCTCCCGCTCTGCCTCCCCTCTCCTCCGTCCACAGTGATCTCCCGCTCTGCCTCCCCTCTCCAACGTCCACAGTCATCTCCTACTCTGCCTCCCCTCTCCACCATCCACAGTCATCTCCCACTCTGCCTCCCCTCTCCTCCGTCCACAGTGATCTCCCGCTCTGCCTCCCCTCTCCAACGTCCACAGTCATCTCCCGCTCTACCTCCCCTCTCCACTGTCCACAGTCATCTCCCGCTCTGCCTCCCCTCTCCACTGTCCACAGTCATCTCCCGCTCTGCCTCCCCTCTCCACCATCCACAGTCATCTCCCGCTCTGCCTCCCCTCTCCACTGTCCACAGTCATCTCCCGCTCTACCTCCCCTCTCCACTGTCCACAGTCATCTCCCGCTCTGCCTCCCCTCTCCACTGTCCACAGTCATCTCCCGCTCTACCTCCCCTCTCCACTGTCCACAGTCATCTCCCGCTCTGCCTCCCCTCTCCACCATCCACAGTCATCTCCCACTCTGCCTCCCCTCTCCTCCGTCCACAGTGATCTCCCGCTCTGCCTCCCCTCTCCAACGTCCACAGTCATCTCCCGCTCTACCTCCCCTCTCCACTGTCCACAGTCATCTCCCGCTCTGCCTCCCCTCTCCACTGTCCACAGTCATCTCCCGCTCTGCCTCCCCTCTCCACTGTCCACAGTCATCTCCCGCTCTGCCTCCCCTCTCCACTGTCCACAGTCATCTCCCGCTCTGCCTCCCCTCACCACCGTCCACAGTCATCTCCCGCTCTGCCTCCCCTCTCCACCGTCCACAGTCATCTCCCGCTCTGCCTCCCCTCTCCACCGTCCACAGTGATCTCCCGCTCTGCTTCCCCTCTCCACCATCCACAGTCATCTCCCGCTCTGCCTCCCCTCTCCACTGTCCACAGTCATCTCCCGCTCTGCCTCCCCTCTCCACTGTCCACAGTCATCTCCCGCTCTGCTTCCCCTCTCCACCATCCACAGTCATCTCCCGCTCTGCCTCCCCTCTCCACTGTCCACAGTCATCTCCCGCTCTGCCTCTCTTCTCCACCGTCCACAGTCATCTCCCGCTCTGCCTCCCCTCTCCACCGTCCACAGTCATCTCCCGCTCTGCCTCCCCTCTCCACCGTCCACAGTCATCTCCCGCTCTGCCTCCCCTCTCCACCGTCCACAGTCATCTCCCGCTCTGCCTCCCCTCTCCTCCGTCCACAGTCATCTCCCGCTCTGCCTCCCCTCTCCACCGTCCACAGTCATCTCCCGCTCTGCCTCCCCTCTCCACTGTCCACAGTCATCTCCCGCTCTGCCTCCCCTCTCCACAGTCCACAGTCATCTCCCGCTCTGCCTCCCCTCTCCACCCTCCACAGTCATCTCCCGCTCTGCCTCCCCTCTCCACCATCCACAGTCATCTCCCGCTCTGCCTCTCCTCTCCTCCGTCCACAGTCATCTCCTGCTCTGCCTCTCCTCTCCACCCTCCACAGTCATCTCCCGCTCTGCCTCCCCTCTCCACCATCCACAGTCATCTCCCGCTCTGCCTCCCCTCTCCTCCGTCCACAGTCATCTCCCGCTCTGCCTCCCCTCTCCACCATCCACAGTCATCTCCTGCTCTGCCTCTCCTCTCCTCCGTCCACAGTCATCTCCCCCTCTGCCTCCCCTCTCCACCGTCCACAGTCATCTCCCGCTCTGCCTCCCCTCTCCACTGTCCACAGTCATCTCCCGCTCTGCCTCCCCTCTCCTCCGTCCACAGTCATCTCCCGCTCTGCCTCCCCTCTCCACCGTCCACAGTCATCTCCCGCTCTGCCTCCCCTCTCCACCGTCCACAGTCATCTCCCGCTCTGCCTCCCCTCTCCACCGTCCTCAGTCATCTCCCGCTCTGCCTCCCCTCTCCTCCGTCCACAGTGATCTCCCGCTCTGCCTCCCCTCTCCACCGTCCACAGTCATCTCCCGCTCTGCCTCCCCTCTCCTCCGTCCACAGTCATCTCCCGCTCTGCCTCCCCTCTCCACTGTCCACAGTCATCTCCCGCTCTGCCTCTCCTCTCCACCCTCCACAGTCATCTCCCGCTCTGTCTTCCCTCTCCACTGTCCACAGTCATCTCCCGCTCTACCTCCCCTCTCCACTGTCCACAGTCATCTCCCGCTCTACCTCCCCTCTCCACTGTCCACAGTTATCTCCCGCTCTGCCTCCCCTCTCCACTGTCCACAGTCATCTCCCGCTCTGCCTCCCCTCTCCACTGTCCACAGTCATCTCCCGCTCTGCCTCCCCTCTCCACTGTCCACAGTGATCTCCCGCTCTGCCTCCCCTCTCCACCATCCACAGTCATCTCCCGCTCTGCCTCCCCTCTCCACTGTCCACAGTCATCTCCCGCTCTACCTCCCCTCTCCACTGTCCACAGTCATCTCCCGCTCTGCCTCCCCTCTCCACTGTCCACAGTCATCTCCCGCTCTGCCTCCCCTCTCCACCATCCACAGTCATCTCCCGCTCTACCTCCCCTCTCCACTGTCCACAGTCATCTCCCGCTCTGCCTCCCCTCTCCACCATCCACAGTCATCTCCCGCTCTGCCTCTCCTCTCCACCGTCCACAGTCATCTCCCGCTCTGCCTCCCCTCTCCACCATCCACAGTCATCTCCCGCTCTGCCCCCCCTCTCCACTGTCCACAGTCATCTCCCGCTCTGCCTCCCCTCACCACCTTCCACAGTCATCTCCCGCTCTGCCTCCCCTCACCACCGTCCACAGTCATCTCCCGCTCTGCCTCCCCTCTCCACCGTCCACAGTCATCTCCCGCTCTGTCTCCCCTCTCCACCGTCCACAGTGATCTCCCGCTCTGCCTCCCCTCTCCACTGTCCACAGTCATCTCCCGCTCTGCTTCCCCTCTCCACCATCCACAGTCATCTCCCGCTCTGCCTCCCCTCTCCACCGTCCACAGTCATCTCCCGCTCTGCCTCTCTTCTCCACCGTCCACAGTCATCTCCCGCTCTGCCTCCCCTCTCCACCGTCCACAGTCATCTCCCGCTCTGCCTCCCCTCTCCACCGTCCACAGTCATCTCCCGCTCTGCCTCCCCTCTCCACCGTCCACAGTCATCTCCCGCTCTGCCTCCCCTCTCCTCCGTCCACAGTCATCTCCCGCTCTGCCTCCCCTCTCCACCGTCCACAGTCATCTCCCGCTCTGCCTCCCCTCTCCACTGTCCACAGTCATCTCCCGCTCTGCCTCCCCTCTCCACAGTCCACAGTCATCTCCCGCTCTGCCTCCCCTCTCCACCCTCCACAGTCATCTCCCGCTCTGCCTCCCCTCACCACCATCCACAGTCATCTCCCGCTCTGCCTCTCCTCTCCTCCGTCCACAGTCATCTCCTGCTCTGCCTCTCCTCTCCACCCTCCACAGTCATCTCCCGCTCTGCCTCCCCTCTCCACCATCCACAGTCATCTCCCGCTCTGCCTCCCCTCTCCTCCGTCCACAGTCATCTCCCGCTCTGCCTCCCCTCTCCACCATACACAGTCATCTCCTGCTCTGCCTCTCCTCTCCTCCGTCCACAGTCATCTCCCGCTCTGCCTCCCCTCTCCACCATCCACAGTCATCTCCCGCTCTGTCTCCCCTCTCCACCGTCCACAGTCATCTCCCACTCTACCTCCCCTCTCCACCGTCCACAGTCATCTCCCGCTCTGCCTCCCCTCTCCACCATCCGCAGTCATCTCCCGCTCTGCCTCTCCTCTCCACCGTCCACAGTCATCTCCTACTCTGCCTCCCCTCTCCACCGTCCACAGTCATCTCCCGCTCTGTCTCCCCTCTCCACCCTCCAGTCATCTCCCGCTCTGCCTCCCCTCTCCATCGTCCACAGTGATCTCCCGCTCTGCCTCTCCTCTCCACCGTCCACAGTCATCTCCCGCTCTGCCTCCCCTCTCCACCATCCACAGTCATCTCCCGCTCTGCCTCCCCTCTCCACTGTCCACAGTCATCTCCCGCTCTGTCTCCCCTCTCCACCGTCCACAGTCATCTCCCGCTCTGCCTCCCCTCTCCACCATCCACAGTCATCTCCCGCTCTGCCTCCCCTCTCCACCATCCACAGTCATCTCCCGCTCTGCCTCCCCTCTCCACCATCCACAGTGATCTCCCGCTCTGCCTCCCCTCTCCACCATCCACAGTGATCTCCCGCTCTGCCTCCCCTCTCCACTGTCCACAGTCATCTCCCGCTCCGCCTCCCCTCTCCACCGTCCACAGTCATCTCCTACTCTGCCTCCCCTCTCCACCGTCCATAGTCATCTCCCGCTCTACCTCCCCTCTCCACCCTCCAGTCATCTCCCGCTCTGTCTCCCCTCTCCACCGTCCACAGTCATCTCCCGCTCTGCCTCCCCTCTCCACTGTCCACAGTCATCTCCCGCTCTGCCTCCCCTCTCCTCCGTCCACAGTCATCTCCCGCTCTGCCTCCCCTCTCCACTGTCCACAGTCATCTCCCGCTCTGCCTCCCCTCTCCTCCGTCCACAGTCATCTACCGCTCTGCCTCCCCTCTCCACCATCCACAGTCATCTCCCGCTCTACCTCCCCTCTCCACTGTCCACAGTCATCTCCCGCTCTACCTCCCCTCTCCACCCTCCAGTCATGTCCTACTCTGCCTCCCCTCTCCACCGTCCACAGTCATCTCCCGCTCTGCCTCCCCTCTCCACCGTTCAGTCATCTCCCGCTCTGCCTCCCCTCTCCACTGTCCACAGTCATCTCCCGCTCTGTCTCCCCTCTCCACCGTCCACAGTCATCTCCCGCTCTGCCTCCCCTCTCCTCCGTCCACAGTCATCTCCCGCTCTGCCTCCCCTCTCCTCCGTCCACAGTCATCTCCCGCTCTGCCTCCCCTCTCCTCCGTCCACAGTCATCTCCCGCTCTGCCACCCCTCTCCACCGTCCACAGTCATCTCCCGCTCTGTCTTCCCTCTTCACCGTCCACAGTCATCTCCCGCTCTGTCTTCCCTCTCCACCATCCACAGTCATCTCCCGCTCTGCCCCCCCTCTCCACCGTCCACAGTCATCTCCTGCTCTACCTCCCCTCTCCACCCTCCAGTCATCTCCCGCTCTGCCTCCCCTCTCCACTGTCCACAGTCATCTCCCGCTCTGCCTCCCCTCTCCACCGTCCACAGTCATCTCCCGCTCTGCCTCCCCTCTCCACCCTCCAGTCATCTCCCGCTCTGCCTCCCCTCTCCTCCGTCCACAGTCATCTCCCGCTCTGCCTCCCCTCTCCTCCGTCCACAGTCATCTCCCGCTCTGCCACCCCTCTCCACCGTCCACAGTCATCTCCCGCTCTGTCTTCCCTCTTCACCGTCCACAGTCATCTCCCGCTCTGTCTTCCCTCTTCACCGTCCACAGTCATCTCCCGCTCTGCCCCCCCTCTCCACCGTCCACAGTCATCTCCTGCTCTACCTCCCCTCTCCACCCTCCAGTCATCTCCCGCTCTGCTTCCCCTCTCCACTGTCCACAGTCATCTCCCGCTCTGCCTCCCCTCTCCACCGTCCACAGTCATCTCCCGCTCTGCCTCCCCTCTCCACCCTCCAGTCATCTCCCGCTCTGCCTCCCCTCTCCACTGTCCACAGTCATCTCCCGCTCTGCCTCCCCTCTCCACCGTTCACAGTCATCTCCCGCTCTGCCTCCCCTCTCCACCGTCCACAGTCATCTCCCGCTCTGCCTCCCCTCTCCACCGTTCACAGTCATCTCCCGCTCTGCCTCCCCTCTCCACTGTCCACAGTCATCTCCCGCTCTGCCTCTCCTCTCCACCATCCACAGTCATCTCCCGCTCTGCCTCCCCTCACCACTGTCCACAGTCATCTCCCGCTCTGCCTCCCTTTTCCACTGTCCACAGTCATCTCCCGCTCTGCCTCCCCTCTCCACCGTCCACAGTCATCTCCTTCTCTGCCTCCCCTCTCCACCGTCCACAGTCATCTCCCGCTCTGCCTCCCCTCTCCACTGTCCACAGTCATCTCCCGCTCTGCCTCCCCTCTCCACCGTCCTCAGTCATCTCCCGCTCTGCCTCCCCTCTCCACTGTCCACAGTCATCTCCTTCTCTGCCTCCCCTCTCCACCGTCCACAGTCATCTCCCGCTCTGCCTCCCCTCTCCACTGTCCACAGTCATCTCCCGCTCTGCCTCTCCTCTCCACCGTCCACAGTCATCTCCCTCTCTGCCTCCCCTCTCCACTGTCCACAGTCATCTCCTGCTCTGCCTCCCCTCTCCACCGTCCTCAGTCATCTCCCCCACTCTGCCTCCCCTCTCCACCGTCCACAGTCATCTCCCGCTCTGCCTCCCCTCTCCTCCGTCCACAGTCATCTCCCGCTCTGCCTCCCCTCTCCTCCGTCCACAGTCATCTCCCGCTCTGCCTCCCCTCTCCACCGTCCACAGTCATCTCCCGCTCTGCCTCCCCTCTCCACCGTCCACAGTGATCTCCCGCTCTGCCTCTCCTCTCCACCATCCACAGTCATCTCCCGCTCTGCCCCCCCTCTCCACCGTCCACAGTCATCTCCTGCTCTACCTCCCCTCTCCACCCTCCAGTCATCTCCCGCTCTGCCTCCCCTCTCCACTGTCCACAGTCATCTCCCCCTCTGCCTCCCCTCTCCACCGTCCACAGTCATCTCCCGCTCTGCCTCCCCTCTCCACCATCCGCAGTCATCTCCCGCTCTGCCTCCCCTCTCCACTGTCCACAGTCATCTCCCGCTCTGCCTCCCCTCTCCACCCTCCAGTCATCTCCCGCTCTGCCTCCCCTCTCCACCCTCCAGTCATCTCCCGCTCTGCCTCCCCTCTCCACTGTCCACAGTCATCTCCCGCTCTGCCTCCCCTCTCCACCGTTCACAGTCATCTCCCGCTCTGCCTCCCCTCTCCACCGTCCACAGTCATCTCCCGCTCTGCCTCCCCTCTCCACCGTTCACAGTCATCTCCCGCTCTGCCTCCCCTCTCCACTGTCCACAGTCATCTCCCGCTCTGCCTCTCCTCTCCACCATCCACAGTCATCTCCCGCTCTGCCTCCCCTCTCCTCCGTCCACAGTCATCTCCCGCTCTGCCTCCCCTCACCACTGTCCACAGTCATCTCCCGCTCTGCCTCCCTTTTCCACTGTCCACAGTCATCTCCCGCTCTGCCTCCCCTCTCCACCGTCCACAGTCATCTCCTTCTCTGCCTCCCCTCTCCACCGTCCACAGTCATCTCCTTCTCTGCCTCCCCTCTCCACCGTCCACAGTCATCTCCCGCTCTGCCTCCCCTCTCCACTGTCCACAGTCATCTCCCGCTCTGCCTCCCCTCTCCACTGTCCACAGTCATCTCCCGCTCTGCCTCCCCTCTCCACCGTCCACAGTCATCTCCCGCTCTGCCTCCCCTCTCCACTGTCCACAGTCATCTCCCGCTCTGCCTCCCCTCTCCACCGTCCTCAGTCATCTACCGCTCTGCCTCCCCTCTCCACTGTCCACAGTCATCTCCTTCTCTGCCTCCCCTCTCCACCGTCCACAGTCATCTCCCGCTCTGCCTCCCCTCTCCACTGTCCACAGTCATCTCCCGCTCTGCCTCTCCTCTCCACCGTCCACAGTCATCTCCTACTCTGCCTCCCCTCTCCACTGTCCACAGTCATCTCCCGCTCTGCCTCTCCTCTCCACCGTCCACAGTCATCTCCCTCTCTGCCTCCCCTCTCCACTGTCCACAGTCATCTCCTGCTCTGCCTCCCCTCTCCACCGTCCTCAGTCATCTCCCCCACTCTGCCTCCCCTCTCCACCGTCCTCACTCATCTCCCGCTCTGCCTCCCCTCTCCTCCGTCCACAGTCATCTCCCGCTCTGCCTCCCCTCTCCTCCGTCCACAGTCATCTCCCGCTCTGCCTCCCCTCTCCACCGTCCACAGTCATCTCCCGCTCTGCCTCCCCTCTCCACCGTCCACAGTGATCTCCCGCTCTGCCTCTCCTCTCCACTATCAACAGTCATCACCTGCTCTGCCTCTCCTCTGCCCATATTCCTCTGCTGCTCTGCCTCTTCTCTCCTCTGCCCACAGTTCTCTCCTGCTCTGCCTCCTGTCTCCTCTGCCCACAGTTCTCTCCTGCTCCGCCTCCTCTCTCCTCTGCCCATATTCCTCTCCTGCTCGGCCTCCTCTCTCCTTTGTCTTCAGCAATGATGTATTTGTGTCTCTCCTGCCCCCAGTCTATGTAGATCATCATCTTTCTGCCATTCGGATTAGACATGTGCAAAACGGAAAAATGTTTTGTTTCAGATATATTCGTTATGTTATTAATTTTGTTTCGGAATTTGTTAATTTACCTAAATTTTGTTTATTAGTTTTTCAAATTTTTAGAACAATTCTAATTTGGATCGATCCAAAAATTATCGACCAATTTGAATTCTGTGTGAAAAATAGCTGGTTTTTATTCAGCGGCCCGGGAAGCCGTCCGCCCGCATCCTTAACAACCAATGAGTCATCAGCTGTCAGCGGGCTTCCCCACTGAGAGCTGAAATGTAAACAAATCAATGCCGGCAATAGAAAATTACCGGAAAAAAACGGCGTAGGGTCCCCCCCCCCCCCCAATCCATAGCAGACCTTTATCCAAGCATGCAGCTTTGCAGGTCAAGAAAGCGGGGCAGACACCCTTAGCCAAACCTGGCCCCATGCCCTCAACAACCCACCCCAAAGCACCCTGTCTGCATGTTGATGGGAACAAGGGCCTCTTCCCCACAACCATGGGTGGTGGTTGTGGGGGTCTGCGGGCTGGGGGCTTATCAGAATCTGGAAGTTCCCTTTAACCGCCTCCTTCCAGGGCCTATTCTGACACCTCACTCCTACATGTAAAAATCAACCTTTTTTTGCTATAAAATCACTCAGAACCCCCAAACATTATAGATTTTTTGAGCAGAGATCCTAGAAAAATAATTGGTGGGTGTTGCAATATTTTATGTCAAACGGTATTTGCGCAGCGGTTTTTAAAAAGTTTTTTTTTTTTTTGCAAAAAAAAACACATTCATGAATTTAAAAAAAAAAACAGCAAAGTTAGCCCAATTTTTTTGTATAATTCATAAACAGCATTGAGGTCGGGATCAGGAATTCGATATCAGTTTTTGCAGATGACACAAAATTGGGCAGGGCAATAACTGCACAGCATGAAGCAGATATCCTACAGAATGACCTGGACAAAATAACAGAGTGGGCAACGACATGGCAAATGAGGTTTAGCGTGGAGAAGTGTAAGGTTTTGCACTTGGGGACTAAAAACATAAAAGCACAATACACGTTAGGAGGGGAACCCTTGGGGGAATCAAAAATGGAGAAGGATCTGGGAGTCTTGGTTGATGATAGATTAGGAAACAGCATGCAATGTCAAGCGGCAGCTGCCAAAGCCAGCAGAATATTAGCATGCATAAAGAAAGGGATGTATTCCAGAGATAAGACTATAATCCTTCCACTTTATAAAACTCTGGTCCGACCTCATCTGGAGTATTCTGTCCAGTTCTGGTCGCCAGTCCTCAGGAGGGATGTGTTGGAGCTGGAGAGAGTCCAGAGAAGGGCAACTAAACTGATTAGGGGGTTGGAGGACCTTACCTATGAAGAGCGGCTGCAATCGCTCGATTTATTCTCCCTGGAGAAGAGACGTCTGAGGGGGGACATGATAGCAATTTATAAATATCTTAATGGGGATCCCAGCTTAGAAAAAAAGCCATTCAGTCACAAGGATTGCATGAGGACTCGAGGGCATACAATGCGATTAGAGGAGAAGCGTTTTAACCTCAGGCAACGCAGGGGGTTCTTTACTGTTAGGGCTACAAGATTGTGGAATTCTCTACCACAAATGGTGGTAACTGTGGGAAGTATGGTGGCTTTCAAAAGACTCTTGGACGTAGATCTCAAGATTTAGAACAGGGGTCCTCAAACTTTTTAAACAGGGGGCCAGTTCACGTTCCCTCAGACACTGTTGGGGGCTGGACTATAGGTTGAAAAAAAATATGAACAAATTCCAATGCGCATATTTTATTTGTAGTGCACAAAAAAACAATACAATATTTATTGTCTTATTTATATATATATATATATATGACCCCAGCGTGCCCCCTTTCAATGCCAGAGTGACCACAGCGTGCCCCCTTTCAATGCCAGAGTGACCCCAGCGTGCCCCCTTTTGATGCCAGAGTGACCACAGCGTGCCCCCTTTCAATGCCAGAGTGACCACAGCGTGCCCCCTTTCGATGCCAGAGTGACCACAGCGTGCCCCCTTTCGATGCCAGAGTGACCACAGCGTGCCCCCTTTTGATGCCAGAGTGACCACAGCGTGCCCCCTTTTGATGCCAGAGTGACCACAGCGTGCCCCCTTTCAATGCCAGAGTGACCACAGCGTGCCCCCTTTCGATGCCAGAGTGACCACAGCGTGCCCCCTTTCGATGCCAGAGTGACCACAGCGTGCCCCCTTTTGATGCCAGAGTGACCACAGCGTGCCCCCTTTCGATGCCAGAGTGACCACAGCATGCCCCCTTTTGATGGCAGAGTGACCACAGCGTGCCCCCTTTCAATGCCAGAGTGACCACTGCGTGCCCCCTTTCGATGCCAGAGTGACCACAGCGTGCCCCCTTTTGATGCCAGAGTGACCACAGCGTGCCCCCTTTTGATGCCAGAGTGACCACAGCGTGCCCCCTTTTGATGCCAGAGTGACCACAGCATGCCCCCTTTTGATGCCAGAGTGACCACAGCGTGCCCCCTTTCAATGCCAGAGTGACCACAGCGTGCCCCCTTTCAATGCCAGAGTGACCACAGCGTGCCCCCTTTCAATGCCAGAGTGACCACTGCGTGCCCCCTTTCGATGCCAGAGTGACCACAGCGTGCCCCTTTCAATGCAAATCGACCAGCTTGCAGAGACTGCCAGAGAGACCAGTGCACTTACCTGCAGTGGCGGGCGGCTTCTTCTCAGTCCCCCACGTCTCCTCGAGTCCTCCCGCCTCCTCCTCGGCCAATGGCATGGGTTCGCCTTTCGGCCAATCTGATTGGCCAGGAGGAGGATCCATGTGACAATAGCGAATTTTCATTCGCTATTGTCACACAAATGGGTGGGCTAGGGCGCAGTGCTCTGTGCCCCGGGTCCATCCTTTTCTGAAGCATATTACAGCTTCAGTGAGCGATCGACAGTCAGCCCTATGCCGATCCCGGCCGGCGGGCCGGGTTCAGGACCCTGGCGGGCCGTAGTTTGAGGACCCCTGGTTTAGAACATTCAGGGGTATGAGAGATGATTACGGCCACACACACCTACACAGGTTGAACTGGATGAACTATTGTCTTTATTCAACCTCACCTACTATGTAACTATGTAAAGATAATGTCACGCTGAGTAAATAGATTCCCCAACACGTCACGCTTTAAAATTGTGTCTGCCCATAGAATGGCGGCAATATTCTCCATAGGCGAGTCTATGTGTGCAGGAGTAACGTATGTGTTCGCATTGACGTGTAAGCACGGTGGGACGGGGGCGCTTTAATTGCTCTTTTTATTATTATTATTTATTTATTAACTTTATACAAAATAATGTTTACACTTTTTTTTTTTTTTTGCTACAATCTTAATTGCCATAACAAGGGATGAACAACATCCCTTGTGACAGCATGGGCCGTGACAGGTCCTCTTTATGGAGAGATTTGGGGTCTATTAGACCCCAAATCTCTCCTCTGAACCCCCCCCCCCCAGATCCGATTGGCTGCTTCTCCGGCCGCTGGTGGCTGGGTAAAAAAAGGGGCGGAACCAGAAGTGACAAACACTCGTCACTCCCAGTTTCCAGGGTTACAGAGAGAAGGAACGACGTCAGATCCTCTCCCTCTGTACAGGGCAGCCATTGCCGCCGGTCGGGAGCGATGCGGCCCCTGGGATGGGTCCGGAGAGCCCAGGAGAGGCCGCAAGGGCCAGAGGCAGATGGGACCCCTGCAGAAGTGATTGAGTGGCTAATTAGCCCCTCAGATCACTTCTGCCTGAAAGGGAATCGCCGGCTACAAAGAATGGTCCCGGGATGATGCCTGTAGGTGCACCCACCATCTCGGTATTCGGTATTACCTCTGAACCCCCAGGACATATGGGAACGTCCTTGGGTCAGAAGTGGTTAAGGGGGTCCCCAGATCCTGCCCCTCCCCCGTGTGAATGAGTTGGGGTACATTGTACCCTTACCTATTCATCATAAAAGTGAAAAAGACAATAAACAAGTTTTTGACAATTCCTTTATTAAAAAATTAAAAACAATGTCCCCTGATGTAGATCCATCTCACGCCGGACTGCCACACCCTAAAAAAGAAAAAAAAAACCCTCCGGCCTCGCTGGCCACTCCCCGCAGACCGCCTGCTCCTCTGTCTGACATTTCTTAGAGGCAGAGTGAGGAAGAGGGTGACCCCCGCCCACTTGTGACATCACTGACCAGGGCATGCTTGGTTGATGATGTCACAAGGGGGCGAGGTCACCAGGTGGCCCCGCCCCTACCTATATAAGAACTGTAGCGCTGTCCCCGTAGGGCTTGCTGTATGATGATTTCACGGGTCTCCTCTGATTACCAGCACACAGGTCACACATCCCTCCTTACTCCCGATAGCTCCTCACACAATATACAGTCCAGGGGTGTCGGCTTTTAGTATTTATTTTGGAAGTTGGATGGGGGAAGGGAATAGTGGGGTCCTCCAACTGGAACTATTCACAATGGACAAGGACAACTCTCACTTGGCCTCACCAGGTTGCTTGTGGAAGCAGCTGCACTGCTTGGACCATACTGCCTACGGAAAGGGTTAAGTCTCCTTGCTCTTTTCTCTCCAGCAATAGACTTGGTGATGTACATTCTCTTCAGGACTCTCTTGTCTTGGAAAGTAATATACGTTTGATGCACAGATAACTGCATTGCGTTAATAAGTGCAGATTTGGATATTAATATTCGCCAAGTGCAATCCATCCCGTTGTGGTAATAAGCGCAGTTCTCAGCTCTGTGTATAAGGTAATGGAGCGCTCAGCAGTACCCAGGAATACAGACACACAGCCTGCTATCTCATTGGATGATCCATAGATTGTCCTGCCTAAGGCATGGAGCTCCGATTATTTATGGGACAACAGCAGGAAGTGATGGCTATACAACATCAGCCAATCAGATCCTAACCAGTCACATGACACAAGTTATTCACATAGAATCAGCCAATGACACACTTGTATACATTCAAATATACCATAGAAAGGGGGAGTACACGATGGTGAATGAGTAGAATAGAGTACACGGCTTCCCGCCTAACACTATACAATGACACCAGCGTGTAGAACCGTGAACGCTGCTCTGATAAAACTCGTGCATGTATTCCCACCACTACTACTGGTGTGACTCCCATTCAGCAAAGCTCAGAGAACAATGCCTAATAGGATGATACTACTGTTCCCATAGACGTGAGGCTATCTGCTGGGAAAGAGCCATGCTGTTTCCACTATGGTGATCAGGCACAGTAGAAAGACATGAGCGTGGATCCCTTCATAGAGGCAGATACATATCAAAATGATATTGACTTCACAGAGCAAACATATCCCACCGAGCGAACAAATCTGTGCATTATACAGGGAACCCCCGCTGGCAGTCATATCCTTGCTGCCTGATCCTTGAGCTCTGCACCGCAATACACATAGATCTATACCGGCAAACAGACCCGCACATGGAGTGTTCACCGGCTGAGATGTCTGTGTAGAGCGAACGTGTCTACACATCTAAGTGAAGGTTTTCACTGCCAGTAGTCTTTGCTCAATGCCGGTTCCCCCGTACTCCCTCTAATGAGCGTATTGCAAGCAAACCGACAACAGGAGCCATAATGACAATCTAAATAAAACACATCCTGAAAAATGTCCACGCTAATCCTAATAAAATTTCCACAACACTGTCTAGCATCCCTATTACTGACACCCATCCACTGACTCTTCTGGCTGCACGGGGTGGCCCCCCTCAGGTCAGGCCCCGTGACACAGATGTGTACTCACTGTAGAATCAGATCCTCCAGTGTCTCCCCTTTCAGTCAGCTTTTCAGGACCTCTGGGTTCAGCTCCTCACTGGCACTCTTCAGGCCCTTAGGTCAACCACCTGAGGCCACATGGCACCTCTACAGAGGAGGAGGCAGCCGCCCCCTCTCTCCGGGACTCCACCATACAGCCAAAAGACCCTGAGCACATGTACTCCTGGCTTTTATACAGTATCCCAGCATGCACCGAGGCACTTTCCTCTGCAAATCACCAGGGCTGTATCAAATGCCTGTGCACTCATTTGTCAGGTTTCATCCCACTGTCTAATATGCATCTCTATTGGACCAGTGTGAAATACTCTGCAGACAGAACGAGTTGCATCCTGAGCACACTGAGCAGACCTAACTAACAGATCCTGCTCTCTGGTAGGCAGAGAAAAGTACAGATTTACCTGCAGCTCCTCCGATAGGCAGAAAGGATCCAAAACTATATTCTCCCTCTAGCACTTACCTAGGAGGGCGCTACAGAACTGTCACCCCGCGGAGCAGGCGCTCGGCGGAAAAATGTTTTTCTTTATTTTTGACACTTTTTTGGCTAGGGGTACAATATACCCCATACTCATTCACATGGGGGGGCGGAATCAGGGGGCCCCTCGTTAAAGGGGGCTTCCAGATTCCGATAAGCCCCCAGACTCCCACAATCACAGCCCAGGGTTGTTAGAAAGAGGCCCTTGTCTCCATAAACATGGCAACAAGGTGCCTCGGGCGGGGCTTCCCCAAAGCATCCACCCCCCCCCCCCCTCCCCCAGTGCTGTATCTTGGCCTAGGCCAACAAGGCCCAGGCCTAGGGCAGCACTTTGCAGGGGGGCAGCAAAAAAGCTGATGGGGCTGCACTGATATGCTGCCCTGATAGGCACTGATATGTTGCACTGATGGGCACTAATAGACTGCACTGATGGCCACTGATGAGGCAGGACTGATAAGCTGCACTGATAAGGCAGCACTGATGGGCACTGATATGATGCACTGATAGGCTGCACTAATGGGCACTGAGAGGCTGCACTGGTGGCCACTGATGGGGCTGTACTGATGGCCACTGATGAGTCCGCACGGATATGCTGCACTGATGAGGCTGCACTGATGGGCACTGATAGACTGTGGTTGTGGTTTACAGATGACAGGGCGGGTCATAAACAGGAAAGGGTGTGGCCTTTACAGAAAGGGGTGGGTCATATTTAAATTAGGGTTGCCCAAGTTTAGTCAGCCTAGAGCAGCACAAAACCTAAATACACCACTGCCTCCCCCCATGCTGAGGGCATGTGGCCTGGTATGGTTCAGGAGGGGGGGCCTGCTCCCTTCCCCCCCTTTCCTGGCCTGTGGATAAGGACCTGGCATGGAGTAGGGGGGGACCCCATGCTGTAATTTCTCTGAATTTTCTATTGCTGGCATTGATTTGTCGGTGGGGAATCCCGCTGACAGCTGATGACTCATTGGTTGTTAGGGACGCGGTGGCCGGCTTCCCATCCCACTCCTTAGCAACCAACTTTTTTTTTCACACATAATTTGAATCGGTTGATAATTTTTTTTCGATGGATCTGAATTCTAATCGTTCTGAAAATTTGGAATTCATTAGAAAACGAATAAACAAAACAAATTTGAAAGAATTTCAACAAATTACAACTCGTTACTATTTTATTCGGAGATTCGGATACATCTAAATCTCCGAAGAACAGAATATTTGTCCCAAATTTGTATTTGAACCCAAACGAACTGCACATGACACTAAAGATCCCCCCTCCCCCCATGAACTGTGTATCTAAAGCATGCAGGTTACGGGGCCGCTTTATATGAGAAGCAAAGACTTGGGATTGAGGGGGGGGGGGGCGGGGTAATCGGGGGAATATTTTTTTTCTTACTAAATCTTTCCGGTTTCCTCCTCAGTTCCGGCACCGAGCGCCTCCGCTCCGGACTCTGCTGATGGCCCCAGCGATCGCTCCAGAGAAGGTAAGAGAAAAGACGATCGTATGGCTGGGGGTTACGAGGAATGATTGGCAGTTTTCTATGAAGTGTGTGTAGGAAAATGTCTGCCTTCCCCACCTTGTACCACCTCCAGGAAGGTGGACTCACATCCACTGAGTCACATAGCACCATCTAGTGGGCAAATGGGGTATTTTCCTTTTTTAAAAAAAAACATTCGACTAGCACAGGAAACAGCCTCATAACATTTGTTTTTTGCACGGATGGGATGTAGATGCCCTTTCATTGGCTGAATTGCTATGTGAATATTTGATAAATACCCCCATTAATGTATCATACAATTTCAGGGTCTGTTTTGCAGAAGCTGAATCAGTGACATGCTTTGCTTTGTTTCCTAGGTGCCCCAAGAGCTGACACTCAGACATTCAGCACAGGTAATGAGCACACCGGCTACACACATTTCTATTATTAATCATATTTCCTATAATAGTGATAATGAGCTTTACAAACGACCAAAAAGGGGGGGGGGCAAAGGTCACTTTTTGAAGAGCATCTGTCATAAAGGACATTCGATGTTCCATAGTGGGAGCAGAGGAGGGATATCTGTATAAATGTGAAGACATTCGATGTAGATGGGAGGACATGTGATGTATATAGTTACATAGTTACATAGATTGTGAGGTCGAAAAAAGACATCAGTCCATCCAGTTCAAACTATGATGTGTGTGTTTCCTGTTAACCGTACATTGTATACCCCTGTATGTTGTACATTGTATACCCCTGTATGTTGTACATTGTATACCCCCTGTATGTTGTACATTGTATACCCCTGTATGTTGTACATTGTATACCCCCTGTATGTTGTACATTGTATACCCCCTGTATGTTGTACATTGTATACCCCTGTATGTTGTACATTGTATACCCCCTGTATGTTGTACATTGTATACCCACTTTACGTTGTAAATTGTATACCCCTGTATGTTGTACATTGTATACCCCCTGTATGTTGTACATTGTATACCCACTTTACGTTGTAAATTGTATACCCCTGTATATTGTACATTGTATACCCCTGTATGTTGTACATTGTATACCCCCTGTATGTTGTACATTGTATACCCCTGTATGTTGTACATTGTATACCCCTGTATGTTGTACATTGTATACCCACTTTACGTTGTAAATTGTATACCCCTGTATGTTGTACATTGTATATCCCTGTATGTTGTACATTGTATACCCACTTTACGTTGTAAATTGTATACCCCTGTATATTGTACATTGTATACCCCTGTATGTTGTACATTGTATACCCCCTGTATGTTGTACATTGTATACCCCTGTATGTTGTACATTGTATACCCCTGTATGTTGTACATTGTATACCCCCTGTATGTTGTACATTGTATACCCCCTGTATGTTGTACATTGTATACCCCTGTATGTTGTACATTGTATACCCCTGTATGTTGTACATTGTATACCCCTGTATGTTGTACATGGTATACCCCCTGTATGTTGTACATTGTATACCCCTGTATGTTGTACATTGTATACCCCCTGTATGTTGTACATTGTATACCCCTGTATGTTGTACATTGTATACTCCTGTATGTTGTACATTGTATACCCCCTGTATGTTGTACATTGTATACCCCTGTATGTTGTACATTGTATACCCCCTGTATGTTGTACATTGTATACCCCTGTATGTTGTACATTGTATACCCCTGTATGTTGTACATTGTATACCCCTGTATGTTGTACATTGTATACCCCCTGTATGTTGTACATTGTATACCCCTGTATGTTGTACATTGTATACCCTCTGTATGTTGTACATTGTATACCCCTGTATGTTGTACATTGTATACCCTCTGTATGTTGTACATTGTATACCCCTGTATGTTGTACATTGTATACCCCTGTATGTTGTACATTGTATACCCCTGTATGTTGTACATTGTATACCCCCTGTATGTTGTACATTGTATACCCCTGTATGTTGTACATTGTATACCCCTGTATGTTGTACATTGTATACCCCTGTATGTTGTACATTGTATACCCCCTGTATGTTGTACATTGTATACCCCTGTATGTTGTACATTGTATACCCCTGTATGTCGTACATTGTATACCCCTCTATGTTGTACATTGTATACCCCTCTATGTTGTACATTGTATACCCCTCTATGTTGTACATTGTATACCCCCTGTATGTTGTACATTGTATACTCCTGTATGTTGTACATTGTATACCCCCTGTATGTTGTACATTGTATACCCCCTGTATGTTGTACATTGTATACCCCCTGTATGTTGTACATTGTATACCCCCTGTATGTTGTACATTGTATACCCCTGTATGTTGTACATTGTATACCCCTGTATGTTGTACATTGTATACCCCCTGTATGTCGTACATTGTACACCCCTGTATGTTGAACATTGTATACCCCCTGTATGTTGTACATTGTATACCCCTGTATGTTGTGGTCTCTAAGGTGCCCATCTAATAGTTTTTTGAAACTATCGATGCTCCCTGCTGATACGACTGCTTGTGGAAGAGAGTTCCACATCCTTACCGCTCTGACAGTGAAGAACCCCCTACGTACTGTAAGGTTAAACCGCCTTTCCTCTAGTTTTAGTGAGTGGCCACGTGTCTTATTGTATCTCCTTTCTCTGAATAGTTTGTTCCTTATGCTAGGGTCACCAGTACAGTATTTGTACATTGATATCATATCCCCCCTCAATCGTCTCTTCTCCAGAGAGAATAGGTTCAGTGCTTGTAGTCTTTCCTCATAGCTGATGTCCTCCATTCCCCTAATTATTTTTGTTGCCCTTCTCTGGACTCTTTCCAATTCCAGCACATCCTTCCTGAGGACCGGTGCCCAGAACTGGACAGCATACTCCAGATGTGGCCGGACCAGAGTCTTGTAGAGTGGGAGAATAATCTCTTTATTTCTGGAGTGAATCCCCTTTTTTATACAACCCAGTATTCTGTTGGCTTTGCTTGCAGCGGATTGGCATTGCATGCCACTGCCAAGCCTGTTGTCTACCAGTACCCCCAGGTCCCTTTCCATCCTAGACTCACCCAGAGGTTCCCCCCCTAGTGAGTAGCTTGCTTTCTGGTTTCTGGCCCCCAAGTGCATTACTTTACATTTTTCAACATTAAATCTCATCTGCCATGTAGTTGCCCCCCCCCCCCACCCCGTTATTTTGTTCAGGTCCGCTTGTAAGGTTTCCACATCCTGCATAGAAGATATTGGCATGCTTAGTTTAGTATCATCTGCAAATACTGAGATTGTACTCGATATCCCCTCCTCTAGATCATTTATGAATAAATTAAACAGGATTGGTCCCAGGACAGAACCCTGGGGGACCCCACTTTCCACACCCGCCCAATCCGAGTACTCCCCATTAATCACCACCCTCTGTACTCTCCCCTGGAGCCAGTTCTCTATCCAGGTACTCACCTTATGGTCCATACCTACCTTCCTTAGTTTGTACAGTAAGCGTTTGTGGGGAACGGTGTCAAAGGCCTTTGCAAAGTCCAGATACACCACATCCACAGGCTTTCCTTTATCCAGATACACCACATCCACAGACCTTCCTTTATCCAGATACACCACATCCACAGGCCTTCCTTTATCCAGATACACCACATCCACAGACCTTCCTTTATCTAGGTGGCAGCTCACTTCATCGTAGAAGGTTAATAGATTGGTTTGGCAAGAATGATTTTTCATGAATCCATGCTGATTACTACTAATAATACCGTTTTCATTACTAAAGTCTTGTATGTGGTCCCTTAACATCCCCTCCAAAATTTTGCAGACTACTGATGTTAGGCTGACCGGCCTATAGTTACCCGGGATATATCTCTGCCCTTTTATAAATATTGGTACCACGTTGGCTTTTTTCCAATCAGCTGGCACCATACCCGTCTGTAAACTATCCTTAAAGATCAAGAATAATGGTCTGGCAATCACCTGGCTGAGCTCTTTAAGAACCCTCGGGTGCAAGCCATCCGGTCCCGGTGATTTATTTATGTTAAGTTTCTCTAGTTTAGCTCTAAGTCTATCTTCTGTTAGCCATGGCGGTATTTCCTGAGGTGTGTTGTTTAGTTCGGCCTTACAAGCTGTGTTAGTGTAGCCCCCCGATTCTTTTGTGAAGACTGAAGAGAAGAAATGATTTAACACTTCCGCCTTTTCTCTGTCCTCAGTGGCCATATTTCCTTTGTCATCTTTTATGGTGCCAATGTGTTCTGGCCTCGCTTTCCTACTGTTTATATACTTAAAGAATTTCTTGGGGTTCTTTTTACTCTCCTCCGCTATATGTCTCTCGTGTTCTATTTTAGCCGCCCTGATTTCGTTTTTACATTCCTTATTACACTCTTTGTAATGCTTAAATGCTGCCAATGACCCCTCAGCCTTATATTTTTTGAAGGCCTTTTCTTTAGCATTAATATACATTTTTATGTTGGAGTTTAGCCACCCAGGGTTTAGTTTTTCTCTTTTAAATTTGTTTCCCTTTGGAATGCACTGGCCAATCCCCTTGTTAAGTATGCTCTTGAAGCACTCCCATTTTTCCTCCGTGTTCTTTGTTCCCAGGGTTCTATCCCAATTGATATTTTCTAGCAGAGAGCGCAGTTGTGGGAAGTTGGCTCTTTTGAAATTCAGTGTCCTTATATTACCCTTATGTTTCCTATTACTATGATAAATACTGAAACTAATTGTCCTATGGTCTCTGTTTCCTAAGTTGCCCCGTATTTCTATATCCGTGATCAGGTCTGTATTGGGAGGACCTGTGATGTAGATGGAAGGACATGTGATGTAGATGGGAGGACATGTGATGTAGATGGAAGGACATGTGATGTAGGGAGGACGTGTGATGTAGGGAGGACATATGATGTAGATGGAAGGACATGTGATGTAGATGGGAGGACATGTGATGTAGGGAGGACATGTGATGTAGATGGAAGGACATGTGATGTAGGGAGGACATGTGATGTAGATGGATAGACATGTGATGTAGATGGAAGGACATGTGATGTAGGGAGGACATGTGATGTAGGGAGGACATGTGATGTAGATGGGAGGACATATGATGTAGATGGGAGGACATGTGATGTAGATGGGAGGACATATGATGTAGATGGGAGGACATGTGATGTAGATGGGAGGACATGTGATGTAGGGAGGACATGTTATGTAGATGGAGGACATGTGATGTAGGGAGGACATATGATGTAGATGGAAGGACATGTGATGTAGATGGAAGGACATGTGATGTAGATGGAGGACATGTGATGTAGATGGGAGGACATGTTATGTAGATGGGAGGTCATGTGATGTAGATGGGAGGACATGAGATGTAGATGGGAGGACATGTGATGTAGATGGGAGGACATGTGATGTAGGGAGGACATGTTATGTAGATGGAGGACATTTGATGTAGGGAGGACATGTGATGTAGATGGAAGGACATGTGATGTAGATGGAAGGACATGTGATGTAGATGGAAGGACATATGATGTAGATGGGAGGACATGTGATGTAGATGGAAGGACATGTGATGTAGATGGAAGGACATGTGATGTAGATGGAGGACATATGATGTAGATGGGAGGACATGTGATGTAGATGGAAGGACATATGATGTAGATGGAAGGACATGTGATGTAGACGGAAGGACATGTGATGTAGGGAGGACATGTGATGTAGGGAGGACATATGATGTAGATGGAAGGACATGTGATGTAGATGGAAGGACATGTGATGTAGATGGAGGACATGTGATGTAGGGAGGACATATGATGTAGATGGAAGGACATGTGATGTAGATGGAAGGACATGTGATGTAGATGGAGGACATATGATGTAGATGGGAGGACATGTGATGTAGATGGAAGGACATATGATGTAGATGGAAGGACATGTGATGTAGATGGAAGGACATGTGATGTAGATGGATGGACATATGATGTAGATGGAAGGACATGTGATGTAGGGAGGACATGTGATGTAGGGAGGACATATGATGTAGATGGAAGGACATATTACATAGTTACATAGTAGGCGAGGTTGAATAAAGACAATAGTCCATCCAGTTCAACCTGTGTAGGTGTGTGTGACTGTAATCATCTAACATAGCCCTCAATCTCCTGATCCTTGAGATGTAAGTCTAAGAGTCTTTTGAAAGTCACCATACTACCCGCAGAAACCACCTCTTGTGGTAGACAATTCCACAATCTTGTAGCCCTAACAGTAAAGAACCCCCCACGTTGCCTGAGGTTAAAACGCTTCTCCTCTAATCGCATTGTATGTCCTCGAGTCCTCATGCAATTCCTTCGAATGAACAGCTTTTCTTCTAAGCTGAGATCCCCATTAAGATATTTATAAATTGCTATCATGTCCCCTCTCAGACGTCTTTTCTCCAGGGAAAATAAATCGAGCGATTGCAGCCGCTCTTCATAGGTAAGGTCCTCCAACCCCCTAATCAGTTTAGTTGCCCTTCTCTGGACTTTCTCCAGCTCCAACACATCCCTCCTGAGGACTGGCGACCAGAACTGGACAGAATACTCCAGATGCGGTCGGACCAGAGTTTTATAAAGTGGAAGGATTATAGTCTTATCTCTGGAATACATCCCTTTCTTTATGCATGCTAATATTCTGTTGGCTTTGGAAGCTGCCGCTTGGCATTGCATGCTGTTGCCTAATCTATCATCAACTAAGACTCCCAAATCTTTCTCCATTTTTGATTCCCCCAAGGGTTCCCCTCCTAACGTGTATTGTGTTTTTATGTTTTTGGTCCCCAAGTGCAAAACCTTACACTTCTCCACATTAAACCTCATTTGCCATGTCGTTGCCCACTCCGTAATTTTGTCCAGGTCATTCTGTAGGATATCTGCTTCATGTGATGTAGATGGATGGACATGTGATGTAGATGGAAGGACATGTGATGTAGGGAGGACATGTGATGTAGGGAGGACATATGATGTAGATGGAAGGACATGTGATGTAGATGGAAGGACATGTGATGTAGATGGAAGGACATATGATGTAGATGGAAGGACATGTGATGTAGGGAGGACATGTGATGTAGATGGAAGGACATATGATGTCGATGGAAGGACATGTGATGTAGATGGAAGGACATGTGATGTAGATGGAAGGACATATGATGTAGATGGAAGGACATGTGATGTAGGGAGGACATGTGATGTAGATGGAAGGACATATGATGTCGATGGAAGGACATGTGATGTAGATGGAAGGACATATGATGTAGATGGGAGGACATGTGATGTAGATGGAAGGACATGTGATGTAGATGGAAGGACATATGATGTAGATGGAAGGACATATGATGTCGATGGAAGGACATGTGATGTAGATGGAAGGACATATGATGTAGATGGGAGGACATGTGATGTAGATGGAAGGACATGTGATGTAGATGGGAGGACATGTGATGTAGATGGAAGGACATGTGATGTAGATGGGAGGACATGTGATGTAGATGGAGGACATATGATGTAGATGGGAGGACATGTGATGTAGATGGAGGACATATGATGTAGATGGAAGGACATGTGATGTAGATGGAAGGACATGTGATGTAGATGGAAGGACATGTGATGTATATGAGGACGATAATCATATCACATCCAGCAGACTAATCTCGGCCTCTCTCTGCAGGCGATATGTTGGCGATAATATTCGGCATTCTCTTCGGAGTCACAGCGTTGGCTTTCTTTATCTACTTTCGGCAGAATCGGAAGAGGAATCTCAGGTAATAGAGGGACCCTACAGGGGGTGCAAACATGATCAGTAGAGGGCTGACACCCTGACAATGGAGGTGTGGGGGGTGGGATGCAGTGGGCAGGACGTGGGAAATCCGCAGACTGCACTGTCCTTGGCCTCCATGTATGTCAAGAAGGGATAGGCTAAACAGCCCCCCCCCCCTCCCGGTTCGGTTCGCTCCAGATATCTCCGGAACAGAGAAAAGTTCTGTCCCGAGCTGCAAACAATATTAAAGTCTATAAGACCCGAAAGTAGAAAATGAAAAGTCCCCATTTTGAAGGCTTATATGCAATTCATTAACCAAAGAAAGGGGTATGGGGGTCCCCGTACTGCCCCGGGGGACATGTATCAATGCAAAACAAAAAACATTTAAAAAAGATTGTGTAACGGAACCGCAACCCACACTGTACTTGTGGGCTTCCGTCAGTATACGGCTTCCTCCAGTCGTGAACATAGATATCAGATTTTCCAGCCACCTTCATACAAAGCTAGACGACAACTTAGCTTTTACTGGAACCTTCTCTTTTATTGAACAGTTTCACACTCAATTTATACACACATGAGCACATCCCCCTTCCTGATCAAATTACCCCATCAGGTCAGGGATTGCCTGATTACATTATCATATGCAGATGAAATTGTATACAGAATTAGAATTAACCTGAACTAATTATCTAGCCATCTGGACAGAGCAATATGTGAGTTCATTAACAATGGGACAGACAGGCTTAACAGAATCCACATCACACCTCAATACACAGACAATAGGGAGAGCCTGTCTCTGACATTGAAGTTCAATACACATTATTATAAGTAAACGCATTTGAAGCAATCCAAACCATTAAGTATCTGTCTTTCACTCCCAGTGACGGTGAGTGAACACTGTCACATATCTTCCCTCTCAAAGGTAGACTAACCAGGTACCAGACCTCCAATCGGTCTGTGCCTGAGATAGTCGGGTAACAAGTCCCAAAGAGTCCATCCATCATGGCAGCTTCCCTGACAAAGTTCCACATAGTTTGTAAGTTTGTCCCGGCAGGGCGCATGGAGCTCTCATAGCTGATCAGTCTGTGGAAGTCTGGTTTGGGCAGGCCAGACTGGGCTTCTTGGTCACCCTGTCTCCCTAATAGACACAGAGTGTCTTACACATAAGAGGGGCCTAGGGAGCTGAGAGAGGGATTTCCCAACCTCTCTAAGGTAAGCTGTGTTCCACGGGCCCCCCAACCAAAGTGACTCCCGTCACATCTCTCCCCTTTCAGAAGGAGACTAACACAGGAGGGGACCCCAAACGGGTTGACTTTGAAGGTAGTCTGTAGTTCCAGTCCCCCAATGTCTGTACCCACACAGTACCCCAAACAAATTGTCCTGAACGGAGCATTACTCACCCAGCCAACCTCTGCTGTACCGTGTATAGAACCTGCTGCATCTGTACCGTGTATAGAGCCTGCTGCATCTTTACCGTGTATAGAACCTGCTGCATCTGTACCATGTATAAAGCCTGCTGCATCTGTACCGTGTATAGAGCCTGCTGCATCTGTACCGTATATAGAACCTGCTGCATCTGTACCATGTATAAAGCCTGCTGCATCTGTACCATGTATAGAGCCTGCTGCATCTGTACCGTGTATAGAACCTGCTTCATCTGTACCATGTATAAAGCCTGCTGCATCTGTACCATGTATAGAGCCTGCTGCATCTGTACCGTGTATAGAGCCTGCTGCATCTGTACCCTGTATAGAGCCTGCTGCATCTGTACCGTGTATAGAGCCTGCTGCATCTGTACTGTGTATAGAGCCTGCTGCATCTGTACCGTGTATAGAGCCTGCTGCATCTGTACCGTGTATAGAGCCTGCTGCATCTGTACTGTGTATAGAGCCTGCTGCATCTGTACCGTGTATAGAGCCTGCTGCATCTGTACTGTGTATAGAGCCTGCTGCATCTGTACCCTGTATAGAGCCTGCTGCATCTGTACCGTGTATAGAACCTGCTGCATCTATACCATGTATAGAACCTGCTGCATCTGTACCGTGTATAGAACCTGCTGTATCTGTACCGTGTATAGAGCCTGCTGCATCTGTACCGTGTATAGAGCCTGCTGCATCTGTACTGTGTATAGAGCCTGCTGCATCTGTACTGTGTATAGAGCCTGCTGCATCTGTACTGTGTATAGAGCCTGCTGCATCTGTACCATGTATAGAGCCTGCTGCATCTGTACTGTGTATAGAGCCTGCTGCATCTGTACTGTGTATAGAGCCTGCTGCATCTGTACCGTGTATAGAACATGCTGCATCTGTACCGTGTATAGAACCTGCTGCATCTGTACGGTGTATAGAACCTGCTGCATCTGTACCGTGTATAGAGCTTGCTGCATCTGTACCGTGTATAGAACCTGCTGCATCTGTACCGTGTATAGAACATGCTGCATCTATATCGCGTATAGAACCTGCTGCATCTGTACCGTGTATAGAACCTGCTGCATCTGTACCGTGTATAGAGCCTGCTGCATCTGTACCATGTATAGAACCTGCTGCATCTGTACCGTGTATAGAACCTGCTGCATCTGTACCGTGTATAGAGCCTGCTGCATCTGTACCGTGTATAGAACCTGCTGCATCTGTACCGTGTATAGAACCTGCTGCATCTGTACCGTGTATAGAACCTGCTGCATCTGTACCGTGTATAGAGCCTGCTGCATCTGTACCATGTATAGAACCTGCTGCATCTGTACCGTGTATAGAACATGCTGCATCTGTACCGTTTATAGAGCCTGCTGCATCTGTACTGTGTATAGAACCTGCTGCATCTGTACCGTGTATAGAGCCTGCTGCATCTGTACCGTGTATAGAGCCTGCTGCATCTGTACCGTGTATAGAGCCTGCTGCATCTGTACCGTGTATAGAGCCTGCTGCATCTGTACCGTGTATAGAGCCTGCTGCATCTGTACCGTGTATAGAGCCTGCTGCATCTGTACCGTGTATAGAGCCTGCTGCATCTGTACCGTGTATAGAGCCTGCTGCATCTGTACCGTGTATAGAACATGCTGCATCTGTACCGTGTATAGAGCCTGCTGCATCTGTACCGTGTATAGAGCCTGCACGGTACAGCCAGGCATTCTGCGGTTTGCCTTTGTTGACAGCGGATAGTTTTTTGTTTTTTTTCTCGGCCCAAACCGTTCGCCCAACTCTAATGATAAGGGATGGAAAGCTGTGGGAAGGGAGGGCAGACTCCAATGTCCACAGTCATCTCCTTCCTGGCCTCCAGTCTCCACTGTCCACATATATTAGTCTGACAATGGTAGGCCAGTGTCCTCTATAATGATTGGACGATTGGGGGTTCCGATAGTTTGATATTTATCTCTTCGACAGATCTTCTGATAAGAAATCGAATGTCATCTACAAAGCCGCCACCGCTGAGGACAACATGGCATAGAGTCATCAGAGTCAATCAAGGATGGGGGGCTCATCTATGGAAATGGAAACTGTCTGAATTGCTGAGACCAGCCAATCAGATTCCAGCTGTCACTCTGAAGACTTGGATTGGTTGTTGTATATAATGTTCTCAGATTGTGTCACAGAAATAAAGTTCTAATATTTTATACAAATCCAGGACCCCGCCCTGTGTCTGACTTCATATCAAGATTGGTACCTGTATCTGTACTTATTCTGTAAGAATGGACTGAATAGAGGATGTGGTGAGTGAGTAGGGCTCCCTCTTGTGGATTGGATGGAGAATGTGACTGAGTGGGGCTCCCCTCCTGTGGATTGGATGAAGGATGTGGGTGAGTGGGGCTCCCTCTTGTGGACTGGATGGAGGATGTGGGTGAGTGGGGCTCCCTCTTGTGGACTGGATGGAGGATGTGGGTGAGTGGGGCTCCCTCTTGCGGACTGGATGGACGATGCAAATGAGTGGGGCTCCATCTGGTGGACTTGATGGAGGATGTGGATGAGTGGGGCTCTCTCCTGTGGACTGGATAGAGGTTGAGGGTGAGTGGGGCTCCATCCTTTGGTCTGGATGAAGGATGTGAGTGAGTGGGGCTCCCTATTGTGGATTGGATTGAGAATGTGAGTGAGTGGGGCTCCCTATTGTGGATTGGATTGAGAATGTGAGTGAGTGGGGCTCCCTATTGTTGATTGGATTGAGAATGTGGATGAGGGGGTTCCCTTTTGTGGATTGTATGGGCGATGTGGGGGAATAGGGCTTCCTCTTGTGGAAAAGATGGAGAAGGTGGGTGAGCGAGGCTCCCTCTTGTGGATTGGATGAAGGATGTGGGGTTCCCTCTTGTGGACAAGATGGTGGATGTGGATGAGTGGAGTTCCCTCTTGTGAATTGGATGGAGAATGTGGGTGAGTGGGGTTCCCTACTGTGGACTGGATGGGGGATGTTGGTAAGTGGGGCTCCCTCTTGTGGACTGGATGGAGGATGCGGGTGAGTGGGGTTCCCTCTTGTGGACAAGGAGGTAGGATGTGGATGAGTGGAGCTCCCTCTGGTGGCCTGGATGGAGGATGCGGGTGAGTGGGGCTACCTCTTGTGGACTGGATGGAAGATGTGGGTGAGTGGGTCTCCCTCTTAAAGAATGGATGGAGTATATGAATGAATGGGGTTCCCTGTTATGGATTGGATGGAGGATGTGGATAAGTGGGGCTCACTCCTGTGGACTGGATAGAGGTTGAGGGTGAGTGGGGTTCCCTTTTTTTGGAGTGGATGGAGGATGTGGTTAAGTAGGGGCTCCATCCTTTGGTCTGGATGAAGGATGTGAGTGAGTGGGCCTCCCTCTTGTGGATTGGATTGAGAATGTTGATGAGTGGGGCTCCCTCCTGTGGACTGCATAGAGAAAGCGGGTGAGTGATGCTCCCTCTTGTGGATTGGATGGGGGTTGTGGGGGATTTGGGCTACCTCTTGTGGAATGGATGGAGGATGTGAGTGAGTGGGGCTCCCTCTAAGAGATTGGATGGGGGATATGGGTGAGTGGGGCTCTCTTGTGGATTGGATGGAGGATGTGGGGTTCCTTCTTGTGGACAAGAGGGAGGATGTGGATGAATGGGGCTCCCTCTGGTAGTCTGGATAGAGGATGCGGTTGAGTGGGGCTCCCTCTTGTGGATTGGATGTAGGATGTGGATAAGTGGGGCTCCCTCTGGTAGGCTGGATGGAGGATGCAGGTGAGTGGAGCTCCTTCTTGTGGATTTGATGAAGGATCTGGGTCAGTGGGGTTCCTTCTTGTGGACTAGATGGAGGATGCAGGAGAGTGGGGCTCCCTCTTGCTGACTGGATAGAGGATATGGATGAGGGGGGCTCCCTCTGGTGGACTGGATGGAGGATGCGGTGAGTGGGGTTTCCTCTTCTGGACTAAATTGAGGATGTGCATGAGAGGGTCTCCCTCTTGTGGATTGGATGGAGAATATGGGGCTCCCTCTTGAGGACAGGATAGAAGATGTGGGTGACTGGGACACCCTCTTTTGGACTGGATGGAGGAAGTGGGTGAGTGGGGCTCCCTCTTGAGGACTGGATGGAGGATGTGGGTGAGTTGTGTCTTGGAAATGAATATACGTTTGATGCACAAATAACTCCGTTGTGCTAATAAGTGCAGATTTGGATATTAATATTCGCCAAGTGCAATCCATCCCGTTGTGGTAATAAGCGCAGTTCTCAGCTCTGTGTATAAGGTAATGGAGCGCTCAGCAGTCCCCAGTAATACAGACACACAGGCTGCTATCTCATTGGATGATCCATAGAATGTCCTCTCTAAGGCATGGAGCTCCGCCTATTTATGGGACAACAAAAGGGACAACAGCAGGAAGTGATGACTATACATCAGCCAATCAGATCCTAACCAGTCACATGACACAAGTTACTCACATAGAATCAGCCAATGACACACCTGTATACATTCAAATATACAATAGAAAGGGGATCGTGAACAAGCAGAATAGAGTACACGGCTTCCCGCCTAACACTACACAATGACACCAGCGTGTAGAACCGTGAACGCTGCTCTGATAAAACCCGTGCATCTATTCCCACCACTACTACTGGTGTGACTCCCATTCAGCAAAGCTCAGAGAACAATGCCTAATAGGAGGATACTACTGTTCCCATAGACGTGAGGCTATCTGCAGGGAATGGGCCATGCTGTTTCCACTCTGGTGATCAGGCACAGTAGAGAGACATGAGCGTGTATTCCTTCATAGAGGTAGATAGATATCAAAACAATATTGACTTCACAGAGCAAACATATCCCACCGAGCGAACAAATCTGCACATTATACATGCCCCCCCCCCCGCTCTTGTGGACTGGATGGAGAATATAAGTGAGTGGGGCTCGCTCTTGTGGATTGGATGAAGGATGCAGGTGAGTGGGAATCCTTCCTATGGATTGGATGAAGGATCGGTGAGTGGGGCTACCTCTTGCAGATTGGATGGAGCATATGAGTGAGTCGGGCTCGGTCTTGTGGACTAAATGGAGGATTTTTGTGAGTGGTGCTCCCTCTTCTGGACTGGATGGAGGATGTGGATGAGTGGGGCTCCCTCTGGTGGACTGGATGGAGGATGCGAGTAAATGGGGCTACATCTTGTGGATTGAATGGAGGATGTGGATGAGTGGGGCTCCCTCTTGTGTAATTGGATGAAGGATGTTGGTGAGTAGGGCTCCCTCTTGTGGACTGGATGGAGGATGTGGATGAGTAGGGCTCCCTACGGTGGACTGGGTGGAAGATGTGTATTAGTAGGGCTGCGGTCATTCCGCACTGTACTTGTGGGCTTCTGTCAGTATACGGCTTCCTCCCAGTCTTGAACATGGATATGAAATATTCCAGCTGCCCCCATACAAAGCTAAACGGCAAATTATCTTGTTCTGGAACATTCTTTATTGAACAACTAACACAGATTATATACAGCATGGGCATCCCCCTCCTGATCAGATTAACACACACAGGTCAGGGGTTGCCTGATTACATTATCATATACAGGTGAAATTGTGTACAGAAATAGAATTAACCTGAACTAATTATCTAGCCATTTGGACAGAAACAATATGCAAGTTCATTAACAATTACCAATGGGACAGATAGGCTTAACAGAAGAAAGATGAAAATTATGTTGAAAGATGTGTGTGAGTGGGGCTCCCTCTTGTGGACTGGATAGAAGATGCGGGTGACTGGAGCTCCCTCTTGTTGACTGAATGGACGATGTGGGTGAGTGGTGCTCCCTCTTGTGGACTGGATGGAGAATGTGGGTAAGTGGGGCTCCCTCTTATGGAATGGATGGAGAATGTGGGTGAGTGGGGCTCCCTCTTGTGGACTTGATGGAGGATGCGGGTAAGTGGGGCTCCCTCTTGTGGACTGGATAGAGGATACGAGTGAGTGAAGATCCCTCTGGTGGACTGGATGAAGGATATTGGTGAGTGGAGATCCCTCTGGTGGACTGAATGGAGAAAGTGGATGAGTGGGGCTCCCTCTTGTGGATTGGTTGAATAATGTGGGTGAGTGGGGCTCCCTCTTGTGGACTGGATAGAAGATGCGGGTGACTGGAGCTCCCTCTTGTTGACTGAATGGACGATGTGGGTGAGTGGTGCTCCCTCTTGTGGAGTGGATGGTGAATGTGGGTGAGTAGGGCTCCCTCTTGTGGACTAGATAGAAGATGTGGGTGACTGGGGCTCCCTCTTCTGGAACGGATGGAGAATGTAGGTGAGTGGGGCTCCCTCTTGTGGACTGGATGGAAGATGAGGGTGAGTGGGGCTCACTCTTGTGGACTGGATGGAGGATGTGGGTAAGTGGGGCTCCCTCTTATGGCATGGATGGAGAATGTGGGTGAGTGGGGCTCCCTCTTGTAGACTGGATGGAGAATGTGGGTAAGTGGGGCTCCCTCTTATGGAATGGATGGAGAATGTGGGTGAGTGGGACTCCCTCTTGCGGACTGAATAGAGGATGGGTGAGTAGGGCTCCCTCTTGTGTATTTGATTGGGGATGTGGGTGAGTGGGGCTCACTCATGTAGACTGGATGGAAGATGTGCATGAGTGGGGCTCCCTCTTGTGGACTGGATGGAGGATTTGGGTGAGTTGGGCTCCCTCCTGTGGACTGGATGGAGGATGCAGGCAAGTTGGGCTCCCTCTTGTGGACTGCATAGAGGAAGCGGGTGAGGGGGCTCCCTCTTGTGGAATGGATGGGGATGTGCTTGAGTTGGGCTCCTTCTTGTGGATTGGATGAAGGATGTTGGTGAGTGGGGCTCCCTCTTGTGGACTGAATGAAGTATGCGGGTGAGTGGGGCTCCCTCTTGTGGATTGGATGGAGGATATGTCTAAGTGGTGCTCCCTCTTGAGGACTGGATGAAGGATGTTGGTGAGTGGTGCTCCCTCTTGTGGACCGGATGAAGGATGTTGGTGAGTGGTGCTCCCTCTTGTGGACTGGATGGAGGATATGTGTGAGTGGTGCTCCCTCATGTGGACTGGATGGCAGAAGTGGGTAAGTGGGACTCCCTCTTGTGGATTGGATAGAGGATGTGGGTGAGTGGGGCTCCCTCTGGTGGACTGGATGGAAGATGCAGGTGACTGGGGCTCTCTCTTGAGGAGTGGATGGAGAATGTGGGTGTGTGGGGCTCCCTCTTGTATATTTGATTGGGGATGTGGGTGAGTGTGGATCACTCATGTAGGCTGGATGTAAGATGTGGATGAGTGGGTCTCAATCTGGTGGACTGGGTGAAGGATGCAGGTGAATGGGTCTCTCTCTGTGGATTGGATGAAGGATGTGGGTGAGTTGGACTCCCTCTTGTGGACTTAATAGAGGATGTAGATGAATGGGGCTCCCTCTTGTGGAATGGAAGGTGGATATGTCTAAGTGGTGCTCCCTCATGTGGACTGGATGGCAAAAAATGGGTAAGTAGGGCTCCTTCTTGTGGACTAGACAGAGGATGTGGGTGAGTAGGGCTCCCTTTTGTGGAGTGGATGGAGAATGTGGGTGTGTGGGGCTCCCTCTT
Organism: Pelophylax lessonae; assembly: GCF_965119305.1. Lineage (NCBI taxonomy): Eukaryota > Metazoa > Chordata > Amphibia > Anura > Ranidae > Pelophylax > Pelophylax lessonae. The sequence continues at coordinate 895,336,815 of NC_138768.1, read as the reverse complement.
GTGGAGTGGATGGAGAATGTGGGTGTGTGGGGCTCCCTCTTGTGGATTGGGTGAAGGATGTGGGTGAGAGGGCCTCCCTCTTGAAGACTGGATGTGGCTGATTGGGGCTCCCTCTTGTGGACTGGATCGAGGATGCAGGTGAATGGGGCTCCCTCTTGTGGATTGGATGAAGAATGTTGGGGAGTGGGGATCCCTCTGGTGGATTGGATGGAAGATGTGGGTGAGTGGGGTTCCTTCTTGTGGATTTAAAGAAGTATGTTGGTGAGTGGGGATCCCTCTTGAGGATTGGATGGAGGATTTGGGTGAGTGGGGCTCCCTCTTTTGGATTGGATGAAGGATGTTGATGAGTGTGGCTCCCTCCTGTTTACTGGATGAAGGATGCAGGTGAGTGGTGCTTCCTCGTGTGGACTGGATGGAGGATGTGGATGAGTAGGGTTCCCTCTTGTGGACTGGATGGAGTGTATTAGTGAGTGGGGCTCCCTCTTGTGGACTGGATAGAGGATGTGGGTAAGTAGGGCTCCCTCTTGTGGAGTGGATGGAGAATGTGGGTGTGTGGGGATCCCTCTTGTGGACTGGATGGAAGATGCGGGTGAGTGGGGTTCCTCCTTGTGGATTTGATGAAGTATGTTGGTGACTGGGGCTCCCTATTGTGGACTGGATGAAGGATGCGGGTGAGTGGAGCAATCTCTTGTTTTTCGGATGGAGGATGTGTGACTGCTGCTCCCTCGTTTGGAATGCATGGAGGTTGCGGGTAAGTGGGGCTCCCTCTTGTGGAATCGATGGGGATGTGCATTAGTTGGGCTCCTTTTCGGGGATTGGATGAAGGATGTTTGTGAGTGGGGCTCCTTCTTGTGGACTGAATAGAGGATGTTGGAGAGTGGGGCTCCCTCTTGTGGACTGGTTGAAGGATGTTGGAGAGTGGGGCTCCCTCTTGTGGATTGGATGAAGGATGCAGGTGAGTGGGAATCCTTCCTATGGATTGGATGAAGGATGGGTGAGTGGGGCTACCTCTTGCAGATTGGATGGAGCATATGAGTGAGTCGGGCTCTGTCTTGTGGACTGGATGGAGAATTTTTGTGAGTGGTGCTCCCTCTTCTGGACTGGATGGAGGATGTGGATGAGTGGGGCTCCCTCTTGTGTAATTGGATGAAGGATGTTGGTGAGTAGGGCTCCCTCTTGTGGACTGGGTGGAAGATGTGTATTAGTAGGGCTGCGGTCATTCCGCACTGTACTTGTGGGGTTCTGTCAGTATTCGGCTTCCTCCCAGTCTTGGGATGGATGTAGATTGGATGGAGAATATGAGTGAGTGGGGCTCGCTCTTGTGGATTGGATGAAGGATGCAGGTGAGTGAATTTAGAGAATAGATCTGCAGCACCACAGCTAAAACCTCCATCCCTAAAATTGTAAAAGAAAATGGGGGGGGGGGGGGGGGCAGTGGGACTTTGAGTGAGGTGAAACATTAGCTGTTAATAAACCAAATGGAAATTGGTGCCAAATAATGATTTCATTTGTCAATGGCTGCATGACGGATAAAAAGTCAAGCAGCAACTATCACAATCAAAACATGTCGGTCAATAAATTATAGGGACTAAAAACAACACGAGCATGGATACCATGGAAAAAAACATTTAAACATGCACGTGTGTAATGCATATAACATCAATAACGAATATATACTGTATTAATACTATAACAAGAACCCATGTACATACAAAATACACGTTACATGAAAAAGAGCAAAAAATCAACATAAACAAACATCTGACATTTAGTCTCATAAAACATTCCATGAATCCAAGTCGTGATCTGTCATTTTGTAGCTCTACGCGTTTCGTGGAATTTGCATCCACTCTTCAGGAGCTTTGTAAACATACCTTAAATATAAAAATGAAATGGCACAGATGTAACTATAGTAAAGACAAATATACCGGAAAATTCAACTTATAAGCAGCCAAAATCTGAAGAATTATAATACTTACAAAATCAAAATTCTATAAAATAATTGACCAGAAAATCTCCAGGGATATTCTGGGATTTTGAAGGATGTGAAGAAAAAACATTCCTCATTGCTGAATGCACCAGAGTGGATATACGTCTGATCCGCGGCTGAGGCGGGTGCACGCCAAAGAGGTCCAAGATGGAACAGGGGAGAGGAACCAGATGGACCCCACAAAGAAAATGGATTAAGCCATTGTTTTCCACACATATGTGACCAAATAATCTGTTTTCAAAAAAACATTGGATTGATTAGTGTAAATAATGATAATAATATATTGGGATACGATTTCTTCATGCGCTGCTTGCACCTAGGTTTTCTATTTATCATTCTTTTGTCATCCTTTTAGTAAATCAACATGAATCCATTATCTCATCTTCATTTCTATCAACAATTGTCTTTCCTTTTCAATCTTGGAAGCAGGGTTCTTTCTGCTGTTTCAATTTTCCTTGGTTACTTTATACCTATTTGTCCTTTATGGTTTGCATGGCACTTTGTTGTTTCTCCTTGGCATCCTATGGTTTTCATTCTTTCCATTTGGACTTTCTCACACATATCACCATATTCTAGACTTCGTCCTTCATTAGTATATATTTATATACATTATTTACACTAATCAATCCAATGTTTTTTTGAAAACAGATTATTTGGTCACATATGTGTGGAAAACAATGGCTTAATCCATTTTCTTTGTGGGGTCCATCTGGTTCCTCTCCCCTGTTCCATCTTGGACCTCTTTGGCGTGCACCCGCCTCAGCCGCGGATCAGACGTATATCCACTCTGGTGCATTCAGCAATGAGGAATGTTTTTTCTTCACATCCTTCAAAATCCCAGAATATCCCTGGAGATTTTCTGGTCAATTATTTTATAGAATTTTGATTTTGTAAGTATTATAATTCTTCAGATTTTGGCTGCTTATAAGTTGAATTTTCCGGTATATTTGTCTTTACTATAGTTACATCTGTGCCATTTCATTTTTGTATTTAAGGTATGTTTACAAAGCTCCTGAAGAGTGGATGCAAATTCCACGAAACGCGTAGAGCTACAAAATGACAGATCACGACTTGGATTCATGGAATGTTTTATGAGACTAAATTTCAGATGTTTGTTTATGTTGATTTTTTGCTCTTTTTCATGTAACGTGTATTTTGTATGTACATGGGTTCTTGTTATAGTATTAATACAGTATATATTCGTTATTGATGTTATATGCATTACACACGTGCATGTTTAAATGTTTTTTTCCATGGTATCCATGCTCGTGTTGTTTTTAGTCCCTATAATTTATTGACCGACATGTTTTGATTGTGATAGTTGCTGCTTGACTTTTTATCCGTCATGCAGCCATTGACAAGTTAAATCATTATTTGGCACCAATTTCCATTTGGTTTATTAACAGCTAATGTTTCACCTCACTCAAAGTCCCACTGCCCCCCCCCCGATTTTCTGATGCAGGTGAGTGGGAATCCTTCCTATGGATTGGATGAAGGATGGGTCAGTGGGGCTACCTCTTGCAGATTGGATGGAGCATATGAGTGAGTCGGGCTCGGTCTTGTGGACTGGATGGAGGATTTTTGTGAGTGGTGCTCCCTCTTCTGGACTGGATGGAGGATGTGGATGAGTGGGGCTCCCTCTGGTGGACTGGATGGAGAATGTGGGTGACTGGGGCTCCCTCTTGTGAACTGGATGGAGGGTGCGAGTAAATGGGGCTACATCTTGTGGATTAAATGTAGGCTGTGGATGAGTGGGGCTCCGTCTTGTGTAATTGGATGAAGGATGTTGGTGAGTGGGGCTCCCTCTTGTGGACTGGATGGAGGATGCGGATGAGTAGGGCTCCCTCTGGTGGACTGGGTGGAAGATGTGTATTAGTAGGGCTGCGGTCATTCCGCACTGTACTTGTGGGCTTCTGTCAGTATACGGCTTCCTCCCAGTCTTGAACATGGATATGAAATATTCCAGCTGCCCCCATACAAAGCTAAACGGCAAATTAGCTTGTTCTGGAACATTCTTTATTGAACAACTAACACAGATTATATACAGCATGGGCATCCCCCTCCTGATCAGATTAACACACACAGGTCAGGGGTTGCCTGATTACATTATCATATGCAGGTGAAATTGTATACAGAAATAGAATTAACCTGAACTAATTATCTAGCCATCTGGACAGAAACAATGTGAGTTCATTAACAATTAACAATGGGACAGATAGGCTTAACAGAAGAAAGATGAAAATGATGTTGAAAGATGTGGGTGAGTGGGGCTCCCTCTTGTGGAATGGATGGAGAATATGGGTGAGTGTGGCTCCCTCTTGTGGACTGGATGGAGGATGCGGGTAAGTGGAGCTCCCTCTTGTGGACTGGATAGAGGATACGAGTGAGTGAAGATCCCTCTAGTGGACTGGATGAAGGATATTGGTGAGTGGGGATCCCTCTGGTGGACTGAATGGAGAATGTGGGTGACTGGGGCTCCCTCTTGTGGATTGGTTGAAAGATGTGGGTGAGTGGGGCTCCCTCTTGTGGACTGGATAGAAGATGCGGGTGACTGGAGCTCCCTTTTGTTGACTGAATGGACGATGTGGGTGAGTGGTGCTCCCTCTTGTGGAGTGGATGGTGAATGTGGGTGAGTAGGGCTCCCTCTTGTGGACTAGATAGAAGATGTGGGTGACTGGGGCTCCCTCTTCTGGAATGGATAGAGAATGTAGGTATGTGGGGCTCCCTCTTGTGGACTGGATGGAGGATGTGGGTGAGTGGGGCTCCCTCTTGTGGACTGGATGGAGGATGTGGGTAAGTGGGGCTCCCTCTTATGGAATGGATGGAGAATGTGGGTGAGTGGGACTCCCTCTTGCGGACTGAATAGAGGATGGGTGAGTAGGGCTCCCTCTTGTGTATTTGATTGGGGATGTGGGTGAGTGGGGCTCGCTCATGTAGACTGGATGGAAGATGTGCATGAGTGGGGCTCCCTCTTGTGGATTGGATGAAGAATGTTGGGGAGTGGGGATCCCTCTGGTGGACTGGATAGAAGATGTGGGTGAGTGGGGTTCCTTCTTGTGGATTTGATGAAGTATGTTGGTGAGTGGGGATCCCTCTTGCGGATTGGATGGAGGATTCAGGTGAGTGGGGCTCCCTCTTTTGGATTGGATGAAGGATGTTGATGAGTGTGGCTCCCTCCTGTTTACTGGATGAAGGATGCAGGTGAGTGGTGCTCCCTCGTGTGGACTGGATGGAGGATGTGGATGAGTAGGGTTCCCTCTTGTGGACTGGATGGAGTGTATTAGTGAGTGGGGCTCCCTCTTGTGGACTGGATAGAGGATGTGGGTAAGTAGGGCTCCCTCTTGTGGAGTGGATGGAAGATGCGGGTGAGTGGGGTTCCTCCTTGTGGATTTGATGAAGTATGTTGGTGAGTGGGGCTCCCTATTGTGGACTGGATGAAGGATGCGGGTGAGTGGGGCAATCTCTTGTTTTTCGGATGGAGGATGTGTGACTGCTGCTCCCTCGTTTGGAATGCATGGAGGTTGCGGGTAAGTGGGGCTCCCTCTTGTGGAACTGATGGGGATGTGCATTAGTTGAGCTCCTTTTCGGGGATTGGATGAAGGATGTTTGTGAGTGGGGCTCCTTCTTGTGGACTGAATAGAGGATGTTGGAGAGTGGGGCTCCCTCTTGTGGACTGGTTGAAGGATGTTGGTAAGTGGGGCTCCCTCTTATGGATTGGATGAAGGATGCAGGTGAGTGGGAATCCTTCCTATGGATTGGATGAAGGATGGGTGAGTGGGGCTACCTCTTGCAGATTGGATGGAGCATATGAGTGAGTCGGGCTCTGTCTTGTGGACTGGATGGAGGATTTTTGTGAGTGGTGCTCCCTCTTCTGGACTGGATGGAGGACGTGGATGAGTGGGGCTCCCTCTGGTGGACTGGGTGGAAGATGTGTATTAGTAGGGCTGCGGTTATTCCGCACTGTACTTGTGGGCTTCTGTCAGTATACGGCTTCCTCCCAGTCTTGAACATGGATATCAAATTTTCAGCTGCCCCCATACAAAGCTAAACAGCAACTTAGCTTGTTCTGGAACATTCTTTATTGAGAAACTAACACAGATTATATACAGCATGGACATCCCCCTGATCAGATTAACACACACAGGTCAGGGGTTGCCTGATTACATTATCATATGCAGGTGAAATTGTATACAGAAATATAACTAATTATCTAGCCATCTGGACAGAAACCATGTGAGTTCATTAACAATTAACAATGTGACAGATAGGCTTAACAGAAGAAAGATGAAAATGATGTTGAAAGATGTGGGTGAGTGGGGCTCCCTCTTGTTGTCTGAATGGACGATGTGGGTGAGTGGTGCTCACTGTTGTGGACTAGCTAGAAGATGTGGGTGGGTAGGGCTCCCTCTTGTGGAATGGATGGAGAATGTGGATGAGTGGGGCTCCCTCTTGTTGATTGGTCTAAAGATGTGGGTGAGTGGGGCTCCCTCTTGTGGACTGGATAGAAGACGTGGGTGACTGGAGCTCCCTCTTGTTGACTGAATGGACGATGTGGGTGAGTGGTGCTCCCTCTTGTGGAGTGGATGGTGAATGTGGGTGAGTAGGGCTCTCTCTTGTGGACTAGATAGAAGATGTGGGTGACTGGGGCTCCCTCTTGTGGACTGAATGGACGATGTGGGTGAGTGGTGCTCCCTCTTGTGGAGTGGATGGAGAATGTAGGTGAGTGGGGCTCCCTCTTGTGGACTGGATGGAGGATGTGGGTGAGTGGGGCTCCCTCTTGTGGACTGGATGGAGGATGTGGGAAAGTGGGGCTCCCTCTTATGGAATGGATGGAGAATGTGGGTGAGTGGGTTTCCCTCTTGCGGACTGAATAGAGGATGGGTGAGTAGGGCTCCCTCTTGTGTATTTGATTGGGGATGTGGGTGAGCAGGGCTCATTCATGTAGACTGGATGGAAGATGTGCATGAGTGGGGCTCCCTCTTGTTGACTGCATGGAGGATTCGGGTGAGTTGGGCTCCCTCCTGTGGACTGGATGATGGATGCAGGCAAGTTGGGCTCCCTCTTGTGGACTGCATAGAGGAAGCGGGTGAGGGGGCTCCCTCTTGTGGAATGGATGGGGATGTGCTTGAGTTGGGCTCCTTCTTGTGGATTGGATGAAGGATGTTGGTGAATGGGGCTCCCTCTTGTGGACTGAATGAAGGATGCGGGTGAGTGGGGCTCCCTCTTGTGGACTGGATAGAAGATGCGGGTGACTGGAGCTCCCTCTTGTTGACTGAATGGACGATGTGGGTGAGTGGTGCTCCCTCTTGTGGAGTGGATGGAGAATGTAGGTGAGTGGGGCTCCCTCTTGTGGACTGGATGGAGGATGTGGGTGAGTGGGGCTCCCTCTTGTGGACTGGATGGAGGATGTGGGAAAGTGGGGCTCCCTCTTATGGAATGGATGGAGAATGTGGGTGAGTGGGTTTCCCTCTTGCGGACTGAATAGAGGATGGGTGAGTAGGGCTCCCTCTTGTGTATTTGATTGGGGATGTGGGTGAGCAGGGCTCACTCATGTAGACTGGATGGAAGATGTGCATGAGTGGGGCTCCCTCTTGTTGACTGCATGGAGGATTCGGGTGAGTTGGGCTCCCTCCTGTGGACTGGATGATGGATGCAGGCAAGTTGGGCTCCCTCTTGTGGACTGCATAGAGGAAGCGGGTGAGGGGGCTCCCTCTTGTGGAATGGATGGGGATGTGCTTGAGTTGGGCTCCTTCTTGTGGATTGGATGAAGGATGTTGGTGAATGGGACTCCCTCTTGTGGACTAAATGAAGGATGCGGGTGAGTGGGGCTCCCTCTTGTGGACTGGATAGAAGATGCGGGTGACTGGAGCTCCCTCTTGTTGACTGAATGGACGATGTGGGTGAGTGGTGCTCCCTCTTGTGGAGTGGATGGTGAATGTGGGTGAGTAGGGCTCTCTCTTGTGGACTAGATAGAAGATGTGGGTGACTGGGGCTCCCTCTTGTGGACTGAATGGACGATGTGGGTGAGTGGTGCTCCCTCTTGTGGAGTGGATGGAGAATGTAGGTGAGTGGGGCTCCCTCTTGTGGACTGGATGGAGGATGTGGGTGAGTGGGGCTCCCTCTTGTGGACTGGATGGAGGATGTGGGAAAGTGGGGCTCCCTCTTATGGAATGGATGGAGAATGTGGGTGAGTGGGTTTCCCTCTTGCGGACTGAATAGAGGATGGGTGAGTAGGGCTCCCTCTTGTGTATTTGATTGGGGATGTGGATGAGCAGGGCTCATTCATGTAGACTGGATGGAAGATGTGCATGAGTGGGGCTCCCTCTTGTTGACTGCATGGAGGATTCGGGTGAGTTGGGCTCCCTCCTGTGGACTGGATGATGGATGCAGGCAAGTTGGGCTCCCTCTTGTGGACTGCATAGAGGAAGCGGATGAGGGGGCTCCCTCTTGTGGAATGGATGGGGATGTGCTTGAGTTGGGCTCCTTCTTGTGGATTGGATGAAGGATGTTGGTGAATGGGGCTCCCTCTTGTGGACTGAATGAAGGATGCGGGTGAGTGGGGCTCCCTCTTGTGGACTGCATAGAAGATGCGGGTGACTGGAGCTCCCTCTTGTGGACTGAATGGACGATGTGGGTGAGTGGTGCTCCCTCTTGTGGAGTGGATGGAGAATGTAGGTGAGTGGGGCTCCCTCTTGTGGACTGGATGGAGGATGTGGGTGAGTGGGGCTCCCTCTTGTGGACTGGATGGAGGATGTGGGAAAGTGGGGCTCCCTCTTATGGAATGGATGGAGAATGTGGGTGAGTGGGTTTCCCTCTTGCGGACTGAATAGAGGATGGGTGAGTAGGGCTCCCTCTTGTGTATTTGATTGGGGATGTGGATGAGCAGGGCTCATTCATGTAGACTGGATGGAAGATGTGCATGAGTGGGGCTCCCTCTTGTTGACTGCATGGAGGATTCGGGTGAGTTGGGCTCCCTCCTGTGGACTGGATGATGGATGCAGGCAAGTTGGGCTCCCTCTTGTGGACTGCATAGAGGAAGCGGGTGAGGGGGCTCCCTCTTGTGGAATGGATGGGGATGTGCTTGAGTTGGGCTCCTTCTTGTGGACTGGTTGAAGGATGTTGGTAAGTGGGGCTCCCTCTTGAGGACTGGATGAAGGATGTTGTTGAGTGGGGCTCCCTCTTGTTGATTGGTCTAAAGATGTGGGTGACTGGAGCTCCCTTTTGTTGACTAGATAGAAGATGTGGTTGACTGGGGCTCCCTCTTGTGGACTGAATGGACGATGTGGGTGAGTGGTGCTCCCTCTTGTGGACTGAATGGACGATGTGGGTGAGTGGGGCTCCCTCTTGTGGACTGAATGGAGGATGTGGGTAAGTGGGGCTCCCTCTTATGGAATGGATGGAGAATGTGGGTGAGTGGGTTTCCCTCTTGCGGACTGAATAGAGGATGGGTGAGTAGGGCTCCCTCTTGTGTATTTGATTGGGGATGTGGGTCAGTGGGGCTCACTCATGTAGACTGGATGGAGGATTCGGGTGAGTTGGGCTCCCTCCTGTGGACTGGATGGAGGATGCAGGCAAGTTGGGCTCCCTCTTGTGGACTGCATAGAGGAAGCGGGTGAGGGGGCTCCTTCTTGTGGAATGGATGGGGATGTGCTTGAGTTGGGCTCCTTCTTGTGGATTGGATGAAGGATGTTGGTGAGTGGGGCTCCCTCTTGTGGACTGAATGAAGGATGCAGATTAGTGGGGCTCCCTCTTGTGGATTGGAAGGAGGATATGTGTGAGTGGTGCTCCCTCTTGTGGATTGGATGGAGGATATGTCTAAGTGGTGCTCCCTCTTGAGGACTGGATGAAGGATGTTGCTGAGTGGTGCTCCCTCTTGTGGACTGGATGAAGGATGTTGGTGAGTGGTGCTCCCTCTTGTGGACTGGATGGAGGATATGTGTGAGTAGGGCTCCCTCATGTGGAGTGGATGGCAGAAATGGGTAATGTGGGTGAGTAGGGCTCCCTCTTGTGGAGTGCATGGAGAATGTGGGTGTGTGGGGCTCCCTCTTGTGGATTGGGTGAAGGATGTGGGTGAGTGGGCCTCCCTCTTGTAGACTGGATGTGGGTGATTGGGGCTCCCTCTTGTGGACTGGATTGAGGATGCAAGTGAATGGGTCTCCCTCTTGTGGATTGGATGAAGAATGTTGGGGAGTGGGGATCCCTCTGCTGGACTGGATGGAAGATGTGTGTGAGTGGGGTTCCTTCTTGTGGATATAAATAAGTATGTTGGTGAGTGGGGATCCCTCTTGTGGATTGGATGGAGGATTTGGGTGAGTGGGGCTCCCTCTTTTGGATTGGATGAAGGATGTTGATGAGTGTGGCTCCCTCCTGTTTACTGGATGAAGGATGCAGGTGAGTGGTGCTCCCTCGTGTGGACTGGATGGAGGATGTGGATGAGTAGGGTTCCCTCTTGTGGACTGGATGGAGTGTATCAGTGAGTGGGGCTCCCTCTTGTGGACTGGATAGAGGATGTGGGTGAGTAGGGCTCCCTCTTGTGGAGTGGATGGAGAATGTGGGTGTGTGGGGATCCCTCTGGTGGACTGGATGGAAGATGGGGTGAGTGGGGTTCCTCCTTGTGGATTTGATGAAGTATGTTGGTGAGTGGGGCTCCCTCTTGTGGACTGGATGAAGGATGCGGGTGAGTGGGGCAATCTTGTTTTTCGAATGGAGGATGTGTGACTGCTGCTCCCTCGTTTGGAATGCATGGAGGTTGCGGGTAAGTGGGGCTCCCTCTTGTGGAATCGATGGGTATGTGCATTAGTTGGGCTCCTTTTCGGGGATTGGATGAAGGATGTTTGTGAGTGGGGCTCCCTCTTGTTGACTGAATGGAGGATGCGGGTGAATGTGGCTCCATTTTGTGGATTGGATGGAGGATATGGGTGAGTGGGGCTCCTTCTTGTGGACTGAATAGAGGATGTTGAAGAATGGGGCTCCCTCTTGTGGACTGGTTGAAGGATGTTGGTAAGTGGGGCTCCCTCTTGTGGACTGGTTGAAGGATGTTGGTAAGTGGGGCTCCCTCTTGTGTATTTGATTGGGGATGTGGGTGAGTGGGAATCACTCATGTAGACTGGATGTAAGATATGGATGAGTGGGGCTCCCTCTGGTGAACTGGATGGAGGATGCGGGTGAGTGGGGATCCCTCTTGTGGATGGAATGGAGGAAGCGGGTGAGTGGGGCTCCCTCTTGTGGATTGGAAGGAGGGTGTGGGTGAGTGGTGCTCCCTCTTGTGGATTGAATAGAGGATGGGGTGAGTAGGGCTCCCTCTTGTGGAGTGGATGGAGGATGTGGATTAGTGGGGCTCCTTCTTGTGGATTGGATGAAGGATGTTGGTAAGTGGGGATCGCTCTTTATTGGATGGAGGATGTGTGAGTGGTGTTCCCTCTTGCAGACTGGATAGAAGATGTGGATGAGTGGTGCTCCCTCTTGTGGACTGGATGGAGGATGTGGGTAAGTAGGGCTCCCATTGGTGGAATGGATGGGGATGTGCATGAGTTGGGCTTCTTCTTGTGGACTGGATGAAGTATGTGGGTGAGTGGGGCTCTTTCTTGTGGACTGAATAGAGGATGTAGGTATGTGGGGCTCCCTCTTGTGGAATAAAAGGAGGAAATGTGTGAGTGGTGCTCCCTCTTGTGGATTGGATGGAGGATGTGGGTAAGAAGGGCACCCTCTGGTGGAATGGATGGGGATGTGCACGAGTTGGGCTACTTCTTGTGGATTGGATGAAGGATGTTGGTGAGTGGGGCTCCCTCTTGTGGATTACATGGAGGATGTGTGTGAGTGGTGCTCCCTCTTGTGGATTGGATGGAGGATATGTGTGAGTGGGGCTCCTTCTTGTGGACTGGATAGAGGATGTGGGTGAGTGGGGCTCTCTCTTTTGCAGTGCATGGAGAATGTGGGTGTGTGGGGCTCCCTCTTGTGGATTTGGTGAAGGATGTGGGTGAGTGGGGCTCCCTCTTGTGGACTGGATTGAGGATGCGGGTGAGTGGGGCTCTCTCTTGTGGATTGGATGAAGATTGTTGGGGACTGGATGGAAGATGCGGGTGAGTGGGGTTTCTTCTTGGGGATTTGATGAAGTCTGTTGCTGAGTGGGGCTCCCTCTTATGGTTTGGATGGAGGATGTGGATGAGTGGGGCTCTTTTTAGTGGATTGGATGAAGAATGTATGTTGGTGAGTGGGGCTCCCTCTTGTAGACTGGATGAAGGATGCGGGTGAGTGGGGCTTCCTCTTGTTTTTTGGATGGAGGATGGGTGAGTGCTGCTCCCTCTTGTGGAATGGATTGAGGTTGCGGGTAAGTGGGGCTCCATCTTGGGTCTCCATCTTGGGGATTGGGTGGAGGATGTTGGTGAGTGGGGCTCCCTCTTGTGGACTGGATGGAGGATGCGGGTGAGTGGGGCTCCTTCTTGGGGATTGGATGGAGGATGTTGGTGAGTGAGGTTCCCTCTTGTAGACTGGATGGAGGATGAGGGTGAGTGGGGCTTTCTCTTGTGGACTGGATGGAGGACATATGTGAGTGGCATTTCCTCATGTGGACTGGATGGCAGGTGCGGGTGAGTGGGGCTCCCTCTTGTCGATTGGATGAGGATGTAAGTGGGGTTCCCTTTTGTGGATTGGATGGAAGATGTGAGTAAATGGAGCTCCCTCTTGTGGACTGGATGGAGGATGTGGGTAAAGGAGGCTCCCTCTTGTGGAGTGATTGAAGGATGTTGGGGAGTGGGGCTGCCTTTTGTGGATTGGATGGAGGATTTGAGTAAGTGGTGCTCCCTCTGGTGGATTGGATGAAAGATGTTGCTGAGTGGGGCTCCCTCTGGTGGATTGGATGAAAGATGTTGCTGAGTGGGGCTCCCTCTGGTGGATTGGATGAAAGATGTTGCTGAGTGGGGCTCCCTCTGGTGGATTGGATGAAAGATGTTGCTGAGTGGGGCTCCCTCTGGTGGATTGGATGAAAGATGAGAATAAGTGGGGCTCCCGCTTGTGGACTGAATAGAGGATGCAGGTGAGTGGGCCTCTCTCTAATGGATAGGATGAAGGATATGAGTAAGTGGGGCTCCCTCTTGTGGATTGAATGGAGGATGTTACTGAGTAGGGCTCCCTGGAAAGAAGATGCAAGTGAATGGGCCTCCCTCTTGTGGACTGGATAGATGATTTGGGTGAGTAGGGCTCCCTCTTGTGTATTTGATGGGGGATGTGGGTGAGTGGGGTTTGCTCATGTAGACTTGATGGAAGAAGTGAATGAGTGGGGCTCCCTCTAGTGGACTGGATGGAGGATGCGGTGAGTGGGGCTCCCTCCTGTGGACTGGATGGAGGATGTGGGTAAAGGAGGCTCCCTTTGTGGAGTGATTGAAGGATGTTGTGGAGTGGGGCTGCCTTTTGTGGATTGGATGGAGGATGTGGGTGAGTAGGGCTCCCTCTTGTGGACTGGATGAAGGATGTTGGTAAGTAGGGCTCCCTGGATAGAAGATGTGAGTTAATGGGTCTCCCTCTTGTGGAATGGATGGAAGATGCGGGTGAGTGGGGCACCCTTTTCTGGACTGGATGGAGGAAGTGGGTCTCTCCCTTGTGGACTGCATGGAGGATGTGGGTGAGTGGGGCTCCCTCTGGTGGACTGGATGGAAGATATGGGTTTGTGAGGCTCCCACTTGTGGACTGGATAGATGGATTTGGGTGAGTGGTGCTCCCTCTTGTGGAATGGATGGAGGGTGCGGGTGAGGGGGCTCCCTCTTGTGGAATGGATGGAGGGTGCGGGTGAGTGGTGCTCCCTCTTGTGGAATGGATGGAGGGTGCGGGTGAGGGGGCTCCCTCTTGTGGAATGGATGGAGGGTGCGGGTGAGGGGGCTCCCTCTTGTGGAATGGATGGAGGGTGCGGGTGAGGGGGCTCCCTCTTGTGGAATGGATGGAGGGTGCGGGTGAGGGGGCTCCCTCTTGTGGATTGGATGAAGGATGCGGCTAAATTGAACTCCTTCTTGTGGACCTAATGGAGTATGTGTGTGAGTGGGGATGGGATGGAGGATTCGGGTGAGGGGGGAAGGGATGGAGGATTCGGGTGAGGGGGGAAGGGATGGAGGATTCGGGTGAGGGGGGAAGGGATGGAGGATTCGGGTGAGGGGGGAAGGGATGGAGGATTCGGGTGAGGGGGGAAGGGATGGAGGATTTGGGTGAGGGGGGATGGGATGGAGGATTCGGGTGAGGAGGGAGGGGGGATGGGATGGACGATTCGGGTGAGGGGGGATTGAATGGAGGATTGGGGGTGAGGGGGGATTGGATGGAGGATTGGGGGAGGGGGGATGGGATGGAGGATTTGGTTGAGGGGGGATGAGGTGTAGGATTCGGGGTGAGGGGGGATGGGATGGAGGATTGGGGGGATGGGGGATGGGATGGAGGATTGGGGGGATGGGGGAAGGGATGGAGGAGTGGGTGAGGGGGGATGGGATGGAGGATTCGGGCTGAGGGGGGATGGGATGGAGGATTGGGGGGATGGGATGGAGGATTCGGGCTGAGGGGGGATGGGATGGAGGATTCGGGCTGAGGGGGGATGGGATGGAGGATTGGGGGGATGGGATGGAGGATTCGGGGGAGGGGGGATGGGATGGAGGATTCGGGGGATGGGATGGAAGATTTGTGTTGGATTAGATATGATGGTCTGAGCTCTATATTGGGAGAAGTGTAATATTTCCCGGGAGGGGGAGGGGGAGGGGGTGATTTGGGATGTGATTCCATATATGGGGATGGGAGAAGTGTGAGGATTCCGGAGTCTGGGAAGATGAGCTCACAGTCTGAGGAGGGGGGGGGGGGAGGGGAGACTTCTTGAACATGAGAGTGAAATGTTTTCATTGTATATGGAGTGTATCTAACGTGTGATCGTGTATATACAGTATATAGAATGTGATAGGACAGTATACAGTATATAGAGTGTGATAGGACAGTATACAGTATATAGAGTGTGATAGGACAGTATACAGTATATAGAGTGTGATAGGATGGTATACAGTATATAGAGTGTGATAGGACAGTATACAGTATATAGAGTGTGATAGGACGGTATACAGTATATAGAGTGTGATAGGACGGTATACAGTATATACACTGTGATAGGACAGTATACAGTATATAGAGTGTGATAGGACAGTATACAGTATATAGGCTGTGATAGGACAGTATACAGTATATACACTGTGATAGGACAGTATACAGTATATAGAGTGTGATAGGACAGTATACAGTATATAGAGTGTGATAGGACGGTATACAGTATATAGAATGTGATAGGACAGTATACAGTATATAGAGTGTGATAGGACAGTATACAGTATATAGAGTGTGATAGGACGGTATACAGTATATAGACTGTGATAGGACAGTATACAGTATATAGAGTGTGATAGGACAGTATAAAGTATATAGAGTGTGATAGAACAGTATACAGTATATAGAGTGTGATAGGACGGTATACAGTATATAGAATGTGATAGGACAGTATACAGTATATAGAGTGTGATAGGACAGTATACAGTATATAGAGTGTGATAGAACAGTATACAGTATATAGAGTGTGATAGAACAGTATACAGTATATAGAATGTGATAGGACAGTATACAGTATATAGAGTGTGATAGGACGGTATACAGTATATAGAGTGTGATAGGACAGTATACAGTATATAGAGTGTGATAGGACGGTATACAGTATATAGAGTGTGATAGGACAGTATACAGTATATAGAGTGTGATAGGATGGTATACAGTATATAGAGTGTGATAGGACAGTATACAGTATATACACTGTGATAGGACGGTATACAGTATATAGAGTGTGATAGGACAGTATACAGTATATAGGCTGTGATAGGACAGTATACAGTATATAGAGTGTGATAGGACAGTATACAGTATATACACTGTGATAGGACAATATACAGTATATAGATTGTGATAGGACGGTATACAGTATATAGAGTGTGATAGGATGGTATACAGTATATAGAGTGTGATAGGACGGTATACAGTATATACACTGTGATAGGACAGTATACAGTATATAGATTGTGATAGGACGGTATACAGTATATACACTGTGATAGGACAGTATACAGTATATAGAGTGTGATAGGACAGTATACAGTATATAGATTGTGATAGGACGGTATACAGTATATACACTGTGATAGGACAGTATACAGTATATAGGCTGTGATAGGACAGTATACAGTATATAGAGTGTGATAGGACAGTATACAGTATATAGAGTGTGATAGGACAGTATACAGTATATAGAGTGTGATAGGACAGTATACAGTATATAGACTGTGATAGGACAGTATACAGTATATAGAGTGTGATAGGACAGTATACAGTATATACACTGTGATAGGACAGTATACAGTATATAGATTGTGATAGGACGGTATACAGTATATAGAGTGTGATAGGATGGTATACAGTATATAGAGTGTGATAGGACAGTATACAGTATATAGATTGTGATAGGACGGTATACAGTATATACACTGTGATAGGACAGTATACAGTATATAGAGTGTGATAGGACAGTATACAGTATATAGATTGTGATAGGACGGTATACAGTATATACACTGTGATAGGACAGTATACAGTATATAGGCTGTGATAGGACAGTATACAGTATATAGAGTGTGATAGGACAGTATACAGTATATAGAGTGTGATAGGACAGTATACAGTATATAGACTGTGATAGGACAGTATACAGAGTGTGATAGGACAGTATACAGTATATAGAGTGTGATAGGACGGTATACAGTATATAGACTGTGATAGGACAGTATACAGTATATAGACTGTGATAGGACAGTATATAGACTGTGATAGGACGGTATACAGTATATATAGTGTGATAGGACAGTATACAGTATATACACTGTGATAGGACAGTATACAGTATATAGACTGTGATAGAACAGTATACAGTATATAGAATGTGATAGGACAGTATACAGTATATAGACTGTGATAGGACGGTATACAGTATATAGAGTGTGATAGGACAGTATATAGACTGTGATAGGACGGTATAAAGTATATATAGTGTGATAGGACAGTATACAGTATATAGAGTGTGATAGGACAGTATACAGTATATAGAGTGTGATAGGACAGTATACAGTATATAGACTGTGATAGGACAGTATACAGTATATACACTGTGATAGGACAGTATACAGTATATAGAGTGTGATAGGACAGTATACAGTATATAGAGTGTGATAGGACAGTATACAGTATATAGACTGTGATAGGACAGTATACAGTATATACACTGTGATAGGACAGTATACAGTATATAGAGTGTGATAGGACAGTATACAGTATATAGAGTGTGATAGGACGGTATACAGTATATAGACTGTGATAGGACGGTATACAGTATATAGAGTGTGATAGGACGGTATACAGTATATAGACTGTGATAGGACGGTATACAGTATATAGAGTGTGATAGGACGGTATACAGTATATAGACTGTGATAGGACAGTATACAGTATATAGAGTGTGATAGGACAGTATACAGTATATAGAGTGTGAAGGGACAGTATACAGTATATACACTGTGATAGGACAGTATACAGTATATAGAATGTGATAGGACAGTATACAGTATATAGAGTGTGATAGGACAGTATACAGTATATAGAGTGTGATAGGACGGTATACAGTATATAGAGTGTGATAGGACAGTATACAGTATATAGACTGTGATAGGACAGTATACAGTATATAGGCTGTGATAGGACAGTATACAGTATATAGAGTGTGATAGGACGGTATACAGTATATACACTGTGATAGGACAGTATACAGTATATAGAGTGTGATAGGACAGTATACAGTATATAGGCTGTGATAGGACAGTATACAGTATATAGAGTGTGATAGGACGGTATACAGTATATAGAGTGTGATAGGACAGTATACAGTATATAGAGTGTGATAGGACAGTATACAGTATATAGAGTGTGATAGGACGGTATACAGTATATAGACTGTGATAGGACAGTATACAGTATATAGAGTGTGATAGGACAGTATACAGTATATATAGTGTGATAGGACAGTATACAGTATATAGAGTGTGATAGGACAGTATACAGTATATACACTGTGATAGGACAGTATACAGTATATAGACTGTGATAGAACAGTATACAGTATATAGACTGTGATAGGACAGTATACAGTATATACACTGTGATAGGACAGTATACAGTATATAGACTGTGATAGGACAGTATACAGTATATAGACTGTGATAGAACAGTATACAGTATATAGAATGTGATAGGACAGTATACAGTATATAGACTGTGATAGGACGGTATACAGTATATACACTGTGATAGGACGGTATACAGTATATACACTGTGATAGGACAGTATAAAGTATATAGAGTGTGATAGGACAGTATATAGACTGTGATAGGACGGTATAAAGTATATATAGTGTGATAGGACAGTATATAGAGTGTGATAGGACAGTATACAGTATATAGAGTGTGATAGGACAGTATACAGTATATAGACTGTGATAGGACAGTATACAGTATATAGAGTGTGATAGGACAGTATACAGTATATAGACTGTGATAGGACAGTATACAGTATATACACTGTGATAGGACAGTATACAGTATATAGAGTGTGATAGGACAGTATACAGTATATACACTGTGATAGGACAGTATACAGTATATACACTGTGATAGGACAGTATACAGTATATAGACTGTGATAGGACAGTATACAGTATATAGACTGTGATAGGACAGTATACAGTATATACACTGTGATAGGACGGTATACAGTATATAGAGTGTGATAGGACAGTATACAGTATATAGAGTGTGATAGGACGGTATACAGTATATAGAGTGTGATAGGACAGTATACAGTATATAGAGTGTGATAGGACAGTTTACAGTATATAGACTGTGATAGGACAGTATACAGTATATAGACTGTGATAGGACAGTATACAGTATATAGAGTGTGATAGGACAATATACAGTATATAGAGTGTGAAGGGACAGTATACAGTATATAGAGTGTGATAGGATGGTATACAGTATATAGAGTGTGATAGGACAATATACAGTATATAGAGTGTGAAGGGACAGTATACAGTATATAGAGTGTGATAGGATGGTATACAGTATATAGAGTGTGATAGGACAGTATACAGTATATAGACTGTGATAGGACAGTATACAGTATATAGACTGTGATAGGACAGTATACAGTATATAGAGTGTGATAGGACAGTATATAGACTGTGATAGGACGGTATACAGTATATAGAATGTAATAGGACAGTATACAGTATATAGAGTGTGATAGGACAGTATACAGTATATAGAGTGTGATAGGAGGGTATACAGTATATAGAATGTGATAGGACGGTATACAGTATATAGAATGTGATAGGACAGTATACAGTATATAGAGTGTGATAGGACAGTATACAGTATATAGAGTGTGAAGGGACAGTATACAGTATATAGGCTGTGATAGGACAGTATACAGTATATAGAGTGTGATAGGATGGTATACAGTATATAGACTGTAATAGGGCAGTATACAGTATATAGAGTGTGAAGGGACAGTATACAGTATATAGGCTGTGATAGGACAGTATACAGTATATAGAGTGTGATAGGACGGTATACAGTATATAGAGTGTGATAGGATGGTATACAGTATATACACTGTGATAGGACAGTATACAGTATATACACTGTGATAGGACAGTATACAGTATATAGAGTGTGATAGGACAGTATACAGTATATAGGCTGTGATAGGACAGTATACAGTATATACACTGTGATAGGACAGTATACAGTATATAGAGTGTGATAGGACAGTATACAGTATATAGAGTGTGATAGAACAGTATACAGTATATAGACTGTGATAGGACAGTATACAGTATATAGAGTGTGATAGGACAGTATACAGTATATAGAGTGTGATAGAACAGTATACAGTATATAGAGTGTGATAGGACAGTATACAGTATATAGATTGTAATAGGACATTATACAGTATATAGAGTGTGATAGGACGGTATACAGCATATAGAGTGTGATAGGACAGTATACAGTATATACACTGTGATAGGACAGTATATACACTGTGATAGGACAGTATACAGTATATACACTGTGATAGGACAGTGTACAGTATATAGGCTGTGATAGGACGGTATACAGTATATAGAGTGTGATAGGACAGTATACAGTATATAGAGTGTGATAGGATGGTATACAGTATATAGAGTGTGATAGGACAGTATACAGTATATAGACTGTGATAGGACGGTAAACATTATATAGAGTGTGATTGTGTATATACAGTATATAGAGTGTGATAGGATGGTATACAGTATATAGAGTGTGATAGGATGGTATACAGTATATAGAGTGTGATAGGACAGTATACAGTATATAGAGTGTGATAGGACGGCATACATTATATAGAGTGTGATAAGACAGTATACAGTATATAGAGTGTGATAGGACAGTATACAGTATATAGAGTGTGATAGGACAGTATACAGTATATAGAGTGTGATAGGACAGTATACAGTATATAGAGTGTGATAGGATGGTATACAGTATATAGAGTGTGATAGGACAGTATACAGTATATACACTGTGATAGGACAGTATACAGTATATAGAGTGTGATAAGACAGTATACAGTATATAGAGTGTGATAGGACAGTATACAGTATATAGAGTGTGATAGGACAGTATACAGTATACAGTATATAGACTGTGATAGGACAGTATACAGTATATAGACTGTGATAGGACAGTATACAGTATATAGAGTGTGATAGGACGGTATACAGTATATAGAGTGTGATAGGACAGTATACAGTATATACACTGTGATAGGACAGTATACAGTATATAGAGTGTGATAAGACAGTATACAGTATATAGAGTGTGATAGGACGGTATACAGTATATAGACTGTGATAGGACAGTATACAGTATATACTGTAGAGTGTGATAGGACGGTATACAGTATATAGAGTGTGATAGGACAGTATACAGTATATACTGTAGAGTGTGATAGGATGGTATACAGTATATAGAGTGTGATAGGACAGTATACAGTATATAGAGTGTGATAGGATGGTATACATTATATAGACTGTGATAGGACAGTATACAGTATATAGAGTGTGATAGGATGGTATACATTATATAGACTGTGATAGGACGGTATACAGAATATAGACTGTGATAGGACAGTATACAGTATATAGAGTGTGATAGAACGGTATACAGTATATAGACTGTGATAGGACAGTATACAGTATATACTGTAGAGTGTGATAGGATGGTATACAGTATATAGAGTGTGATAGGACAGTATACAGTATATAGAGTGTGATAGGATGGTATACATTATATAGACTGTGATAGGACGGTATACAGTATATAGAGTGTGATAGTACAGTATACAGTATATAGAGTGTGATAGGACGGTATACAGTATATAGAGTGTGATAGGACAGTATACAGTATATAGAGTGTGATAGGACGGTACACAGTATATAGGCTGTGATAGGACAGTATACAGTATATAGAGTGTGATAGGACAGTATACAGTATATAGACTGTGATAGGACAGTATACATTATATAGAGTGTGATTGTGTATATACAGTATATAGAGTGTGATAGGATGGTATACAGTATATAGAGTGTGATAGGACGGTATACAGTATATAGACTGTGATAGGACAGTATACAGTATATAGATTGTGATAGGATTGTATACAGTATATAGATTGTGATAGGGCAGTATACAGTATATAGACTGTAATAGGACAGTATACAGTATATAGATTGTGATAGGACAGTAAACAGTATATAGACTGTGATAGGACAGTATACAGTATATAGGCTGTGATAGGACGGTATACAGTATATAGAGTGTGATAGGACAGTATACAGTATATAGACTGTGATAGGACAGTATACAGGATATAGATTGTGATAGGACAGTATAGTGTATATAGAGTGTGATAGGACAGTATACAGTATATAGACTGTGAGAGGACGGTATACAGTATATAGAGTGTGATAGGACGGTATACAGTATATAGAGTGTGAAGGGACAGTATACAGTATATAGACTGTGATAGGACAGTATATAGACTGTGATAGGACGGTATACAGTATATAGACTGTGATAGGACAGTATACAGTATATAGGCTGTGATAGGACGGTATACAGTACAGTAAACCCCCCTCCATTGCGGGGGTTACGTTCCGGACCCAGCCGCGAAAAGTGAAATTCCGCGAAATAGGAAAACCCTATTAAAATACATTGTAGGCGGGGTTTTTTTACTGTCACTGTACGTGTAGAAGCATTTTAAGGTCTTTAAACACACTTTTAAAACAATAGAAACTCATTTAAACACATAAAAGATACTAAGAGACATAGCAAGAGCTATGGAAAACACAAAAATATTTCATTTTTAATGATTTATATAGTAAAATAACATTACAAAAAAAACCGCGAATTACCGGGACCGCAAAAACTGAACCGCGATGTAGCGGGGGATTACTGTATGTCAGAATATTTATACTGCTCTGAATATAACAGTCTATTTATGTCAATAAGCAAAGATCTGTAAGGTAGGAGAATCTCAACTTATTTCCACAAATCAATATGTAGCAAATTCTTTTTAATTGATTAATTTCTTTTTAAAAGCATATACCAATCTTAGTGAAAACAGTCTACAGTAAGGAATATATATAAGAATATTTATTCACAAGACATGTATTCACTATAAATGATCAAACTGGAAATGACACAAAAAGATAACTCTACATAAAATACAAACTTAAAAAGATGAATGCAATGTGATGTTTAGCTTAATAATGAAAGTGAAAATGAAACAAGATTACCTTTTCCCCAGGTATAGCATAAACCATAGGTAAGTATTCTATATAAACAGACCACAATTGTCTGCGAATTGCACATCCGATAGCCACTCCACTGCAGATGGAGCGAGAATAAGCTATGCAAAACGGAAGACTAAAATCGCAATAATGCACTGAATCTGATGTTAATAAAAATGTATAAAAACAAAAATCAGCTTTTTAGAGAAAAATCTACTATGGTTTATACAGCTGGGATTGTAATCTTATTACCCTTGAATATGCAATATAAAACATATAAGGAAGGAAATAAACAATTGTTAATAATATCAAATAACACAAGGTATATTTACCACACTTAAGATGGCTGCTACCTCAAATGGTCATTACTAGAGTCCTTAAGATGGCTGCCTTCCCAAGTTGGTTGCCAGTTAGGGAGGAGTTTCGTTTGGCTTCCCTCAAAGTTTCAGATAAATGATGGAGTAAGATGGAGTATGTCTGGATGAGTATATCGATGGATGTAGTAGTGTGTATGATGTAGGTGTAATGGGTGTTGTCAGTAATGTAATGATGATGTGTCCTTTTACATCTGGGTTCTCCTTTTTATATGGTATTGAACAAAGGACTATTAAAATTACCATAAGTTATACCCAGAGGGATGAAACATTATCCCCATTGGTTGGGATATTCTACCCATTAACTGGTGAGGTCATAGTCATGCCTCTTTAATAATTAACCCAATACTTTGGATAATAAAGTTAAATGATGATTTCTTTATATTTAAGAGTAATCATCAAAGCAATATATAAACTTGTCCATACTCTCAGTACATACATAAATGTCCATCTTTATCTCCATCACTCATCTTGGCAATTATTGGATCTGGTAAACCATTTATAAAGATAATTATTTTTAATACAATATATATCTTTATATTGGAAAATACTAAATTACCCCAAGACTGCATTTGGTATTATCCCCAAAGGGAGCAGTATTGTATTGTTCATTAGATTCGGCATATAAAATAATTAGAACATACAATAACCCACTATTTAAGATAATCTTTGACCTGTCTGGCCAGTGAAAAGCCATTCATTATTTGAATTCTGACATTACTGTCAGACATAGTGTCTGGCTTGTAGGATTTATATTACCTAGCCCAGTCTAAAGCAATTCTTATATAAACACTCCTACCACATGCCTTAAAATGAAGTAATTTAAGTGGAATTAGTTTTACCTTAAAAACTTAAACACAAACTTCTCTAAAATGAGGAAATTAGTATTTACTCTAAGTAAGATTTGTTATTTAGCAAGAATATAAACCCAACATATGGTATACAGATAATCTCTAAATATGTATATGCCTTACATATACGTATAATCATTACTCATATTTTCTTACACACTATATAACGTACCTTTAAAAATATAGTTTTAAATGAACCTAATAGAGTACACTGGGCTATTGTTCATTGTTGCAATACTTACAGACAGACTGGCCCTACCATTATGTCTTATCTGATGAGATGTCCATGTACCACCTTTTTTATGACTACATAGATACAGAGATCTTCTGTTGAAACCATAGACCCTTTGTAAGAGACATTTTGGTTTAACAAGTACATATGAACTTTCATTCACCTCCAAACAAAATGGATGCTGCACTGTTCAAAATCTATATGCATAAGATGGAATATACATGGCTTTTTAAATGCATTTTTTTTCTATTATTTAATCACCCCAATAATCCTGACAAGTATATAGACTGTGATAGGACAGTATACAGTATATAGGCTGTGATAGGACGGTATACAGTATATAGGCTGTGATAGGACGGTATACAGTATATAGATTGTGATAGGACAGTATACAGTATATACACTGTGATAGGACGGTATACAGTATATACACTGTGATAGGACAGTATACAGTATATAGCTTGTGATAGGACAGTATATACACTTTGATAGGACGGTATACAGTATATAAACTGTGATAGGACAGTATACAGTATATAGATTGTGATAGGACAGTATTCAGTATATACACTGTGATAGGACAGTATACAGTATATAGAGTGTGATAGGATGGTATACAGTATATAGACTGTGATAGGACAGTATACAGTATATACACTGTGATAGGACAGTATACAGAGTGTGATAGGACAGTATACAGTATATAGAGTGTGATAGGATGGTATACAGTATATAGGCTGTGATAGGACAGTATACAGTATATAGAGTGTGATAGGACAGTATACAGTATATAGTGTGATAGGACGGTATACAGTATATAGAGTGTGATAGGACAGTATACTGTATATAGACTGTGATAGGACAGTAAACAGTATATAGAATGTGATAGGACAGTATACTATATATATATATATATATATATATATATCTAACATGTGACTGAACACTATATACACCACTATGCAAAAGTCTTAGGCAAGTGTGATGATGTAAATGAAGAAGTCTTCCAGACATCGAAGTGTTAATAGTTTATTTTTTATCAATGAAGAAAATGGAAAGAAAATAAAGAGAAATATTTGGGGGACCCCCTCCTCCCCCCTCCACTCCCTCTCCCCTCCCCCCTCCCTTTGCCTTGTAGGTAGACTTGCACCCAGTTGGTGAAGGAACTGGGCAGATGGGTTCTTCTGCAGTATCCCACAAAAGTAAGTACACCCCTCACATTCTATCTTTTCATGTGACAACACTGAAGAAATGAGACTTTGCTACAATGTAAAGTAGTGAGTGTACAGCTTGTATAACAGTGTAAATTTACTGTCCCCTCAAAATAACTCAACACACAGCCATTAATGTCTAAACCGCTGGCAACAAAAGTCAGTACACCCCTAAGTGACAATGTCCAAATTGGGCCCAATTAGCCATTTTCCCTCCCCGGTGTCATGTGACTTGTTAGTGTTACAAGGTCTCAGGTGTGAATGGGGGGCAGGTGTGATAAATTTGGTGTTATCACTCTCACTTTCTCATACTGGTCACTGGAAGTTCAACATGGCATCCCATGGCAAAGAACTCTCTGAGGATCTGAAAAAAAGAATTGTTGCTCTTCATAAAGATGGCCCAGGCTATAAGAAGATTGCCAAGACCCTGAAACTGAGCTGAAGCACGGTGGCCAAGACCATACAGCGGTTTAACAGGATAGGTTCCAATCAGAACAGGCCTCGCCATGGTCCATCAAAGAAGTTGAGTGCCCGTGCTCAGCGTCATATCCAGAGGTTGTCTTTGGGAAATAGACGTATGAGTGCTGCCAGCATTGCTGCAGAGGTTGAAGGGGCGGGGGAGGGGTATGCCTGTCAGTGCTCAGACCATACGCCGCACACTGCATCAAATTGGTCTGCATGGCTGTCATCCCAGAAGGAAGCCTCTTCTAAAGATGATGCACAAGAAAGCCCACAAACAGTTTGCTGAAGACAAGCAGACTAAGGACATGGATTACTGGAACCATCTCCTGTGCTCTGATGAGACCAAGATAAACTTATTTGGTGTCAGATGGTGTCAGGCGTGTGTGGCGGCAACCAGGTGAGGAGTACAAAGACAAGTGTGTCTTCCTACAGTCAGGCATGGTGGTGGGAGTGTCATGGTCTGGGGCTGCATGAGTGCTGCCGGCACTGGGGAGCTACAGTTCATTGAGGGAACCATGAATGCCAACATGTACTGTGACATACTGAAGCAGAGCATGATCCCCTCCCTTCAGAGACTGGGGGGCAGGGCAGTATTCCAACATAACAACCCCAAACGCCTCCAAGATGACCACTGCCTTGCTAAAGAAGCTGAGGGTAAAGGTGATGGACTGGCCAAGCATGTCTCCAGACCTAAACCCTATTGAGCATCTGTGGGGGATCCTCAAACAGAAGGTGGAGGAGCGCAAGGTCTCTAACATCCACCAGCTCTGTGATGTCATCATGGAGGAGGTCTCTAACATCCACCAGCTCTGTGATGTCATCATGGAGGAAGGTCTCTAACATCCACCAGCTCTGTGATGTCATCAGGGAGGAGGTCTCTAACATCCACCAGCTCTGTGATGTCATCATGGAGGAAGGTCTCTAACATCCACCAGCTCTGTGATGTCATCATGGAGGAGGGGAAGAGGACTCCAGTGACAACCTGTGAAGCTCTGGTGAACTCCATGCCCAAGAGGGTTAAGGCAGTGCTGGAAAATAATGGGAGGTCACACAAAATATTGTCACTTTGGGCCCAATTTGGACATTGTCACTTAGGGGTGTACTGACTTTTGTTGCCAGCGGTTTAGACCTTAATGGCTGTGTGTTGAGTTATTTTGAGGGGACAGTAAATTTGCACTGTTATACAAGCTGTACACTCACTACTTTACATTGTAGCAAAGTCTCATTTCTTCAGTGTTGTCACATGGGAGGGGTGTACTTACTTTTGTCAGATACTGTATATCAGCTTTGCTTACAATCAGTCGATCCCTAGAGGTGACCCCTGGCAGCCATACTTATTGATAGAGGTGGCCCCTGGCTGCCATACTTGTCCATAGAAGTGACTCTTGGCTGCCATACTTGTCCATAGAGGTGGCCCCTGGCTGCCATACTTGTCCCTAGAGGTGACCCCTGGCTACCTTACTTGTCCCTAGAGGTGACCCCCTGCAGCCATACTTGTCCATAGAAATGACTCTTGGCTGCCATACTTGTCCATAGAGGTGGCCCCTGGCTGCCATACTTGTCCCTAGAGGTGACCCCTGGCTGCCATACTTGTCCCTAGAGGTGACCCCTGGCTGCCATACTTGTCCCTAGAGGTGACCCCGGGCAGACATACTTTTCCCTAGAGGTGACCCCTGGCTGCCATACTTGTCCATAGAGGTGACCCCGGGCAGACATACTTTTCCCTAGAGGTGACCCCTGGCTACCATACTTGTCCCTAGAGGTGACCCCCTGCAGCCATACTTGTCCATAGAAGTGACTCTTGGCTGCTGCACTTGTTCCTAGAGATGGCCCCTGGCTGCCATACTTGTCCATAGAGGTGGCCCCTGGGTGCCATAATTGTCCATAGAGGTGACCGCTGGTTGCCATACTTGTCCCTAGAGATGGCCCCTGGCTGCCATACTTGTCCATAGAGGTGGACCCTGGTTTCAATAATTGTTCATAGAGGTGGCCCCTGGCTGCCATACTTGTTCATAGAGGCGGACCCTGGCTGCCATACTTGTCCCTAAAGCTGACCCTTGGCTGCCATACTTGTCCCTAAAGATGACCCTTGGCTGCCATACTTGTCCATAGAGGTGGCCCCTGGCTGCCATACTTGTCCATAGATTTGACCCCTGGCTGTAATACTTGTCCCTAGAAGTGGACCCTGGTTGCCATACTTGTCCCTAGAGGTGACCCCTTGATGCCATACTTGTCCCTAGAAGTGGACCCTGGTTGCCATACTTGTCCCTAGAGGTGTCTCCTGGCTGCCATACTTGTCCCTAGAGGTGACCCCTGGCTGCCCTACTTGTCCATAGAGGTGGCCCCAGGCTGCCATACTTGTCCATAAAGGTGACCCCTGGCTGCCATACTTGTCCCTAGAGGTGACCCCTGACTGCCATACTTGTCCATAGAGGTGGCCCCTGGCTGCCATACTTGTCCTTAGAGGTGACCCCTGGCAGCCATACTTGTTCATAGAGGTGACTCCTGGCTGCCATACTTGTCCCTAAAGCTTACCCTTGGCTGCCATACTTGTCCATAGAGGTGGCTCCTGACTGCCATACTTGTCCATAGAGGTGGCCCCTGGCTGCCATACTTGTCCTTAGAGGTGACCCCTGGCTGCCCTACTTGTCCATAGAGGTGACCCCTTGCTGCCATACTTGTCCCTAGAGGTGAACCCTGGTTGCCATACTTGTCCCTAGAGGTGACCCCTGGCTGCCATACTTGTCCCTAGAGGTGACCCCTGGCTGCCATACTTGTCCATAGAGGTGACCCTTGGCTGTCATACTTGTTCATAGAGGTGGCCCCTGACTGCCATTCTTGTTTATAGAGGTGGCCCCTGACTGCCATTCTTGTTCATAGAGGTGGCCCCTTGCAGCCATACTTGTCCATAGAGGTGACCCCTGGCTGCCATATTTGCCCCTACGGGTGACCCCTGGCTGCCATACTTGTCCCTAGAGGTGACCCCTGGCTGCCATACTTGTCCATAAAGGTGACCACTGGCTGCCATACTTGTCCCTAGAGGTGACCCCTGGCTGCCATACTTGTCCATAGAGGTGACCCCTGGCTGCCATATTTGCCCCTAGAGGTGACCCCTGGCTGCCATACTTGTCCCTAGAGGTGACCCCTGACTGCCATACTTGTCCAAAGAGGTGACCACTGGCAGCCATACTTGTCCCTAAAGGTAACCCCTTGGCTGCCATACTTGATTATAGAGTTGGCCCCCGGCTGCCATATTTGTCCACAGAGGCTGCCCCTGGCTGCCATACTTGACTCTAGAAGTGACTCTTGGCTGCCATACTTGTCCCACAAACTGACCCCTGGCTGTAATACTGGCCCCTAGAGGTGGCCCCTGGCTGCCATACTTCTCCCTAGAGGTGATCCCTGGCAGCCATACTTGTCCGTCGAGGTGGCCCCTGGCTGCGGTACTTGTCCCTAGAGGTGACCCCCGGCTGCCATACTTTTCCCTAGAGGTGACCCCGAGCGGCCACACTTGTCCATAGAGGTGGCCCCTGGCTGCCATATGTTCCATAGAAGTGATCCTTGGCTGCCATACATGTCCATAGATGTGACTCCTGGCTGCCATATTTGTCCCTAGAGGTAACCCCTTGGCTGCCATACTTGTCCCTAGAGGTGGCCCCTGGCTGCCACACTTGTAGCAACAAATGACCCCTGGCTGCCATATTTGTCCATAGAGGTGGCCCCTGGCTGCCATACATGTCCGTAGAGGTGGCCCCTGGCTGCCATACTTGTCCAAAGAGATAACCCCTTGGCTGCCATACTTGTTCCTAGAGGTGACCCCTGGCTTTCATACTTGTCCCTAGAGGTGACCCCTGGCTGCCATACTTGTTCCCTGAGGTGGCCCCCGACAGCAATACTTGTGCAAAGAACTGACCCATGGCTGCCATACTTGTCTATTGAGGTAACCCCTGACTGCCATACTTGGCCCTAAAGGTGGCCCCTGGCTGCCATACTTGTCCCTCGAGGTGACCTCTGGCTGCCATACTTGTCCACAGAGGTGGCCCCTGGCTGACATAATTTTCCCTAGAGGTGACCCTTGGCTGCCATACTTGTTCATAGAGGTGGCCCCTGGCAGCCATACTTGTCCATAAAGGTGACCCCTGGCTGCCATACTTGTCCCTAGAGGTGACCCCTGGCTGCCATACTTGTCCCTAGAGGTGACCCCTGGCTGCCATACTTGTCCCAAGAGGTGGCTCCTGGCAGCCATACTTGTCCATAGACGTGACCCTTGGCTTCCATACTTGTCCAAAGAGGTGACTCCTGGCAGCCATACTTGTTCATAGAGGTGGCCCCTGGCAGCCATACTTGACCATAGAGGTGGCCCCAGGCTGCCATACTTGTCCATAGAGGTGACCCTTGGCTGCCATACTTATCCATAAAGGTGACCCGTGGCTGCCATACTTGTCCCTAGAGGTGACCCCTGGCTGCCATACTTGTTCATAGAGGTCGCCCCTGGCAGCCATACTTGTCCATAGAGGTGACCCCTGGCTGCCATACTTGTCCCTAAAGCTGATCCTTGGCAACCATACTTGTCCATAGAGGTGACCACTGGCTGCCATACTTGTCCCTAGAGGTGACCCCTAGCTGCCATACTTGTCCCTAGAGGTGACCCCTGGCAGCCATACTTGTTCATAGAGGTGGCCCCTGGCAGCCATACTTGTCCATAGAGGTGACCCCTGGCTGCCATACTTGTCCCTAAAGCTGATCCTTGGCAACCATACTTGTCCATAGAGGTGACCACTGGCTGCCATACTTGTCCCTAGAGGTGACCCCTAGCTGCCATACTTGTCCCTAGAGGTGACCCCTGGCAGCCATACTTGTTCATAGAGGTGGCCCCTGGCAGCCATACTTGTCCATAGAGGTAACCACTGGCTGCCATACTTGTCCCTAGAGGTGACCCCTAGCTGCCATACTTGTCCCTAGAGGTAACCCCTGGCTGTCATACTTGTCCAAAGAACTGACCCCTGGCTGCAATACTGGTCCCTAGAGGTGGCCCCTGGCTGCCATACTTCATCCTAGAGGTGACCCCTGGCTTTCATACTTGTCCCTAGAGGTTGCCCCCGGCAGCAATAATTGTCCAAAGAACTGACCCCTGGCTGCCATACTTGTCTATTGAGGTAGCCCCTGGCTTCCATACTTGTCCCTAAAGGTGAGCCCCTGGCTGTCATACTTGTCCAAAGAGGTGACCACTGGCAGCCATACTTGTCCCTAAAGGTAACAACTTGGCTGCCATACTTGTCTATAGAGGTGGCCCCCGGCAGCAATACTTGTCCATAGAGGTGGCCCCTGGTGCAATACTTGTCCACAGAGGCTGCCCCTGGCTATCATAATTGACTCTAGAAGTGACTCTTGGCTGCCATACTTGTCCCACGAACTGACCCCTGGCTGTAATACTGGTCCCTAGAGGTGGCTCCTGGCTACCATACTTCTCCCTAAAGGTGACCCCTGGCAGCCATACTTGTCCGTTGAGGTGGCCCCTGGTTGTGATACTTGTCCCTAGAGGTGACCCCTGGCAGCCATACTTGTTCATAGAGGTGGCCCCTGGCAGCCATACTTGTCCATAGAGGTGACCCCTGGCTGCCATACTTGTCCCTAAAGCTGATCCTTGGCAACCATACTTGTCCATAGAGGTGACCACTGGCTGCCATACTTGTCCCTAGAGGTGACCCCTAGCTGCCATACTTGTCCCTAGAGGTGACCCCTGGCAGCCATACTTGTTCATAGAGGTGGCCCCTGGCAGCCATACTTGTCCATAGAGGTAACCACTGGCTGCCATACTTGTCCCTAGAGG
The DNA here is from genome assembly GCF_965119305.1 of Pelophylax lessonae. Classification (NCBI taxonomy): domain Eukaryota; kingdom Metazoa; phylum Chordata; class Amphibia; order Anura; family Ranidae; genus Pelophylax; species Pelophylax lessonae. Next base: position 895,304,869 of record NC_138768.1, on the reverse strand, counting down.
TGACCCCTAGCTGCCATACTTGTCCCTAGAGGTAACCCCTGGCTGTCATACTTGTCCAAAGAACTGACCCCTGGCTGCAATACTGGTCCCTAGAGGTGGCCCCTGGCTGCCATACTTCATCCTAGAGGTGACCCCTGGCTTTCATACTTGTCCCTAGAGGTTGCCCCCGGCAGCAATAATTGTCCAAAGAACTGACCCCTGGCTGCCATACTTGTCTATTGAGGTAGCCCCTGGCTGCCATACTTGTCCCTAAAGGTGAGCCCCTGGCTGTCATACTTGTCCAAAGAGGTGACCACTGGCAGCCATACTTGTCCCTAAAGGTAACAACTTGGCTGCCATACTTGTCTATAGAGGTGGCCCCCGGCAGCAATACTTGTCCATAGAGGTGGCCCCTGGTGCAATACTTGTCCACAGAGGCTGCCCCTGGCTATCATAATTGACTCTAGAAGTGACTCTTGGCTGCCATACTTGTCCCACGAACTGACCCCTGGCTGTAATACTGGTCCCTAGAGGTGGCTCCTGGCTACCATACTTCTCCCTAAAGGTGACCCCTGGCAGCCATACTTGTCCGTTGAGGTGGCCCCTGGTTGTGATACTTGTCCCTAGAGGTGACCCCTGGCAGCCATACTTGTCCCTAGAGGTGACCCCCAGCAGCCATACTTGTCCATAGAGGTGGCCCCTGGCTGCCATATTTTCCATAGAAGTGACCCTTGGCTGCCATACATGTCCGTAGAGACAACCCCTTGGCTGCCATACCTGTCCATAGAGGTGACTCCTGGCTGCCATATTTGTCCCTAGAGGTAACCCCTTGGCTGCCATACTTGTCCATAGAGGTTGCCCCCGGCAGCCATACATGTCCGTAGAGGTGGCCCCTGGCTGCCATACTTGTCCAAAGAGATAACCCCTTGGCTGCCATACTTGTTCCTAGAGGTGACCCCTGGCTGCCATACTTGTCCATAGAAGTGGCCTATGGCTGCCATACTTGTCCATAGAGGTGCCCCCTTTCTGCCAAACTTGTCCATAGAGGTGGCCCGCGACTGCCATACTTGTCCCAAGAACTGACCCCTGGCTGCAATACTTGTCCCTAGAGGTGGCCCCTGGCTGCCATACTTCATCCTAGAGGTGACCCCTGGCTTTCATACTTGTCCCTAGAGGTGGCCCCTGGGTGCCATTCTTGTCCCCAGAAGTGACCCCTGGCTTTCATAGTTGTCCCTAGAGGTGACCCCTGGCTTTCATACTTGTCCCTAGAGGTGACCCCTGGCTGCCATACTTGTTCCCTGAGGTGGCGCCCGACAGCAATACTTGTGCAAAGAACTGACCCATGGCTGCCATACTTGTCTATTGAGGTAACCCCTGACTGCCATTCTTGGCCCTAAAGGTGGCCCCTGGCTGCCATACTTGTCCCTCGAGGTGACCTCTGGCTGCCATACTTGTCCACAGAGGTGGCCCCTGGCTGACATATTTTTCCCTAGAGGTGACCCTTGGCTGCCATACTTGTTCATAGAGGTTACCCCTGGCAGCCATACTTGTCCATAAAGGTGACCCCTGGCTGCCATACTTGTCCCTAGAGGTGACCCCTGGCTGCCATACTTGTCCCTAGAGGTGACCCCTGGCTGCCATACTTGTCCCAAGAGGTGGCTCCTGGCAGCCATACTTGTCCATAGACGTGACCCTTGGCTTCCATACTTGTCCAAAGAGGTGACTCCTGGCAGCCATACTTGTTCATAGAGGTGACCCTTGGCTGCCATACTTGCTCATAGAGGTGGCCCCTGGCAGCCATACTTGTCCATAGAGGTGGCCCCAGGCTGCCATACTTGTCCATAGAGGTGACCCTTGGCTACCATACTTGTTCATAGAGGTGGCCCCTGGCAGCCATACTTGTCCATAGAGGTGGCCCCAGGCTGCCATACTTGTCCATAGAGGTGACCCTTGGCTGCCATACTTATCCATAAAGGTGACCCCTGGCTGCCATACTTGTCCCTAGAGGTGACCCCTGGCAGCCATACTTGTTCATAGAGGTGGCCCCTGGCAGCCATACTTGTCCATAGAGGTGACCCCTGGCTGCCATACTTGTACCTAAAGCTGATCCTTGGCAACCATACTTGTCCATAGAGGTGGCCCCAGGCTGCCATACTTGTCCAAAGAGGTGATCACTGGCTGCCATACTTGTCCCTAGAGGTGACCCCTAGCTGCCATACTTGTCCCTAGAGGTGACCCCTGGCTGTCATACTTGTCCAAAGAGGTGACCACTGGCTGCCATACTTGTCCCTAGAGGTGACCCCTGGTTGCCATACTTGTCCATAGAGGTGGCCCCCGGCAGCCATACTTGTCCATAGAGGTGGCCCCCGGCTGCAATACTTGTCCCAAGAATTGACCCCTGGCTGCAATACTGGTCCCTAGAGGTGGCCCCTGGCTGCCATACTTCATCCTAGAGGTGACCCCTGGCTTTCATACTTGTCCCTAGAGGTTGCCCCCGGCAGCAATAATTGTCCAAAGAACTGACCCCTGGCTGCCATACTTGTCCCTAAAGGTGACCCCTGGCTGTCATACTTGTCCAAAGAGGTGACTCCTGGCTGCCATACTTGTCCCTAAAGCTTACCCTTGACTGCCATACTAGTCCATAGAGGTGGCCCCTGGCTGCCATACTTGTCCATAGAGGTGGCTCCTGGCTGCCATATTTGTCCCTAGAGGTGACCCCTTGCTGCCATACTTGTCCCTAGAGGTGAACCCTGGTTGCCATACTTGTCCCTAGAGGTGACCCCTGGCTGCCATACTTGTCCCTAGAGGTGACCCCTGGCTGCCATACTTGTCCATAGAGGTGACCCTTGGCTGTCATACTTGTTCATAGAGGTGGCCCCAGGCTGCCATACTTGTTTATAGAGGTGGCCCCTGACTGCCATTCTTGTTCATAGAGGTGGCCCCTTGCAGCCATACTTGTCCATAGAGGTGACCCCTGGCTGCCATATTTGCCCCTACGGGTGACCCCTGGCTGCCATACTTGTCCCTAGAGGTGACCCCTGGCTGCCATACTTGTCCATAAAGGTGACCACTGGCTGCCATACTTGTCCCTAGAGGTGACCCCTGGCTGCCATACTTGTCCATAGAGGTGACCCCTGGCTGCCATATTTGCCCCTAGAGGTGACCCCTGGCTGCCATACTTGTCCCTAGAGGTGACCCCTGACTGCCATACTTGTCCAAAGAGGTGACCACTGGCAGCCATACTTGTCCCTAAAGGTAACCCCTTGGCTGCCATACTTGATTATAGAGTTGGCCCCCGGCTGCCATATTTGTCCACAGAGGCTGCCCCTGGCTGCCATACTTGACTCTAGAAGTGACCCCTGGCTGTCATACTTGTCCAAAGAGGTGACCACTGGCTGCCATACTTGTCCCTAGAGGTGACCCCTGGTTGCCATACTTGTCCATAGAGGTGGCCCCCGGCAGCCATACTTGTCCATAGAGGTGGCCCCCGGCTGCAATACTTGTCCCAAGAATTGACCCCTGGCTGCAATACTGGTCCCTAGAGGTGGCCCCTGGCTGCCATACTTCATCCTAGAGGTGACCCCTGGCTTTCATACTTGTCCCTAGAGGTTGCCCCCGGCAGCAATAATTGTCCAAAGAACTGACCCCTGGCTGCCATACTTGTCTATTGAGGTAGCCCCTGGCTGCCATACTTGTCCCTAAAGGTGACCCCTGGCTGTCATACTTGTCCAAAGAGGTGACTCCTGGCTGCCATACTTGTCCCTAAAGCTTACCCTTGACTGCCATACTTGTCCATAGAGGTGGCCCCTGGCTGCCATACTTGTCCATAGAGGTGGCTCCTGGCTGCCATATTTGTCCCTAGAGGTGACCCCTTGCTGCCATACTTGTCCCTAGAGGTGAACCCTGGTTGCCATACTTGTCCCTAGAGGTGACCCCTGGCTGCCATACTTGTCCCTAGAGGTGACCCCTGGCTGCCATACTTGTCCATAGAGGTGACCCTTGGCTGTCATACTTGTTCATAGAGGTGGCCCCAGGCTGCCATACTTGTTTATAGAGGTGGCCCCTGACTGCCATTCTTGTTCATAGAGGTGGCCCCTTGCAGCCATACTTGTCCATAGAGGTGACCCCTGGCTGCCATATTTGCCCCTACGGGTGACCCCTGGCTGCCATACTTGTCCCTAGAGGTGACCCCTGGCTGCCATACTTGTCCATAAAGGTGACCACTGGCTGCCATACTTGTCCCTAGAGGTGACCCCTGGCTGCCATACTTGTCCATAGAGGTGACCCCTGGCTGCCATATTTGCCCCTAGAGGTGACCCCTGGCTGCCATACTTGTCCCTAGAGGTGACCCCTGACTGCCATACTTGTCCAAAGAGGTGACCACTGGCAGCCATACTTGTCCCTAAAGGTAACCCCTTGGCTGCCATACTTGATTATAGAGTTGGCCCCCGGCTGCCATATTTGTCCACAGAGGCTGCCCCTGGCTGCCATACTTGACTCTAGAAGTGACTCTTGGCTGCCATACTTGTCCCACGAACTAACCCCTGGCTGTAATACTGGCCCCTAGAGGTGGCCCCTGGCTACCATACTTCTCCCTAGAGGTGATCCCTGGCAGCCATACTTGTCCGTCGAGGTGGCCCCTGGCTGCGGTACTTGTCCCTAGAGGTGACCCCCGGCTGCCATACTTTTCCCTAGAGGTGACCTTGAGCGGCCACACTTGTCCATAGAGGTGGCCCCTGGCTGCCATATTTTCCATAGAAGTGATCCTTGGCTGCCATACATGTCCATAGATGTGACTCCTGGCTGCCATATTTGTCCCTAGAGGTAACCCCTTGGCTGCCATACTTGTCCCTAGAGGTGGCCCCTGGCTGCCTTACTTGTAGCAACAAATGACCCCTGGCTGCCATATTTGTCCATAGAGGTGGCCCCTGGCTGCCATACATGTCCGTAGAGGTGGCCCCTGGCTGCCATACTTGTCCAAAGAGATAACCCCTTGGCTGCCATACTTGTTCCTAGAGGTGACCCCTGGCTTTCATACTTGTCCCCAGAGGTGACCCCTGGCTGCCATACTTGTTCCCTGAGGTGGCCCCCGACAGCAATACTTGTGCAAAGAACTGACCCATGGCTGCCATACTTGTCTATTGAGGTAACCCCTGACTGCCATACTTGGCCCTAAAGGTGGCCCCTGGCTGCCATACTTGTCCCTCAAGGTGACCTCTGGCTGCCATACTTGTCCACAGAGGTGGCCCCTGGCTGACATACTTTTCCCTAGAGGTGACCCTTGGCTGCCATACTTGTTCATAGAGGTTGCCCCTGGCAGCCATACTTGTCCATAAAGGTGACCCCTGGCTGCCATACTTGTCCCTAGAGGTGACCCCTGGCTGCCATACTTGTCCCTAGAGGTGACTCTGGCTGCCATACTTGTCCCAAGAGGTGGCTCCTGGCAGCCATACTTGTCCATAGACGTGACCCTTGGCTTCCATACTTGTCCAAAGAGGTGACTCCTGGCAGCCATACTTGTTCATAGAGGTGACCCTTGGCTGCCATACTTGTTCATAGAGGTGGCCCCTGGCAGCCATACTTGTCCATAGAGGTGGCCCCAGGCTGCCATACTTGTCCATAGAGGTGACCCTTGGCTGCCATACTTATCCATAAAGCTGACCCCTGGCTGCCATACTTGTCCCTAGAGGTGACCCCTGGCTGCCATACTTGTCCCTAAAGCTGATCCTTGGCAACCATACTTGTCCATAGAGGTGACCACTGGCTGCCATACTTGTCCCTAGAGGTGACCCCTAGCTGCCATACTTGTCCCTAGAGGTGACCCCTGGCAGCCATACTTGTTCATAGAGGTGGCCCCTGGCAGCCATACTTGTCCATAGAGGTGACCCCTGGCTGCCATACTTGTCCCTAAAGCTGATCCTTGGCAACCATACTTGTCCATAGAGGTAACCACTGGCTGCCATACTTGTCCCTAGAGGTGACCCCTAGCTGCCATACTTGTCCCTAGAGGTAACCCCTGGCTGTCATACTTGTCCAAAGAGGTGACCACTGGCAGCCATACTTGTCCATAGAGGTGGCCCCCGGCTGCAATACTTGTCCCAAGAACTGACCCCTGGCTGCAATACTGGTCCCTAGAGGTGGCCCCTGGCTGCCATACTTCATCCTAGAGGTGACCCCTGGCTTTCATACTTGTCCCTAGAGGTTGCCCCCGGCAGCAATAATTGTCCAAAGAACTGACCCCTGGCTGCCATACTTGTCTATTGAGGTAGCCCCTGGCTGCCATACTTGTCCCTAAAGGTGAGCCCCTGGCTGTCATACTTGTCCAAAGAGGTGACCACTGGCAGCCATACTTGTCCCTAAAGGTAACCACTTGGCTGCCATACTTGTCTATAGAGGTGGCCCCCGGCAGCAATACTTGTCCATAGAGGTGGCCCCTGGTGCAATACTTGTCCACAGAGGCTGCCCCTGGCTATTATAATTGACTCTAGAAGTGACTCTTGGCTGCCATACTTGTCCCACGAACTGACCCCTGGCTGTAATACTGGTCCCTAGAGGTGGCTCCTGGCTACCATACTTCTCCCTAAAGGTGACCCCTGGCAGCCATACTTGTCCGTTGAGGTGGCCCCTGGTTGTGATACTTGTCCCTAGAGGTGACCCCTGGCAGCCATACTTGTCCCTAGAGGTGACCCCCAGCAGCCATACTTGTCCATAGAGGTGGCCCCTGGCTGCCATATTTTCCATAGAAGTGACCCTTGGCTGCCATACATGTCCGTAGAGACAACCCCTTGGCTGCCATACCTGTCCATAGAGGTGACTCCTGGCTGCCATATTTGTCCCTAGAGGTAACCCCTTGGCTGCCATACTTGTCCATAGAGGTTGCCCCCGGCAGCCATACATGTCCGTAGAGGTGGCCCCTGGCTGCCATACTTGTCCAAAGAGATAACCCCTTGGCTGCCATACTTGTTCCTAGAGGTGACCCCTGGCTGCCGTACTTGTCCATAGAAGTGGCCTATGGCTGCCATACTTGTCCATAGAGGTGCCCCCTTTCTGCCAAACTTGTAAATAGAGGTGGCCCGCGACTGCCATACTTGTCCCAAGAACTGACCCCTGGCTGCAATACTTGTCCCTAGAGGTGGCCCCTGGCTGCCATACTTCATCCTAGAGGTGACCCCTGGCTTTCATACTTGTCCCTAGAGGTGGCCCCTGGGTGCCATTCTTGTCCCCAGAAGTGACCCCTGGCTTTCATAGTTGTCCCTAGAGGTGACCCCTGGCTTTCATACTTGTCCCTAGAGGTGACCCCTGGCTGCCATACTTGTTCCCTGAGGTGGCGCCCGACAGCAATACTTGTGCAAAGAACTGACCCATGGCTGCCATACTTGTCTATTGAGGTAACCCCTGACTGCCATTCTTGGCCCTAAAGGTGGCCCCTGGCTGCCATACTTGTCCCTCGAGGTGACCTCTGGCTGCCATACTTGTCCACAGAGGTGGCCCCTGGCTGACATATTTTTCCCTAGAGGTGACCCTTGGCTGCCATACTTGTTCATAGAGGTTACCCCTGGCAGCCATACTTGTCCATAAAGGTGACCCCTGGCTGCCATACTTGTCCCTAGAGGTGACCCCTGGCTGCCATACTTGTCCCTAGAGGTGACCCCTGGCTGCCATACTTGTCCCAAGAGGTGGCTCCTGGCAGCCATACTTGTCCATAGACGTGACCCTTGGCTTCCATACTTGTCCAAAGAGGTGACTCCTGGCAGCCATACTTGTTCATAGAGGTGACCCTTGGCTGCCATACTTGCTCATAGAGGTGGCCCCTGGCAGCCATACTTGTCCATAGAGGTGGCCCCAGGCTGCCATACTTGTCCATAGAGGTGACCCTTGGCTACCATACTTGTTCATAGAGGTGGCCCCTGGCAGCCATACTTGTCCATAGAGGTGGCCCCAGGCTGCCATACTTGTCCATAGAGGTGACCCTTGGCTGCCATACTTATCCATAAAGGTGACCCCTGGCTGCCATACTTGTCCCTAGAGGTGACCCCTGGCAGCCATACTTGTTCATAGAGGTGGCCCCTGGCAGCCATACTTGTCCATAGAGGTGACCCCTGGCTGCCATACTTGTACCTAAAGCTGATCCTTGGCAACCATACTTGTCCATAGAGGTGGCCCCAGGCTGCCATACTTGTCCAAAGAGGTGATCACTGGCTGCCATACTTGTCCCTAGAGGTGACCCCTAGCTGCCATACTTGTCCCTAGAGGTGACCCCTGGCTGTCATACTTGTCCAAAGAGGTGACCACTGGCTGCCATACTTGTCCCTAGAGGTGACCCCTGGTTGCCATACTTGTCCATAGAGGTGGCCCCCGGCAGCCATACTTGTCCATAGAGGTGGCCCCCGGCTGCAATACTTGTCCCAAGAATTGACCCCTGGCTGCAATACTGGTCCCTAGAGGTGGCCCCTGGCTGCCATACTTCATCCTAGAGGTGACCCCTGGCTTTCATACTTGTCCCTAGAGGTTGCCCCCGGCAGCAATAATTGTCCAAAGAACTGACCCCTGGCTGCCATACTTGTCCCTAAAGGTGACCCCTGGCTGTCATACTTGTCCAAAGAGGTGACTCCTGGCTGCCATACTTGTCCCTAAAGCTTACCCTTGACTGCCATACTAGTCCATAGAGGTGGCCCCTGGCTGCCATACTTGTCCATAGAGGTGGCTCCTGGCTGCCATATTTGTCCCTAGAGGTGACCCCTTGCTGCCATACTTGTCCCTAGAGGTGAACCCTGGTTGCCATACTTGTCCCTAGAGGTGACCCCTGGCTGCCATACTTGTCCCTAGAGGTGACCCCTGGCTGCCATACTTGTCCATAGAGGTGACCCTTGGCTGTCATACTTGTTCATAGAGGTGGCCCCAGGCTGCCATACTTGTTTATAGAGGTGGCCCCTGACTGCCATTCTTGTTCATAGAGGTGGCCCCTTGCAGCCATACTTGTCCATAGAGGTGACCCCTGGCTGCCATATTTGCCCCTACGGGTGACCCCTGGCTGCCATACTTGTCCCTAGAGGTGACCCCTGGCTGCCATACTTGTCCATAAAGGTGACCACTGGCTGCCATACTTGTCCCTAGAGGTGACCCCTGGCTGCCATACTTGTCCATAGAGGTGACCCCTGGCTGCCATATTTGCCCCTAGAGGTGACCCCTGGCTGCCATACTTGTCCCTAGAGGTGACCCCTGACTGCCATACTTGTCCAAAGAGGTGACCACTGGCAGCCATACTTGTCCCTAAAGGTAACCCCTTGGCTGCCATACTTGATTATAGAGTTGGCCCCCGGCTGCCATATTTGTCCACAGAGGCTGCCCCTGGCTGCCATACTTGACTCTAGAAGTGACCCCTGGCTGTCATACTTGTCCAAAGAGGTGACCACTGGCTGCCATACTTGTCCCTAGAGGTGACCCCTGGTTGCCATACTTGTCCATAGAGGTGGCCCCCGGCAGCCATACTTGTCCATAGAGGTGGCCCCCGGCTGCAATACTTGTCCCAAGAATTGACCCCTGGCTGCAATACTGGTCCCTAGAGGTGGCCCCTGGCTGCCATACTTCATCCTAGAGGTGACCCCTGGCTTTCATACTTGTCCCTAGAGGTTGCCCCCGGCAGCAATAATTGTCCAAAGAACTGACCCCTGGCTGCCATACTTGTCTATTGAGGTAGCCCCTGGCTGCCATACTTGTCCCTAAAGGTGACCCCTGGCTGTCATACTTGTCCAAAGAGGTGACTCCTGGCTGCCATACTTGTCCCTAAAGCTTACCCTTGACTGCCATACTTGTCCATAGAGGTGGCCCCTGGCTGCCATACTTGTCCATAGAGGTGGCTCCTGGCTGCCATATTTGTCCCTAGAGGTGACCCCTTGCTGCCATACTTGTCCCTAGAGGTGAACCCTGGTTGCCATACTTGTCCCTAGAGGTGACCCCTGGCTGCCATACTTGTCCCTAGAGGTGACCCCTGGCTGCCATACTTGTCCATAGAGGTGACCCTTGGCTGTCATACTTGTTCATAGAGGTGGCCCCAGGCTGCCATACTTGTTTATAGAGGTGGCCCCTGACTGCCATTCTTGTTCATAGAGGTGGCCCCTTGCAGCCATACTTGTCCATAGAGGTGACCCCTGGCTGCCATATTTGCCCCTACGGGTGACCCCTGGCTGCCATACTTGTCCCTAGAGGTGACCCCTGGCTGCCATACTTGTCCATAAAGGTGACCACTGGCTGCCATACTTGTCCCTAGAGGTGACCCCTGGCTGCCATACTTGTCCATAGAGGTGACCCCTGGCTGCCATATTTGCCCCTAGAGGTGACCCCTGGCTGCCATACTTGTCCCTAGAGGTGACCCCTGACTGCCATACTTGTCCAAAGAGGTGACCACTGGCAGCCATACTTGTCCCTAAAGGTAACCCCTTGGCTGCCATACTTGATTATAGAGTTGGCCCCCGGCTGCCATATTTGTCCACAGAGGCTGCCCCTGGCTGCCATACTTGACTCTAGAAGTGACTCTTGGCTGCCATACTTGTCCCACGAACTAACCCCTGGCTGTAATACTGGCCCCTAGAGGTGGCCCCTGGCTACCATACTTCTCCCTAGAGGTGATCCCTGGCAGCCATACTTGTCCGTCGAGGTGGCCCCTGGCTGCGGTACTTGTCCCTAGAGGTGACCCCCGGCTGCCATACTTTTCCTTAGAGGTGACCTTGAGCGGCCACACTTGTCCATAGAGGTGGCCCCTGGCTGCCATATTTTCCATAGAAGTGATCCTTGGCTGCCATACATGTCCATAGATGTGACTCCTGGCTGCCATATTTGTCCCTAGAGGTAACCCCTTGGCTGCCATACTTGTCCCTAGAGGTGGCCCCTGGCTGCCTTACTTGTAGCAACAAATGACCCCTGGCTGCCATATTTGTCCATAGAGGTGGCCCCTGGCTGCCATACATGTCCGTAGAGGTGGCCCCTGGCTGCCATACTTGTCCAAAGAGATAACCCCTTGGCTGCCATACTTGTTCCTAGAGGTGACCCCTGGCTTTCATACTTGTCCCCAGAGGTGACCCCTGGCTGCCATACTTGTTCCCTGAGGTGGCCCCCGACAGCAATACTTGTGCAAAGAACTGACCCATGGCTGCCATACTTGTCTATTGAGGTAACCCCTGACTGCCATACTTGGCCCTAAAGGTGGCCCCTGGCTGCCATACTTGTCCCTCAAGGTGACCTCTGGCTGCCATACTTGTCCACAGAGGTGGCCCCTGGCTGACATACTTTTCCCTAGAGGTGACCCTTGGCTGCCATACTTGTTCATAGAGGTTGCCCCTGGCAGCCATACTTGTCCATAAAGGTGACCCCTGGCTGCCATACTTGTCCCTAGAGGTGACCCCTGGCTGCCATACTTGTCCCTAGAGGTGACTCTGGCTGCCATACTTGTCCCAAGAGGTGGCTCCTGGCAGCCATACTTGTCCATAGACGTGACCCTTGGCTTCCATACTTGTCCAAAGAGGTGACTCCTGGCAGCCATACTTGTTCATAGAGGTGACCCTTGGCTGCCATACTTGTTCATAGAGGTGGCCCCTGGCAGCCATACTTGTCCATAGAGGTGGCCCCAGGCTGCCATACTTGTCCATAGAGGTGACCCTTGGCTGCCATACTTATCCATAAAGCTGACCCCTGGCTGCCATACTTGTCCCTAGAGGTGACCCCTGGCTGCCATACTTGTCCCTAAAGCTGATCCTTGGCAACCATACTTGTCCATAGAGGTGACCACTGGCTGCCATACTTGTCCCTAGAGGTGACCCCTAGCTGCCATACTTGTCCCTAGAGGTGACCCCTGGCAGCCATACTTGTTCATAGAGGTGGCCCCTGGCAGCCATACTTGTCCATAGAGGTGACCCCTGGCTGCCATACTTGTCCCTAAAGCTGATCCTTGGCAACCATACTTGTCCATAGAGGTAACCACTGGCTGCCATACTTGTCCCTAGAGGTGACCCCTAGCTGCCATACTTGTCCCTAGAGGTAACCCCTGGCTGTCATACTTGTCCAAAGAGGTGACCACTGGCAGCCATACTTGTCCATAGAGGTGGCCCCCGGCTGCAATACTTGTCCCAAGAACTGACCCCTGGCTGCAATACTGGTCCCTAGAGGTGGCCCCTGGCTGCCATACTTCATCCTAGAGGTGACCCCTGGCTTTCATACTTGTCCCTAGAGGTTGCCCCCGGCAGCAATAATTGTCCAAAGAACTGACCCCTGGCTGCCATACTTGTCTATTGAGGTAGCCCCTGGCTGCCATACTTGTCCCTAAAGGTGAGCCCCTGGCTGTCATACTTGTCCAAAGAGGTGACCACTGGCAGCCATACTTGTCCCTAAAGGTAACCACTTGGCTGCCATACTTGTCTATAGAGGTGGCCCCCGGCAGCAATACTTGTCCATAGAGGTGGCCCCTGGTGCAATACTTGTCCACAGAGGCTGCCCCTGGCTATTATAATTGACTCTAGAAGTGACTCTTGGCTGCCATACTTGTCCCACGAACTGACCCCTGGCTGTAATACTGGTCCCTAGAGGTGGCTCCTGGCTACCATACTTCTCCCTAAAGGTGACCCCTGGCAGCCATACTTGTCCGTTGAGGTGGCCCCTGGTTGTGATACTTGTCCCTAGAGGTGACCCCTGGCAGCCATACTTGTCCCTAGAGGTGACCCCCAGCAGCCATACTTGTCCATAGAGGTGGCCCCTGGCTGCCATATTTTCCATAGAAGTGACCCTTGGCTGCCATACATGTCCGTAGAGACAACCCCTTGGCTGCCATACCTGTCCATAGAGGTGACTCCTGGCTGCCATATTTGTCCCTAGAGGTAACCCCTTGGCTGCCATACTTGTCCATAGAGGTTGCCCCCGGCAGCCATACATGTCCGTAGAGGTGGCCCCTGGCTGCCATACTTGTCCAAAGAGATAACCCCTTGGCTGCCATACTTGTTCCTAGAGGTGACCCCTGGCTGCCGTACTTGTCCATAGAAGTGGCCTATGGCTGCCATACTTGTCCATAGAGGTGCCCCCTTTCTGCCAAACTTGTAAATAGAGGTGGCCCGCGACTGCCATACTTGTCCCAAGAACTGACCCCTGGCTGCAATACTTGTCCCTAGAGGTGGCCCCTGGCTGCCATACTTCATCCTAGAGGTGACCCCTGGCTTTCATACTTGTCCCTAGAGGTGGCCCCTGGGTGCCATTCTTGTCCCCAGAAGTGACCCCTGGCTTTCATAGTTGTCCCTAGAGGTGACCCCTGGCTTTCATACTTGTCCCTAGAGGTGACCCCTGGCTGCCATACTTGTTCCCTGAGGTGGCGCCCGACAGCAATACTTGTGCAAAGAACTGACCCATGGCTGCCATACTTGTCTATTGAGGTAACCCTTGACTGCCATTCTTGGCCCTAAAGGTGGCCCCTGGCTGCCATACTTGTCCCTCGAGGTGACCTCTGGCTGCCATACTTGTCCACAGAGGTGGCCCCTGGCTGACATATTTTTCCCTAGAGGTGACCCTTGGCTGCCATACTTGTTCATAGAGGTTGCCCCTGGCAGCCATACTTGTCCATAAAGGTGACCCCTGGCTGCCATACTTGTCCCTAGAGGTGACCCCTGGCTGCCATACTTGTCCCTAGAGGTGACCCCTGGCTGCCATACTTGTCCCAAGAGGTGGCTCCTGGCAGCCATACTTGTCCATAGACGTGACCCTTGGCTTCCATACTTGTCCAAAGAGGTGACTCCTGGCAGCCATACTTGTTCATAGAGGTGACCCTTGGCTGCCATACTTGTTCATAGAGGTGGCCCCTGGCAGCCATACTTGTCCATAGAGGTGGCCCCAGGCTGCCATACTTGTCGATAGAGGTGACCCTTGGCTACCATACTTGTTCATAGAGGTGGCCCCTGGCAGCCATACTTGTCCATAGAGGTGGCCCCAGGCTGCCATACTTGTCCATAGAGGTGACCCTTGGCTGCCATACTTATCCATAAAGGTGACCCCTGGCTGCCATACTTGTCCCTAGAGGTGACCCCTGGCAGCCATACTTGTTCATAGAGGTGGCCCCTGGCAGCCATACTTGTCTATAGAGGTGACCCCTGGCTGCCATACTTGTCCCTAAAGCTGATCCTTGGCAACCATACTTGTCCATAGAGGTGGCCCCAGGCTGCCATACTTGTCCAAAGAGGTGATCACTGGCTGCCATACTTGTCCCTAGAGGTGACCCCTGGCTGTCATACTTGTCCAAAGAGGTGACCACTGGCTGCCATACTTGTCCCTAGAGGTGACCCCTGGTTGCCATACTTGTCCATAGAGGTGGCCCCCGGCAGCCATACTTGTCCATAGAGGTGGCCCCCGGCTGCAATACTTGTCCCAAGAATTGACCCCTGGCTGCAATACTGGTCCCTAGAGGTGGCCCCTGGCTGCCATACTTCATCCTAGAGGTGACCCCTGGCTTTCATACTTGTCCCTAGAGGTTGCCCCCGGCAGCAATAATTGTCCAAAGAACTGACCCCTGGCTGCCATACTTGTCTATTGAGGTAGCCCCTGGCTGCCATACTTGTCCCTAAAGGTGACCCCTGGCTGTCATACTTGTCCAAAGAGGTGACCACTGGCAGCCATACTTGTCCCTAAAGGTAACCCCTTGGCTGCCATACTTGTCCATAGAGGTGGCCCCTGGTGCAATACTTGTCCACAGAGGCTGCCCCTGGCTATCATAATTGACTCTAGAAGTGACTCTTGGCTGCCATACTTGTCCCACGAACTGACCCCTGGCTGTAATACTGGTCCCTAGAGGTGGCTCCTGGCTACCATACTTCTCCCTAAAGGTGACCCCTGGCAGCCATACTTGTCCGTTGAGGTGGCCCCTGGTTGTGATACTTGTCCCTAGAGGTGACCCCTGGCAGCCATACTTGTCCCTAGAGGTGACCCCTGGCTGCCATACTTGTCCATAGAAGTGGCCTATGGCTGCCATACTTGTCCATAGAGGTGCCCCCTTTCTGCCAAACTTGTCCATAGAGGTGGCCCCCGGCTGCAATACTTGTCCCAAAAACTGACCCCTGGCTGCAATACTGGTCCCTAGAGGTGGCCCCTGGCTGCCATACTTCATCCTAGAGGTGACCCCAGGCTTTCATACTTGTCCCTAGAGGTTGCCCCCGGCAGCAATAATTGTCCAAAGAACTGACCCCTGGCTGCCATACTTGTCCCTAAAGGTGACCCCTGGCTGCCATACTTGTCCCTAAAGGTGACCCCTGGCTGCCATACTTGTCCATAGACGTAACCCCTGGCTGCCATACTTGTCCAAAGACGTAACCCCTGGATACCATACTTGTCCATAGAGGTGACCCCTGGCTGCCATACTTGTCCCTAGAACTGACCCCTGGCTGCCATACTTGTCCATAGAAGTGACCCCTAGCTACCATACTTGTCAATAGCGGTGACCCCTGGCAACCATAATTGTCCCTAGAGGTGGCCCCCTGGCAGCCATACTTGTTCATAGAGGTGGCCTCCGGCAGCCATACTTGTCCCTAGAGTTGACCCCTGGCTACCATACTTATCCCTTGAGGTGTTTCCTGACTGCCATACCTGTCCCTAAAGGTGACCCCCTTGCTGCCATTCTTGACTCTAGAAGTGACCCCTGTCTGCTTTACTTGTCCCTAGAGGTGGCCCCTGGCTGCCATACTTGTTCATAGAGGTGGCCCCTTGTTGCCATACTTGTCCCTAGAACTGAACCATGGCTGCCATACTTGTTCATAGACGTAACCCCTGGCTGCCATACTTGTCAGTAGCGGTGACCTCTGGCAGCCATACTTGTCCATATAGGTGGACTCCGGCAGCCATACTTATCCATAGAGGTGGCCCCTGGCTGCCATTCTTGTCCCTAGAACTGACCCTTGGCTGCCATACATGTCCATAGAGGTAACCTCTGGCAGCCATTCTTGTCTCTAGAGGTGACCCCTGGCTGCCCTACTTGTCCATAGAGGTGGCCCTGGCTGCCATACTTGTCCCTAGAACTGACCCCTGGTTACCATACTTGTCCTTAGAGGTGACCCCTGGCTGCCATACTTGTCCCTAGAGGTGACCTCTAGCTACTATACTTATTTCTAGAACTGACCTCTGGCTGCCATACTTGTCCATAGAGGTAACTCCTTGGCTGCCATACTTGTCCATAGAGGTAACTCCTTGGCTGCCATACTGGTCCCTAGAGGTGACCCCTGGCTGCTATACCTGTCCATAGAGGTGGCCCCTGGCTCCCATACTTGTCCATAGAGGTGGCCCCTGGCTGCCATACTTGTCCCTAAAGGTGACCCCTGGCTGCCATACTTGTCCATAGACGTAACCCCTGGCTGCCATACTTGTCCAAAGACATAACCCCTGGATACCATACTTGTCCATAGAGGTGACCACTGGCTGCCATACTTGTCCCTAGAGGTGACCCCTAGCTGCCATACTTGTCCCTAGAGGTGACCCCTGGCAGCCATACTTGTTCATAGAGGTGGCCCCTGGCAGCCATACTTGTCCATAGAGGTGACCCCTGGCTGCCATACTTGTCCCTAAAGCTGATCCTTGGCAACCATACTTGTCCATAGAGGTAACCACTGGCTGCCATACTTGTCCCTAGAGGTGACCCCTAGCTGCCATACTTGTCCCTAGAGGTAACCCCTGGCTGTCATACTTGTCCAAAGAGGTGACCACTGGCAGCCATACTTGTCCATAGAGGTGGCCCCCGGCTGCAATACTTGTCCCAAGAACTGACCCCTGGCTGCAATACTGGTCCCTAGAGGTGGCCCCTGGCTGCCATACTTCATCCTAGAGGTGACCCCTGGCTTTCATACTTGTCCCTAGAGGTTGCCCCCGGCAGCAATAATTGTCCAAAGAACTGACCCCTGGCTGCCATACTTGTCTATTGAGGTAGCCCCTGGCTGCCATACTTGTCCCTAAAGGTGAGCCCCTGGCTGTCATACTTGTCCAAAGAGGTGACCACTGGCAGCCATACTTGTCCCTAAAGGTAACCACTTGGCTGCCATACTTGTCTATAGAGGTGGCCCCCGGCAGCAATACTTGTCCATAGAGGTGGCCCCTGGTGCAATACTTGTCCACAGAGGCTGCCCCTGGCTATCATAATTGACTCTAGAAGTGACTCTTGGCTGCCATACTTGTCCCACGAACTGACCCCTGGCTGTAATACTGGTCCCTAGAGGTGGCTCCTGGCTACCATACTTCTCCCTAAAGGTGACCCCTGGCAGCCATACTTGTCCGTTGAGGTGGCCCCTGGTTGTGATACTTGTCCCTAGAGGTGACCCCTGGCAGCCATACTTGTCCCTAGAGGTGACCCCCAGCAGCCATACTTGTCCATAGAGGTGGCCCCTGGCTGCCATATTTTCCATAGAAGTGACCCTTGGCTGCCATACATGTCCGTAGAGACAACCCCTTGGCTGCCATACCTGTCCATAGAGGTGACTCCTGGCTGCCATATTTGTCCCTAGAGGTAACCCCTTGGCTGCCATACTTGTCCATAGAGGTTGCCCCCGGCAGCCATACATGTCCGTAGAGGTGGCCCCTGGCTGCCATACTTGTCCAAAGAGATAACCCCTTGGCTGCCATACTTGTTCCTAGAGGTGACCCCTGGCTGCCATACTTGTCCATAGAAGTGGCCTATGGCTGCCATACTTGTCCATAGAGGTGCCCCCTTTCTGCCAAACTTGTCCATAGAGGTGGCCCGCGACTGCCATACTTGTCCCAAGAACTGACCCCTGGCTGCAATACTTGTCCCTAGAGGTGGCCCCTGGCTGCCATACTTCATCCTAGAGGTGACCCCTGGCTTTCATACTTGTCCCTAGAGGTGGCCCCTGGGTGCCATTCTTGTCCCCAGAAGTGACCCCTGGCTTTCATAGTTGTCCCTAGAGGTGACCCCTGGCTTTCATACTTGTCCCTAGAGGTGACCCCTGGCTGCCATACTTGTTCCCTGAGGTGGCGCCCGACAGCAATACTTGTGCAAAGAACTGACCCATGGCTGCCATACTTGTCTATTGAGGTAACCCTTGACTGCCATTCTTGGCCCTAAAGGTGGCCCCTGGCTGCCATACTTGTCCCTCGAGGTGACCTCTGGCTGCCATACTTGTCCACAGAGGTGGCCCCTGGCTGACATATTTTTCCCTAGAGGTGACCCTTGGCTGCCATACTTGTTCATAGAGGTTGCCCCTGGCAGCCATACTTGTCCATAAAGGTGACCCCTGGCTGCCATACTTGTCCCTAGAGGTGACCCCTGGCTGCCATACTTGTCCCTAGAGGTGACCCCTGGCTGCCATACTTGTCCCAAGAGGTGGCTCCTGGCAGCCATACTTGTCCATAGACGTGACCCTTGGCTTCCATACTTGTCCAAAGAGGTGACTCCTGGCAGCCATACTTGTTCATAGAGGTGACCCTTGGCTGCCATACTTGTTCATAGAGGTGGCCCCTGGCAGCCATACTTGTCCATAGAGGTGGCCCCAGGCTGCCATACTTGTCGATAGAGGTGACCCTTGGCTACCATACTTGTTCATAGAGGTGGCCCCTGGCAGCCATACTTGTCCATAGAGGTGGCCCCAGGCTGCCATACTTGTCCATAGAGGTGACCCTTGGCTGCCATACTTATCCATAAAGGTGACCCCTGGCTGCCATACTTGTCCCTAGAGGTGACCCCTGGCAGCCATACTTGTTCATAGAGGTGGCCCCTGGCAGCCATACTTGTCTATAGAGGTGACCCCTGGCTGCCATACTTGTCCCTAAAGCTGATCCTTGGCAACCATACTTGTCCATAGAGGTGGCCCCAGGCTGCCATACTTGTCCAAAGAGGTGATCACTGGCTGCCATACTTGTCCCTAGAGGTGACCCCTGGCTGTCATACTTGTCCAAAGAGGTGACCACTGGCTGCCATACTTGTCCCTAGAGGTGACCCCTGGTTGCCATACTTGTCCATAGAGGTGGCCCCCGGCAGCCATACTTGTCCATAGAGGTGGCCCCCGGCTGCAATACTTGTCCCAAGAATTGACCCCTGGCTGCAATACTGGTCCCTAGAGGTGGCCCCTGGCTGCCATACTTCATCCTAGAGGTGACCCCTGGCTTTCATACTTGTCCCTAGAGGTTGCCCCCGGCAGCAATAATTGTCCAAAGAACTGACCCCTGGCTGCCATACTTGTCTATTGAGGTAGCCCCTGGCTGCCATACTTGTCCCTAAAGGTGACCCCTGGCTGTCATACTTGTCCAAAGAGGTGACCACTGGCAGCCATACTTGTCCCTAAAGGTAACCCCTTGGCTGCCATACTTGTCCATAGAGGTGGCCCCTGGTGCAATACTTGTCCACAGAGGCTGCCCCTGGCTATCATAATTGACTCTAGAAGTGACTCTTGGCTGCCATACTTGTCCCACGAACTGACCCCTGGCTGTAATACTGGTCCCTAGAGGTGGCTCCTGGCTACCATACTTCTCCCTAAAGGTGACCCCTGGCAGCCATACTTGTCCGTTGAGGTGGCCCCTGGTTGTGATACTTGTCCCTAGAGGTGACCCCTGGCAGCCATACTTGTCCCTAGAGGTGACCCCTGGCTGCCATACTTGTCCATAGAAGTGGCCTATGGCTGCCATACTTGTCCATAGAGGTGCCCCCTTTCTGCCAAACTTGTCCATAGAGGTGGCCCCCGGCTGCAATACTTGTCCCAAAAACTGACCCCTGGCTGCAATACTGGTCCCTAGAGGTGGCCCCTGGCTGCCATACTTCATCCTAGAGGTGACCCCAGGCTTTCATACTTGTCCCTAGAGGTTGCCCCCGGCAGCAATAATTGTCCAAAGAACTGACCCCTGGCTGCCATACTTGTCCCTAAAGGTGACCCCTGGCTGCCATACTTGTCCCTAAAGGTGACCCCTGGCTGCCATACTTGTCCATAGACGTAACCCCTGGCTGCCATACTTGTCCAAAGACGTAACCCCTGGATACCATACTTGTCCATAGAGGTGACCCCTGGCTGCCATACTTGTCCCTAGAACTGACCCCTGGCTGCCATACTTGTCCATAGAAGTGACCCCTAGCTACCATACTTGTCAATAGCGGTGACCCCTGGCAACCATAATTGTCCCTAGAGGTGGCCCCCTGGCAGCCATACTTGTTCATAGAGGTGGCCTCCGGCAGCCATACTTGTCCCTAGAGTTGACCCCTGGCTACCATACTTATCCCTTGAGGTGTTTCCTGACTGCCATACCTGTCCCTAAAGGTGACCCCCTTGCTGCCATTCTTGACTCTAGAAGTGACCCCTGTCTGCTTTACTTGTCCCTAGAGGTGGCCCCTGGCTGCCATACTTGTTCATAGAGGTGGCCCCTTGTTGCCATACTTGTCCCTAGAACTGACCCATGGCTGCCATACTTGTTCATAGACGTAACCCCTGGCTGCCATACTTGTCAGTAGCGGTGACCTCTGGCAGCCATACTTGTCCATAGAGGTGGACTCCGGCAGCCATACTTATCCATAGAGGTGGCCCCTGGCTGCCATTCTTGTCCCTAGAACTGACCCTTGGCTGCCATACATGTCCATAGAGGTAACCTCTGGCAGCCATTCTTGTCTCTAGAGGTGACCCCTGGCTGCCCTACTTGTCCATAGAGGTGGCCCTGGCTGCCATACTTGTCCCTAGAACTGACCCCTGGTTACCATACTTGTCCTTAGAGGTGACCCCTGGCTGCCATACTTGTCCCTAGAGGTGACCTCTAGCTACTATACTTATTTCTAGAACTGACCTCTGGCTGCCATACTTGTCCATAGAGGTAACTCCTTGGCTGCCATACTTGTCCATAGAGGTAACTCCTTGGCTGCCATACTGGTCCCTAGAGGTGACCCCTGGCTGCTATACCTGTCCATAGAGGTGGCCCCTGGCTCCCATACTTGTCCATAGAGGTGGCCCCTGGCTGCCATACTTGTCCCTAAAGGTGACCCCTGGCTGCCATACTTGTCCATAGACGTAACCCCTGGCTGCCATACTTGTCCAAAGACATAACCCCTGGATACCATACTTGTCCATAGAGGTGACCCCTGGCTGCCATACTTGTCCCTAGAACTGACCCCTGGCTGCCATACTTGTCCATAGACGTAACCCCTGGCTGCCATACTTGTCCATAGACGTAACCCCTGGATACCATACTTGTCCATAGAGGTGACCCCTGGCTGCCATACTTGTCCATAGAGGTGACCCCTGGCTGCCATACTTGTCCATAGAGGTGACCCCTGGCTGCCATACTTGTCCATAGAAGTGACCCCTAGCTACCATACTTGTCAATAGCGGTGACCCCTGGCAACCATAATTGTCCCTAGAGGTGGCCCCCTGGCAGCCATACTTGTTCATAGAGTTGACCCCTGGCTACCATACTTATCCCTTGAGGTGTTTCCTGACTGCCATACCTGTCCCTAAAGGTGACCCCTTGCTGCCATTCTTGACTCTAGAAATGACCCCTGTCTGCTTTACTTGTCCCTAGAGGTGGCCCCTGGCTGCCATACTTGTGCATAGAGGTGGCCCCTTGTTGCCATACTTGTCCCTAGAACTGACCCCTGGCTGCCATACTTGTTCATAGACGTAACCCCTGGCTGCCATACTTGTCAGTAGCGGTGACCTCTGGCAGCCATACTTGTCCATAGAGGTGGACTCCGGCAGCCATACTTATCCATAGAGGTGGCCCCTGGCTGCCATTCTTGACTCTAGTGGTAACCCCTTGGCTGCCATACTTGTCCATAGAGGTGGCCCCTGGCTGCCATTCTTGTCCCTAGAACTGACCCTTGGCTGCCATACATGTCCATAGAGGTAACCTCTGGCAGCCATTCTTGTCTCTAGAGGTGACCCCTGGCTGCCCTACTTGTCCATAGAGGTGGCCCTGGCTGCCATACTTGTCCCTAGAACTGACCCCTGGTTACCATACTTGTCCTTAGAGGTGACCCCTGGCTGCCATACTTGTCCCTAGAGGTGACCTCTAGCTACTATACTTATTTCTAGAACTGACCTCTGGCTGCCATACTTGTCCATAGAGGTAACTCCTTGGCTGCCATACTTGTCCATAGAGGTAACTCCTTGGCTGCCATACTGGTCCCTAGAGGTGACCCCTGGCTGCTATACCTGTCCATAGAGGTGGCCCCTGGCTCCCATACTTGTCCATAGAGGTGGCCCCTGGCTGCCATACTTGTCCCTAAAGGTGACCCCTGGCTGCCATACTTGTCCATAGACGTAACCCCTGGCTGCCATACTTGTCCAAAGACGTAACCCCTGGATACCATACTTGTCCATAGAGGTGACCCCTGGCTGCCATACTTGTCCCTAGAACTGACCCCTGGCTGCCATACGTGTCCATAGACGTAACCCCTGGCTGCCATACTTGTCCATAGACGTAACCCCTGGATACCATACTTGTCCATAGAGGTGACCCCTGGCTGCCATACTTGTCCATAGAGGTGACCCCTGGCTGCCATACTTGTCCATAGAGGTGACCCCTGGCTGCCATACTTGTCCATAGAAGTGACCCCTGGCAACCATAATTGTCCCTAGAGGTGGCCCCCTGGCAGCCATACTTGTTCATAGAGGTGGCCTCCGGCAGCCATACTTGTCCCTAGAGTTGACCCCTGGCTACCATACTTATCCCTTGAGGTGTTTCCTGACTGCCATACCTGTCCCTAAAGGTGACCCCTTGCTGCCATTCTTGACTCTAGAAATGACCCCTGTCTGCTTTACTTGTCCCTAGAGGTGGCCCCTGGCTGCCATACTTGTGCATAGAGGTGGCCCCTTGTTGCCATACTTGTCCCTAGAACTGACCCCTGGCTGCCATACTTGTTCATAGACGTAACCCCTGGCTGCCATACTTGTCAGTAGCGGTGACCTCTGGCAGCCATACTTGTCCATAGAGGTGGACTCCGGCAGCCATACTTATCCATAGAGGTGGCCCCTGGCTGCCATTCTTGACTCTAGTGGTAACCCCTTGGCTGCCATACTTGTCCATAGAGGTGGCCCCTGGCTTCCATTCTTGTCCCTAGAACTGACCCTTGGCTGCCATACATGTCCATAGAGGTAACCTCTGGCAGCCATTCTTGTCTCTAGAGGTGACCCCTGGCTGCCCTACTTGTCCATAGAGGTGGCCCTGGCTGCCATACTTGTCCCTAGAACTGACCCCTGGTTACCATACTTGTCCTTAGAGGTGACCCCTGGCTGCCATACTTGTCCCTAGAGGTGACCTCTAGCTACTATACTTATTTCTAGAACTGACCTCTGGCTGCCATACTTGTCCATAGAGGTAACTCCTTGGCTGCCATACTTGTCCATAGAGGTAACTCCTTGGCTGCCATACTGGTCCCTAGAGGTGACCCCTGGCTGCTATACCTGTCCATAGAGGTGGCCCCTGGCTCCCATACTTGTCCATAGAGGTGGCCCCTGGCTGCCATACTTGTGCAAAGAGGTGGCCCCTTGTTGCCATACTTGTCCCTAGAACTGACCCCTGGCTGCCATACTTGTTCATAGACGTAACCCCTGGCTGCCATACTTGTCAGTAGCGGTGACCTCTGGCAGCCATACTTGTCCCTTGAGGTGACCCCTGGCTGCCATACGTGTCCATAGAGGTGGCCCCTGGCTGCCATAATTGTCCATAGAGGTGGCCCCTGGCTGCCATACTTGTCGATAGAGGTGGCCCCTGGCTGCCATACTTGTCCATAGAGGTGGCCCCTGGCTGCCATACTTGTCGATAGAGGTGGCCCCTGGCTACCATACTTGTCGATAGAGGTGGCCCCTGGCTGCCATACTTGTCCATAGAGGTGGCCCCTGGCTGCCTTTTTTTGTGGCTGTTCATTCTTTTTCTCAATAATAAGATGTGTGGTCCTGCTATCTGCTCTGACAGCTGGTCCTCCACATTTCTCCCATCTGTATAAATGATCTACTGAAAATTCTTACAAATGTCACACATTTAGTCTAGTTTGTATCACAAGGTCATTATCACATTCACCCCAGACTGAGGACGCCTCACGGAAATCCTTGTAAATGACCAATAGAGTCGTCAGATTTGGATTTTTATTGCACATCATCCATATTACAATACGTTCCTTGGTGAGACACCAACCATGGGGTAGATACCTAGTACCGTTCACTGACACCACATGATGGTTTTGAATGTAGAAGTTTAATAGTGAGACTCTATGGAAGGTACATTCAGCACACCATAGATATCAGTTCAGTGTCCCGGGTCAGTGCTTTGGCCATATCAGTGTTGAGCCACCTCTGCTGCAATGGCAGGAGGCTGAACGGAGAGGCCTGGAGGTACCGGTGCATTGGTAATGAGGCTTACCCTCGGGAAGTAGCTGGCACATTATTGAATGCTGGGAATGTCAATGTGATATAGAAGAACTCCGACATCATGAACACAAGGGAAAGATTGGGGTGGGATGTTCTGGACAGGAAGAAATAAGAGACTAATTCTAGAATATCTGGTTACGTGATTGGGTGTAGACTGGAGAGCTCTTATCTAGATAAGATTGGGCCAGGTCACACTTTGGCAGTTTAGGCAAGCTGCGTTTATTAGACGGGTTTTTATACACATTTCAAATGTAACCCGGATTCTAATTAAAACACATCAAAGATGCTGCAAGCAGGACAGGTTTTTTTGCACCTGAAAAGCACCACCAATGTGATGGAACCTCGGATGATTGCTCTGTTCTCATGAAATCAACTCTTTTCACCCGGAAGAAGTCATTTACTAAGATTCGACCTACAATGACTTATCTTCTTCCCCAATCCAACTCCCAAGTAACATCGAATCTCTTCACAAGAACATTCCTCACCTTGGGATACCGGGAGGAATGAAAGGCAATGGAAAGATTAGTAATTGTGAACATCCACAAGTGTACACATGGAAGAGGACGCCATGGTGGACAGTCATCAGATCTTCTTCTGGTCTTTTAGTTCATACTTGGGGTACATAAAGCAGAGCGGGGTGATGGCGTGAGTCGAGATGGGGCAAAGCAGCAGTGGTTACTAAGTGAGCTCCAAAACACAAAGGATCTGTGCCAAGGCTCCACCATTACATGTTGTTCAACTCCACCAAGGTCTGGTCCAGTGTCTGCTGAATAGTAATCTGTTCCTCTTTAGCTGCTGCAAGGGTCTCTGCAGACACAAAATGGCAAGATCAGATGAGAGAGGACTCCACTTACGTCTACACATTACCACATCAGTTATGTTCATAGTTGTTCTAATTATTTTATCTGATCAGGTGTCCTAATATCTTCCCCTCATTGGGGTTTCCCGTATGGAGTTCGCCTTTCTGCAATGTCCCTTAGGGGTTTCGATAGATTCCTTTATTGGCCCTCTCTATCATTTCACCTATGATGTTCTCTTTCTGCAATTTCCATTAAGGGGCTCTTTCCCTTTGGGGGTTCCTTAAGGGGTTCCCCCTCTCCCCTCTGTGATTTCCTCTATAGGGTTCCCTCTCTGCCCTCCTCCTGTGGGGTTCCTTCTCTGTGATTTCCCCAAAGGGGTCCCCTCTCTGCCTTTCTCCTGTGGGGTTCTTTCACTGTGATTTCCCCGATGGGTTTCTGTCTCTGCCAATATCCTGGGGGGGGGGGGGGTCCTTCTTTGTGATTTCCCCAATGGGGTTCCCTCGCTGTCTTTCCCCTGTGAGGTTCCTTCTCTTTTATTTCCCAGATGGGGTCACCCCTCTGCCTTTCTCCTGTAGGGTTCCTTCTCTGTGATTTCCCTGATGGGGTTCCTTCTCTGCCTTTCTCTCATGGAGTTCCTTCTCTGTGATTTCCCCTATAGTGTTCCCTCTCTGCCTTTCTCCTGTGGGGTTCCTTCTCTGTGATTTCCCTGATGGAGTCCCCTCTCTGCCTTTCTCCTGTAGGGTTCCTTCTCTTTGATTTCATCTATGGGGTTCTCTCTCTGCCTTTCTCCTGTGGGGTTCCTTCACTGTGATTTTCCAGTTGGGGTTCCCTCTCTGCTTTTCTCCTGTGGGGTTCCTTCTCATTGATTTCCCCAATGGGGTTCCCTCTCTGCCTTTCTCCTGTGGGGTTATTTCATTGTGATTTCCCCAATGGGGTTCCCTCTGTGCCTTTCTCCTGTGGGGTTCCTTCTCATTGATTTCCCCAATGGGGTTCCCTCTCTGCCTTTCTCCTGTGGGGTTCATTCACTGTGATTTTCCGGTTGGGGTTCCCTCTCTGCTTTTCTCCTGTGGCTTTCCTTCTCTGTGATTTCCCCAATGGGGTTCCCTCTCTGCCTTTCTCCTGTGGGGTTCCTTCTCATTGATTTCCCCAATGGGGTTCCCTCTCTGCCTTTCTCCTGTGGGGTTATTTCATTGTGATTTCCCCAATGGGGTTCCCTCTCTGCCTTTCTCCTGTGGGGTTATTTCATTGTGATTTCCCCAATGGGGTTCCCTCTCTGCCTTTCTCCTGTGGGGTTCATTCTCTGTAATTTCCCCTGTAGTGTTCCCTCTCTGCCTTTCTCCTGTGGGGTTCCTTCTCTTTGCTTTCCGCAATGGGGTTTCTTCTCTGTATTTCTCCTGTGGTGTTCTTTCACTGTGATTTCCCCGATGGGGTTCCCTCTCTGATTTTCTTTCGTGGAGTTCCTTCTCTGTGACTCTCTTTGATTTCCCTTATAGGGCTCTCTCTCTGCCTATCCCCATAGGGTTCCCTCACTACTTTTCTCCTGTCTGGTTTCTTCTCTGTGATT
This sequence comes from Pelophylax lessonae, assembly GCF_965119305.1. Taxonomy (NCBI): domain Eukaryota; kingdom Metazoa; phylum Chordata; class Amphibia; order Anura; family Ranidae; genus Pelophylax; species Pelophylax lessonae. The sequence goes on along the minus strand of NC_138768.1, from coordinate 895,278,167 downwards.
TTCCATATTGGGTTCCCCCTCTGCCTTTCTCTCGTAGGCTTCCTTCTTTGTGACTATCTGTGATTTCCCCTATATGGTTCCCTCTCTGTCTTCCTGCTGTGGGGTTTCTTCTCTTTAAATTATCCCAATGGGCTTCTCTGCCCTTCTCCTGTCAGGTTTCTTCTCTGTGATTTTCTATATGGGGGTTACCCCTCTGCCTTTCTCTCATAGGGTTCCTTCTCTCTTACTATCTGTGATTTCCCCTATGGGGTTCCCTCTCTGCCTTTCTCCTGTAGGGTTCCTACTCTGTAATTTCCCTGATGGGTTTCCTTCACTGCTTTTCTCCTGTGGCGTTCCTTCTCTGTGATTTCCTTGATGGGGTTCCCTATCTGTGGCTCTCTGATTTCCCTGATGGGGTTCCCTCTCTGTGGCTCTCTGATTTCCCTGATGGGGTTCCCTCTCTGCCTTTCTCCTGTGATGTTCCTTTTCTTTGATTTCCCCCGATGGGGTTCCCTTTTTGCCTTTATCCTGTGGGGTTCCTTCTCTGTGGTTTTTCCCATGGGGTTCCCTCTCTGCCTTTCTCCCCTGAGGTCCCTTTCCTGTGAGGCTCTGCGATTTCACCCATGTGACTTCCGCACTGTGATTTCCCTGATGGGGTTCCCGCTCTACATTTCTCTTGGGGGATTCCTTCTCTGTGATTTCCCCTATGTGGTTCCTACTCTGTTATTTACCAGATGGTGTTTCCTCTCTGCATTTCTCCTGTGGGGTTCTGTCTCTTTGATTTTCCTCATGGGGTTCCTTCTCTGCCTTTCTCTCATGGGGTTCCTTCTCTGTGACTCTCTGATTTCCCTGATAGGGTTCCCTCTCTGCCATTTTTCTGTGGTGTTCCCTCTCTGCATTTCTCCTGCAGGGTGCCTTCTCTGTGATTTTCCCCTGATTGGGGTCCCTCTCTGTCTTTCTCCTGTGGGATTCTGTCTCTTTGATTTGCCTTATAGGGCTCTCTCTCTGCCTATCCCCATAGGGTTCCCTCTCTACCTTTCTCCTGTCGGGTTTCTTCTCTGTGATTTTCCATATGGGGTTCCCCTTCTGCCTTTCTTTCGTAGGGTTCCTTCTCTGTTACTATCTGTGATTTCCCCTATGGGGTTCCTTCTCTGCTTTTTTCCTGTAGGGTTCCTACTCTGTGACTTCCCCTATGGAGTTACCTCTCTGCCTTTCTCCTGTAGGGTTCCTTCTCTGTGATTTCCCAGATGGGGTTCCCTCTCTGCCTTTCTCTTGTGGGGTTCCTTCTCTGTGATTTCCCTGATGGGGTTCCCTCTCTTCTCTTCTCCTGTGGGGTTCTTTTACGGTGGTTTCCCCAATGAGGTTCCCTCTGTGCCTTTCTCCTGTGGCATTCCTTCTCTGTGACTTCCCCAATGGGGTTCCCTCTACGCCTTCTTCCTGTGGGGTTCCTTCTCTGTGACTCTCTGTGATTTCCATGATGGGGTTCTCCTCTGCCTTTCTCCTGTGGGGTTCCTTCTTTTTAATTTCCCCGATGGGGTTCCCTTTTTGCCTTTTTCCTGTGGGGTTCCTTCTCTGTTGTTTTTCCCATGGGGTTCCCTCTCTGCCTTTCTTCCCTGAGGTCCCTTTCCTGTGACTCTGCAATTTCACCTATGTGGTTCCCACACTGTAATTTCCCTTTGGGGTTCCCTCTGTGTCTTTCTCCTGTGGGGTTCTGTCTCTTTGATTTTCCTCATGGGGATCCCTCTCTGCCTTATTCTCATGGGGTTCCTTCTCTGCCTTATTCTCATGGGGTTCCTTCTCTGTGACTCTCTGATTTCCCTGATGGGTTTCCCTCTCTGCCTTTTTCCTGTGGTGTTCCCTTTCTGCCTTTCTCCTGCGGGGTGCCTTCTCTGTGGTTTTCTCCGATTGGGGTCCCTGTCTGTTTTTCTCCTGTGGGATTCTGTCTCTTTGATTTTCCTCATGGGGTTCCCTCTCTGCCTTTTTCTCATGAGGTTCCTTCTCTTATTTCCCCGATGGGGTTCCCTCACTCCCTTTGTCCTTCTCTATGTCTCTATGTTTTTCCCCTATAGTGTTCCCTCTCTGCCTTTCTCCTGCAGGGTTCCTTCTCTGTGATTTCCCCTATGGGGTTCCCTCTCTGCCTTTCTCCCATGGGGTTCCTTCTCTGTGACTCTCTGCCATTACACCTATGTGGTTCACTCTCTGTAATATCCTCTATGGGGTTCCTTATGAGTTCCATGTAGGGTTCTTTTTTTGCATTTTATACTATGGTGTTTTTCTCAGTGATTTTCTCCATGGGGTTCCCTGGAGGAGATTTATTTTATGGGCCCCTTTCCTGTGATTTCCCCTGTGCTGTACCACTCTGTAATTTTCCATTGGTGGTTCTCTCTTAGGGATTTCCACTATGGGGTTTCCCACTATAGTTTCCTCTATGAGGTTTCCTTTCTCCATGATTTTCCCTATGGAGTCCCCTCTCTGCAATATTCTCCAATTGGTTCCCTCTTTTTGATTTTTTCTATGAAGTTATCTCTCTGTGGTTTCTCCTCTTGGGTTTCTCCTCTTGGGTTCCCTATCTGTGATTTCCCCAATGGGGTTCCTACTCTGATTTCCCAGATGGTATTCCCTTTCTGCCCTTCTCCTGCGGGGTGCCTTCTCTGTATTTTCAAAATGAGGTTCCCTCTCTGCCTTTCTCTCATGGGGTTCCTTCCCTGTGATTTCCCCAATGGGGTTCCCTCTCTGCCTTTTCCCCATCGGGTTCCTTCCCTGTGATTTCCCCAATAAGGTTCCCTCTCTGCCTTTCTCTCATGGGGTTCCTTCCCTGTGATTTCCCCAATGGGGTTCCCTCTCTGCCTTTTCCCCATCGGGTTCCTTCTCTGTGATTTCCCCAATGGGGTTCCCTCTCTGCCTTTCTCTCATGGGGTTCCTTCCCTGTGATTTGCCCAATAAGGTTCCTTCTCTGCCTTTCTCTCATGGGGTTCCTTCCCTGTGATTTCCCCAATGGGGTTCCCTCTCTGCCTTTTCCCCATCGGGTTCCTTCTCTGCCTTTCTCTCATGGAGTTCCTTCTCTGTGACTCTCTGTGATTTCCCAGATGGGGGTCCCTTCCCTGCCTTTTTCCTGTGGGGTTCCTTCTTAATGATTTTGCCAATAGGTTTCCCTCTCTGCCTTTCTCCTGTGGGGTCCTTCTGTGCAATTTTTCCTATGTGGTTCCCTCTCTGTGATCTCCCTAATGGGGTTCCTTCTCTGCTTTTCATTTGTGGGGTTCCTTCTCTGATTTTCCCGTTGGGGTTCTCTCTCTGCCTTTCTCCTGTGGTGTTCTTTCACTGTCATTTCCCAGATGGGGTTCCCTCTCTGCTTTTCTTTCATGGGGTTTCTTCTCTCTGATTTTCCACATGGGGTTCCCCCTCTGTCTTTTTCTTGTAGGGTTCCTTCTCTGTGTCTATCTGTGATTTCCCCTATAGGGTTCCTTCTCTGTCTTTCTCCTGTGAGGTTCCTTCACTCTGAATTTCTGTGATTTACCTGTGTGGTTCCAACTGAGTGATTTTTCCTGATGGGGTTCCCTCTCTGCCTTTCTCTCATGGGGTTCTTTCTCTGTGACTCTCTGTGATTTCCCTTGTGGGGTTCCCTCTCTGCCCTTTTCCCGTGAGGTTCTTTCTCTGTTGCTCTCTGCGATTTAACCACCTATTTATTTCTCTCTTTGTAATATCCTCTATGGGGTTCCTTAGGAGTTCCCCATGGGGTTCTCTTTTTGTGATTTCCACTCTGGGGTTCACTTATTGTGCTTTCCCCTATGGTGTTTCACACTATGGTTTCCTCTGAGGACCCCTCTTTCCATGCTTTCCCCTATGGAGTCCCCTCCCCTGCAATAGCCTCTAAAGGGCTCCCTCTATTTGATTTTTTTCTAGTTACGTCTCTGTGGTTTCTCCTCTTGGGATCCCTATAAGTGATTTCCTATCTGCGATTGACTCTGGGGGGCTTCCTTCTCTGTGGTTTCCCCTACCGGGTTCCGTCACCATAGTTCACCTTATAGGGTTTCCCTTTTAATGACTTCCGCAATGGGTTTCCATCTCTTCAGCATCCCCCACGTGGTTCCCTCTCTGTGATTCCCTCCATGGGTTTTTATAGGGTTTCCTCTGTGCAATTTTCCACAATGGGATACCCTTTTTGTGACTTCCACTATGCGATTCCCTCTTTGTAATTTTCCCTATGGGGTTTCCTCCATGAAATTTTCAATGTATGGATCCTGTTTGCGATTTCCCCTATGAGGTTCCTTCATTGTGATTCCATCTATAGGGATTCCTGCCTGAGTTTTCTCCTATAGGCTTCTTTCACTGTGATTTCCCATTTAGGGGTTCCATCTATAGGGATTCCTCCTACAGATTTCTTCTATGGGGTGGGGTTCCCTCTTTATTCTGTTTTCTTTATTCTGTTTGATTATCCTCCCCTGAAGATCCAACTGAAGCCTTCCATAGGAGGCTATATTATTACTCTATTTGTAGGGCACCTATTACATGGATTATCTATATATCAGCTTTCTGTTGGTATCATTCTATGTTATAAAGGTCAAACCCCATTCATGTTCAGATACTGCAGCGTCTTTTGCATTATTGCAATATTCCAATCTTCAGTTACCTTCTGAATATGTATTTGTCCCATTCCTCCCACCATGGCTCGGAATACCACAAAAAGAGTGATTCCTTCTCACAGTGAGAGTACCAGCATTGGTCTGTGCTGATGATGGTCATTGGATGGGAGAACACAGGGGAGGACTAAACAGGCAGCCAGAATATGATGGAGCTATAGCCAGAAAGAGGGAGGAATACTCACCTCAATGAAGGATAAATACTCTCCCATCAACCAACATCAGAGAACAGGCCGACGAGAATGAGGTCTCATCCAGAACTGTCATGAGCCAATTAGTCATTGTGTGAGGCTGGACCCTCTACTGTGACAACAAACACTCATCAATAATGGTTATTGTTTCTGGCCGGGATAAGGCCACACTCTGAGCAAAGTGCTGTATTTATGGAGCAGGAGCCTTGGGGGAAATAGACATGTGGTCTTCTGTTTCTAGTGTTTTTATTAACCCTCACCTCCATAAGTTCTAGAAAATACAAGATCTACTTGTGTAATCCTACGGGGAAAAATAAGCCAGAGGAGAATTTGGTCAAGAACTGAGCACCACAAAGAAGTAAAATCCTGATGGAAACATGCTAAACAAGTTTCCTTTTTAAAGCTTTTAAGGTTTAGGGAGGATGAAAAAAATCAGTCTTCAGGGTGGTGTCCACCTATTCCTCCCTATGTTCTTCAGCAATAGTACTGATGGACCAGCAGTGTGGACTCTGGTGATGAGGTGTGATTTTCCCTATAGGGGTTACTTCTTTGTAATTTCATCTATAGGGATTCCTCCCGGAGATTTCTGTTATGGGGTTCTCTCTCTGTGGTTTCCCTCATAGGGGTTCCTTCACTGTGGTTTCATCTAAAGGGATTCCTAACGGAGATTTCTGTTATGGGGTTCCTTCACTGTGGTTTCCCTCATAGGGGTTCCTTCACTGTGGTTTCCCTCATAGGTGTTCCTTCACTGTGGTTTCAACTAAAGGGATTCCTCCCGGAGATTTCTGTTATGGGGTTCACTCACTGTGGTTTCCCTCATAGGGGTTCCTTCACTTCTAAAGGGATTCCTCCCGGAGATTTCTGTTATGGGGTTCACTCACTGTGGTTTCATCTATAGGGATTCCTCCCAGAGATTTCTGCTGTGGGGTTCTCTCATAGGGGTTCCTTCACTGTGGTTTCATCTAAAGGGATTCCTCCCGGAGATTTCTGTTATGGGGTTCTCTCTCTGTGTTTTCCCTTATAGGGGTTCCTTCACTGTGGTTTCATCTATAGGGATTCCTCCCAGAGATTTCTGTTATGGGGTTCACTCACTGTGGTTTCCCTCATAGGGGTTCCTTCACTGTGGTTTCATCTAAAGGGATTCCTCCCGGAGATTTCTGTTATGGGGTTCTCTCTCTGTGTTTTCCCTTATAGGGGTTCCTTCACTGTGGTTTCATCTAAAGAGATTCCTCCCAGAGATTTCTGTTATGGGGTTCTCTCTCTGTGGTTTCCCTCATAGGGGTTCCTTCACTGTGGTTTCATCTAAAGGGATTCCTCCCGGAGATTTCTGTTATGGGGTTCACTCACTGTGGTTTCCCTCATAGGGGTTCCTTCACTGTGGTTTCCCATATGGAGTCTCTTCCTTACAAATTACCTTTGGGGTTCCATTACATAGGGGTTTATATATTAAAGCTAGAGAGGGCACAATTAGTCACAATTCTGCAGATAAACCAATCAGCTTCTAACCTCAGCTTGTTTAATTAGGCTTTAGCAATAAAAGCTGGAAGCGGATTGGTTTCTCTGCAGAATTGTGACTCATTTTGCCCTCTCTAGCTTTAGTAAATAAGCCCCATAATGACCGGTTGGCTCAGGACAGGTCTGGATGAGACATCTCTCAGATTTCCATCGTTCTCTGGGTTAATTGCTAGAAAATCTACTAATCCTAAAATAAACCAGAGGAGAATTTTGGCCAATAAATGGACACCACCAAGAAGTAAATTACTGATGAAAACATACTTTATATATATATATATTTATAGAGCTTTTAGAGTTTACTGAGGATGAAAAATTCCATCAGTCTTCAGGGTGGTGTCCACAAATTCTTCCATATGTTCTCCAGCAATAGTAGTAAGAACCAGGGACACACATGGTAGTCTCCTCCAGCTCATGGCCTTCACCTTGGGACTTTCCCCCATCTTCTATGTATATATCTGAACACCACCTCTAACTCACCACTGGAGCCTTTTTCCTTCACTGACTTAAAATGTACCCAAGGAGAGGGCAAAATGTTACCAACTGCAGAAAACAAGGAGACCCTCACTGAAGGATGATGTCCAAAAGATATATCTTATGTCTCAAGGACTCTGGTGGTGATGTTCTGAGTTCCAGGGTCTGCAGACCTACCATGGTCTCCCAAGACTCCAAGGTGTGTGGAACAGGGCCAGGAACTTTGGTAAGGTGACCTTCCACTGCATTTCCCAAGATATACAAGCCAGAAGCCAACCAGATTGCAGCCCTAACCAACACATCACTTTTGGGTGGATTTAAACTTTCAATCCTGGCTGTGCAATTAGTATTTGTTACTTTTTATATTAGTATTATATATTTTATTCTTTACATCGACCCATATCACCCCCATCAATTTCCTCATTATCTATCTGTCTGTCTGTTTGTTGAGATGAGTTCCCTAATAGGGATGATCGAACGGTTCGGGTCGACCATCGGTTCGACCCGAACATTGGCTGTTCGAGGTTCGGCCGAATTCCGAACTTTTTGCTGAAAAAGTTTGGAATTCGGCAACCAGAACCGACCAAAATGCAATGGGACAGGAAATGGGCTTTAAAAGCCCGTGATTGGACCAGAACCATCAGTAAAAGCCAATTGAGGGGACAGGAGAATGCTAGGAATGTGATTGGAGTGACTAGGGGGTCCAGAGGCCAATCATTAGTGAATACGCCCCCCAGTATATAAGATAGCCCCGCCAAATTCCTAGCATTATAATACAGGGATGTGGAAGAGAGTGGAAGCAGTTCTGTTACTTCTGCTTCAAAAGTGTCATTTAGCATTTATTAATGTGAGGAAAGGGATATCTAGTGTAGTTAGGGTGCTATTTTCCACTTTAGTTAGATTCAAAAATCTAGTTTCTGTAGGGAAAGTGTTAAGTGCCAGGGTGACCGTAATGTAGTGTAGGGTAAACTGACTCTGACTGCTATGGCAGGGTGACCAAACCCTTCCATGTCAGGGTGACCGCTATAGAGAAAAGATCGTTTCTCTTAGGTCACTTATAGAACAGCAATATGGCTTCTCGCCTGTCACCCTGCTTTTTGCTGCAGGCGTTTTATAGGGCTTTTTTGAGGACATTTTTGGAGTCAGGCATGACATCTGAACTTCTGTATAGGGGTATATATACACACACATGTATGTATATATACACCTACACATATATAGGTGTGAAAATAGCAGAACACTATGCTTGCGCTAATGAAATAATTAACAGGCATATGGCTCCGCTCCTATTACAACTATATATGTGTAAGTGTATAAATACATATAAGTGTGTGTGTATATATACCCCTATACAGAAGTTCAGATGTTTTGCCTGCCTCCAAAGACCCCCAAAAAAATGCCCAAAAAAACGCCTGCGCCAAAAAAAAAGCCCAGGTGTGTTATTGCAGGCGTTTTTTTTGGGCATTTTTTGGGGGTCTTTGGAGGCAGGCATGACATCTGAACTTCTGTATAGGGGTATATATACACACACATGTATGTATATATACAGCTACACACATATAGGTGTGAAAATAGCAGAACACTATGCTTGCGCTAATGAAATAATTAACAGGCATATGGCTCCGCTCCTATCACACCTATATATGTGTATGTGTATATATACATATAAGTGTGTGTGTATATATACCCCTATACAGAAGTTCAGATGTTTTGCCTGCCTCCAAAGACCCCAAAAAATGGCCAAAAAAAACACCAGCTACAAAAACGCCCAGTGTTTTTGGCACAGGCGTTTTTTTGGGGTCTTTGGAGGCAGGCAAAACATCTGAACTTCTGTATAGGGGTATATATACACACACACTTATATGTATATATACACATACACAGATATAGGTGTGATAGGAGCGGAGCAATATGCCTGTTAATTATTTAATTAGCGCAAGCATAGTGTTCTGCTACTTTCACACCTATATATGTGTAGGTGTATATATACATACATGTGTGTGTGTATATATACCCCTACACAGAACTACAGATGTTATGCCTGCCTCCAAAGACGCCCAAAAAATGCCCACAAAAACGCTTGCTACAAAACCGGCAAGGTGTGAAAATAGCGGAGCCATATCCCTGTTCTATATTAATTCTAATACAAACAAACTTTTTTTTTCTGGTTCTGGACATGCTACAGAGCTGAATCTTCACAGGTACACTTTTTAGACCCCCCCCAGACACTAAATCCAAAGAAATCTCTTTTTTTTTTTTTTCAATAATTGGCTCTCTATCAAAAATGACAATTTTTAAGAACTTTTTTTTGTGTGATTAATAGTCCCTGGGGCATGACCCAGAACCCTAGGCACTTTTTAGGGGCATTTATTGGGTTTTAGGGCTTCAAAATGGTGTTTTTTGATTACCGAAGTTCGGGTCCCATTGATTTCAATGGGGTTCTGAAATCCGGGCCGAACTTTCGGGTGTTCTGGTCGAACCGAACTTTTGAAAAGTTCGATCATCCCTATTCCCTAATAGCCATACTGAGAGTTTAAGCTTTTGTAAGGCCTCTTGCAGAGCACGGTGTCCATGGACAATCTGTTCTGCATTATCTACCAGAACTTGTAGAGAAGGCTTCAGAGTTCGGTGTCAGGGTCGGTACAAAGAGTTCTGACTGTCTTATCTGCTGGCCAACCCAATGGTGAGCTTGTCATTTATCAAGGTTTTTGGAAAGGGGGGGGGGCACTTTTATAGAAGGCCCCATCTCTCATTGAACTCACCTAAGGGGAGGTTCCCCTCATGACCCCCCCTGTGCAGGCTGTGGGCCTGAAAAGTCCAGGGTCAGAGAGCTGGAGCAAAGTAACCCTCCAACCTCCTGATTGATGGATGATGTGCAGAGTCCCAGCACACCCATTCAGTGACTGCTAGCTGAGCAGCTGTAGACGTCTGTCTGTTCCTTCACCTCTTGTCCTACATTCCTACCAATGTGTAATAAATAGTTCAGAACTACATTCAGGAGCAGACGCACATTCATTGACAAGTGATACACCCGGGGGCGAGGGATGTCTAAGGGGGATCCTACTTGTAATCTCAAGGTCCCTTTAGGTAATAGAAGAAAAGGTTTAAGGAAAGTAGTACTAACTCCGATCCTCGTTACTCTGGTTCTACAGCATGAGGTGGTGCAAGTTCTGTCTGGAGAGCACGACCCCCCCCCCCCCCCCCATAATATATCTACCGATCCCACTACAGCCTGCTCAACATCTCACGTGTACGTCCAGCTGGCTCTATGTTCAGAAGAACATGTGACTCAATCCTTTATGAATTCATTCCCCAACATGTAATCCATATGAGAAGCCATTGTAAAACAATATCACCTCTTCCCCAGGACCCCTCTCCCCACCAGAATGAACCCCTTCATATTGTCATCAGGACTGCTACGTGAACAGAAGAAGACAGAGAAACAGAGAAAGAAAACAGGAAGCAGGAGAAGAGCAAAGAAATGGTTTATTGATCAGCAGAGATGTATGTGGGTTGGGAGTAGAGTGGTCAGAGGTCGGGCCACCACACTCCATGTAGATCCAGCATACTCCATGCACATCACACATCGGAAGATTGTTCATAATATACACCACACACATCGAGATGGGCTCAGGGCTATGTACAACACATGAAGAACCGCTGAGAAGGAGCCTCAGCCATGGTCTATACACATTATACAGACTTCTGCCTGGAGGAGGAACGTTCCATGGCAAGGAAGAGACTCAGACAAGCAAGAAATAAAAGATACAACATTAAGAGAAATAAAGAGGGAGAAGTCACTGAGAAAGGAGGAGGCAGGAGAAATTCTCGGTAAAGATGGAGGCCTCCGGAGAAATGCGTGAAGAGGACAGAGGTGCCATGGTGGACAGCAGAGGAAAGGATGGTGGTGCAATGGCTTGGTACGAGGATGTGATGGCAGGAGGGTGACGGAAGAAATCAGTGCTTAAAGGGAGGTGATGTCATTAAGGGCATTGTCCAACTCCTCACTGATGGCCTTGTACCTCGTCTTCTGGGCATAGACCTCATCTGTGGAGCACAACGCCAAAGGACAAACCACATGGGGGAAGGGAGGGGAGGGGGGAGCCAATAATAAAACGTGTGTTAGATGGTACAAAGGGGGACACAGAGGGAGCCAGCCAAGACAGTGAGGGGACAAGGGCAGAAAAAAAAAGCATGCAGATAAGTGAGGATGGAAAAAAAAACAACTGAAATAAAGGAAAAGTCATACAACTCATAAAATGAAGGATGAATCAACTGACCAAAACCACTGAAGGGGGCAACGCCTACCAAATGTTGAGTAGGAGAAGCACCAATGAGGGGCCAAATAGCAGTTCCTTATATCTCTGACACCACAGTGATGGCATTTCCCCCCAGTAGTTTGTGTCTCTGCCCCTCCCACAATGGTGAGATTTCCTGCAGTAGTTTGTGTCTCTGCCCCTCCCACAATGATGAGATTTCCTGCAGTATTTTGTGTCTCTGCCCCTCCCACAATGATGAGATTTCCTGCAGTAGTTTGTGTCTCTGTCCCTCCCACAAAGTTTAGATTGGTTGGCTGGTGATAGGGAAAAGCTCATCAGAGAGGACTATGGGTGGGAAAATCGGGGGAAGCCAATGAAAATCTTATCAGAGAGGACTATGGGTGGGAAAATCGGGGGAAGCCAATAAAAATCTTATCAGAGAGGACTATGGGTGGGACGATCGGTGGAAGCCAATGAAAATCTCATCAGAGAGGACTATGGGTGGGAAGATCGGGGTAAGCCAATGAAAATCTCATCAGAGAGGACTATGGGTGGGAAGATCGGGGAAAGCCAATGAAAATCTCATCAGAGAGGACTATGGGTGGGAAGATTGGGGGAAGCCAATGAAAATCTTATCAGAGAGGACTATGGGTGGGAAGATCGGGGGAAAGCCAATGAAAATCTTATCAGAGAGGACTATGGGTGGGAAGATCGGGGGAAGCCAATGAAAATCTCATCAGAGGGGACTATGGGTGGGAAGATCGGGGGAAGCCAATGAAAATCTCATCAGAGGGGACTATGGGTGGGAAGATCGGGGGAAGCCAATGAAAATCTCATCAGAGAGGACTATGGGTGGGAAGATCGGGGGAAAGCCAGTGAAAATCTCATCAGAGAGGACTATGGGTGGGAAGATCGGGGAAAGCCAATGAAAATCTCATCAGAGAGGACTATGGGTGGGAAGATCGGGGGAAGCCAATGAAAATCTTATCAGAGAGGACTATGGGTGGGAAGATCGGGGGAAAGCCAATGAAAATCTCATCAGAGAGGACTATGGGTGGGAAGATCGGGGAAAGCCAATGAAAATCTCATCAGAGAGGACTATGGGTGGGAAGATCGGGGGAAGCCAATGAAAATCTTATCAGAGAGGACTATGGGTGGGAAGATCGGGGGAAAGCCAATGAAAATCTCATCAGAGAGCACTATGGGTGGGAAGATCGGGGAAAGCCAATGAAAATCTCATCAGAGAGCACTATGGGTGGGAAGTTCGGGGGAAAGCCAATAAAAATCTCATCAGAGAGGACTATGGGTGGGAAGTTCGGGGAAAGCCAATGAAAATCTCATCAGAGAGGACTATGGGTGGGAAGATCGGGGGAAACCCAATGAAAATCTCATCAGAGAGGGGTAATTGTGGAAAGATCTGGGGGAAGCCAAGTAAAAGCTTCCTTAGTAAAATGAACATTTGTATTGTACCTTCAAGGTCATCGATGGTCTTCTCCAGCTTGGCTACGGACTTTTCTGCAAACTCAACTCGAGAGTCGGTCTACAACAAGAGGAAAGACAATCAGACAATGAACAGTCAACCATGACAGACCCCCCTCTATGTCCGCCTGGTGCCCAACACCCACCTCCTTTAGCCGTTCAGTCAGGTGTTGGATCTCATCTTCATAATGGCCTTCCTTGGATGAATACTACAGAAGAGCACAATAGAAAATCAGAGGAATTGGAAGGAGACACCAGAAAAAGAGGACAGATACTGAAAATCAGGGAATGGAGGCCACAAGGGATGCTGGGATAGCGTTAGGAGGACTTGTGGAGGTTTATTAGTTGGGGCAATCCAATGTTACAGCAAACACGAGCTTCAGGAATACTGAGGACCAGCATGCTATTACAACGTATAATATAGATGAGGGATTCCACATTCTGGGGGTCTCGGCACATTAGAAGAGAATTTCGGGGGTTCCTCCCATGTTAGACATGACTAGACCTAGTAGGGAACACCTAATACCTTCTCTGCTTGTGCCTCCAGGGACTTAAGATTATTGGTGACGTTCTTCAGCTCTTCTTCCAGGTCGGCACATTTACTGTTCCCAGGTAGTGGCACAAGGATGGGGGGAGGGGAGGGTAGGAGGAGGGAGAGAAGTTCAGAGACAGAAAACACGAGATTGACAATTACAGGAGAGGAGAAAGTGGAGCAAAAAAGAAAAATAGATTAGCGTTGTGGACATTGTATGGAGGGTGGGGGAGGGGTGATGGGTGGTAGAGGGGTGTATGAGCAGTGTATGGAAGGGGGGTCATTTGTGGTAGAGGGGTGTATGAGCAGTTTATGGGGGGTGGGGGAGGGGTGATGTGTGGTAGAGGGGTGTATGAGCAGTGTATGGAGGATGGGGATCATTTGTGGTAGAGGGGTGTATGAGCAGTGTATGGAGGGTGGGGGAGGGGTGATGTGTGGTAGAGGGGTGTATGAGCAGTGTATGGAAGGGGGGTAATTTGTGGTAGAGGGGTGTATGAGAAGTGTATGGAGGATGTGGGTCATGGATGGTAAAGGGGTGTATGAGCAGTGTATGGAGGATGGGGGTCATGGAAAGTAAAGGCTTGTAAGAGCAGTGTATGAAGGAAGGGGGTTATAGATGGTAGAGGGGTGTATGGGCAGTGTATGAAGGATGGGGGTCATGGGTGGTAGAGGGGTGTATGGAGGATGGGGGTCACGGTTGGTAGAGGGGTGTATGAGCAGTGTATGGAGGATGGGGGTCATAGGTGGAAGAAGGGTGTATGAGCAGTGTATGAAGGAAGGGGGTTATGGGTGGTAGAGGGGTGTATGAGAAGTGTATGAAGGATGGGGGTCATGGGTGGTAGAGGGGTGTATGGAGGATGGGGGTCACGGTTGGTAGAGGGGTGTATGAGCAGTGTATGGAGGATGGGGGTCATAGGTGGAAGAAGGGTGTATGAGCAGTGTATGAAGGAAGGGGGTTATGGGTGGTAGAGGGGTGTATGAGAAGTGTATGAAGGATGGGGGTCATGGGTGGTAGAGGGGTGTATGAGCAGTGTATGGAGGATGGGGGTCATAGGTGGTAGAAGGTTGTATGAGAAGTGTATAAGGGATGGGGGTCATGGGTGGTAGAGGGGTGTATGAGAAGCGTATAAGGGATGGGGGTCATGGGTGGGAGAGGGGTGTATGAGAAGTGTATAAGGGATGGGGGTCATGGGTGGTAGAGGGGTGTATAAAAAGTGTATGAAGGATGGGGGTCATGGGTGGTAGAGGGGTGTATGAGCAGTGTATGGAGGATGGGGTCATGGGCAGTAGAGGTGTGTATTAGCAGTGTATGGCGGAAAGGGTCATGGATGGTATAGGAGTGTATGAGCAGTGTATGGAGGAGGGGGGTTATGGGTGGTAGAGAGTTGTATGAGAAGTGTATAATGGATAGGGGTCATGGGTGGTAGAGGGGTGTATGAGAAGTGTATAAGGGATGGTTGTCATGGGTGGTAGAGGGGTGTATGAAAAGTGTATGAAGGATGGGGGTCATGGGTGGTAGAGGGGTGTATGAGCAGTGTATGGAGGATGGGGGTCATTGGTGGTAGAGGGATGTATGAGAAGTGTATGGAGGATGGGGGTCATGGGTGGTAGAGGGGTGTATGAGCAGTGTATGAAGGAAGGGGGTTATGGGTGGTAGAGGGGTGTATGAGCAGTGTGTGGAGGATGGGGGTCATGAGTGGTAGAGGGGTGTATGGAGGATGGGGGTCATGGGTGGTAGAGGGGTGTATGAGAAGTGTATGGAGGACAGTGTCATGGATGGTATAGGGGTGTATGAGCAGTGTATGGAGGAGGGGGGTCATTTGTGGTAGAGGGGTGTATGAGCAGTGTATGAAGGAAGGGGGTCATAGGTGGTAGAGGGGTGTATGAGCAGTGTATGGAGGATGAGGGTCATAGGTGGTAGAAGGGTGTATGAGCAGTGTATGGAGGATGAGGGTCATAGGTGGTAGAGGGGTGTATGAGCAGTGTATGAAGGAAGGGGGTCATGGGTGGTAGAGGGGTGTATGAGCAGTGTATGGAGGATGAGGGTCATAGGTGGTAGAGGGGTGTATGAGCAGTGTATGAAGGAAGGGGGCTATGGGTGGTAGAGGGGTGTATGAGAAGTGTATGGAGGATGGGGGTCATGGGTGGCAGAGGAAATATCCCGGGAAATTATAGGCCGGTCAGCCTGACGTCAATAGTATGTAAACTTCTGGAAGGGATGATAAGGGACTATATCCAAGAGTTTGCTAAAAATAACAATATCATCAGCAGTAATCAGCACGGGTTTACTAAAGGTTTACAGTGGATGTGGTGTACCTGGATTTCGCTAAGGCGTTTGATACAGTTCCCCACAAACACTTAATTTATAAAATAAGGTCTGCCGGCATCGACCGCATGGTTTGCTCTTGGATAAAAAACTGGTTAAAAGGGCGTGTCCAAAGGGTGGTAATCAATAAAGCGTACTCAGACTGGTCTGGAGTGGTAAGTGGGGTCCCCCAAGGCTCAGTTCTGGGTCCAATTTTGTTCAATTTATTCATAAACAGCATTGAGGACGGGATCAGGAGTTCAATATCAGTTTTTGCAGATGACACAAAATTGGGCAGGGCAATAACTGCACAGCATGAAGCAGATATCCTACAGAATGACCTGGACAAAATAACAGAGTGGGCAACGACATGGCAAATGAGGTTTAATGTGGAGAAGTGTAAGGTTTTGCACTTGGGGACTAAAAACATAAAAACACAATACACGTTAGGAGGGGAGCCCTTGGGGGAATCAAAAATGGAGAAAGATCTGGGAGTCTTGGTTGATGATAGATTAGGCAACAGCATGCAATGTCAAGCGGCAGCTGCCAAAGCCAGCAGAATATTAGCATGTATAAAGAAAGGGATGTATTCCAGAGATAAGACTATAATCCTTCCACTTTATAAAACTCTGGTCCGACCGCATCTGGAGTATTCTGTACAGTTCTGGTCGCCAGTCCTCAGGAGGGATGTGTTGGAGCTGGAGAGAGTCCAGAGAAGGGCAACTAAACTAATTAGGGGATTGGAGGACCTAAATTATGAGGAACGTCTGCAATCGCTTGATTTATTCTCCCTGGAGAAGAGAAGCCTGAGAGGGGACATGATAGCAATTTACAAATACCTCAATGGGGATCTCAGCATAGAAAAAAAGCTATTCAGTCGCAAGGAATGCATGAGGACACAAGGCCATACAATGCGATTTGAGGAGAAGAGATTTAACCTCAGACTACGCAGGGGGTTCTTTACACAAATGGTGGTAACTGCAGGGAGTATGGCTACTTTGAAAGACTATTAGACGTACATCTCAAGGATGAAAATATTCAGGGGTATGAGAGATGATTATGGCCACACACACCTACACAGGGGGAACTGGATGGACTATTGTCTTTATTCAACCTCAACTACTATGTAACTACGTAGGGGTGTATGAGAAGTGTATGGAGGATGGGGGTCAGGGGTGGTAGAGTTATGTATGAGCAGTGTATGGAGGAGGGGGGATTCATGGGTGGTAGAAGGGTGTATGAGCAGTGTATGGAGGATGGGGGTCATGGGTGGTAGAGGGGTGTATGAGTAGTGTATGGGGGGGGGGTCATGGGTGGTAGAGGGGTGTATGAGCAGTGTATGGAGGATGGGGGTCGTGGGTGGTAGAGGGGTGTATAAGCAGTGTATGGAGGGGGGGTCATGGGTGGTAGAGGGGTGTATGAGCAGTGTATGTAGGATAGGGGTTATGGGTGGTAGAGGGGTGTATGAGCAGTGTATGGAGGATAGGGGTCATGGGTGGTAGAGGGGTGTATGAGCAGTGTATGGAGGATGGGGGTCATGGGTGGTAGAGGGGTGTATGAGAAGTGTATGGAGGATGGGGGTCATGGGATGAGTGGTAGAGGGGTGTAGAAAAAGTGTATGGAGGATGGGGGTCATGGGTGGTAGAGGGGTGTAGAAGAAGTGTATGGAGGATGAGGGTCATGGGTGTTAGAGGGGTGTATGAGCAGTGTATGGAGGATTGGGATAATGGGTGGTAGAGGGGTGTATGAGAAGTGTATGGAGGATGGGGGTCATGGGGGGTAGAGGGGTTTATGAGAAGTGTATGGAGGATGGGGGTCATGGGTGGTAGAGGGGTGTACAGAGGGGGGGTCATGGGTGGTAGAGGGGTGTATGGGAAGTTTATGGAGGAGGCGGGTCATGGGTGGTAGAGGGGTGTGTGAGCAGTGTACAGAGGGGGGGCAGGTTCATGGGTGGTAATGGGGGTATGGGTGGTAAAGGGGTGTATGAGCAGTGTATGGAGGATGGGGGTCATGTATGGTAGAGGGGTGTATGAGCAGTGTATGGAGGATGAGGGTCATTGGTGCTAGAGGGGTGTATGAGCAGTGTATGGAGGATGGGGGTCATGGGTTTTGGAGGGGTGTTTGGGCAGTGTATGGAGGAGGGGGGGAGGGGAGTCACGGGTAGTAGAGGGGTGTATGAGCAGTGTACGGAGCAGGGGTCGTGGATGGTAGAGAGGTGTATGAGCAGTGCATGGGGGGGGGGGGTTCATGGGTGGTAGAGTGGTGTATGAGCAGTGTACGGAAGGGGGGCAGGTTCATGGGTGGTAGGGGGGGGGGTATGGGTGGTAGAGGGGTGTATGAAGTGGGGGTTATGGGGGGTAGAGGGGTGTATGAGCAGTGTATAGGGGGGGGCAGGTTCATGGGTGGTAGGAGGGGGTATGGGTGGTAGAGGGGTGTATGAGCAGTGTATGGAGGATGACGGTCATGGGTGGTAGAGGGGTGCACGAAGGGGGGGTCATGGGTGGTAGAGGGGTGTATGAAGGGGGGGTTATGGGTGGTAGAGGGGTGTATGAGCAGTGTATGAAGGGGGGGCAGGTTCATGGGTAGTGGGAGGTAGAGGTGTGGGTGGTAGAGGGGTGTATGAGCAGTGTATGGAGGGGGGCGCAGGTTCATGGGTGGTGGGAGGGGGGGGGTATGGGTGGTAGAGGGCTGTATGAGCAGTGTATGGAGGATGGGGGTCACGGGTGATAGAGGGGTGAAAGAGTGTATCAATGCGCCTTACTGAAATATTATATTTCAGAATACATTTCAGCTCATGCCCACTTTCCAATGGAATGTGGTCCCTTGCAATTACATATTAACGAGTCAGACTAACACACCTCATTCATACATCCTTTGACACTTGGCAGTTGTATTTTGCATATAGACGACAAGACATTGATAGGTGTTTACATTTTAAACACCTTTTCATTCATTCATTTGGACACTTAACAAGTTAGGCTTCGCATAGAGATTACAGACAACACCTAAACACAATTGACAATTGCTTACATTAACACATCAGACAGCTGAACACAGACGGAGCGGCTTTTCCACAAACACAATCTCAGACATGAGACACCGCACATTGACAGAGATGTATGGGGAACACAAGGGCCTTTTCATGTATTGTTTTTGGTGGAGATATGTTCTATTGTTAAGTTGACCCATGAATTGAAACTGGTTTAAAGTATTTTTTGCCGCTCAAATTTCCTTTAAAAATGTGAATGAAACTTGAAATAAATTAGATGTGTCTACGCTAAGCTTAAGTTGCTATGTGTCGCTGCATCTCCTGGCCAGCAGACGGAGAATTCACTACACAGGGGGAGTTAGGACTGAAGGGCCGTCAATCATCTTGTAATTGCCTCCTGACAAGATTGAGCTAACAGTTTGGTGTCAAGAAGTTGGGATCTGCCATAACACAGTATTGGGTGAGTAATTCTATTTTTTATTTATTACCACCCTATACTGTCAGAGCAGAGTAACGGTACCCAGTTAGCGCTATTTTTAGCGCCTCCCAGGAATCTGATATTCCTAAAGAAAATAGGGGTCTGAAGCCCCAAAGATAATAAGGGGTCTGATACCCCAGGGTCTGAAACCCGGTTACAAAGCAGTACTGTGTGTGATAGTGAATTCTCCCTCTAAACCTTGTATATTAGCTGTATAGACATTTAAGTGTATTTTTAGTCGTTATATACGATTGCATGCCATTGTATAGATGTATGTGGAGATTATATGTGATATTAAGCTGAGCTTGAAGGTATAAACTTGCCCACCAAGGATAGTTAACAGCAAACCATAAATTGGGTGTATATAAATCTGATTATAAAGACGCAGGAAACCACATAAGTTGGGAAACTAGGTTTTCCAATAAAGTCTAAATACTGACCTCACCATCCCTATATATATATATAAACCTTCAAACTCAGCTAATCTCACTTTGTATTCTGAGCTTAAGATAATGGGCAATTCTCAAGGTAAGGAGAATCCCAAGGAAAAAAAATGAAATTTACGTTTAGGAAAATTGTATGAAAATTGTATCATGTATGGGCAACCTTAGTTGTGTAGAGGTGTGTGAGATCCATGGATCGTTATGTTGTGTTAGTTTTAATAATGTTCCTAAAAGTGCTGTATCAGCAAAGCATTTCATAACACTGAATGAATACTGGTTGCATAATGATTTGTTTTGTCTTTATTACTTATGTTTTAAAGTGATGTGATTTTGCCACGAGTACAACAAAAAGGTAACAAATCCATGCTATGCTGGTCATGGCAGCTTTTAGAAGCAAGAAAATATATTTGGTGTGTAAAGTGTGACCTTAAGGACTAAAATTTTACTTCTATCCTTAAAATCGTGAGCAATTTTGAACTTTTATCATTGAGGCTTTTGTCACTGACTTTTTATCTTTATCACTGGCTTTTTAAACCAAAAAAATTTGGTGCCTTTTTCAGCACACACCCCCCCACCCCCACCCCCGTCCGTGACACAGGTAATTGCAAAAGCTAGGGAGTGTAAACAGTTGTTGTATTGTCATGCCAACTGACTGAGCTGAGTAAACTTGAAGAGGAAAGTACAAAAGAATCTGTTAATTGTATATGCAGATGTGTATTAACTATCAGTTTTTGCTTTTGTAGAAAAAACTGTTTTGAAGAATGTTCCAAATGGGTGAAAAAAATGGTGACGTATAAGTTCTTGTAGCCAAATGGGAAATTACTAATGTTTATTTTTGAGCTGCTCATTTTTTTAACCATGGTGAACAATAATAATTTTTTCTTTAAATTTATGGTATACCATAACAAAAAAAAATATAGAAATCCACGTGGTAATAATTAATTTGACGTCAACAATTTTTGGTATTAGAGAAGTGCACTGTTAGGAAGGAAAATGTTTGACATGCTTACTGTATGCTAAATTCCTCTAACCATTGGTTTATTTTTAGGAGGAAAAGTAAAATGTTTTGTTACTAAATCTTTCTTGATGCTTATTTCTCAGATAAATTTGATTTGAGACTTTCAGAACGAAGGACGATCACAGCCTTCAATGACAACTCACCAATGGGAGTATTGTTTACAAATTGTTTTTTTTTTCTGATTGATTAGACTGTTTTTATGGGTGTTAGAAAGTTCTTATTTATTGGGTGTCAGATATTTGATGTGTTCTAATTTGACATATATGAGCTCTGGCATTAATGAGGTTCTATGCCTTAGATAATTAAGCATCTTTTGTCTTATAAAGTTTTTTATTATATTGTGAGATGGAAAAATAGAATTGGATAAATTGTTGCTCTATTACTACACCTATAGTGTGCTAAGAATTACAACAAAGTTATGTCAGTGTTACTACATTATTTGTTAAGATTATTTTGGTATTGTAAGATTTAAACTTTAAGACAAGGTAACCTCCTGTTGTGAATTCAATTAGTTGCATGGCCAGCCAAGCCATCTCTTTTCATTCTAAGGTGACTTATTGCCCCAGGCTTTGCATATAAATGGTCCTTGAAGTCAAACCCTGTGTCTGCAAGGCTATTTGGTTTCAATTTTCTGCTTGGTGTCACTGGGAAACTGCAATCCCTTATAAATTTATGTTTGCATGGGTACTCACTTCTACCTGTTTTGTGTGTCTCTGTGTGTCCATGTACACAAGACAGCTTGAATTTTACTCCCTACTGTTCAGTGATCACAGCATCTTAGCCATGCAAGGGATTCTCAGTTGTCTATTGGCCTTTAGTTCTAGGTAGCTGCCTGCTTGGGTGAGTAAGAGGACTGCAAGTTAACCCATCTCCACCTTTGGAGAATACAAGGCAGTTCAACCCCTCCAAGGGCCCTCACCATTGTTGCATGTGTGGACATGCTGTGTTCTCCCAAGATAGTGCCATTAGGTATCCTTCCTGTCTTAGGGTTACCTGCCTTCCTGTAGGCCCTAAACCCCAGTGCTGCGAGTGGTTCTTACTAGCATTTATTTTGCTGCCTGCCTGTAAGACCAGAAGCCCAGTGCCGCAATATACTCCTGCCATTCTTGTAAAACTTGTATTCTTGTCTCTGTACTTACCTGCTATTCTTGCTGAAGTCAGAATGACTCCAGACCCAAGTACCAAGCTATCTCCCTTTTAAATTTTGATGGGGAGACCCTTCCCAACCCCATGAATCCATTAATTCTCATATCTAGAGATTTGCAGCAGATGCAAGAGGAATATGTGGCAGAATTAATTGAAAAATTAAACAGTGATTATGGTGATATTTTGCTCTCGTTTCCTTTGCCAACAGGTGCACCGACCCACCCATTCAAGCCTGGAGACAGAGTCCTGGTGAAGGCCCCCCATAAGCTGACGTTGCTAGACCCACCCTACGGACCTCCTGCGACAGTTCAAGCAGTGACCAGAACAGCGGTATTGACAGACCACTCCCCGGTTTGGATCCACGCATCACGACTGAAGGAAGCCCCACCTCTGGACCCCACGACTGCGGACCGGAGATTGTGACGAGCACCAGATGAATTCCAGTTGGATCCAGACAGACGCATTGGTACAATGCCAACGGACACCCCTACTCCTGGAAGACTTCCCATTCGTGCAGCAGTGGTACTCTTTGTAGCAAGCTTAACACTAGTAGCCACTGTCTGGTTACTTGCAACATGTGCTCACCATCCGGAGAACCTCTCCTCATTTTGCCCTTCCTCACCCCAGGAAAGGAGAGAGACACGAGACATTCATGTCTCCACTTTACAGTTGAAGTCAAGCCTATTGGACACAAAGGACATTGTTTAACGTTGTAGCCGCCAGGGATTTAGTCTGACCGCTCTGATGATACGGGGGTCGAAAGGGAATTTTTTCCTCCCATTGAACGGGGGGTTTATTTTTGCCCTTTCCTGGAAAAGGCTTTAGGTGATGTTGAAGATTCACATGCTATAGTCAACAGGTGGTATGTGCTGCCATGGTCTATTTGTAGTGACTTTATTGCCATAATATGGAGTTTAGATTTTTCAGGCCATAGATTCTTGCACGCTATGACCCTCCCCATTGAACATGTCTGTTTTTGATTTGATAGAATTCTAAGAAGTTATATCCCTATGTGCACACAACCAAGTCGCCAGCCTACATACACCTTAGAATATAATGTCACCTGTTTTATGCAAGTCAGTTACCAATAATATGACATGCACTCATACAATAACACAACCCAGGTATGTCAAGAATGTCCAGCTCATTAAGGGATGGTTACTATCATGTGGGACTCATAGTTGGACATATATCCCAGGAGGGCACATAGTGCTATTCACAGACTCTAGGTGACCCCACCCTTATGAATAAGGTTGGGATCAAAGGTTGGGTTGAAAGAGTGTATCAATGCGCCTTACTGAAATATTATATTTCATAATACATTTCAGCTCGTGCCCACCTTCCAATGGAATGTGGTCCCTTGCAATTACATATTAACGAGTCAGACTAACACACCTCATTCATACATCCTTTGACACTTGGCAGTTGTATTTTGCATATAGACGACAAGACATTAATAGGTGTTTACATTTTAAACACCTTCTCATTCATTCATTTAGACACTTAACAAGTTAGGCTTCGCATAGAGATTACAGACAACACCTAAACACAATTGACAATTGCTTACATTAACACATCAGACAGCTGAACACAGACGGAGTGGCTTTTCCACAAACACAATCTCAGACATGAGACACCGCACATTGACAGAGATGTATGGGGAACACAACGGCCTTTTCATGTATTGTTTTTGGTTGAGATATGTTCTATTGTTAAGTTGACCCATGAATTGTAACTGGTTTAAAGTGTTTTTTTGCCACTCAAATTTCCTTTAAAAATGTGAACGAAACTTGAAATAAATTAGATGTGTCTACGCTAAGCTTAAGTTGCTATGTGTCGTCGCATCTCCTGGCCAGCAGATGGAGAATTCACTACACAGGGGGAGTTAGGACTGAAGGGCCGTCAATCATCTTGTAATTGCCTCCTGACAAGATTGAGCTAACAAGGGGTGTACGAAGGAGGGGCTATGGGTGGTAGAGGGGTGTATGAGCAGTGTACGGAGGGGGGGATATGGGTGGTAGAGGGGTGAATGAGCAGTGTATGGAGGGTGATCATGGGTGGTAGAGGGGTGTACGGAGAGGGGGTCATGGGTGGTAGAGGGGTGTTTGGTCAGTGTATGGAGGGGGCGGGTTCATGGGTGGTAGAGGGGTTTATGAGCAGTGTATGGAGGGTGATCATGGGTGGTAGAGGGGTGTATGAGCAGTGTATGGGGGGGGGGGGTGGGGTGGTAGAGGGGTGAACACTGTATGGAGGGTGATCTTGGGTGGTAGAGGGGTGTTTGGTCAGTGTATGGAGGGGGCGGGTTCATGGGTGGTAGAGGGGTGTATGAGCAGTGTATGGAGGGTGTTCATGGGTGGTAGACAGGTGTATGAGCAGTGTATGGGGGGGTGGTAGAGTGGTGAACACTGTATGGAGGGTGAACATGGGTGGTAGAGGGGTGTACGGAGGGGGGTCATGGGTGGTAGAGGGGTGTTTGGTCAGTGTATGGAGGGGGCGGGTTCATGGGTGGTAGAGGGGTGAATGAGTAGTGTATGGAGGGTCATCATGGGTGGTAGAGGGGTGTATAAGCAGTGTATGGGGGGGTGGTAGAGGGGTGAACAGTGTATGGAGGGTGATCATGGGTGGTAGAGGGGTGTACAGAGAGGGGATCATGAGTGGTAGAGGGGTGTACGGAGGGGGGGTCATGGGTGGTAGAGGGGTGTTTGGGTAGTGTGTGAAGGAGGGGGGGTCACGGGTGGTAGAGGGGTGTTTGGGCAGTGTATGAAGGAGGGGGGGTTATGGGTGGTAGAGGGGTGTTTGGGCAGTGTATGAAGGAGGGGGGGTCATGGGTGGTAGAGGGGTGTATGAGCAGTGTACGAAGGGAGGATGTGGGTGGTAGAATGGGTGTATGAGCAGTGTACGGAGGGGGGGGGCAGGTTCATGGGTGGTGGGGGGGGGTGAGCACTGTATAGATAGGATAACATTCATTTATCATTGTTCTGTACTGGTGCAATATGAGGGACACAGTCTAGTATTGCCATTCCCCCAGATTGGACCTCCATCTTGGGGGTTTGTCCTGTCTGTGCTATAGGAGGGCTTCAGATAGCGCCACCGTGTGGATGCAGCAGGAAATACGTGTTATCAGAGGAAAGATATTTTAGAATATAGATAAATAGAGAGACAGGGGAAGAGACAGAAGAAAGAGTCTCCTCTCCGGTACCTCTTCCTCTGCTGCTATCAGAGATTTCAAGGCTTGGTCCATTGTTCGCAGTTCTATCTCTAACTCTCGGTAACGACTTGGAAAGGAGAAATGGAAGAATATTAGGAGGAGAGGGATAGCCTGGCAGGGAGAATCTTTCCTAACAATCATCATTAAAGAGATCTTTCCAGATAGCCTTGTCACTGACCTAACCAGCTATATCCTCCGGGTCAGACTTCAAGATCCTGGGTCAGAGACTTTAGGATTCTAGGTCAGAGACTTCAATACTCTCAGTCAAAAACTTCAGTACTACGGGACAAAGACTTTATTACTCCATATCATTCTGGTCCTATTCTACGCTCTCTAACCCACATCTTCAATCTCTCCCTCTCTTCTGGCATCTTCCCCAACTCTCTAAAACATGCACTAGTCAGTCCCATACTTAAAAAGCCCTCACTGGACCCAACCGATCTGAACAACCTACGCCCTATTTCCTTGCTCCCCTTTTCATCCAAACTCCTCGAACGTCTGGTCTACAACCGACTGTGCGACCACCTTGCCGAGAATAGCCTCCTTGATCCCCTTCAGTCTGGATTTCGGCCTCAACACTCCACTGAATCTGCTCTCCTAAAACTGACAAACGATCTACTAACGGCCAAAACCAATGGACACCATTCTGTACTCCTCCTCCTGGACCTCTCTGCTGCCTTTGATACGGTTGACCATCACCTCCACCTCAAAAAACTCCATGCCTTTGGTCTCCGTGACTGCACTCTTCACTGGTTATCTTCCTACTTATCCAACCCCACCTTTAGCGTTACATACAATTCTACTTCCTCCTCTCCTCTTCCCTTCTATGTTGGGGTCCCCCAAGGCTCTGTTCTTGGACTCCTCCTATTTTCAGTCTACACCTCCTCTCTGGGTCAGCTGATAGCCTCCCACGGCTTCCAATACCATCTCTACACTGACGATACCCAAATCTATCTATCCACCTCTCAGCTCTCTCCCTCAGTCTCCGCACGTATCACTAATTTACTGTCAGATATATCCGTCTGGATGTCTCGCCACTTCCTCAAACTCAATCCATCCAAAACCGAACTTATAATTTTTCCTCCACCACGTGCCCCTTCCCCCGATCTCTCTGTCAGTATCGATGGCACAACTATCAGCCCTTCCCCGCATGCCAAGGTCTTAGGTGTTGTCCTGGACTCTGAACTCTCCTTCAAACCCCACATCCAATCGCTGTCCAAATCTTGCAATCTTCGCAACATCTCCAAAATACGCCCCTTTCTAACCAAAGACACAACAAAACTCCTAGTTCACTCCCTGGTCATCTCACGCCTCGACTACTGCAATTCCCTTCTCATTGGCTAACCTCTACACAGGCTCCTCCCCCCTTCAATCCATCATGAATGCTGCCGCCAGACTCATCCACCTCACCAATCGCTCAGTGTCCACTGCTCCTCTCTGTCAAGCCCTCCACTGGCTTCCGCTCACCCAACAAATTATATTCAAAATACTAACAATATCTTGCAAAGCCATCCACAGCTTAGCCCCCAACTACATCTCCAGCCTCGTCTCCAAATACCAACCTAATCGCTCTCTTCGTTCCTCTCAAAACCTCCTGCTTTTCTAGCTCCCTCATCACCTCCTCCCATACTCACCTCCAGGACTTTACCAGAGCCTCTCCAATCCTATGGAACTCCTTACCCTTATCTGTCCGATTATCTCCTACTCTATTAGCTTTGAGGCGATCTCTGAAAACCCTCTTCTTCAGAGAAGCCTATCCTACCCACACCTAACAAATATACCTCCATTTCACCATCTGCCCATCCCCCTCGGTTACTGCCTTTTGTTTCACTTGACCCTCACTTCTAGATTGTAAGCTCTAATGAGCAGGGCCCTCTGATTCCTCCTGTATTGAATTGTACTGTAACTGCATTGTCTTCCCCCACATTGTAAAGCGCTGCGCAAACTGTTGGCGCTATATAAATCCTGTATAATAATAATATCAGAGACTTTAGGACTCCTGTACTGAGACTTCAAGACTCCGGGTCAGAGATTTCAATACTTTGGATTAAAGACGTCAATACTCCAGATCAGAGGATTTAAGACTCCAAAACTGAGACCTGACCTTCAAGACTGGGTCAAAAACATCAAGACTCCAGGACTGAGATTTCAAGACTCTAGTCCCATGATACCCCTGTTGCAGTACTAACATCCCCACCAGTATTACGACATTCATTCACAGAAAGTGGCTTACATCTCAGCAACTTCAGCTCTTTCCTCAGATCGTTCCAGCTCCCCCTCAATATGCACTAATTTTTTGGCAACCTGTGAACATAAAAATCCAATATGTGAGAAATGTCTATAAAAAACATTAGTTGGTCGATTTATGGTCTTTGTGAAGATGGGGTGGAATTGTGTAAATAACCAACCTATATGGAGGATGAGGGGCTGCATCCAAACAATGCTCCAATTATGGGCATACAAGGCACCCATGGTGGACAGCTGAGCTCCAAAAATTGGAGATACAAGGCACCCATATTGGACAGATGGACTCCAGTGATTGGAGATAAAAGGCACCCATGATGGGCAGTTGAGCTCCATTGATTGGAGATACAGGAACCCATGATGGGCAGGTGAGCTCCAGTAACTGGAGATACAATGCACCCATAATGGACAGGTGGTCTCCAGTGATTGGAGATACAAGGCACCCATACTGGACAGGTGAGCTCCAGTGACTGGAGATACAAGGCACCCATAATGGACAGGTGGTCTCCAGTGATTGGAGATACAGGGACCCATAATGAACAGGTGAGCTCCAGTGATTGGAGATACAGGGACCCATAATGAACAGGTGAGCTCCAGTGATTGGAGATACAGGAACCCATAATGGACAGGTGGTCTCCAGTGATTGGAGATACAGGAACCCATAATGGACAGGTGAGCTCCAGTGATTGGAGATACAAGGGACCCATAATGGACAGGTGGTCTCCAGTGATTGGAGATACAGGGACCCATAATGGACAGGTGAGCTCCAGTGATTGGAGATACAGGAACCCATAATGGACAGGTGGTCTCCAGTGACTGGAGATATAAGGCACCCATAATGGACAGGTGAGCTCCAGTGACTGGAGATACAAGGCACCCATAATGGACAGGTGAGCTCCAGTGACTGGAGATGCAAGGCACCCATAATGGACAGGTGGTCTCCAGTGACTGGAGATACAGGAACCCATAATGGACAGGTGGTCTCTAGTGACTGGAGATACAAGGCACCCATAATGGACAGGTGGTCTCCAGTGACTGGAGATACAGGAACCCATAATGGGCAGGTGGTCTCCAGTGATTGGAGATACAGGAACCCATAATGG
This sequence comes from Pelophylax lessonae, assembly GCF_965119305.1. Taxonomy (NCBI): domain Eukaryota; kingdom Metazoa; phylum Chordata; class Amphibia; order Anura; family Ranidae; genus Pelophylax; species Pelophylax lessonae. Next base: position 895,250,170 of record NC_138768.1, on the reverse strand, counting down.
GCAGGTGAGCTCCAGTGACTGGAGATACAAGGGACCCATAATGGGCAGGTGAGCTCCAGTGACTGGAGATACAAGGGACCCATAATGGGCAGGTGAGCTCCAGTGACTGGAGATACAAGGGACCCATAATGGACAGGTGAGCTCCAGTGATTGGAGATACAAGGGACCCATAATGGGCAGGTGGTCTCCAGTGATTGGAGATACAAGGGATCCATGATGGGCAGGTGGTCTCCAGTGATTGGAGATACAAGGGACCCATGATGGGCAGGTGAGCTCCAGTGAATGGAGATACAGGGACCTATGATGGGCAGGTGGTCTCCAGTGATTGGAGATACAAGGGACCCATAATGGGCAGGTGGTCTCCAGTGATTGGAGATACAGGGACCCATGAGGGACAGGTGAGCTCCAGTGATTGGAGATACAAGGGACCCATGATGGGCAGGTGGTCTCCAATGATTGGAGATACAGGGACCCATAATGGGCAGGTGGTCTCCAGTGATTGGAGATACAGGGACCCATGAGGGACAGGTGAGCTCCAGTGATTGGAGATACAAGGCATCTATGGTACACAGCTAAGCTCTAAGATGAAGATAAATGGCACCCATTGTGAACTAGTGAACTCCATTGATGGAGAACTTACCTCTTCATACTTCCTGTCAGAGTCCTCAGCTACATGCTTGGCCTCTTTCAGCTGCAGGTCCTGGTCATGCATCTTCTCTCCATCTTTGGTGGCTCTGTTCTCAATGACCTTCAATCCTCTGAAAGAGAGACATTTTCATATATGAGATCCGAAGGAACCATACTGGAACTGACTGGATTGTGGAAACATATAAGAAGCCGGGAATCACGTGTAGAAGAACAAACCACCCAACACACGGATATTCTACGTCCCATGTGATTGTATGTCTATATGCTGCACACTGTACCCCTCCCCCGTCTGTCTGTCCTACACACCTGACGTGTGTTTCCTTATCAACCAAAATTCATACAAAAAGTTTCCTTATTCCGAGACGTGGATGTATTCAAATTTACGAATCCCGATAGTAACAAATTATAATAAACCAACGATCCGAATTAGAAAATTAAATAAAATGGGAAGATATTGCACTCAATACAGTGTGGTATAAAAGTGTAATAAGATACATATTCCTATAGAATAGAATAAAACAGAACCGAATAGAAAATAAAATAAAAGAATAGAAAACAATATAATACAGTAGAAAATAAAGGAATAACATATAATGAAATAGAATAAAAAAAAAATTAAGGAATATAATAGAAAATAATAGATTAGAATAGAAGATAGATGTTTATATTATGTTGTATTCTTTTCTTTTCTATTCTTTTCTTTTTCTATTATTTAATATTCTATTCTTTATTTGTATATACTATTCTAGTTTTTTTCTATTCTAGTCAATTTTATATTTTCTATACTACTCTATTCTATAAAGAAGCTTGAATAGGAATTATAACCTTATTTCACTTTTATACCTTGTTGTATTTATTGCAATACGTTTCCATTTTGAATTGGATTTGAAAATAAGGAATATAGGAAACAAATCGGAATATACAAAATAAATTCTGAACACGTATGGTTCTAACGTACGGAACGAATCAGAAAGGAAAGAAATGTATCCGTGGTGGGCACCCGTAGTCTGTCCTAGAAGGACTTGTGGATCTTCAGAGGTCCGTATCATCACTAATCTCAGGTATTGCAGTGTTTGGATGACAGCCAGAGAACCAGCATGTTCAGAAGGGGAGGAGTGTAATGTTTTCCCATGGCAGGCGTTCTTTCACGAGAGGCAAAGGATTCGGCCCGAAGGGGGCATGGGGGGGGGGGGAGGGGAAATATGAGGGTTCGGCCAGTTAAGAAAAGGTTTGGAATACAGAAAAAAACCCAACAATTGCATCACATGACAAGCATTGGCTCTAAATTTGGCCACACACATTGGATGGTGGGCGTGTCTTTATGTATCCACCAATCATTGTTGTGTCCTACGAGACCACATGATTCTGTATGTATTGATGGGTACCACATAGTGTGTGTACTGAAGGAGGACTAAATACCATGTCCTCAGGAAGGGGGGACCAATATCAGTAAACCAGCTGAGCACCAGGTCCCGTGTCCCAGCTGAGCACTAGGTCCCGTGTCCCAGCTGAGCACTAGGTCCCGTGTCCCAGCTGAGCACTAGGTCCCATGTCCCAGCTGAGCACTAGGTCCCATGTCCCAGCTGAGCACTAGGTCCCGTGTCCCAGCTGAGCACTAGGTCCCATGTCCCAGCTGAGCACCAGGTCCGTGTCCCAGCTGAGCACTAGGTCCCGTGTCCCAGCTGAGCACTAGGTCCCGTGTCCCAGCTGAGCACTAGGTCCCATGTCCCAGATGAGCACTAGGTCCTGTGTCCCAGATGAGCACTAGGTCCCGTGTCCCAGCTGAGCACTAGGTCCCATGTCCCAGATGAGCACTAGGTCCTGTGTCCCAGATGAGCACTAGGTCCCGTGTCCCAGCTGAGCACTAGGTCCCGTGTCCCAGCTGAGCACTAGGTCCCGTGTCCCAGATGAGCACTAGGTCCTGTGTCCCAGATGAGCACTAGGTCCCGTGTCCCAGCTGAGCACTAGGTCCCATGTCCCAGATGAGCACTAGGTCCTGTGTCCCAGATGAGCACTAGGTCCCGTGTCCCAGCTGAGCACTAGGTCCCGTGTCCCAGCTGAGCACCAGGTCCGTGTCCCAGGTGAGCACTAGGTCTCGTGTCCCAGGTGAGCACTAGGTCCCATGTCCTAGGTGAGCACTAGGTCCCTTGTCCCAGGTGAGCACTAGGTCCCATGTCCTAGGTGAGCACTAGGTCCCGTGTCCCAGATGAGCACCAGGTCCGTGTCCCAGATGACCACTAGGTCCCGTGTCCCAGCTGAGCACTAGGTCCCGTGTCCCAGCTGAGCACTAGGTCCCGTGTCCCAGATGAGCACTAGGTCCTGTGTCCCAGATGAGCACTAGGTCCCGTGTCCCAGCTGAGCACTAGGTCCCGTGTCCCAGCTGAGCACCAGGTCAGTGTCCCAGGTGAGCACTAGGTCTCGTGTCCCAGGTGAGCACTAGGTCCTGTGTTCCAGATGAGCACTAGGTCCCATGTCCCAGCTGAGCACCAGGTCCCGTGTCCAAGCTGAGCACTAGGTCCCGTGTCCCAGCTGAGCACTAGGTCCCATGTCCTAGGTGAGCACTAGGTCCCTTGTCCCAGGTGAGTACTAGGTCCCATGTCCCAGCTGAGCACTAAATCCCGTGTCTCAGGTGAGCACTAGGTCCCGTGTTCCAGGTGAGTCCCAGCTGAGCACTAGGTCCCGTGTCCCAGCTGAGCACTAGGTCTCTTGTTCCAGGTGAGAACTAGATTCCGTGTCCCAGCTGAGCACTAGGTCCCGAGTCCTAGCTGAGCACTAGGTCCCGTGTCCCAGCTGAGCACTAGGTCCCTTGTCCCAGGTGAGCACTAGATCCCGTGTCCCAGGTGAGCACTAGATCCCGTGTCCCAGCTGAGCACTAGGTCCCGTGTGCCAGCTGAGCACTAGGTCCCTTGTTTTAGATGAGCACTAGGTCCCTTGTCCCAGGTGAGCATTAGGTCCAGTGTCCCAGCTGAGCACTAGGTCCCTTGTCCCAGGTGAGCATTAGGTCCCGTGTCCCAGCTGAGCACTAGGTCCCATGTCCCAACTGAGCACTAGGTCCCTTGTCCCAAGTGAGCACTAGATCCCTTGTCCCAGGTGAGCACTAGATCCCTTGTCCCAGGTGAGCACTAGATCCCTTGTCCCAGTTGAGCAATAGATCCTGTGTCCCAGGTGAGCACTAGATCCCGTGTCTTAGGTGAGCACTAAATCCTGTGTCCCAGGATGGCATTAGATCCCATGTCAAAGTTGGGCACTAAGTCACTTATCCCAGGTGAACACTAGATACCTTGTCCCAGGTGAGAACTAGATCCTGCATCTCAGGTGGGCACAAAGTCCCATCTCCTAGGGGAGAAGATCCTGTGCTCATGGTAAGTATGATCCCATGTCTTGACTGGGCACCAGATGTAATGTTCTGAGTAGATACTGGATCCCATGTCTGTAATGACCACAGGGTTGCGTGTATTTAGTGAATGGGCACCAGACATACCTTTCGCTCTCATCCACAAGCTTCTCAGTCTCCTCCAGTTTCTGCAGAGCTGTTGCCAATCGTTCCTGGGCGCGATCTAACTCTTCCTCTACCAGCTGGATACGTCTGTTCAGAGAGGCCACATCAGCTTCAGCCTACAAGATGGAGAAGAAAAGAGGAAGGTTCATGAATATGACGGGATGGGTCATCTCACCGTCTTCCTATGACATGGATATGATGGGACGGGTCATCTGATCGTCTTCCTATGACATAGATATGAAGGGACAGGTCATCTGACCATCTTCCTATGACATGGATATGACGGGACAGGTCATCTGACCATCTTCCTATGACATGGATATGACGGGATGGGTCATCTGACCGTCTTCCTATGACATGGATATGACTGGACGGGTCATCTGACCATCTTCCTATGACATGAATATGACGGGACGGGTCATCTAACCGTCTTCCTATGACATGGATATGACGGGACGGGTCATCTGACCATCTTCCTATGACATGGATATGACGGGACGGGTCATCTGACCGTCTTCCTATGACATGGATATGACGGGACGGGTCATCTGACCGTCTTCCTATGACATGAATATGACGGGACATGGATATGACGGGACGGGTCATCTGACCGTCTTCCTATGACATGATTATGATGAGATGGGTCATCTGACCGTCTTCCTATGACATGGATATGACGGGACGGGTCATCTGACCGTCTTCCTATGACATGGATATGACGGGACAGGTCATCTGACCGTCTTCCTATGACATGGATATGACGGGACAGGTCATCTGACCGTCTTCCTATGACATGAATATGACGGGACATGGATATGACGGGACGGGTCATCTGACCATCTTCCTATGACATGAATATAACGGGACGGGTCATCTGACCGTCTTCCTATGACATGAATATGATGAGATGGGTCATCTGACCGTCTTCCTATGACATGGATATGACGGGACGGGTCATCTGACCGTCTTCCTATGACATGAATATGACGGGACAGGTCATCTGACCGTCTTCCTATGACATGGATATGAAGGGACGGGTCATCTCAGTGCTTTAAGTGGGCCGGTATGCACTGGTACTCAGTACCGCCACTTCCAAATATGGCTCTTGAGCATACCGCCACCTCTCCGTGCGCCTTAGCGTACCAGTACGCTCATTTTGGACATCTGTGCCCTCAATTGCCCCCCCTCCCAAGAATATTTCCCACTCCAGAGCCAGACCAGTGACCACCAGTGAGTCCCCCTGCTCCAGAGTCCCAGCCCAGGCCAGGGGGGGTGCTCTGTGGGTACCCTGATGTGGGGTGGGGGGGCTAAAAAATTTATAGGCTATAATAGAGTACCGGCACTTCTTTTGGGCCACTTAAAGCACTGGGTCATCTGACCATCTTCCTATGACATGAATATGACGGGACATGGATATGACGGGATGGGTCATCTGACCATCTTCCTATGACATGAATATGACGGGATGGGTCATCTGACCATCTTCCTATGACATGAATATGACGGGATGGGTCATCTGACCATCTTCCTATGACATAAATATGATGAGATGGGTCATCTGACCGTCTTCCTATGACATGAAAATGATGAGATGGTGTAATGATATCCTGCACTGGATATCCTAAAAGCTGTTGCAAGCAACCATTTTGTCACAGCAACCATTTTGTCAGAGCAGTCATGACAGTTTACAAAGCCCCTCACTCACACAGCCCCCTCCCCTACCTCAATTAATTCCTGGAATGCAGTGAGTTTCGATTTCAAACAAGCCATTATCTGAACAGATGTCTGGACGGATATCTGTTCTGATACTCAGGCCAGGATGTAAAGCCATAACCGAGCAAAGAAGGATAATGGCTAATGGTAACGAGATCACACATGACCACTTTAGGTCCTATGGGAGACAAGCTAGCTGTCAGATGCCTTACGGGTCAGAGGTTACTTTGAGATAACCCGTGTTTAGTGTCTATGGATACAGAATTCAATGCTGCACCATAATCTATCAGTCTCAAGAAGGCAACTGGTAGATACTGGAAGCTATGAATTATGTTATAAATCTGTCTATACGGGAGGTTCCTTGGTATGGTCATAAACCTTAGGGGCAGCCCATGGCCACTGTGTTTATTGATCAGGGACCTCTGGTAACACCCCATGCGGTCTCAGAGAAAAGGAGAGAGGCAGATGGGGTTAGAGAGTTCTCATGGTAACATCAAGAAAGAACATCTATCAAGTTTGAGAACTGATCACTGGCTCAGCTCTGAACTCTGGTAACACAAGGACATTGAATGCAAGTATTCTTATTTCTCAAATTCTATCTTATTCTTCTAATTGCTGAATTATGTCGCTATTTCTTTGAAACACCTTTTTCTGTAAATTTTTTATTTGCACCAATTTTAACCTTTTTATTATTAAACCTTATTTTGAAAAGTGTTAATCTTGTCCCTAAGCTCTTAATGCAAACTAACAACGAACCTGTCTCTTGAAGAGTGCTACTGTATAGATTAAATCCTCTGGACACTCCTGTCTGCGGTGACATTGCGTGTTACAGACGGTTATTCTAAAGTCATAATTGGTATTTCTAAAATTACGAGCGTCCGCTGGGCTCATCATAACATAGCGGTGGTGGCAGTGAAAGGGTTAATTGCTTAATTAGCCTGGTGACAATCGCTCTCAGCCTAGATTGTGGTCCCGCAAGCTGAAAAATCTATGTGCCGGGTGCAGCTGAGAGTGGCATTGTTACGCAAGTGACAGCAGGGTGTGAGATTGCCTGGTCCTTGGTCACGAGTTAGTGAGAAGGGCAGGGGTCTGATACCCGCCACCGTCACAGATGGGTCATCTGACCGTCTTCCTATGACATGAATATGATGAGACGGGTCATCTGACCATCTTCCTATGACATGGATATGAGGGGATGGGTCATCTGACCGTCTTCCTATGACATGAATATGATGAGACGGGTCATCTGACCATCCTCCTATGACATGACTATGATGAGACGGGTCATCTGACCATCTTCCTATGACATGAATATGATGAGACGGGTCATCTGACCATCTTCCTATGACATGGAAATGACGGGATGGGTCATCTGACCATCTTCCTATGACATAGAAATGACGGGATGGGTCATCTGACGTCTTCCTATGACATGGATATGACGGGACGAGTCATCTGACTGTCTTCCTATTACATGAATATGACGGGATGGGTCATCTGACCATCTTCCTATGACATGGAAATGACGGGATGGGTCATCTGACCATCTTCCTATGACATGGAAATGACGGGATGGGTCATCTGACCATCTTCCTATGACATGGAAATGACGGGATGGGTCATCTGACGTCTTCCTATGACATGGATATGACGGGACGAGTCATCTGACTGTCTTCCTATTACATGAATATGACGGGATGGGTCATCTGACCATCTTCCTATGACATGAATATGATGAGATGGGATATCTGACCATCTTCCTGTGACATGAATATGATGAGACGGGTCATCTGACCATCTTCCTATGACATGGATATGACAGGACGGGTCATCTGGCCATCTTCCTGTGACATGAATATGACGGGACGGGTCATCTGACCGTCTTCCTATGACATGAATATGATGGGATGGGTCATCTGACCATCTTCCTATGGCATGAATATGACGAGATGGGTCAACTCAACATCTTCCTAGGACATGAATATGATAGGACAGGTCATCTCATCATCTTCCTATGACATGGATATGATGAGACAGGCCATCTGATGATCTGACCATCTTCCTATGACATTTATTTGACAGGACGGGTCATCTGACCATCTTCCTATGACATGAATATGACAGGACGGGTCATCTGACCATCTTCCTATGACATTAATATGACGGGACGGGTTATCTGACCGTCTTTCTATGACATTAATATGACGGGACGGGTTATTGGAGGAAACCCTTACTGAGGCAATATGGAGGCTGCTACTGCTGACTTGTAAGTGTTAGTTGTACATCATATAAACATGTGACGGGAGTAACTTTGGTTGGGGGGCCTGTGGAACCCAGCTTACCATAGAGAGGCTGGGAAATCCCTGTCTCAGCTCCCTAGGCTTCTCTTATGTGTAAGTCACCCTGTGTCTATTATTGGCACAGGGTGACCAAGAAAATGATGGACTTAATGGACACTGAGAATATGGTTTGGATTACTCAAATTGGACAATATTATTTGTCAACAATATATCTCAAAGAATATATGAAGACTCTGGGACTCTAGGCCTAGCTGCCTATTACCAATAAGGCTTCACACAGTCAGACTCCTAGCAGATGCAAATATCATCAGCTCAACCACCTGTCTTCCACACATCCTAATTATGCTGATTTACTCTGTGTTTACACTTATAATAATTTGTAATTTTGTATTTTGTTTTAGCCTTGTTGCCGGCAGTTTGGTCCTCCAGGCTGGTTTAAGTGCGCTGAGTTAATTAGCATGTTGATGATAACCTTGTCTAGATGGGATTAGCCATGAGTCAGCTGTACCTCGTTATCTAACCATTGTGTGATGTTTTGGGTAAATATTGGGGTCATTGTTCATGTAGTGACTGACATACTTCCCAAGTGTATAAAAGTATGTTTCTTGTTCAATAGAGGAGTTAGTTGTTTTCAGATACATACAAGCTAAGTCGTCGGCTAGTTTTGTATGGGGGCAGCTGGAGTTTCTGATATCTATGTTCAGACTGGAGGAAGCCTTATACTGATGGAAGCACACAAACACAGTGTGGGTAGAGGAACCGTTACACTGGTTGGCAGCAGTGGGGTGCTTCCTGCAGTCTGGGACATCCAAACATACACTGGGATCCAAGGTTTAGATAGCAGAAGAGAGGTACAGATATCAGCCGCCATGGAAGAGGAATTCGGAAAGGAGGTTGTGAGAGATGCAGATACAGCACAGGGGACCAGTGTCAGGTCCTGCTAGGATGGTATGATTTGAACTCTGGAAGGAAATGCTAGCCTGTGATCAGCGACACCAGGGAAAAATCCTCCCCTCCATCCAGGAAAGGTACTGGTCGCAGTATGGATTGTGGTTGCTGGTTTTTGGAGACAAACCGCACAAGGAATGGAAAGCTGAGTTAAGCAGGCTTGTCCAGGAGGAGATGCGATTGGAGGAGAGCTACAGAGCTCTCTGCTGGTATGTAACCCAAGTGTGCCCATGGACATCGGACGACAGCCCAACGGAAGGCTTTGGCTACGGCGGCCTGGGACTGTCATTAGAGAGGTGGTCAGAGGACCCTAACTTTGGGAGTGATTTGAAGTGGCGATTAGAGGAAATTATGGATTCCAGAGAAAAGATCCTGAACATATCAGAAGTGCTCTGGGCACTGGAAGATATGGAGTTTCTGGCCGTACAGCAATGGGAGCTGGAGATCACCTATAGACGGCTGCTAGACTCTGCTCAGCACCAGCCAATGTTACCGGGAGAGGAGATTGTAGGTCCCTCGTCCCAGCAGCAGCCAACAGCACTGGGAGTGGAGATGGTCGGTCCCACTACCCAGCACCAGCCAGTGTTACCGGGAGAGGAGATTGTAGGTCCCTTGTCCCAGCTGCAGCCAACAGCACTGGGAGTGGAGACGGTCGGTCCCACTACCCAGCACCAGCCAGCGTTACCAGGAGAGGAGATTGTAGATCCCTCATCCCAGCAGCAGCAACAGCACTGGGAGTGGAGACGGTCGGTCCCACTACCCTGCACCAGCCAGCATTACCGGGAGAGGAGATTGTAGTTTCCACTCCCAGTGCTATTGGCTGCTGCTGGGACGAGGGGGCGATCGGTCCCACTACCCAGCACCAGCAAGGGTTACCGGGAGAGGAGATTGTGGGTCCCTCGTCTCAGCTGCAGCCAAGAGCACTGGGAGTGGAGACAGTCGGTCCCACTACCTAGCACCAGCCAGCGGTTCAGTCTGCCCAGATTTCCAACAGCCTGACGAAGTCAGCCCAGCCACCCTGTCTTCTCTCCAGCGGCTGAAAGGACTCCCGGGAGAAGGGCCAGTCCATGCTTCTCCCCAGCAGTGGGTGTTTTCTATGAGAGAGGCAGAGGCTGGGTGGGTAAGTAACGCTGTGTTCCAACAATTTTTTTGGGGTACTGTGTGGGTACAGACATTGGGGGACGGGAACTATGGACTAACTTTGAAGTCAACCCGTTTGGGGTCTCCTCCTGCGTTAGTCTCCTTCGGAAAGGGGAGAGATGTGACGGGAGTCACTTTGGTTGGGGGGCCCATGGAACCAAGCTGTTGTGGAAATTTTATTAATATTTGTGTGGATATTTCTTTAGGATGTATATTTAGTTAAATTGCCATTATGTTTCCCAGTGTCAGTTTACCGGTAGTCGTTATGCACAGTGAATATTGCTTTAGCTGGCATTGAGGAAAGACCTGTAGATGTGGAAACCTTCCATTAGACCGAACGCTACTTGTGACAGTGCAAGAACTCCACCATACAAATGTATATCAGCCAACCGGGGCCCCGGTATTCATTGCGGAGATATGTTTGTGGTGTGGAATTCTTATTGTTTTAATAATATCTGCCCTTTACCAGGATTAATGGCTGGCATCTTTCTGTCATATTTGATCCATATGATTGAAATACTGCTGCTATTGTCTTACGCAGATATAATAAAGTCCCATTTACTGGAACAATAGCATGATCACAATCAAATATGGTTTTTATGAACTATATTATATAGGATTCACTCTAACAGGTTATGACGGGAGTGCATGCTTGTGAATTAGTGTGGCCGAGTCCAAGAGAATCCATGTGGCAGCCATGTTGCTTTGTTCACTTGGCAGTTGGAGTCTCTGCACACAGCTATTTTTGTACATAAACATTCACACCTCCTTTTCTATTGTACTTTTGAATGTATACATGTCTGTGATTGGTGGTCTTGAAGCCACTCCCCTGTAACCCCCTTCCTTTTGTTCTCTGGCTGTAAATAAACCTGGGCTCTGCTCTGTAGGACACAGAGAGACCCTTCAGTTGGCATCAATATGACCCAGCATGTGTCTGTTCTTTTCTTGTCGCCAAGCGCTTGGCTAACCTCATACAAAAGAGCGGTACATTGTACTTTTCAGTACAAGGGATTAATGGCCACAAGCACGCTTTTCAGGGCAGCGAAGTCTTCAGCGCACCGAGCAAATTTTTATGCTCCAGGCTCCATTCATTTCCACAACAGTTTATAGTGGGAGGGATCGGTCACAGTAAAATTGAGGAAGGAGGTTGGGATTGTAGTGGGAGGGATCGGTCACAGTAATATTGGGGAAGGAGGTTGGGTTTGTAGTGGGAGGGATCAGTCACAGTAATATTGGGGAAGGAGGTTGGATTTGTAGTGGGAGGGATCAGTCACAGCAATATTGGGGAAGGAGGTTGGGTTTGTAGTGGGAGGGATCAGTCACAGTAATATTGGGGAAGGAGGTTGGGTTTGTAGTGGGAGGGATCGGTCACAGTAATATTGGGGAAGGAGGTTGGGTTTGTAGTGGGAGGGATCAGTCACAGTAATATTGGGGAAGGAGGTTGGGTTTGTAGTGGTAGGGATCGGTCATTGTAATATTTGAGAAGGGGCGGAGTTTGAGTAATTACTCAATGTGACGGTATTCACCGTCACTGGGAGTGAACGACTGATACTTAAGTATGAATTGCTTCAAGTGGGACAGTAATATTTGTCAACTGTTCGATTCTGAACATGTTCATTGAAAGAGCTAATCACATTGGCTTCTGTTCCATGTCCTTCAATGTCAGAGACAGGCTTTCCCTATTGTCTGTGTATTGAGGTGTGATGTGGATTGTGTTAAGTCTGTCTGTCCCATTGTTAAATGTTAATGACCTCACATTTTTCTGTCCAGATGGCTAGATAATTCGTTCAGGTTAATTATTTTTCTGTATACAATTTCATCTGCATATGATAATGTATTCAGGCAACCCCAAACCTGTGTGTGGTAATCTGATCAGGAGGAGGAGGTCCATGCTGTATATAAATTCTGTGTGACTGTTCAATAAAGAGTTCTGCTTCACCCTCAATCTAGAGTCCTGTCTCTTATTGGGGGAATCTGCTACAAGGGATTGCTATGTTCTTCATACTCCCTTGGATAATCACTAAGCTCTTGTAAGAGCTTGTTCCTGCTGACCTCTCTGGGGAAAGAAAGGTTCACCCACTGGAACCTGGAGCCTTGTCGTAGGTCCAGGGTGGGTAGGAGACGTCGAGACCCCAACCAAGCTGTGCGTGGGGTCTGCGGTGGTTATGGTGTCTGGTGGAGTGCTTGGAGCCCTCCGGAAGCACTAGGAGCATCCGTCAACGGAGGTACCCGGTCGGGCTGCCAGTTGATCCGTTACACTCAATGATGGTCATTTTTCAGCCATCTGTTGGGTTATTTATACCGGGGGTGGAACTCGATATCAGGCATTTAAATAAGATGTTTATTGCTGAGTCAGATGCAGCTTCTGCTGATTTTTAATTTGATGTGACCAAGAAGATCAACTTCTTCACACCTTATAAATAACATCTCATTCAATCCAAGTATCCCAGGGGACCTCCGAACCATGACCTTACCAAAAGGGACACAGCGGGGGAGGGAGGGTAAAGGGGGAAATTAAGAACTGGGGGAGGGGGGATGGAGAGAAGAGTGAGAGGATAATGTAGTACTGTTGGTGGGGAGATAAATGGAGAACAGAAGAGGAAAGGAAGGTTTGATAAAAGGGCTGGTATGGAGGAGGGATGAAGAAGGGAAAGTTTGGGAAGGAGGATGAAGGAAAGGATGAAGAAGGGAATGTTTGGGAAGGAGGGTGAAGGAAAGGATGAAGAAGGGCGTGTTTAGGAAGGAGGATGAAGGGAAGGATGAAGAAGGGCATGTTTAGGAAGGAGGATGAAGGAAAGGATGAAGAAGGGAATGTTTGGGAAGGAGGATGAAGGGAAGGATGAAGAAGGGAATGTTTGGGAAGGAGGATGAAGGAAAGGATGAAGAAGGGAATGTTTAGGAAGGAGGGTGAAGGAAAGGATGAAGAAGGGCGTGTTTAGGAAGGAGGATGAAGGGAAGGATGAAGAAGGGCATGTTTAGGAAGGAGGATGAAGGAAAGGATGAAGAAGGGAATGTTTGGGAAGGAGGATGAAGGGAAGGATGAAGAAGGGAATGTTTGGGAAGGAGGATGAAGGAAAGGATGAAGAAGGGAATGTTTGGGAAGGAGGATGAAGGGAAGGATGAAGAAGGGAATGTTTGGGAAGGAGGGTGAAGGGAAGGATGAAGACGGGAATGTTTGGGAAGGAGGATGAAGGAAAGGATGAAGAAGGGAATGTTTGGGAAGGAGGATGAAGGGAAGGATGAAGAAGGGAATGTTTAGGAAGGAGGGTGAAGTAAAGGATGAAGAAGGGAATGTTTGGGAAGGAGGGTGAAGGGAAGGATGAAGACGGGAATGTTTGGGAAGGAAGGTGAAGGAAAGGATGAAGAAGGGAATGTTTGGGAAGGAGGGTGAAGGAAAGGATGAAGAAGGGAATATTTGGGAAGGAGGGTGAAGGGAAGGATGAAGACGGGAATATTTAGGAAGGAGGATGAAGGGAAGGATGAAGAAGGGAATGTTTAGGAAGGAGGGTGAAGGGAAGGATGAAGAAGGGAATATTTGGGAAGGAGGGTGAAGGGAATGATGAAGACGGGAATATTTGGGAAGGTGGTGAAGGGAAGGATGAAGAAGGGAATATTTGGGCAGGAGGGTGAAGGGAAGGAGGAAGAAGGGAATGTTTGGGAAGGAGGGTGAAAGAAAGGATGAAGAAGGGAATATGTGGGAAGGAGGGTGAAGGGAAGGATACAGAAGGGAACATTTGGGAAGGGGGATGAAGAGAAGGATGAAGAAGGGAATGTTTGGGAAGGAGGATGAAGGAAAAGATGAAGAAGGGAATATTTGGGAAGGGGGATGAAGAGAAGGAGGAAGAAGAAAAATGTTTGGGAAGGAGGGTGAAAGAAAGGATGAAGAAGGGAATGTTTGGGAAGGAGGGTGAAGGAAAGGATGAAGAAGGGAATATGTGGGAAGGAGGGTGAAGGGAAGGATACAGAAGGGAATATTTGGGAAGGGGGATGAAGAGAAGGATGAAGAAGGGAATGTTTGGGAAGGAAGGTGAAGGGAAGGATGAAGATTGGAATGTTTGGGAAGGATGATGAAGGAAAGGATGAAGAAGGGAATATTTGGGAAGGGGGATGAAAGAAAGGATGAAGAAGGGAATGTTTGGGAAGGAGGGTGAAGGAAAGGATGAAGAAGGGAATATTTGGGAAGGAGAGTGAAGGGAAGGATGAAGAAGGAAAGGGGGAGGGTAATTACCAGCATACAGTGGATGGACTGAAAGTTAAACAATGAGATTTGAGGATTGGATGGACTGCAGGATATTCAGATCGGGAGGAGGCAGAGGATGACGATGAAAATGGGGGATCAATTCTATAAGAACATGTACTTACATCTCCAGCTTTCTTCTCCGCCAGCTCCAGGCTCTCCTGAGCATCCTTCACAGACTCTGAATATTTCTCCACCTCGTCCTCTGTGCTCTTCAGCTTCTTCTGCATCTCCATCACCTCTTCTTCTAGCTGTGGAGACACATACATTGTATTATAGGTGAGGAGACCCATACATTGTATTATAGGTGAGGAGACCCATACATTGTATTATAGGTGAGGAGACCCATACATTGTATTATAGATGAGGAGATCCATACATTGTATTATAGGTGAGGAGATCCATACATTGTATTATAGGTGAGGAGATCCATACATTGTATTATAGGTGAGGAGACCCATACATTGTATTATAGGTGAGGAGACCCATACATTGTATTATAGGTGAGGAGACCCATACATTGTATTATAGGTGGGGAGACCCATACATTGTATTATAGGTGGGGAGACCCATACATTGTATTATAGGTGGGGAGACCCATACATTGTATTATAGGTGAGGAGACCCATACATTGTATTATAGGTGAGGAGACCCATACATTGTATTATAGGTGAGGAGACCCATACATTGTATTATAGGTGAGGAGACCCATACATTGTATTATAGATGAGGAGATCCATACATTGTATTATAGGTGAGGAGACCCATACGTTGTATTATAGATGAGGAGATCCATACTGTGACAGGAGTCACTTTGGGCATGGGGGTTGTGGACCCCAAATTCCTTTAAAGAGGTTGGGAGGCACCATGTCCAGCCTTGTGTGGCTTTCTTATGTTTAAGTCACCCTGCATCTTTTATGGATGCAGGGTGACCGGGAGGGTGGTTTACACTGAGAATATGGTTTGGACTACTTCAAATGGGACAGTAATATGCATTACCAGTATCTCTCAGGAAATATGGAGATCTATCTTATTCCTATACACTGTAAGGCACAGGAAGTGCAACTCCTAATTTGGGCGTCCAGGAACTATGAGAGACACCATGTCTGCTAATCAATGTGTATTAGCTGCCGAGAGAGGGGGGATTATTTCCAGCAGCCCCTCCTAAAGAATGTCTATTGATTAACTAAGTGCTTTTGTCTAAAATAGGACAGTATGTTAATTGGGTCTGAGACTATTGATAAGTATGTTAATTAGCTCACCTGGCTGTCTACTACGGGATGTAATTACACAGTCATTGTTCATGTGGTATTCTCAAAGTGTATATAAATGCTGTGTTTCTTTCAATAAAGAAGAAGAGAATTTCTCTTGATCGAAACTCACTACAGAGCCTTGTCTCGTACTTGGGGGGATTATTGATAGGCTTCATGTATGGCGGATTGGAGTGGTCGATAGTTGTCCTGGTGTTTGGGAGTGGATTATCTTAGACGACTGTAACCCCTTTCATACATGGGGTGTCGTTACACATACATTGTATTATAGGTGAGGAGAACCATACATTGTATTATAGGTGAGGGGACCCATACATTGTGTTATAGGTGAGGAGACCCATACATTGTATTATAGGTGAGGGGACCCATACATTGTATTATAGGTGAGGAGACCCATACATTGTATTATAGGTGAGGAGACTCATACATTGTATTATAGGTGAGGAGACCCATACATTGTATTATAGATGAGGAGATCCATACATTGTATTATAGGTGAGGAGAACCATACATTGTATTATAGGTGAGGAGACCCATACATTGTATTATAGGTGAGGAGACCCATACATTGTATTATAGATGAGGAGACCATACATTGTATTATAGATGAGGAGACCCATACATTTTATTATAGATGAGGAGATCCATACTGTGACAGGAGTCACTTTGGGCATGGGGGTTGAGGACCCCAAATTCCTTTAAAGAGGTTAGGAGGCACCATGTCCAACCTTGTGTGGTTTTCTTATGTTTAAGCCACCCTGCACCTTTTATGGATGCAGGGTGACCGGGAGGGTGGTGTACACTGAGAATATGTTTGGACTAATTCAAATGGGACAGTAATATGCATTACCAGTATCTCTCAGGAAATATGGAGATCTATCTTATTCCTATACACTGTAAGGCACAGGAAGTGCAACTCCTAATTTGGGTGTCCAGGAACTATGAGAGACACCATGTCTGCTAATCAATGTGTATTAGCTGCAGAGAGAGGGGGGCTTGTTTCCAGCAGCCCCTCCTACAGAATGTCTACTGATTAACTAAGTGCTTTTGTCTGAAATTGGACAGTATGTTAATTGGGTCTGAGACTATTGATAAGTATGTTAATGAGCTCACCTGGCTGTCTACTAAGGGATGTAATTACACAGTCATTGTTCATGTGGTATTCTCAAAATGTATATAAATGCTGTGTTTCTTTCAATAAAGAAGAAGAGAGTTTCTCTTGATCGAAACTCACTACAGATCCTTGTCTCGTACTTGGGGGGGGGGGGGGGATTATTGATGGGCTTCATGTATGGCGGATTTGAGTGGTCGATAGCTGTCCTGGTGTTCGGGAGCGGATTATCCTAGACGACTGTAACCCCTTTCATACATGGGGTGTCGTTACACATACATTGTATTATAGGTGAGGAGAACCATACATTGTATTATAGGTGAGGAGATCCATACATTGTATTATAGGTGAGGAGAACCATACATTGTATTATAGGTGAGGAGAACCATACATTGTATTATAGGTGAGGAGACCCATACATTGTATTATAGGTGAGGAGACCCATACATTGTATTATAGGTGAGGAGAACCATACATTGTATTATAGGTGAGGAGACCCATACATTGTATTATAGATGAGGAGACCCATACATTGTATTATAGGTGAGGAGATCCATACATTGTATTATAGGTGAGGAGACCCATACATTGTATTATAGGTGAGGAGACCCATACATTGTATTATAGGTGAGGAGACCCATACATTGTATTATAGGTGAGGAGACCCATACATTGTATTATAGGTGAGGAGACCCATACATTGTATTATAGGTGAGGAGACCCATACATTGTATTATAGGTGAGGAGATCCATACATTGTATTATAGATGAGGAGACATATACCTTTTATTATACATTGATGTGGTGGAACGGTGTGATTGGCCAGTGGCCTCATACATTGATATGGCAGAGCTGTGTGATTGGCCAGTGATCTCGTACATTTATATGGCAGGGCCAAGCGATTTGCTAGTGGTCTCATATATTGATATGGTAGAGCTGAGTGATTGGACGGTGTCATATATTCCTGTGGTGGATCTCCATGTTTGGCTGATGGTGTCATATATTCCTGTGTTTGGCTGATGGTGTCATATATCGCTGCAGTCACCGGACCATTTAGTGATTATGATGATCTTGCAACGTCCAGAGAATATTATACTACATGTAATCCAGAGATTGCTGCTCTGCCAGATGACAGCAGGGGGCGCCATTCTACACATTGAGATCTAAACTTTACCAGATTGTGATCTCTCCCATTCTGAGGGCCAATAAACTCTTTGTCATATCAGTGCTTTCCATTCCACTCGGAATTATCATTTATAAGTGACGATCATCGTTCACTTCAGAGAAAAATTTATCAACATTTTCACTTAACATTCAACCGAGACTCACCCAACATTCACCCGAGACTCACCCAACATTCACCCGAGACTCACCCAACATTCAACTGAGACTCACCCAACATTAACCCAACATTCACCCAAGACTCACCCAACCTTAACCCCGAGACTAACCCAACATTCACCTGAGACTTACCCAACATTCACCCAAGACTTACTTAACCTTAACCCCGAGACTAACCCAACATTCACCTGAGACTTACCCAACATTAACCCAACATTCACCCAAGACTCACCCAACTTTAACCCTGAGACTCATCCAACATTCACCCAAGACTCACCCAACATTAACCCAACATTCAACCGAGACTCACCCAACATTCACCCGAGACTCACCCAACATTCACCCGAGACGCACCCAACATTCACCCGAGACGCACCCAACATTCACCCGAGACTCACCCAACATTCATCCAAGACTCACCCAACATTCACCTGAGAGCCACCCTGTTGATTTTGGGGTGATGTCAGCCCTGCCCAGATTTATTTTGCTAAACCACTCAGTCCATCCCCCTGTCTTCATCTCCAAAGCAGAGGCATTAATTGACTTGTAATCCATAGGAGGAGAACCGGAAGGACTAAGTGGTCTCCTGAGATAACCCCAGAAATGTGTGCAGGGAAGCCCCCATTCCTGGCAGGATCAACACCTATTTTTTTGCATTTGTTGAACAGAAAAAAAAAAAAAACCTCTTCCAATAGGAAAGTAAACCGACCACAGAGGAGCCAATAGGGGATCATTGTTAGGGGTTTCCAGCTTAGTCAGGGCTTGTTAGGGTTAATTAGGGGATCATTTGACAGGAAGGCGCAGAGATTGTATACACAACACATTGTAACTTCATTGTTACATTGTATCTATCAGCTTGTTGTGTCTGACATTAACCCCTTCTTCTATTCATGTCCCCATGCCTGACTTTTCCATCCAAAAACATAAATTTGGTGTCATACTACACTCTATATGGAGACCCCAATCGCCTGACCAACAATCTGTGTGAACCCCAATCTCCTGACCAACCCTGTCTGTGGACCTCAAACTAATGGCCAACCCTCTGTGTGGACCCCAATGTCCTGAGCAACCCTCCTTGTGAACCCCGATCTCCTAACCAACCCCCAGTGTAGACCATGATCTATATATAGATCCCTAATGTGCTCATCTTGTGAGAGTAGTAGTGATAGGATGGGGTAGTAGAATATTGGGGATAGTAGTAGTATATTAGGAGTAGTAGTGATAGGATGGGGTAGTAGTATATTGGGGGTAGTAGTATATTGGGGGTAGTAGTGAAAGGATGGGGTAGTAGTATATTGGGGGTAGTAGTAGTATATTAGGGGTAGTAGTGATAGGATGGGGTAGTAGTATAATTGGGGTAGTAGTATATTGGGGTTAGTAGTGATAGGATGGGGTAGTAGTATATGGGGGGTATTAGTAGTATATTGGGGGTAGTAGTAGTATATTGGGGGTAGTAGTGATGGGATGGGGTAGTAGTAGTATATTGGGGATAGTAGTAGTATATTGGGGGTAGTAGTATAATAGTGGGGGTAGTAGTAGTATATTGGGGGTAGTAGTATAATAGTGGGGGTAGCAGTATATTGGGGGTAGTAGTATAATAGTGGGGGTAGTAGTATATTGGGGGTAGTAGTATAATAGTGGGGGTAGTAGTATAATAGTGGGGGTAGTAGTATATTGGGGGTAGTAGTATAATAGTGGGGGTAGTAGTATAATAGTGGGGGTAGTAGTATAGTGGGGGTAGTAGTATATTGGGGGTAGTAGTATAATAGTGGGGGTAGTAGTATATTGGGGGTAGTAGTATAATAGTGGGGGTAGTAGTATAATAGTGGGGGTAGTAGTATAGTGGGGGTAGTAGTATATTGGGGGTAGTAGTATAATAGTGGGGGTAGTAGTATAGTGGGGGTAGTAGTATATTGGGGGTAGTAGTATAA
Organism: Pelophylax lessonae; assembly: GCF_965119305.1. Classification (NCBI taxonomy): domain Eukaryota; kingdom Metazoa; phylum Chordata; class Amphibia; order Anura; family Ranidae; genus Pelophylax; species Pelophylax lessonae. Next base: position 895,230,030 of record NC_138768.1, on the reverse strand, counting down.
TAGTGGGGGTAGTAGTATAGTGGAGGTAGTAGTATAGTGGGGGTAGTAGTATAATAGTGGGGGTAGTAGTATAATAGTGGGGGTAGTAGTATAGTGGGGGTAGTAGTATATTGGGGGTAGTAGTATAATAGTGGGGGAAGTAGTATATTGGGGGTAGTAGTATAATAGTGGGGGTAGTAGTATATTGGGGGTAGTAGTACCTGCTTGCAGTGATCCTCCGCCTGCTTCTTCTCGGACTCGGCTTGCTCGGCTCGGTCGAGGGCATTTTCTTTGTCCAACTTCAGCATTTGCATCTTCTTCTTTATGGCGTCCATGGCTGCTGGAGGAGATCGGGCGGTCGGAGCGGAGAAAAGATCGGAGAGGAGTCCGGAGGCTGGAGGAGATCTGATCCGATCCCCCGATTTATATCCCGAGACCGGGACCCGCCCCGATCACATCGCACTCCATGTATGGAGGAGGGGGGAGGGGATCCTCATACCGGACACCACCGACTACACTCCTCACCATCCTCATCTCCACCCCCATCATCCTCCACTACACTCCTCACCATCCTCATCTCCACCCCCATCATCCTCCACTACACTCCTCACCATCCTCATCTCCACCCCCATCATCCTCCACTACACTCCTCACCATCCTCCTCCTCCACTACACTCCTCACCATCCTCATCCTCCACTACACTCCTCACCATCCTCCTCCTCCACTACACTCCTCACCATCCTCATCCTCCACTACACTCCTCACCATCCTCATCTCCACCCCCATCATCCTCCACTACACTCCTCACCATCCTCATCTCCACCCCCATCATCCTCCACTACACTCCTCACCATCCTCATCCTCCACTACACTCCTCACCATCCTCATCTCCACCCCCATCCTCCTCCACTACACTCCTGGTGCTCAACATTTTTGGGGGGGCGCAAACAGAAAAATGTAAAAGGCGTTGCTTTGCGGCAAAAAACGCTGTAAAAAAATTGCGTGACTTTGAGGTCGAAAAGGGTCCTTCAGTAAATAAGGTATAGCATGCCCCCATTCAATGCAGAGTGACCAGCGTGCCCCCATTCAATGCAGAGTGACCAGCGTGCCCCCCTTCTATGCAGAGAGACCAGTGTGCCCCCCTTCTATGCAGAGAGACCAGTGTGCCCCCCTTCTATGCAGAGAGACCAGTGTGCCCCCCTTCTATGCAGAGAGACCAGTGTGCCCCCCTTCTATGCAGAGAGACCAGTGTGCCCCCCTTCTATGCAGAGAGACCAGTGTGCCCCCCTTCTATGCAGAGAGACCAGCGTGCCCCCTTTCAATGCAGAGAGACCAGTGTGCCCCCCTTCTATGCAGAGAGACCAGTGTGCCCCCCTTCTATGCAGAGAGACCAGCGTGCCCCCTTCTATGCATAGAGACCAGTGTGCCCCCCTTCTATGCACAGAGACCAGCGTGCCCCCCTTCTATGCAGAGAGACCAGTGTGCCCCCCTTCTATGCAGAGAGACCAGAGTGCCCCCCTTCTATGCAGAGAGACCAGTGTGCCCCCCTTCTATGCAGAGAGACCAGTGTGCCCCCCTTCTATGCAGAGAGACCAGTGTGCCCCCCTTCTATGCAGAGAGACCAGCGTGCCCCCTTTCAATGCAGAGAGACCAGCGTGCCCCCTTCTATGCAGAGAGACCAGCGTGCCCCCCTTCAATGCAGAGAGACCAGCGTGCCCCCTTCTATGCAGATAGACCAGCGTGCCCCCTTTCAATGCAGAATGACCAGCATGCCCCCTTTCAATGCAGAGAGACCAGCGTGCCCCCCTTCAATGCAGAGAGACCAGCGTGCCCCCTTCTATGCAGAGAGACCAGCGTGCCCCCTTTCAATGCAGAGAGACCAGCGTGCCCCCCTTCAATGCAGAGAGACCAGCGTGCCCCCCTTCAATGCAGAGAGACCAGCGTGCCCCCTTCTATGCAGAGAGACCAGCGTGCCCCCTTTCAATGCAGAGAGACCAGCGTGCCCACTTCTATGCAGAGAGACCAGCGTGCCCCCCTTCTATGCAGAGAGACCAGCGTGCCCCCTTTCAATGCAGAGAGACCAGCGTGCCCCCTTCAATGCACAGTGACCAGCGTGCCCCCTTTCAATGCAGAGAGACCAGTGTGCCCCCTTTCAATGCAGAGAGACCAGCATGCCCCCATCAATGCAGAGAGACCAGCGTGCCCCCTTTCAATGCAGAGAGACCAGCATGCCCCCATCAATGCAGAGTGACCAGCATGCCCCCTTTCAATGCAGAGTGACCAGCGTGCCCCCTTTCAATGCAGAGAGACTAGCGTGCCCCCATCAATGCAGAGAGACCAGCGTGCCCCCTTTCAATGCAGAGAGACCAGCGTGCCCCCTTTCAATGCAGAGAAACCAGCATGCCCCCTTTCAATGCAGAGAGACCAGCATGCCCCCATCAATCCAGAGAGACCAGCGTGCCCCCTTTCAATGCAGAGAGACCAGCGTGCCCCCTTTCAATGCACAGTGACCAGCGTGCCCCCTTTCAATGCAGAGAGACCAGTGTGCCCCCTTTCAACGCAGAGAGACCAGCATGCCCCCATCAATGCAGAGAGACCAGCATGCCCCCTTTCAATGCAGAGAGACCAGCATGCCCCCATCAATGCAGAGTGACCAGCGTGCCCCCTTTCAATGCAGAGTGACCAGCGTGCCCCCTTTCAATGCAGAGAGACCAGCGTGCCCCCTTTCAATGCAGAGAGACCAGCGTGCCCCCTTTCAATGCAGAGAGACCAGCGTGCCCCCTTTCAATGCAGAGAGACCAGTGTGCTCCCTTTCAGTGCAGAGAGACCAGCGTGCCCCCTTTCAATGCAGAGAGACCAGCATGCCGCCTCTCAATGCAGAGAGACCAGCATGCCCCCATCAATGCAGAGAGACCAGCGTGCCCCCTTTCAATGCAGAGAGACCAGCGTGCCCCCTTTCAATGCAGAGAGACCAGCGTGCCCCCTTTTAATGCAGAGAGACCAGCGTGCCCCCTTTCAATGCAGAGAGACCAGCATGCCGCCTTTCAATGCAGAGAGACCAGCATGCCCCCATCAATGCAGAGAGACCAGCGTGCCCCCTTTCAATGCAGAGAGACCAGCGTGCCCCCTTTCAATGCAGAGAGACCAGCGTGCCCCCTTTCAATGCAGATTGACCAGTGTGCCCCCTTTCAATGCGGATTGACCAGCGTGCCCCCTTTCAATGCAGAGAGACCAGCGTGCCCCCTTTCAGTGCAAAGTAACCAGTGTGCCCCCTTTCAATGCAGAGAGACCAGCATGCCCCCTTTCAATGCAGAGAGACCAGCGTGCCCCCTTTCAATGCAGAGAGACCAGCGTGCCCCCTTTCAATGCAGAGAGACCAGCATGCCCCCTTTCAATGCAGAGAGACCAGCGTGCCCCCTTTCAATGCAGAGAGACCAGCGTGCCCCCTTTCAATGCAGAGAGACCAGCGTGCCCCCTTTCAATGCAGAGAGACCAGCGTGCCCCCTTTCAATGCAGAGAGACCAGCATGCCCCCATCAATCCAGAGAGACCAGCGTGCCCCCTTTCAATGCAGAGAGACCAGCGTGCCCCCTTTCAATGCACAGTGACCAGCGTGCCCCCTTTCAATGCAGAGAGACCAGTGTGCCCCCTTTCAACGCAGAGAGACCAGCATGCCCCCATCAATGCAGAGAGACCAGCATGCCCCCTTTCAATGCAGAGAGACCAGCATGCCCCCATCAATGCAGAGTGACCAGCGTGCCCCCTTTCAATGCAGAGTGACCAGCGTGCCCCCTTTCAATGCAGAGAGACCAGCGTGCCCCCTTTCAATGCAGAGAGACCAGCGTGCCCCCTTTCAATGCAGAGAGACCAGCGTGCCCCCTTTCAATGCAGAGAGACCAGTGTGCTCCCTTTCAGTGCAGAGAGACCAGCGTGCCCCCTTTCAATGCAGAGAGACCAGCATGCCGCCTCTCAATGCAGAGAGACCAGCATGCCCCCATCAATGCAGAGAGACCAGCGTGCCCCCTTTCAATGCAGAGAGACCAGCGTGCCCCCTTTCAATGCAGAGAGACCAGCGTGCCCCCTTTTAATGCAGAGAGACCAGCGTGCCCCCTTTCAATGCAGAGAGACCAGCATGCTGCCTTTCAATGCAGAGAGACCAGCATGCCCCCATCAATGCAGAGAGACCAGCGTGCCCCCTTTCAATGCAGAGAGACCAGCGTGCCCCCTTTCAATGCAGAGAGACCAGCGTGCCCCCTTTCAATGCAGATTGACCAGTGTGCCCCCTTTCAATGCGGATTGACCAGCGTGCCCCCTTTCAATGCAGAGAGACCAGCGTGCCCCCTTTCAGTGCAAAGTGACCAGTGTGCCCCCTTTCAATGCAGAGAGACCAGCATGCCCCCTTTCAATGCAGAGACACCAGCGTGCCCCCTTTCAATGCAGAGAGACCAGCGTGCCCCCCTTCAATGCAGAGAGACCAGCGTGCCCCCTTCTATGCAGAGAGACCAGCGTGCCCCCTTTCAATGCAGAGAGACCAGCGTGCCCCCTTCTATGCAGAGAGACCAGCGTGCCCCCCTTCTATGCAGAGAGACCAGCGTGCCCCCTTTCAATGCAGAGAGACCAGCGTGCCCCCTTCAATGCACAGTGACCAGCGTGCCCCCTTTCAATGCAGAGAGACCAGTGTGCCCCCTTTCAATGCAGAGAGACCAGCATGCCCCCATCAATGCAGAGAGACCAGCGTGCCCCCTTTCAATGCAGAGAGACCAGCATGCCCCCATCAATGCAGAGTGACCAGCATGCCCCCTTTCAATGCAGAGTGACCAGCGTGCCCCCTTTCAATGCAGAGAGACTAGCGTGCCCCCATCAATGCAGAGAGACCAGCGTGCCCCCTTTCAATGCAGAGAGACCAGCGTGCCCCCTTTCAATGCAGAGAGACCAGCATGCCCCCTTTCAATGCAGAGAGACCAGCATGCCCCCATCAATCCAGAGAGACCAGCGTGCCCCCTTTCAATGCAGAGAGACCAGCGTGCCCCCTTTCAATGCACAGTGACCAGCGTGCCCCCTTTCAATGCAGAGAGACCAGTGTGCCCCCTTTCAACGCAGAGAGACCAGCATGCCCCCATCAATGCAGAGAGACCAGCATGCCCCCTTTCAATGCAGAGAGACCAGCATGCCCCCATCAATGCAGAGTGACCAGCGTGCCCCCTTTCAATGCAGAGTGACCAGCGTGCCCCCTTTCAATGCAGAGAGACCAGCGTGCCCCCTTTCAATGCAGAGAGACCAGCGTGCCCCCTTTCAATGCAGAGAGACCAGCGTGCCCCCTTTCAATGCAGAGAGACCAGTGTGCTCCCTTTCAGTGCAGAGAGACCAGCGTGCCCCCTTTCAATGCAGAGAGACCAGCATGCCGCCTCTCAATGCAGAGAGACCAGCATGCCCCCATCAATGCAGAGAGACCAGCGTGCCCCCTTTCAATGCGGATTGACCAGCGTGCCCCCTTTCAATGCAGAGAGACCAGCGTGCCCCCTTTCAGTGCAAAGTGACCAGTGTGCCCCCTTTCAATGCAGAGAGACCAGCATGCCCCCTTTCAATGCAGAGAGACCAGCGTGCCCCCTTTCAATGCAGAGAGACCAGCGTGCCCCCTTTCAATGCAGAGAGACCAGCATGCCCCCTTTCAATGCAGAGAGACCAGCGTGCCCCCTTTCAATGCAGAGAGACCAGCGTGCCCCCTTTCAATGCAGAGAGACCAGCATGCCCCCTTTCAATGCAGAGAGACCAGCATGCCCCCATCAATCCAGAGAGACCAGCGTGCCCCCTTTCAATGCAGAGAGACCAGCGTGCCCCCTTTCAATGCACAGTGACCAGCGTGCCCCCTTTCAATGCAGAGAGACCAGTGTGCCCCCTTTCAACGCAGAGAGACCAGCATGCCCCCATCAATGCAGAGAGACCAGCATGCCCCCTTTCAATGCAGAGAGACCAGCATGCCCCCATCAATGCAGAGTGACCAGCGTGCCCCCTTTCAATGCAGAGTGACCAGCGTGCCCCCTTTCAATGCAGAGAGACCAGCGTGCCCCCTTTCAATGCAGAGAGACCAGCGTGCCCCCTTTCAATGCAGATTGACCAGTGTGCCCCCTTTCAATGCGGATTGACCAGCGTGCCCCCTTTCAATGCAGAGAGACCAGCGTGCCCCCTTTCAGTGCAAAGTGACCAGTGTGCCCCCTTTCAATGCAGAGAGACCAGCATGCCCCCTTTCAATGCAGAGAGACCAGCGTGCCCCCTTTCAATGCAGAGAGACCAGCGTGCCCCGTTTCAATGCAGAGAGACCAGCATGCCCCCTTTCAATGCAGAGAGACCAGCGTGCCCCCTTTCAATGCAGAGAGACCAGCGTGCCCCCTTTCAATGCACAGTTACCAGCGTGCCCCCTTTCAATGTAGAGAGACCAGCATGCCCCCTTTCAATGCAGAGAGACCAGCGTGCCCCCTTTCAATGCAGAGAGACCCGCATGCCCCCATCAATGCAGAGAGACCAGCGTCCCCCCTTTCAATGCAGAGAGACCAGCGTGCCCCCCCTTTCAATGCAGAGAGACCAGCATGCCCCCTTTCAATGCAGAGAGACCAGCGTGCCCCCCTTTCAATGCAGAGAGACCAGCATGCCCCCTTCAATGCAGAGATCAGCGTACATGCCCCCTTCAATGCAGAGATCAGCGTACATGCCCCCTTCAATGCAGAGATCAGCGTACATGCCCCCTTCAATGCAGTGACCAGCATACCATGCCCCCAATGCAGTGACCGGCATACATGCCCCCAATGCAGTGACCAGCTTACATGTCCCCAATGCAGTGACCAGCATACATGCCCCCAATGTAGTGACCAGCATACATGCCCCCAATGCAGAGATCAGCATGCGTGCCCCCAATGTAGTGACCGGCATACATGCCCCCAATGCAGAGATCAGCGTACGTGCCCCCAATGTAGTGACCAGCATACATGCCCCCAATGCAGTGACCAGCGTACACGCCCCCAATGCAGTGACCAGCATACATGCCCCCAATGCAGTGACCAGCGTGCCTGCCCCCAATGCAGTGACCAGCGTACATGCCCCCAATGCAGTGACCAGCATACATGCCCCCAATGTAGTGACCAGCATACATGCCCCAATGCAGAGATCAGCGTGCGTGCCCCCAATGTAGTGACCAGCATACATGCCCGCAATGCAGAGATCAGCGTGCGTGCCCCCAATGTAGTGACCAGCATACATGCCCCCAATGCAGAGATCAGCGTGCGTGCCCCCAATGCAAAGATCAGCGTGCGTGCCCCCAATGCAGTGACCAGTGTACATGCCCCCAATGCAGTGACCAGCATACATGCCCCCAATGCAGTGACCAGCATACATGCCCCCAATGCAGAGATCAGCATGCGTGCCCCCAATGTAGTGACCAGCATACATGCCCCCAATGCAGAGATCAGCGTGCGTGCCCCCAATGTAGTGACCAGCATACATGCCCCCAATGTAGTGACCAGCATACATGCCCCCAATGCAGAGATCAGCATGCGTGCCCCCAATGTAGTGACCAGCATACATGCCCGCAATGCAGAGATCAGCGTGCGTGCCCCCAAAGTAGTGACCAGCATACATTACCCCAATGCAGTGACCAGCATACCATGCCCCAAATGCAGTGACCAGCGTACATGCCCCCAATGCAGTGACCAGCATACATGCCCCCAATGCAGTGACCAGCATACCATTACCCCAATGCAGTGACCAGCATACATGCCCCCAATGCAGAGATCAGCGTGCGTGCCCCCTTCAATGCAGTGACCAGCGTACATGCCCCCAATGCAGTGACCAGCATACATGCCCCCAATGCAGTGACCGGCATACATGCCCCCAATGCAGTGACCGGCATACATGCCCCCAATGCAGTGACTAGCTTACATGTCCCCAATGCAGTGACCAGCATACACGCCCCCAATGCAGTGACCAGCATACATGCCCCCCATGCAGTGACCAGCATACATGCCCCCTTCAATGCAGTGACCAGCGTACATGCCCCCAATGCAGTGACCAGCATACATGCCCCCAATGCAGTGACCAGCGTGCCTGCCCCCAATGCAGTGACCAGCATACATGCCCCCAATGCAGTGACCAGCGTACATGCCCCCAATGCAGTGACCAGCATACATGCCCCCAATGCAGTGACCAGCGTACATGCCCCCAATGCAGTGACCAGCATACATGCCCCCAATGTAGTGACCAGCATACATGCCCCCAATGCAGTGACTAGCATACATGCCCACAATGCAGTGACCAGCATACGTGCTCCCAATGCAGTGACCAGCATACATGCCCCCTTCAATGCAGTGACCAGCATACATGCCCCCAATGCAGTGACTAGCATACATGCCCCCAATGCAGTGACCAGCATACATGCCCCCAATGCAGAGATCAGCGTGCGTGCCCCCAATGTAGTGACCAGCATACATGCCCCCAATGTAGTGACCAGCATACCATTGCCCCCAATGCAGTGACCAGCATACATGCCCCCAATGCAGAGATCAGCATGCGTGCCCCCCTTCAATGCAGTGACCAGTATACATGCCCCCAATGCAGTGACCAGCATACATGCCCCCAATGCAGTGACCAGTATACATGCCCCCAATGCAGAGACCAGCATACCATTGCCCCCAATGCAGTGACCAGCATACATGCCCCAAATGCAGAGATCAGCATGCGTGCCCCCCTTCAATGCAGTGACCAGTATACATGTCCCCAATGCAGTGACCAGCATACATGTCCCCAATGCAGTGACCAGCACTTACCTGGAGCAACAGGGGCGGCGAACGGCTTCTCCTCAGTCCCGGTGAATGACGGCGCGTCTTCTCCAGTCCTTCCACTCCTGCCTCCTCCTTGGCCAATGGCATGGGGTTTGCCTTGTGGCCAATCAGGAAGCGTGAATCGGATGCACTTCCTGATTGGCCTGGAGGAGGATCGGTGTGACAATAGCAAATTTTCATTCGCTATTGTCACACAATGGGTGGGCTCGGGACGCACTGCTCTGCACCCCGAGTCCACCCGTTGCATCGCCCAATTAGAGCCTCTGGCTATAATCAGGTGATGCCAAAAAAAAAATCCCCATTGAACTCCATGCGTCCGGCGCCCCTGCATACAGATTAGGGGGCCGGATGCATGGATGGGGGTGCGACGCCCCTGCACCCTCTGTACACTGGCCGCCACTGCTCCTCACCATCCTCATCTCCACCCCCATCCTCCTTCACTACACTCCTCACCATCCTCATCTCCACCCCCATCCTCCTCCACTACACTTCTCACAATCCTCATCTCCACCCCCATCCTCCTCCACTATATACCTCACCATCCTCATCTCCACCCCCATCCTCCTCCACTATACTCACCATCCTCATCTCCACCCCAATCCTCCACCACTACACTCCTCACCATCCTCATCTCCACCCCCATCCTCCTCCACTACACTCCTCACCATCCTCATCTCCACCCCCATCCTCCTCACCATCCTCATCTCCACCCCCATCCTCCTCCCCTACACTCCTCATCATCCTCATTTCCATCCTCCTCCACTATACTCCACCCTGTCCTCCTCTCCACCCCTCATGCTCCTCCACTACACTTTTCCCCATCCTCATCTCCACCCCCATTCTCCTTCACTACACTCCTCACCATCCTCATCTCCACCCCCATCCTCCTCCACTACACTCCTCACCATCCTCATCTCCACCCCTCATCCTCCTCCACTACACTCCTCACTAGCCTCATCTCCATCCCCATCCTCCTCGCCATCCTCATCTCCAACCCCATCCTCCTCCACTACACTCCTCACCATCCTCATCTCCATCCCCATCCTCCTTACCATCCTCATCTCCACCCCCATCCTCCTCCACTACACTCCTCACCATCCTCATCTCAACCCCCACCATCCTCACCACCCCCATCCTCCTCCACTACACTCCCCATCATCCTCATCTCCACTCCATCCTCCTCCACTACACTCCTCACTAGCCTCATCTCCATCCCCATCCTCCTCACCATCCTCATCTCCAACCCCCTCCTCCTCCACTACACTCCTCACCATCCTCATCTCCATCCCCATCCTCCTCACCATCCTCATCTCCACCCCTCACCATCCTCATCTCAACCCCCACCATCCTCACCACCCCCATCCTCCTCCACTACACTCCCCACCATCCTCATCTCCACCCCATCCTCCTCCACTACACACCTCACCATCCTCCTCTACACCCCCATCCTCCTCCACTACACGTCTCACCATCCTCATCTCCACCCCCATCCTCCTCCACTATACTCCTCACCATCCTCATCTCCACCCCCATCCTCCACCACTACACTCCTCACCATCCTCATCTCCACCCCCATCCTCCTTCACTACACTCCTCACCATCTTCATCTCCACCCCTCATCCTCCTCCACTATACTCCTCACCATGCTCATCTCCATCCCCATCCTCCTCACCATGCTCATCTCCACCCCCATCCTCCTCCACTACACTCCTCACCATCCTCATCTCCACCCCTCATCCTCCTCCACTACACTTCTCACCAGCCTCATCTCCATCCCCATCCTCCTCACCATCTTCAGCTCCAACCCCATCCTCCTCCACTACACTCCTCACCATCCTCATCTCCATCCCCATCCTCCTCACCATCCTCATCTCCACCCCATCCTCCTCCACTACACTCCTCACCATCCTCATCTCAACCCCCATCATCCTCACCACCCCCATCCTCCTCCACTACACACCTCACCACCCTCATCTCCATCCCCATCCTCCTCCACTACACTCCTCACCATCCTCATCTCCATCCCCATCCCCATCCTCCTCACCATCCTCATCTCCACCCCATCCTCCTCCACTACACTCCTCACCATCCTCCTCACCATCCTCATCTCCACCCCCATCCTCCTCCACTACACTCCCCACCATCCTCATCTCCACCCCCATCCTCCTCCACTACACTTCTCACCATCCTCATCTCCACCCCCATCCTCCTCCACTATACTCCTCACCATCCTCATCTCCACCCCCATCCTCCTCCACTACACTTCTCACAATCCTCATCTCCACCCCCATCCTCCTCCACTATATACCTCACCATCCTCATCTCCACCCCCATCCTCCTCCACTATACTCACCATCCTCATCTCCACCCCAATCCTCCACCACTACACTCCTCACCATCCTCATCTCCACCCCCATCCTCCTCCACTACACTCCTCACCATCCTCATCTCCACCCCCATCCTCCTCCCCTACACTCCTCATCATCCTCATTTCCATCCTCCTCCACTATACTCCACCCTGTCCTCCTCTCCACCCCTCATGCTCCTCCACTACACTTTTCCCCATCCTCATCTCCACCCCCATCCTCCTCAACTACACTCCTCATCATCCTCATCTCCACCCCATCCTCCTCCACTACACTACTCACCATTCTCATCTCCACCCCCCATCCTCCTCCACTATACTCCTCACCATCCTCATCTCCACCCCCATCCTCTTCCTCTACACTCCTCACTATCCTCATCTCCACCCCCCATCCTCCTCCACTACACTCCTCATCATCCTCATTTCCACCCCATCCTCCTCCACTACACTCCTCACCATCCTCATGTCCACCCCATCCTCCTCCACTACACTCTTCCACTCTTCACCATCCTCATCTCCACCCCCATCCTCCACTACACTCCTCACCATCCTCATCTCCACCCCATCCTCCTCACCATCCTCATCTCCACCCACATCCTCCTCCACTACACTTCTCACCATCCTCATCTCCACCCTGATCCTCCACCACTACACTCTTCACCATCCTCATCTCCACCCCCATCCTCCTCCACTACACTTCTCACCATCCTCATCTCCACCCCCATCCTCCTCCACTACACTCTTCACCATCCTCATCTCTACCCCCATCCTCCACTACACTCCTCACCAGCCCCATCCTCCTCACCACCCTCATCTCCACCCCCATCCTCCTCACCATCCTCATCTCCACCCCCATCCTCCTCCACTACACTCCTCACCATCCTCATCTCCAGCCCCATCCTCCTCCACTATACTCCTCACCATCCTCATCTCCACCCCCATCCTCCTCCACTACACTCCTCACCATCCTCATCTCCACCCCGTTCCTCCTCACCGTCCTCATTTCCACCCCCATCCTCCTCCACTACACTCCTCACCAACCTCATCTCCACCCCCATCCTCCTCAACTACACTGCTCACCATCCTCATCTCCACCCCCATCCTCCTCACCATCCTCATCTCCACCCCTATCCTCATCCACTACACTCCTCACCATCCTCATCTCCACCCCCATCCTCTTCACCATCCTCCTCACCACCCCCATCCTCCTCAACTACACTTCTCACCATCCTCATCTCCACCCCCATCCTCCTCCACTAAACTCCTCATCATCCTCATCTCCACCCGCATCCTCCTCCACTACACTCCTCAGCATCCTCATCTCCATCCCCATCCTCCTCACCATCCTCATCTCCACCCCCATCCCCCTCCACTACACTCCTCATCATCCTCATCTCCACCCCATCCTCCTCCACTACACTCACCATCCTCATCTCCACCCCCATCCTCCTCACCATGCTCATCTCCACCCCCATCCTCCTCACCATCCTCACCATCCTCATCTCCTTACTTGTCCCTAAAGGTGACCTTTGGCTGTCTTCATTTTCCATAGAGGTGACAACAGGCTCAAATCCATGTCCATAGAGGTGACCCCTGGCTGCCATACTTCTCCCTAGAGGTGACCCCTGGCTGCAATACTTTTCCATAGAGATGACTCCCAGGAGCCATACTTGTCCATAGATGTGACAACAGAGGTGGTCCCTGGCTGCCACATTTTTCCCTAGAGGAGACCCCATGCTGACATACTTGTCCCTAGAGGTGACCCTAGGCTGCCAAACTTATCCCTAGAGGTGACCCCTGGCTGCCATACTTGTCCCTAGAGGTGGCCCCTGGCTGCAATACTAGTCCTTAGGGGTGGCCCCTGGCTGCAATACTAGTCCTTAGGGGTGGCCACTGGCTGCCATACTTGTCCCTAGAGGTGGCCCCTGACTGCCATAGTTGTCCATACAGGTGACCCCTGGCTGCTACACTTCTCCCTAAAGGTGACCCCTGGCTGCCATATTTGTCCATAGAGGTGACCCCTGTCTGCCATACTTTTCCATAGAGGTGACCCCTGGCTTCCTTCATTGTCCATAGAGGTGGCCCCTGGCTGCCATACTTGTCCATAGAGGTGGCTCCTGGCTGCCATACTTGTCCATAGAGGTGACCCCTGGCTGCCATAGTTGTCCATAGAGGTGACCGCTGGCTGCCATACTTGTCCATAGAGGTGACCCCTGGCAGCCATACTTGTCCCTAAAAGTGACTCTTGGCTGTCTTAATTGTCCATAGAGGTGGCCCTTGGCTGCCATACTTGTCCATAGAGGTGACCCCTGGCAGCGAAACTTGTCCATAGAGGTGACCCCTGGCTTCCTTCATTGTCCATAGAGGTGGCCCCTGGCTGCCATAGTTGTCCATAGAGGTGACCCCTGGCTGCCATAGTTGTCCATAGAGGTGACCCCTGGCTGCCTTCATTCTCCATAGAGGTGGCCCCTGGCTGCCATACTTGTCCATAGAGGTGACCCCTGGCTGCCTTCATTCTCCATAGAGGTGGCCCCTGGCTGCCATACTTGTCCATAGAGGTGACCCCTGGCTGCCATAGCTGTCCATAGAGGTGACCGCTGGCTGCCATACTTGTCCATAGAGGTGACCCCTGGCAGCAATACTTGTCCATAGAGGTGACCCCTGGCAGCCATACTTGTCCCTAAAAGTGACCCTTGGCTGTCTTAATTGTCCATAGAGGTGACCCCTGGCTGCCTTCATTTTCCATAGAGGTGGCCCCTGGCAGCCATGCTTGTCCATAGAGGTGGCCCCTGGCTGCAATACTTGTCCATAGAGGTAACCCCTTGGGTGCCATATTTGTCCACAGAGGTGGCCCCCAGCAGCCACATACTTGTCCATAGAGGTGGCTCCTGGCTGCCATACATGTCCATATAGGTAATCCTTTGGCTGCAATACTTCCCCCTAGAGGTGACCCCCAGGAGCCATACTTGTCTATAGAAGTGACAATAGAGGTGGCCCCTGGCTGCCATACCTAATTCTAGAAGTGACCCCTTGCTGCTATACTTGTCCCTAGAGGTGATCCCCGACTGCCATACTTGTCCATAGAGGTAGCTCCTGGCTGCCAAACTTTTCCCTAGAGGTGACCCCCTGGCAGCCATACATGTGCATAGAGGTGACCCCTGGCTGTCATTCTTGTCCCTAGAGGTGACCCCATGCTGACATACTTGTCCCTAGAGGTGACCCTAGGCTGCCAAACTTATCCATAGAGGTGACCCCTGGCTGCCATACTTGTCCCTAGAGGTGGCCCCTGGCTGCAATACTAGTCCTTAGGGGTGGCCCCTGGCTGCAATACTAGTCCTTAGGGGTGGCCCCTGGCTGCAATACTAGTCCTTAGGGGTGGCCACTGGCTTCCATACTTGTCCCTAGAGGTGGCCCCTGACTGCCATAGTTGTCCATACAGGTGACCCCTGGCTGCTACACCTCTCCCTAAAGGTGACCCCTGGCTGCAATACTTGTCCATAGAGATGGCCCTTGGCTGCCATACTTGTCCCTAGAGTTGACCCTTGACTGCCATACTTGTCCATAAAGTTGACCCCTGGCTGCCATACTTGACACTCACTAAAGGTGACCCCTAGATGCCATACTTATCCCTAGAGGTGACCCCTTGCTTTCATACTTGTCCCTAGAGGTGACCTCTGGCAGCAATACTTGTCCAAAGAACTGACCCCTGGCTGCCATACTTGACCCTAGAGGTGGCCCCTGGCTGCCATACTTTTTCAAAGAGGTGACCCCTGGCTGCCATACTTGTCCATAGAGGTAACCCCTTGGCTGCCATATTTGTCCATAGAGGTGGCCCCCAGCAGCCATACTTGTCCATAGAGGTGGCCCCCAGCAGCCATACTTGTCCATAGAGGTGACCCCTGGCAGCAATACTTGTCCATAGAAGTAACCCCTTGGGTGCCATATTTGTCCACAGAGGTGGCCCCCGGCAGCCACGTACTTGTCCATAGAAGTGACCCCTGGCTGCCATACTTGTCCCTAGAGGTGGCCCCTGGCTGCCATACATGTATGGACATACTTCCCCCTAGAGGTGACCCCCAGGAGCCATACTTGTCTATAGAAGTGACAATAGAGATGGCCCCTGGCTGCCATATTTGTCCCTAGAGGTGACCCCTGGCTGCCATACTTGTCCCTAGAGGTGACCACTGGCTGCCATACTTGTCCATAGAGATCACTCCTGGCTGCCATATTTGTCCATAGAGGTAACCCCTTGGCTGCCATACTTGTCCTTAGAGGTGGCCCCTGACTGCCATACTTACATAGTTACATAGTTACATAGTAGGTGTGGTTGAATAAAGACAATAGCCCATCCAGTTCCCCCTGTGTAGGTGTGTGTGGCTGTAATCATCTCTCATACCCCTGAATGTTCTGATCCTTGAGATGTAAGTCTAAGAGTCTTTTGAAAGCCACCATACTTCCCGCAGTAACCACCTCTTGTGGTAGAGAATTCCACAATCTTGTAGCCCTAACAGTAATGAACCCCCTGCGTTGCCTGAGGTCAAAACGCTTCTCCTCTAATCGCATTGTATGCCCCGAGTCCTGATGCAATCCTTGCGACTGAATAGCCTTTTTTCTAAGCTGAGATCCCCATTGAGATATTTATAAATCGCTATCATGTCCCCTCTCAGGCGTCTCTTCTCCAGGGAGAAAAAATCAAGCGATTGCAGACGCTCTTCATAATTAAGGTCCTCCAATCCCCTAATTAGTTTAGTTGCCCTTCTCTGGACTCTCTCCAGCTCCAACACATCCCTCCTGAGGACCGGCGACCAGAACTGGACAGAATACTCCAGATGGGGTTGGAACAGAGTTTTATAAAGTGGAAGGATTATAGTCTTATCTCTGGAATACATCCCTTTCTTTATGCATGCTAATATTCTGCTGGCTTTGGCAGCTGCCGCTTGACATTGCATGCTATTGCCTAATCTATCATCAACCAAGACTCCCAGATCTTTCTCCATTTTTGATTCCCCCAAGGGTTCCCCTCCTAACGTGTATTGTGCTTTTATGTTTTTAGTCCCCAAGTGCAAAACCTTACACTTCTCCACATTAAACCTCATTTGCCATGTCGTTGCCCACTCTGTTATTTTGTCCAGGTAATTCTGTAGGATATCTGCTTCATGCTGTGCAGTTATTGCCCTGGCCAATGTTGTGTCATCTGCAAAAACTGATATCGAACTACTGATCCCGTCCTCAATGTTGTTTATGAATAAATTGAACAAGGTTGGTCCCAGGACTGAGCCCTGGGGCACTCCGCTTACCACCTCAGACCAGTCTGAGTATGCGCGATTTATTACCGCCCTTTGGACACGACCTTTTAGCCAGTTTTCTATCCAAGAGCAAACCCTGCTGTCGATGCCTGCAGACCTTATTTTATAAATTAAGCACTTGTGGGGAACTGTATCAAACGCCTTAGCAAAATCCAGGTACACCACATCCATTGGTCTCCCCCTATCTAGCTCACCTCCTCGTAGAATGTTAAGAGATTGGTTTGACAAGAACGCCCATTTGTAAACCCGTGCTAATTACTGCTGATGATGTTGTTGTCTTTAGAAAACTCTACGATATAGTCCCTTATCATCCCCTCCAGAAGTTTACATACAATCGATGTCAGACTGACAAGACTATAATTTCCCGGGATATGCCTCTGGCCCTTTTTTGAATATCGGTATCACGTTAGCTTTCCTACAACCCCCTGGTACATCTCCTGTCCTAATACTGTCAGCAAAGATCAGGAACAGTGGTCTAGATATAACCTTACTGAGTTCCTTGAGTACTCTCGGATGTACGCCATCTGGGCCTGGTGATTTATTTGTGTTAAGTTTATCCAGCCTTTCCCTGATTTCACCCTCTGTTAGCCATAGTGGCAAGTCCTGTGTATTACTACTAACCATACAGTCATGGTCAGTGTACCCCATACAGTCATGGTCAGTGTACCCCATACAGTCATGGTCAGTGTACCCCTCCTTTTCTTGTGTAAAGACTGAGGAGAAAAAAGCATTAAGCCCGGTTGCCTTTTCAGTGTCCTCTGTAACCATCCTCCCATCATCGTTAATTATGTGTGCAATATGCTCTGCCCTAGTTTTTTTGCTGTTGATATATTTAAAGAATTTCTTAGGGTTCTTTTTACTATCCTCCGCTATTTGTCTCTCAAAGTTGATTTTATCCATTTTGATTTTGTATTTACTTTTCTTATTTGCCTCCTTGTATTGCTCGAAAGCCGATACTGTGCCCTCTGATTTATATTTCTTGAAGGCCATTTTTTTCCCTAATAAGTTTTTTACTTGTGCATAGAGGTGGCGCCTTGTTGCCTTACTTGTCCCTAGAACTGACTGACCCCTGGCTGCCATACTTCTCCACAGAGGTAACCCCTTGGCTACCATACTTGTCAATAGAGGTAACCCCTGGCAGCCATAATTGTCCCTAGAGGTTGCCCCCGGCAGCCATACTTGTCCATAGAGGTGCCTCCAGCAGCCATACTTATCCATAGAGGTGGCCCCTGGCTACCATTGTTGACTACAGTGGTGACCCCTGGCTGCCATACTTGTCCCTAGAACTGACCTCTGGCTGCCATACTTGTCCATAGAGGTGGCCCTGACTGCTATACCTGTCCATAGAGGTAACCCCTGGCTGCCATACTTGTCCCTAGAACTGACCCCTGGCTGCCATACTTGACTCTAGAGGTGACCCCTGGCTGCTATACCTGTCCATAGAGGTAACCCCTGGCTGCCATACTTGTTCATAGAGGTGGCCCCTTGGTGCCATACTTGTCCATTGAGGTGGCCCCTGGCTGCCATACTTTTCCATAGAGGTGACCCCTGGCTGCCTTATTTTGTGGCTGTTAATTCTTTTTCTCAATAATAAGATGCGTGGTCCTGCTATCTGCTCTGACAGTTGGTCCTCCACATTTCTCCTATCTGTATAAATGATCTACTGAAAATTCTTACAAATGTCACACATTTAGTCTAGTTTGTATCATAAGGTCTTTATCACATTCACCCCAGACTGAGGACACCAATGACCAAAAGAGGAGTCAGATTTGGATTTTTATTGCACATCATCCATATTACAATACATTCCTTGGTGAGACAACAACCATGGGGTAGATACCTAGTACTGTTCACTGACACCACATGATGGTTTTGAATGTAGAAGTTTAATAGTGAGACTCTATGGGAGGTACATTCAGCACACCATAGATATCAGTTCAGTGTCCCGGGTCAGTGCTTTGGCCATATCAGTGTTGAGCCACCTCTGCTGCAATGGCAGGAGGCTGAACGGAGAGGCCTGGAGGTACCGGTGCATTGGTAATGAGGCTTACCCTCGGGAAGTAGCTGGCACATTATTGAATGCTGGGAATGTCAATGTGATATAGAAGAACTCCGACATCATGAACACAAGGGAAAGATTGGGGTGGGATGTTCTGGACAGGAAGAAATAAGAGACTAATTCTAGAATATCTGGTTACGTGATTGGGTGTAGACTGGAGAGCTCTTATCTAGATAAGATTGGGCCAGGTCACACTTTGGCAGTTTAGGCAAGCTGCGTTTATTAGACGGGTTTTTATACACATTTCAAATGTAACCCGGATTCTAATTAAAACACATCAAAGATGCTGCAAGCAGGACAGGTTTTTTTGCACCTGAAACGCACCACCAATGTGATGGAACCTCGGATGATTGCTCTGTTCTCATGAAATCAACTCTTTTCACACGGAAGAAGTCATTTACTAAGATTCGAACTACAATGACTTATCTTCTTCCCCAATCCAACTTCCAAGTAACATCGAATCTCTTCACAAGAACATTCCTCACCTTGGGATACCGGGAGGAATGAAAGGCAATGGAAAGATTAGTAATTGTGAACATCCACAAGTGTACACATGGAAGAGGACGCCATGGTGGACAGTCATCAGATCTTCTTCTGGTCTTTTAGTTTATTCTTGGGGTAAATAAAGCAGAGCGGGGTGATGGCGTGAGTCGAGATGGGGCAAAGCAGCAGTGGATACTAAGTGAGCTCCAAAACACGAAGGATCTGTGCCAAGGCTCCACCATTACATGTTGTTCAACTCCACCAAGGTCTGGTCCAGTGTCTGCTGAATAGTAATCTGTTCCTCTTTAGCTGCTGCAAGGGTCTCTGCAGACACAAAATGGCAAGATCAGATGAGAGAGGACTCCACTTACGTCTACACATTACCACATCAGAAACACGGTCATCAACTTCAGTGTCATGTAATCAGGTGCATCCTTACATCATGAGTCATGTGATCAGGTGTCCTAATATCTTCCCCTCATTGTGGTTTCCAGTATGGAGTTCGCCTTTCTACAATGTCCCTTAGGGGTTTCACTATGATTTTTTTCCTATAGTATTCCCTCTCTGCGATTTTTTCACTATGGGGTTCCCTCGCTGCAGTTTCCTTTATTGGCTCTCTCTATCATTTCACCTATGAGGTTCTCTTTCTGCAATTTCCATTAAGGGGCTCTTTCCCTTTGGGGGTTCCTTAAGGGGTTTCCCCCTCTCCCCTCTGTGATTTCCTCTATAGGGTTCCCTCTCTGCCGTTCTCCTGTGGGGTTCCTTCTCTTTGATTTCCCAGATGGGGTCTGTGGCAAACACAGTCACTGTATATTGTCCTTCGTGTATGCATTATGTTTATTGCATGTGTATACCTTTAAGAACCAAGGGTTTGTAGTGTGGTTTGTGTTGAGAGAGTGAGAACTCTTTCACTTGGGACTATCATATGTCTGAGCAGTGTCCCTCAGGAGATGTGTGGGGATGTATTGCAGATGGCTAGAAAATGGTAGAAATGTTTCATAGACCCATGCCAGTGGGGTGGGGTTTTTTATTGTGAATACCTGCATTCCATTGTCCTATTGTTCCTGTCTGCCTTGTAAGCTTATTATGGGATGTGTGTTTGTGTAGATCTCTTGTGTTTTCAATAAACAAGGCATTCTAGTTTTGACTCCCAGCCTATGTGTCATCTAGTTCTTGGGAGGGAAGGATGGTATAACGCTACCTGGATTGTTGCATGCTGTACCTGCCTATTTGGATTATTACCTGTTTTCCTGTCTATCAGCGGAGACCCTGTAGATTAAACTACTTCTCTGCTTCAGGGTCACCCCTCTGCCTTTGTCCTGTGGGGTTCCATCTCTTTGATTTCCCTGATGGGGTACCCTCTCTGCCTTTCCCCTGTGGGGTTCTTTCACTTTGAATTCTTCTATGGGGTGCCCTGTCTGCCTTTCTCCTGTGGGGTTCCTTCACTGTGATTTCCCAGATGGGGTTCCCTCTCTGCTATTCTCCTTTAGCGTTCCCTCTCTGTGATTTTCCTGATGGGGTTCCCTCTTGCCTTTCTCCTGTGGGGTTCCTTCTCTGTGACTCTCTGCCATTACACCTATGTTGTTCACTCTCTGTAATATCCTCTATGGGGTTCCTTATAATTTCCCTATAGGGTTCTATTTTAGCTTTTTTTACTATGGTGTTTTTCTCAGCGAATTTCTGCATGGGGTTCCCTGGGGAAGATTTCTTTTATAGACCCCTTTTCTGTGATTTCCCCTATGCTGTACCACTTGTAATTTTCCATATGTGGTTCTCTCTTAGGGATTTCCCACTATAGTTTCCTCTATGAGGTTTCCTTTCTCCATGATTTTCCCTATGGAGTCCCCTCTCTGCAATATTCTCCAATGGGTTCCCTCTTTTTGATTTTTTTCTATGAAGTTATCTCTCTGTGGTTTCTCCTCTTGGGTTCCCTATCTGTGATTTCCCCAATGGGGTTCCTACTCTGATTTCCCAGATGGTATTCCCTCTCTGCCTTTCTCCTGCGGGGTGCCTTCTCTGTATTTTCAAAATGGGGTTCCCTCTCTGCCTTTCTCTCATGGGGTTCCTTCCCTGTGATTTCCCCAATGGGGTTCCCTCTCTGCCTTTTGCCTATGAGGTTCCTTCTCTGTGATGTTCCCCATGGGGTTCCATCTGTGACTTTCTCTCATGGAGTTCCTTCTCTGTGACTCTCTGGACTTTCTGTGATTTCCCAGATGGGGTTCCCCTCCCTGCCTTTTCCCTGTGGGGTTCCTTCTCAATGATTTCGCCAATGGGGTTCCCTCTCTGCCTTTCTCCTGTGGGTTTCCTTCTGTGCAATTTCCCTATGGGGTTCCCTCTCTGCTGTTTTCCTGTGGGGCTTTTTCACTGTGATTTCCCCGATTGGGTTCCCTCTCTGCTTTTCTTTTGTGGTGTTCCTTCTCTGATTTTCCCGTTGGGGTTCTCTCTCTGCCTTTCTCCTGTGGTGTTCTTTCACTGTCATTTCCCAGATGGGGTTCCCTCTCTGCTTTTCTTTCATGGGGTTTCTTCTCTCTGATTTTCCACATGGGGTTCCCCCTCTGCCTTTATCTTGTAGGGTTCCTTCTCTGTGACTATCTGTGATTTTCCCTATAGGGTTCCTTCTCTGCCTTTCTCCTGTGAGGTTCCTTCACTCTGAATTTATGTGATTTACCTGTGTGGTTTTTCCTGATGGGGATCCCTCTCTGTCTTTCTCGCATATGGTTCTTTCTCTGTGACTTCCCTTATTGGGGTTACCTCTCTGACCGTAAGGTTCATTCTCTGTTATTATTTATTTCAGGTACTTATATAGCGCTGCCAATTTATGCAGCGCTTTACATATACATTGTACATTTACATTGTACATGCCCTCAAGGAGCTTACAATCTAAGGTCCCTAACTCACATACATACACAGTAGGGCCAATGTTTTTTTTTTTTATACAGGATCCAATTAACCTACCAGCATGTCTTTGGAGTGTGGGAGGAAACCGGAGTACCCAGAGGAAACCCACGCAGGCACAGGGAGAACATGCAAACTCCAGGCAGGTAGTGTCGTTGGGATTCGAACCAGCGACTCTCTTGCTGCCTGTTACTCTCTGCGATTTAACCTATTTGGTTCTCTCTTTGTAATATCCTCTATGGGGTTCCTTAGGAGTTCTCAATGGGGTGCTCTCTTTGCATTTTATACTATGGTGTTCTCTGTTATCTTCTCCATGGGGTTCCCTCTCTGCGATTTCTTTTTTTCCTGTAATTTCTCGTGTGCTGTACCCTCTCTGTCATTTTCCCTATGTGGTTCTCTCTTTGTAAATTCCACTATGGGGTTCACTTATTGTGATTTCCCCTCTGGGGCTCCCTATTTGTGATTTCCCCTATGGTGTTTCCCACTATGGTTTCCTCTATGAGGACCCCTCTCTCCATGATTTCCCCTATGGAGTCCCCTCCCCTGCAATATCCTCTAATGGGTTCCCTCTCTTTGATTTTTTTCTGGTTACCTCTCTGTGGTTTCTCCTCTTGGGATCCCTATTTGTGATTTCCTCTAAGTGATTTCTTATCTGCGATTGACTCTGGGGGGCTTCCTTCTCTGTTGTTTCCCCTACCGGGTTGCTCACCATGGTTCCCCTTATAGGGTTTCCCCTTTAACGACTTCCGCAATGGGTTTCCATCTCTTCAGCATCCCCCATGTGGTTCCCTCTCTGTGATTCCCTCCATGGGTTTTTATAGGGTTTCCTCTGTGCAATTTTCCACAATGGGATACCCTTTTTGTGACTTCCACTATGCGATTCCCTCTTTGTAATTTTCCCTATGGGGTTTCCTCCATGAGATTTTCAATGTATGGATCCTGTTTGCGATTTCCCCTATGGGGTTCCTTCACTGTGATTTCATCTCTAGGGATTCCTGCCTGAGTTTTCTCCTATAGGCTTCTTTCACTGTGGTTTCCCATATAGGGGTTCCTTCATTGTGATTCCATCTATAGGGATTCCTCTTACAGATTTCTTCTATGGGGTTCCCTCTTTATTCTGTTTGATTATCCTCCCCTGAAGATCCAACTGAAGCCTTCCATAGGATCGGGCTATATTATTACTCTATTTGTAGGGCACCTATTACATGGATTGTCTATATATCAACTTTCTGTTGGTATCATTCTATGTTATAAAGGTCAAACCCCAGTCATGTTCAGATACTGCAGCGTCTTTTGCATTATTGCAATATTCCAATCTTCAGTTACCTTCTGAATATGTATTTGTCCCATTCCTCCCTCCATGGCTCGGAATACCACAAAGAGAGAGATTCCTTCTCACAGTGGGAGTACCAGCATTGGTCTGTGCTGATGATGGTCATTGGATGGGAGAACACAGGGGAGGACTAAACAGGCAGCCAGAATATGATGGAGCTATAGCCAGAAAGAGGGACTCACCTCAATGAAGGATAAATGTGGCCAAGAAATGGACACCCCCAAGAAGTTAATTACTGATGAAAACATAATTTATCTATATATTTATTGGTGTCCACAAATTCTTCCGTATGTTCTCCAGCAATAGTAGTAAGAACCAGGGACACACATGGTAGTCTCCTCCAGCTCATGGCCTTCACCTTGGGACTTTCCCCCATCTTCTATGTATATATCTGAACACCACCTCTAACTCACCACTGGAGCCTTTTTCCTTCACTGACTTAAAATGTACCCAAGGAGAGGGAAAAATGTTACCAACTGCAGACAATAAGGAGACCCTCACTGAAGGATGATGTCCAAAAGATATATCTTATGTCTCAGGGACTCTGGTGGTGATGTTCTGAGTTCCAGGGTCTGCAGACCTACCATGGTCCCCCAAAACTCCAAGGTGTGTGGAACAGGGCCAGGAACTTTGGTAACGTGACCTTCCACTGCATTTCCCAAGATATACAAGCCAGTAGCCAACCAGATTGCAGCCCTAACCAACACATCACTTTTGGGTGGATTTAAACTTTCAATCCTGGCTGTGCAATTTGTATTTTTTACTTTTTATATTAGTATTATATATTTTATTCTTTACATCGACCCATATCACCCCCATCAAATTCCTCATTATCTTTCTATCTGTCTGTTTGTTGAGATGAGTTCCCTAATAGCCATACTGAGAGTTTAAGCTTTTGTAAGGCCTCTTGCAGAGCACGGTGTCCATGGACAATCTGTTCTGCATCATCTACCAGAACCTGTAGAGAAGGCTTCAGAGTTCGGTGTCAGGGTCGGTACAAAGAGTTCTGACTGTCTTATCTGCTGGCCAACCCAATGGGGAGCTTGTCATTTATTAAGGTTTTTGGAAAAGGGGGGGGGGCACTTTTATAGAAGGGCCCATCTCTCATTGAACTCACCTAAGGGGAGGTTCCCCTCATGACCCCTTGTGAAGGCTGTGGGCATGAAAAGTCCAGGGTCAGAGAGCTGGAGCAAAGTAACCCTCCAACCTCCTGATTGATGGATGATGTGCAGAGTCCCAGCACACCCATTCAGTGACTGCTAGCTGAGCAGCTGTAGACGTCTGTCTGTTCCTTCACCTCTTGTCCTACATTCCTACCAATGTGTAATAAATAGTTCAGAACTTCGTTCAGGAGCAGACGCACATTCATTGACAAGTGATACACCCGGGGGCGAGGGATGTCTAAGGGGGATCCTACTTGTAATCTCAAGGTCCCTTTAGGTAATAGAAGAAAAGGTTTAAGGAAAGTAGTACTAACTCCGATCTAGAGGGGCTCAAGATCCTCGTTACTCTGGTTCTACAGCATAGGGATGATCGAACTTTTGAAAAGTTCGGTTCGACCATAACACCCGAACTTCCCGAAAGTTCGGCCCGGATTTCAGAACCCCATTGAAATCAATGGGACCCGAACTTCGGTAATAAAAAAAAAACAATTTTGAAGCCCTAAAACCCAATAAATGCCCCTAAAAAGTGCCTAGGGTTCTGGGTCATGCCCCAGGGACTATTAATCACACAAAAAAAGTTCTTAAAAATTGTCATTTTTGATAGAGAGCCAATTATTGAAAACATTTTTAAAAAAATGAGATTTTTTGATTTTGACTTTGGATTTAGTGTCTGGGGGGGTCTAAAAGTGTTCCTGTGAAGTTAGGGTTTGTAGCATGTCCAGAACCAGAAAAAAAAGGTTGTTTGTATTAAAATTAATATAGAACAGGGATATGGCTCCGCTATTTTCACACCTTGCCGGTTTAGTAGCAAGGGTTTTTTTGGGCATTTTTTGGGGTCTTTTGAGGCAGGCAAAACATCTGAACTTGTGTATAGGGGTATATATACACACATACTTATATGTATATATACACCTGGACATATATAGGTGTGATAGTAGCAGAAATCTATGCTTGCGCTAATGAAATAATTAACACCAATATGGCTCCGCTCCTAACACACCTATATATGTGTAAGTGTAAAAATACATATAAGTATGTGTGTATATATACCCCTATACACAAGTTCAGATGTCATGCCTGCCTCCAAAGACCCCAAAAAAATGCCCAAAAAAAAAAGCCTGCAATAACACACCTGGGCGTTTTTTTTTGGCGCAGGCGTTTTTTTGGCCATTTTTTTGGGGTCTTTGGAGGCAGGCAAAACATCTGAACTTGTGTATAGGGGTATATATATACACACATACTTATATGTTTTTATACACTTACACATATATAGGTGTGATAGGAGCGGAGCCATATTGGTGTTAATTATTTAATTAGCGCAAGCATAGTGTTCTGCTACTTTCACACCTATATATGTGTAGGTGTGTACATATACCCCTATACACAAGTTCAGATGTCATGCCTGCCTCCAAAGACCCCAAAAAAATGCCCAAAAAAAAAAGCCTGCAATAACACACCTGGACGTTTTTTTTTTGGCGCAGGCGTTTTTATGGCCATTTTTTTGGGGTCTTTGGAGGCAGGCAAAACATCTGAACTTGTGTATAGGGGTATATATACACACATACTTATATGTATTTTTACACTTACACATATATAGGTGTGATAGGAGCGGAGCCATATTGGTGTTAATTATTTAATTAGCGCAAGCATAGATTTCTGCTACTATCACACCTATATATGTCTAGGTGTATATATACATATAAGTATGTGTGTATATATACCCCTATACACAAGTTCAGATGTCATGCCTGACTCCAAACTTGTCCTCAAAAAAGCCCTACAAACGCCTGCAGCAAAAAGCAGGCTGACAGGCGAGAAGCCATATCGCTGTTCTGTAAGTGACCTAATAGAAACAAACTTGTTTCTATTGCGGTCACCCTGACATGGAAGGGTTTGGTCACCCTGCAATAGCAGTCACTGTCAGTTCACCCTACACTACATTACGGTCACCCTGATATGGAAGGGTTTGGTCACCCTGCAATAGCAGTCAGAGTCAGTTCACCCTACACTACATTACGGTCACCCTGGCACTTAACACTTCCCCTACAGAAACTAAATTTTTGCATCTAACTAAAGTGGAAAAAAGCACCCTAACTACACTAGATATCCCTTTCCTCACACTAATAATTGCTAAATGACACTTTTGAAGCAGAAGTAACAGAACTGCTTTCATTCTCTTCCATGTCCCTGTATTACAATGCTAGGAATTTGGCGGGGGCTATCTTATATACTGGGGGGGCATATTCACTAATTATTGGCCTATGGACTCCCTAGTCACTCCAATCACATTCCTAGCATTCTCCTGCCCCCTCAATTGGCTTTTACTAATGGTTCTGGTCCAATCATGGGCTTTTAAAGCCCAGTTCCTGTCCCATTGCATTTTGGTCGGTTCTGGTCGCCGAATTCCGAACTTTTTCAGCAAAAAGTTCGGAATTCGGCCGAACCTCGAACAGCCAATGTTCGGGTCGAACCGATGGTCGACCCGAACCGTTCGATCATCCCTAATGAGGAGGTGCAAGTTCTGTCTGGAGAGCACGACCCCACCCCCACCCCCCCCCCCCATAATATATCTACCGATCCCACTACAGCCTGCTCAACATCTCACGTGTACGTCCAGCTGGCTCTATGTTCAGAAGAACATGTGACTCAATCCTTTATGAATTTGTTCCCCAACATGTAATCCATATGAGAAGCCATTGTAAAACAATATCACCTCTTCCCCAGGACCCCTCTCCCCACCAGAATGAACCCCTTCATATTGTCATCAGGACTGCTACGTGAACAGAAGAAGACAGAGAAACAGAGAAAGAAAACAGGAAGCAGAAGAAGAGCAAAGAAATGGTTTATTGATCAGCAGAGATGTATGTGGGTTGGGAGTAAAGTGGTCAGAGGTCGGGCCACCACACTCCATGTAGATCCAGCATACTCCATGCACATCACACATCGGAAGATTGTTCATAATATACACCACACACATCGAGATGGGCTCAGGGCTATGTACAACACACGAAGAACCGCTGAGAAGGAGCCTCAGCCATGGTCTATACACATTATACAGACTTCTGCCTGGAGGAGGAACGTTCCATGGCAGGGAAGAGACTCAGACAAGCAAGAAATAAAAGATACAACATTAAGAGAAATAAAGAGGGAGAAGTCACTGAGAAAGAAGGAGGCAGGAGAGATTCTCGGTAAAGATGGAGGCCTCCGGAGAAATGCGTGAAAAGGACAGAGGTGCCATGGTGGACAGCAGAGGAGGCCACAGGAAAGGATGGTGGTGCAATGGCTTGGTACGAGGATGTGATGGCAGGAGGGTGACGGAAGGAATTAGGGCTTAAAGGGAGGTGATGTCATTAAGGGCATTGTCCAACTCCTCACTGATGGCCTTGTACTTCATCTTCTGGGCATAGACCTCATCTGTGGGGCACAACGCCAAAGGACAAACCACATGGGGGAGGGGGAGCCAATAATAAAACGTGTGTTAGATGGTACAAAGGGGGACACAGAGGGAGCAAGCCAAGACAATGAGGGGACAAGGGCAGAAAAAAAAAGCATGCAGATAAGTGAGGATGGAAAAAAAGACCAACTGAAATAAAGGAAAAGTCATACAACTCATAAAATGAAGGATGAATCAACTGACCAAAACCACTGGTGGGGGGGGCGACGCCTACCAAATGTTGAGTAGGGGGGAGCACCAATGAGGGGTCAAATAGCAGTACCTTATATCTCTGACACCACAGTGATGGAATTTCCCCCCAGTAGTTTGTGTCTCTGCCCCTCCCACAATGATGACATTTCCTGCAATAGTTTGTGTCTCTGCCCCTCCCACAATGATGAGATTACCTGCAGTAGTTTGTGTCTCTGCCCCTCCCACAATGAGGAGATTTCCTGCAGTATTTTGTGTCTCTGTCCCTCCCACAATGGTGAGATTTCCTGCAGTAGTTTGTCTCTGCCCCTCCCACAATGGGGAGATTTTCTGCAGTTGTTTGTCTCTGCCCCTCCCACAACGATGAGACTTCCTGCATTAGTTTGTGTCTTTGCCCCTCCCACAATGGGGAGATTTCCTGCAGTAGTTTGTGTCTCTGCCCCTCCCACAATGATGGGATTTCCTGCAGTAGTTTGTGTCTCTGCCCCTCCCACAATGATGGAATTTCCTGCAGTAGTCTGTGTCTCTGCCCCTCCCACAATGATGAGATTTCATTGCAGTAGTTTGTGTCTCTGCCCCTCCCACAATGATGAGATTTCCTGCAGTAGTTTGTGTCTCTGCCCCTCCCACAATGATGGCATTTCCTGCAGTAGTTTGTGTCTCTGACCCTCCCACAATGATGAGATTTCCTGCAGTAGTTTTTGTCTCTGCCCCTCCCACAATGATGAGATTTCCTGCAGTAGTTTGTGTCTCTGCCCCTCCCACAATGATGGAATTTCCTGCAGTAGTTTGTGTCTCTGCCCCTCCCACAATGATGAGATTTCCTGCATTAGTTTTTGTCTCTGCCCCTCCCACAATGATGGGATTTCCTGCAGTAGTTTGTGTCTCTGCCCCTTCCACAATGATGAGATTTCCTGCAATAGTTTGTGTCTGCCCCTCCCACAATGGTAGGATTTCCTGTAATAGTTTGTGTCTCTGCCCCTTCCACAAAGTCTAGATTGGTTGGCTGGTGATAGGGAAAAGCTCATCAGAGAGGACTATGGGTGGGAAATATGGGAGAAGCCAATGAAAACCTCATCAGAGAGCACTATGGGTGGGAAGATCTGGGGGAAGCCAATGAAAATCTCATCAGAGAGGACTATGGGTGGGAAGATCTGGGGGAAGCCAATGAAAATCTCATCAGAGAGGACTATGGGTGGGAAGATCGGGGAAAGCCAATGGAAATCTCATCAGAGAGGACTATGGGTGGGAAGATCTGGGGGAAGCCAATGAAAATCTTATCAGAGAGGACTATGGGTGGGAAGATCGGGGAAAAGCCAATGAAAATCTCATCAGAGAGGACTATGGGTGGGAAGATCTGGGGGAAGCCAATGAAAATCTCATCAGAGAGGACTATGGGTGGGAAGATCGGGGGAAAGCCAATGAAAATCTCATCAGAGAGGGGTAATTGTGGAAAGATCTGGAGGAAGCCAAGTAAAAGCTTCCTTAGTAAAATTAACATTTGTATTGTACCTTCAAGGTCATCGATGGTCTTCTCCAGCTTGGCTACGGACTTTTCTGCAAACTCAACTCGAGAGTCAGTCTACAACAAGAGGAAAGACAATCAGACAATGAACAGTCAACCATGACAGACCCCCCTCTACGTCCTCTTGGTGCCCAACACCCACCTCCTTTAGCCGCTCAGTCAGGTGTCTGATCTCATCTTCATAATGGTCTTCCTTGGATGAATACTACAGAAGAGCACAATAGAAAATCAGAGGAATTGGAAGGAGACACCAGAAAAAGAGGACAGCTACTGAAAATCAGGGAATGGAGGCCATCTAGTCCCACAAGGGATGCTGGGATAGCGTTAGGAGGACTTGTGGAGGTTTATTAGTTGGGGCAATCCAATGTTACAGCAGACACAAGCTTCAAGAATACTGAGGACCAGCATGCTATTACAACGTATAATATAGATGAGGGATTCCACATTCTGGGGGTCTCAGCCCATTAGAAGAGAATTTCGGGGGTTCCTTCCATGTTAGACATGACTAGACCTAGTAGGGAACACCCAATACCTTATCTGCTTGTGCCTCCAGGGACTTAAGATTATTGGTGACGTTCTTCAGCTCCTCTTCCAGGTCGGCACATTTACTGTTCCCAGGTAGTGACACAAGGATGGGGGGAGGGGAGGGTAGGAGGAGGGGGAGGAGTTCAGAGACAGAAAAAAACGAGGTTGACAATTACAGGAGAGGAAAAAGTGGAGCAAAAAAGAAAAAGAGATTAGCGTTGTGGACATTTTATGGAGGGTGGGGGAGGGGTGATGGGTGGTAGAGAGGTGATGGGTGGTAGAGGGGTGTATGAGCAGTGTATGGAAGGGGGGTCATTTGTGGTAGAGGGGTGTATGAGCAGTGTATGGAGGGTAGGGGAGGGGTGATGGGCGGTAGAGGGGTGTATGAGTAGTGTATGGAGGATGGGGATCATTTGTGGTAGAGGGGTGTATGAGTAGTGTATGGAGGGGGATAATGGGTGGTAGAGAGGTGTATGAGCAGTGTATGGAGGATGAGGATCATTTGTGGTAGAGGGGTGTATGAGTAGTGTATGGAGGATGGGGATCATTTGTGGTAGAGGGGTGTATGAGTAGTGTATGGAGGATGGGGGTCATTTATGGTAGAGGGGTGTATGAGCAGTGTATGAAGGGGGTTATAGGTGATAGAGGGGTGTATGAGTAGTGTATGGAGGGGGGGTCATGGGTGGTAGAGGGGTGTGTGACAGGAGTCACTTTGGGCATGGGGGTTGTGGACCCCAAATTCCTTTACAGAGGTTGGGAGGCACCATGTCCAGCCTTGTGTGGCTTTCTTATTTTTAAGTCACCCTGCAACTTTTATGGATGCAGGATGACCGGGAGGGTGGTGTAAACTGAGAATATGCTTTGGACTACTTCAAATGGGACAGTAATATGCATTACCAGTATCTCTCAGAAAATATGGAGATCTATCTTATTCCTATACACTGTAAGGCACAGGAAGTGCAACTCCTAATTTGGGCGTCCAGGAACTATGAGAGACGCCATGTCTGCTAATCAATGTGTATTAGCTGCAGAGAGAGGGGGGATTGTTTCCAGCAGCCCCCCTAAAGAATGTCTACTGATGAGAGCTTTTGTCTAAAATAGGACAGTATGTTAATTGGGTCTGAGACTATTGATAATATGTTAATTAGCTCACCTGGCTGTCTACTAAGGGATGTAATTACACAGTCATTGTTCATGTGGTATTCTCAAAGTGTATATAAATGCTATATTTCTTTCAATATACGAGAAGAAGACAGTTATTCTTACTTTACCTCAATACAGAGCCTTGTCTCATACTTGGGGGGGGGGGGATTATTTGTATGGGCTTCATATATGGCGGATTGGAGTGGTCGATAGCTGTCCTGGTGTTCGGGAGCGGATTATCCTAGATGACTGCAACCCCTTTCATACTTTAGGGGGGCGTTACAGGGTGTATGAGCAGTGTATGAAGGGGGTTATAGGCGGTAGAGGGGTGCATGAGCAGTGTATGGAGGAGGGGTCATGGGTGGTAGAGGGGTGTATGAGTAGTGTATGGAGGGGGGGTCATGGGTGGTAGAGGGGTGTATGAGCAGTGTATGGAGGGGGGGGGTCATGGGTGGTAGAGGGGTGTATGAGCAGTGTATGGAGTCGGGAGGGTCATGGGTGGTAGAGGGGTGGTAGAGGGGTGTATGAGCAGTCTACGGAGGGAGGAATGTGGGTGGTAGAGGGGTGTAGGAGCAGTGTATGGAGGAGGGGGGATGTGGGTGGTAGAGGGGTGTATGGGCAGTGTATGGAGGGGGGGGTCATGGGTGGAAGAGGGCTGTTTGAGCAGTGTAAGGAGGGGGGGTTATAGGTGATGGAGGGATGTATGAGCAGTGTATGGAGAGGGGGAATGTGGGTGGTAGAGGGGTGTATGAGCAGTGTACGGAGGGGGGGGATGTGGGTGGTAGAGGGGTGTATGGGCAGTGTACGGAGGGGGGATCATGGGTGGTAGAGGGGTGTATGAGCAGTGTATGGAGGGGGGGTGTGGATGGTAGAGGGGTGTATGGGCAGTGTATGGAGGGGGGATGTGGGTGGTAGAGGGGTGTATGGGCAGTGTTTGGAGGGGGGGGGGTCATGGGTGGTAGAGGGGTGTATGAGCAGTGTATGGAGTTGGGAGGGTCATGGGTGGTAGAGGGGTGGTAGAGGGGTGTATGAGCAGTCTACGGAGGGAGGAATGTGGGTGGGTCATTTGCTGTAGAGGGGTATATGAGCAGTGTAGGGAGGGGGGATGTGGGTGGTAGAGGGGTGTATGAGCAGTGTACAGGGGGGGGGCGGGTTCATGGGTGGTGGGGGATGAGCAGTGTACAGAGGGGGGGCGGGTTCATGGGTGGTAGGGGGGTTAGCACTGTATAGATAGGATAACATTCATTTATCATTGTTCTGTACTGGTGCCATATGAGGAACACAGTCATAGTATTGCCATTCCCCCAAATTGGACCTCCATCTTGGGGGTTTGTCCTGTCTGTGCTATTGGAGGGCTTCAGATAGCGCCACTGTGTGGATGCAGCAGGAAATATGTGTTATCAGAGGAGAGATATCTTAGAATATAGATAAATAGAGAGACAGGGGAAGAGACAGAAGAAAGAGTCTCCTCTCCGGTACCTCTTCCTCTGCTGCTATCAGAGATTTCAAGGCTTGGTCCATTGTCCGCAGTTCTGTCTCTAACTCTCGGTAGCGACTTGGAAAGGAGAAATGGAAGAATATTAGGAGGAGAGGGATAGCCTGGCAGGGAGAATCTATCCTAACAATCGTCATTAGAGAGAACTTTCCAGATAGCCTTGTTATTGACCCAACCTGACCCAACCTGACCCAACCTGACCCAACCAGCCATATCCTCCGGGTCAGACTTCAAGACTCCGGGTCAGAGACTTTAAGATTCTAGGTCAGAGACTTCAATGCTCTCAGTCAAAAACTTCAGTACTACGGGTCAAAGACTTTATTAATCCATATCAGAGACTTTAGGACTCCTGTACTGAGACTTCAAGATTCTGGGTCAGAGATTTAAATACTTTGGATCAAAGACTTTAATACTCCAGATCAGAGGCTTTAAGACTCCAAAACTGAGACCTGACCTTCAAGACTGGGTCAAAAACATCAAGACTCCAGGACTGAGATTTCAAGACTCTAGTCCCATGATACCCCTGTTGCAGTACTAACACCCCTACCAGTATTACGACATTCATTCACAGAAAGTGGCTCACCTCTCAGCAACTTCAGCTCTTTCCTCAGATCGTTCCAACTCCCCCTCAATATGCACTAATTTTTTGGCAACCTGTGAACATAAAAATCCAATATGTGAGAAATGTCTATAAAAAACATTAGTTGGTCGATTTATGGTCTTTGTGAAGATGGGGTGGAATTGTGGAAATAACCAACCTATATGGAGGATGAGGGGCTGCATCCAAACAATGCTCCAATTATGGGCATACAAGGCACCCATGGTGGACAGCTGAGCTCCAATAATTGGAGATACAAGGCACCCATAATGGACAGGTGGGCTCCAGTGGTGGAGATACAAGGCACCTATGATGGGTAGGTGAGCTCCAGTACTGGAGATACAAGGCACCCATGATAGACAGGTGGTTTCCACTACTGGGAATACAGTACAAGGCACCCATGATGGAAAGGTGAGCTTCAGCGATTTGAGATACAAGGCACACGTGGACAAGTGAGCTCCAGAGATTTGAGATTCAAGGCACACATAGTGGATAGGTGGGCTCCAGTGATTGGAGATACAAGGCGCCCATGATGGACAGTTGGGTTCCAGTACTGGATGTACAAGGCACCCATAATGGACAAGTGAGTTCCAGTACTGGAGATACAAGGCACCTATGATGGACAGGTAATCTTCCAGTACTGGAGATTCAAGGCATCCTTGAGGGACAGGTGGGCTCCATTGATTGGAGATACAAGGGAACCATGATGGGCAGGTGAGCTCCACTGATTGGATATACAAGGCATCTATGGTACACAGCTAAGCTCTAAGATGAAGATAAAGGGCACCCATTGTGAACTAGTGAACTCCATTGATGGAGAACTTACCTCTTCATACTTCCTGTCAGAGTCCTCAGCTACATGCTTGGCCTCTTTCAGCTGCAGGTCCTGGTCATGCATCTTCTCTTCATCTTTGGTGGCTCTGTTCTCAATGACCTTCATTCCTCTGAAAAAGATACATTTTAATATATGAGATCCGAAGGAACCAAACTAGAACTGACCGGATTGTGGAAACATTGGGACTATCCTCAGCATCCGCTTTCCATGTGCCAAGAGACATTTCATACCAATGGCGGCCATTCGTTATCATATCATCATTGGACTGTACATGCTTCACCACACCAATAAGAAGCTGGCAATCACATGTAAAAGAACAAACCACCCAACACACGGATATTCTACATCCTGTCGGGATTATTGGGGTGATTAAAATAATAATAGAACAAAAAAATGGATTTAAAAAGCCATGCATATTCCATATTATGCATATAAGATTCTGAACAGTATGGTGTCCATCTTGTTTTAAGGTGAAAGAAAGTTCATATATGTTAATTTGCAAAATGTCTCTTACAAGCTTACAAGAGAGAGTAGAATTTCAACAGAGGTCTTTGTATTCCTTTTATCATAAATAAGGTAATACATTGACATCTCATCAGATAAGGGACAATTAGCGAGACACCATACCAGTCACTGATTTTAGCCAGACGTTAGTCTGTCTGTATTTAACAATAGTGTATTCATTAAGTTCATTTGAAATATAAATGTTAAAGATACATTTTTATGTGTGAGAAGATGTTAGCCATAATTATGTCATTATATTATGTAAGGCATATACATATATATTTAGAAATTGTTTGTCTACCATATTTTGGGTTTATATTCTTGTTAAATAACAAATTTTACTTAGACTTAAGAGTGAATACTAATTACTTCATTTTAAGGCATGTGGTAGGAGTGTTTATATAAGCGTTGCTTTAGAATGGACTAAGGAATAGATCTTCCAATCCAGACTAAATGTCCGACAGCCTATGGCATATTCAAATAAGTAATGGACTTTTACTAGCCAGAGGTCAAAGAGTTCATCAGATAAGAATAGTGGTAATTGTTTCTAATTATTGTTACATACAAAATCTAATGAAAAGTACGATACTGCCCTCTTTAGACGAAATACCAAATGCAGTCTTGGGGTATTTTAGATATTTCCCATATAGAAATATTATATTGTATTAAAAATAATTATTATTGAAATGGTTTACCAGATCCAATAATTGCCAGAGAATGATGGAGAATAGATAGACATTTATGTATGTACTGAGAGTATGGACAAAGTTTTATGTTGTGCTTTTATAGTTAATCTTGTACATAGAAAAATCACCCTTTAACTTTATTATACAAAGAATTGAATTATCAGGAGAGGTGTGTCTATGACCTCACCAGTTAAGGTATAGAATATCCCAACCAATGGGGATAATGTTTCATCCCTCTGGGTTTAACTTATGGTAATTTTTATAGCCCTTTGTTCATACCATATAAAAGAACAACCCAGATATGAGATAGGACACACACATTACACTGCCCATCATACAATACACATACATCACACACACTACTACATCCATCTATAAACTCATCCAGACATACTCCATCTTGCGCCATCATTCATCTGAAACTTTGAGGGACACCAAACGAAACTCCTCCCTCACTATCCACCATCTTAAGAAAGGCACCCATCTTAGAACTCTGGTAACGACCATTTGAAGCTAGCTGCCATCTTAAGTGTGGTAAATATAACTTTGCTGTTTATTTGAGTTTATTCAATATTGTTTATTTCCTTCCTTATATGTTTTATATTGCATATTTAAGGGTAATAAGATTACAATCCCAGACGTATAAACCATGGTAGATTTTTCTCTAAAAAGCTGATTTTTGTTTTTATACATTTTTATTAATATCAGATTTAGTGCATTATTTGCAATGTTAAGTCTTCCGCTTTGCATGGCTTATTCTCACTCATCTGCAGTGGAACGACTTTCGGCAATGCAATTCCCAGACAATTGTGGTGTGTTTATATAGAACACTTACCTATGGTTTATGCTATACCTGGAGAAATGGTAATCTTGCTTTTGTTTCACTTTCACTTTGTTTCAGTTTCACTTTCATTATTGAGCTAAACATCACATTGCATTGATTGTTTGAAGTTAGTATTTTATGTAAGAGTTATCTTTTTGTGTCATTTTTAGTTTGATCATATATTGTGATTACATGTCTTGTGAATAAATATTTTATATATATTCCTTACTGTAGACTGTACTCACTGAGATTGGTATAGGCTTTTAAAAAGAAACAAATCAATTAAAAAGAATTCACTACATATTGATTTGTGGAAATAGGTGAAGATTCTCCTTCTCTCCTTCCTCATAGATCTTTGCTTATTGACATAAATAGACACTGTTATATTCAGAGCAGTATAAATATTCTCACATAATGGAAGTACGAGCGCGAGATATTATTATTAAATATTCTTACAATCCCATGTGATTGTTTGTCTATGTGCTGCGTGTTGTACTAGATCCTATATCTCAGGTGGGCACAAAGTCCCATCTCCTAGGGGAGAAGATCCTGTGCTCATGGTAAGTATGATCCCATGTCTTGACTGGGCACCAGATGTAATGTTCTGAGTAGATACTGGATCCCATGTCTGTAATGACCACAGGGTTGCGTGTATTTAGTGAATGGGCACCAGACATACCTTTCGCTCTCATCCACAGCCTTCTCAGTCTCCTCCAGTTTCTGCAGAGCTGTTGCCAATCGTTCCTGGGCGCGATCTAACTCTTCCTCTACCAGCTGGATACGTCTGTTCAGAGAGGCCACATCAGATTCAGCCTACAAGATGGAGAAGAAAAGAGGAAGGTTCATGAATATGACGGGATGGGTCATCTGACCGTCTTCCTATGACATGAATATGACGGGATGGGTCATCTGACCATCTTCCTATGACATGAATATGACGAGATGGGTCATCTGACCGTCTTCCTATGACATGAATATGACGGGATGGGTGATCTGACCGTCTTCCTATGACATAGTTATGATGGGACAGGTCATCTGACCGTCTTCCCACGACATGGATATGATAGGACGGGTCATCTGACCGTCTTTCTATGACATGAATATGATGAGATGGGTCATCTACCGTCTTCCTACGACATGAATATGACGGGACGGGTCATCTGGCCGTCTTCCTATGACATGAATATGATGGGACGGGTCATCTGACCGTCTTCCTATGACATGAATATGACGGGACGGGTCATCTAACCGTCTTCCTATGACATGAATATGACGGGATGGGTCATCTAACTGTCTTCCTATGACATGAATATGATGAGACGGGTCATCTGACCGTCTTCCTATGACATGAATATGATAAGACGGGTCATCTGACCGTCTTCCTATGACATGGATATGACGGGACGGGTCATCTAACCGTCTTCCTAGGACATGAATATGATAAGACGGGTAATCTGACCATCTTCCTATGACATGAATATGACGGGACGGGTCATCTGACCATCTTTCTATGACATTTATATGACGGAACGGGTTATTATGACAACCCTTACTGAGGTAATATGGAGGCTGCTACTGCTGACTTGTAAGTGTTAGTTGTTGATCCTATATACATACATCGTATAAACATGTGACGGGAGTCACTTTGGTTGGGGGGCCTGTGGAACCCAGCGTACCTTAGAGAGGTTGGGAAATCCCTGTTTAAGCTCCCTAGGCCCTTCTTATGTGTAAGTCACCCTGTGTCTATTATTGGCACAGGGTGACCAAGAAAATGATGGACTTAATGGACACAGAATATGGTTTGGATTACTCAAATGGGACAGTAATATTTGTCAACAATATATCTCAAAGAATATATGGGACTCTTGACCTAGCTGCCTATTGCCAATAAGGATTCACACAGTCAGACTCCTAGCAGATGCGAATATCATCAGCTCAGTCACCTGTCTTCCACACCTCGTAATTATGCTGATTTACTTTGTGTTTACACTTATAATAATGTGGATTGTATTTTGTTTTAGCCTTGTTGCTGGCAGTTTGGTCCTCCAGGCTGGTTTATGTGCGCTGAGTTAATTAGCATGTGAATGATAACCTTGTCTAGATGGGATTAGCCATGAGTCAGCTGTACCTCATTATCTAACCATTGTGTGATGTTTTGGGCAAATATTCGGGTCATTCTTGATGTAGTGACTGACATACTTCTCAAGTGTATAAAAGTCTGTTTCTTTTTTAATACAGGAGTTGATGATTTTCAGACACATACAAGCTAAGTTGTCGGCTAGCTTTGTATGGGGGCAGCTGGAAAATCTGAAATCTATGTTCAAGACTGCAGGAAGCCGTATACTGACGGAAGTAAATACGTTGTGGGTCGCGGTTTCCCTTACAATACACACATCCTATATACACACACATGCTTTAGACCTACATCCTATATACATCCTATATACACACACACCCTATATACAGTATATACATACATCCTATATACACACACACACACACATCCTATATACATCCTATATACACACATCCTATATACATCCTATATATACACAACCTATATACACACATCCTATACACACACACACACACACATCCTATATACACACATCCTATATACATCCTATATACACACATCCTATATACACACATCCTATATACATCCAATATACACACATCCTATATACACACACATCCTACATACTTCCTATATACACACATCCTATATGCACACATCCTATATACACACACATCCTATATACTTCCTATATACACACATCCTATATACACACACACATCCTATATACATCCTATATACACACATCCTATATACATCCTATATACACACATCCTATATACATCCTATATACACACATCCTATATACACACATCCTATATACATCCTATATATACACAACCTATATACACACATCTGATATACATCCTATATACATCCTATATACACACACATCCTATATACATCCTATATACACACATCCGATATTCATCCTATATACACACATCATATATACATCCTATATACACACATCCTATATACATCCTATATACACACATCCGATATACATCCTATATACATCCTATATACACACATCATATATACACCCTATATACACACATCATATATACATCCTATATATATATATATATATATATATATATATATATATACACATCCTATATATACACATCCTATACACACACACACATCCTATATACATCCTATATACACACATCCTATATACATCCTATACACACATCCTACATACACACATCCTATATACATCCTATATACACACATCATATATACATCCTATATATATATATATATATATATATATACATCCTATATACACACACACATCCTATATACATCCTATATACACACATCCTATATACTGATCCAGCACAGCCTGTCCTGTGGACAGAGGTTGAGGACCCCAGCACGGTCCATCCCAGGTACAGAGGCTGAACACCAAAAAAAGGTCCATCCCAGGGACAGAGGCTGAACACCCAAATACGGTCCATCCCAGGGACAGAGGCTGAACACCCAAATACGGTTCATCCCAGGGACAGAGGCTGAACACCCAAGTACGATCCATCCCAGGGACAGAGGCTGAGGACCTCAGCACGGTCCATCCCAGGGACAGAGGTTGAGGACCCCAGCACGATCCATCCCAGGGACAGAGGCTGAACACCCAAGTACAATCCATCCCAGGGACAGAGGTTGAGGACCTCAGCACGGTCCATCCCAGGGACAGAGGTTGAGGACCCCAGCACGGTCCATTCCAGGAACAGAGGCTGAACGCCCAAGTATGATCCATCCCAGGGACAGAGGTTGAGGACCTCAGCACGGTCCATCCCAAGGACAAAGGTTGAGGACCCCAGCACGGTCCATCCCAGGGACAAATGTTGAGGACCCCAGCACGGTCCACCCCAGGGACAAAGGTTGAGGACCCCAGCACGGTCCATTCCAGATAAGGGGTTGAGGAACACAGCACGGTCCATCCCAGGGACAGAGGTTAAACACCTCAGACCAGTTCATCCCAAAAATAGTGGTTGAGGACCCCCGCACAGTCCATCCTACATTCAGCATGGCAGCACAGTCCATCAAAGGGACAGAGGTTCATTGGTCCCTGTCTTACCCTCTCCCGATTTTCTCTCTCTATATTCAGCTCCCTCTGCTTCGCATCACCTCGATCCTCGGCATCGTCCACCAACTTCTGAAGGTTTTGGATCTTCTTCCTGACGGCCTGTATGGACTGGGCACCGGGCAGAGCCGACCTACAGATAAGCCTCTTCTAAATCTCATCTTATCAAAAGATTGTCAGCTCTTCTGACATCAAACCTCACATTCCAGGAACACAGCATTGCTCTATCTGCAACTAAACCCAACCAATAGGAAGAGGAAAGCTGATCACAGGGTAAGCAAGGACAGGTAGACGGATACTATGGGTGCAGCGTGAGGAGGGAGACAGCAGAGAGAGAGAGCTGAGACAGGAGAGAGCCAGCGGGGAATGTGACAAGAAATGACAGAGGACGTGATTCCTCTTCTACCTGATACCTGTCATCCCTCATCCTGGACCAGCACTGTCATACCTCATCCTGGACCAGCACTGTCATACCTCATCCTGGACCAGCACTCCCTCCTCCCTGCCTGTCCTCCTGAGAGACTGACCCACCAACATCACTGCATCCACCCAAAAGAGTCCCAACCCCGCCCACTCCACTCTCTCCACCCACTGCCCGCCTATGTGTTAACCCTTCCCAACCATACTGTCCTCTCTTTGTATTTCCCCTCATCCATTAACCCTTCCCAACCACTAGGGATGATCGAACGGTTCGGGTTCGGAACATTGGCTGTTCGAGGTTCGGCAGAATTTATAACTTTTTGCCCAAAAAGTTCGGAATTCGGCAACCAGAACCGACCAAAATGCAATGGAACAGGAAATGGGCTTTAAAAGCCCATGATTGGACCAGAACCATTAGTAAAAGCCAATTGAGGGGGCAGGAGAATGCTAGGAATGTGATTGGAGTGACTAGGGGGTCCATAGACCAATCATTAGTGAATTCGCCCCCCAGTATATAAGATAGCCCCCGCCAAATTCCTAGCATTCTTATACGGGACATGGAAGAGAGTGGAATGCTGTTCTGTTACTTCTGTTACAAAGTGTTACAAAATGTCATTTAGCAATTTTTAGTGTGAGGAAAGGGATATCTAGTGTAGTTAGGGTGCTATTTTCCACTTTAGTTAGCTTTAATTTATTCAGTTTCTGTAGGGAAAGTGTTAAGTGTAAGGGGACTGTAGTGTAGTGTAGGGTTAACTGACAGTGACTGCTATGGCAGGGTGACAAAACCCTTCCATATCAGGGTGACCGCTATAGAGAAAAGATTGTTTCTCTTTCGTCACTTTCTCTGCAGTAATATGGCTTCGCCCCGTCAGCATTCTTTTTGCCTGCAGCGTCCATAGGGATCTTTTGAGCACATGTTTGGAGTCAGGCATGACATCTGAAAATGTGTATAGGGGGTATATATACACACCCATGTATGTATATATACACCTGCACATATATAGGTGTGAAAGGAGCAGAAAAAAATTACTTGCGCTAATGAAATAATTAACACCAATATAGTTACGCTGCTATCACACCTATATATGTCTAAGTGTGAAATACATATAAGTATGTGTGTATATATACCACTATACACAAGTTCAGATGTTTTGCCTGCCTCCAAAAACCCCCAAAAAATGCCTGCAACAACACACCTGGGCGTTTTTTTTTTTTTTTGAGGCTAGCGTTTTTTCCGGCATTTTTTGGGGTTCTTTGGAGGCAGGCAAAACATCTGAACTTGTGTATAGTGGTATATATACCACTATACACAAGTTCCGATATTTTTCCTGCCTCCAAAGAACCCAAAAAATGCCCAAAAAAACGCTTGCTACTAAACCGGCAAGGTGTGAAAAGCCAGAAGCCACTAACCTGTTCTATAAGTGACAAAATACAAACAATCTTTTTTTTTCTGGTTCTGGACATGCTACAGAGCTGAAACTTCACAGGTACACTTTTTATACCCCCCAGATACTAAATCCAAAGAATTTTTTTTTTTTTACTTTTTTTTTTTTTTTCATTTTTTCAATAATTGGCTCTCTATCAAAAATGACAATTTTTAAGAACTTTTTTTGTGTGATTTTGTGTCTGGGGGGTCTAAAAAGTGTACCTGTGAAGTTTCAGCTCTGTAGCATGTCCAGAACCAGAAAAAAAAAGATTGTTTGTATTTTGTCACTTATAGAACAGGTTAGTGGCTTCTTGCTTTTCACACCTTGCCGGTTTAGTAGCAAGCGTTTTTTTGGGCATTTTTTTGGGTTCTTTGGAGGCAGGCATAACATCTGAACTTGTGTATAGTGGTATATATACCAGTTAGAGCTGCACGATTCTGGCTAAAATGAGAATCACAATTTTTTTGCTTAGAATAAAGATCACGATTCTCTCACGATTCTCGGCGCAACATCATCTTTTACATTATATAAAAAAACAATTGGGCTAACTTGTATTTTTTTCCCAAAAAACTGCGTTTGAAAGACTTCTGCACAAATACCGTGTGACATAAAAGATTGCAATGATCGCCATTTTATTCTCTAGAGTCTCTGCTAAAAAAATATATATATAATGTTTGGGGGTTCTAAGTAATTTTCTAGCAAAAAATACTTTAAGAGGTTAAACTGCTCTCCCTTCCAGCAGGAAGTTCATTCCTTTGATGTAAAGAAGGAAAAGATACATTGTAAAGCATTTTGTTTATACTTATCTCGCAGCTTTAACAATGTTTATAAACATTTGCCAAGGACTTTTTTTTTTTTTTTTTTTTTACAGCGGTGAGTGAGCAGAAAACGGCTCAGTAAGAATCGAGGACATGCAGATCGTCAGGGGGGTGAATGGAGATCGCCATTTTTTAACGATTAATTGTGCAGCTCTAATACAACTATACACAAGTTCAGATGTTTTGCCTGCCTGAAAAGACCCCAAAAAATGCCCAAAAAAACCCTTGCTACTAAACCGGCAAGGTGTGAAAAGAGAGAAGCCACTAACCTGTTCTATAAGTGACAAAATACAAACAATCTTTTTTTTCTGGTTCTGGACATGCTACAGAGCTGAAACTTCACAGGTACACTTTTTAGACCCCCCCCCCCCCCCAGATACTAAATCTAAAGTTTTTTTTTTTTTTTTTTCAATAATTGTCTCTCTATCAAAAATGACAATTTTTAAGAACTTTTTTTTGTGTGATTCATAGTCTCTGGGGCATGACCTAGAACCCTAGGCACTTTTTAGGGGCATTTATTGGGTTTTAGGGCTTCAAAATGGTGTTTTTTGATTACCGAAGTTCGGGTCCCATTGATTTCAATGGGGTTCTGAAATCCGGGCCGAACTTTCGGGTAGTTCGGATGTTCTGGCCGAACCGAACTTTTGAAAAGTTCGATCATCCCTACCAACCATCCACCCCTCAACATCCCGTTCTCTCCTTGTATTGTCCTCCTCCCATCTATTGCCCTTCCCAACCACTCATCCCCCCCAACACCCCATCCTCTCCATGTAATGTCCCCCTCTCCTCTAATAACCCTTCCCAACCACTCATCCCCCCAACACCCCATCCTCTCCATATAA
Source organism: Pelophylax lessonae (assembly GCF_965119305.1). Classification (NCBI taxonomy): domain Eukaryota; kingdom Metazoa; phylum Chordata; class Amphibia; order Anura; family Ranidae; genus Pelophylax; species Pelophylax lessonae. The sequence goes on along the minus strand of NC_138768.1, from coordinate 895,186,166 downwards.
TTTCCCCCTCTCCTCTAATAACCCTTCCCAACCACTCATCCCCCCCAACACCCCATCCTCTCCATATAATTTCCCCCTCTCCTCTAATAACCCTTCCCAACCACTCATCCCCCCAACACCCCATCCTCTCCATGTAATTTTCCCCTCTCCTCTAATAACCCTTCCCAACCACTCATCCCCCCAACACCCCATCCTCTCCATGTAATTCCCCCCTCTCCTCTAATAACCCTTCCCAACCACTCATCCCCCCAACACCCCATCCTCTCCATGTCATTTCCCCCTCTCCTCTAATAACCCTTCCCAACCACACATCCCCCCAACACCCCATCCTCTCCATGTCATTTCCCCCTCTCCTCTAATAACCCTTCCCAACCACTCATCCCCCCAACACCCCATCCTCTCCATGTCATTTCCCCCTCTCCTCTAATAACCCTTCCCAACCACCTATCCCCAAAACAACCCATCCTCTCCATGAAATTTCCCTGTCCCATTTAGAAAACCCTTCTCAACCACCCATCTCCCCAACACCCCATTCTCTCTATGTAATGTCCTCCTCCCATCTATCAACCCTTCCCAAATCACTCATCCCCCTCAACACCCAATCTTCTCCATATAATGTCCTCCTCCCATATATAAACCCTTCCTAATCACTCATGCCCCCCCCCCCTCCACAACACCCCATCCTCTCCATGTAATGTCCTCCTCCCATCTATCAACCCTTCCCAATCACTCATCAGCCTCCTCCCTCCCAACACCCCATCCCCTCCATGTAATGCCCCCCTCCCATCCATTAGCCTTCCTCAACCATACACCCCCCCCCCCCCAATACCCAATCCTCTCCATGTAATGTCCTCCTTCTATCTATTAACCCTTCTCAACCACCTATCCCCCCAACACCCCCATCCTCTCAAGGAAATGTCCTCTTCCCATCCATTGACCCTTCCCAACCATCTTTACTCCCACCACCCTGTCCTCTCCCTATAATGTCACCCACCCATCCCTTTCCCCTTCCCAACAATCCATCCCTCCAACACCCTGTGCCCTCCATGTGATGTCCTCCTCTGAACCATTAACCTTCCTCAAGCTTACATTCCCCCAACACCCCATCCCCTCCATGTAATGTCCTCCTATCCATTGACCCTTCCCAATAATCTATACCTCTGTCACACTGTCCTCTTTGTGTAATGTCCCCCTCCCATCCATTGAGCCTTCCCAACTATTTATCCCCCAACACCCCATTCTCCCCTTTTAAAGTCCTCCTCCTATCGATTAACCCTTTTCCATGATCTGTCCTCTTAACACCCTAGCCTCTCCATGTAATGTTCTCGACCCATCCATTGACATTGCCCAACCATCCAAACTCACAACACCCCATCTACTCCATGTAATGTCCTCCCCCCATCCATTTACCTTTCCAACTATCTATTAACCCTTCCCAACCATCTATCCCCAAAACACCCTATACTTTCCATGAAATATCCCTGTCCCATTTATAAACCCTTCTCAACCACCCATCTCCCCTACACCCCATCTTCTCCATATAATGTCCTCCTCCCAATCACTAATTACCCCCCCCCCACACCCCATCCCCTCCATGTAATGCCCCCCTCCCATCCATTAGCCTTCCTCAACCATACATGCCCCCAATACCCAATCCTCTCCATGTAATGTCCTCCTTCTATCTATCATCCCTTCCCAACCACTCAACCCCCCCCCCCCAAACCCTCAACACCCCATCCTCTCCATGTAATGTCCTCTTCCTATCTATTAACCCTTGCTCAACCACCCATCCCCCCAACACCCCATCCTCTCCATGAAATGTCCTCTTCCCATCCATTGACCCTTCCCAACCATCTTTACTCCCAACACCCTGTCCTCTCCCTATAATGTCATCCACCCATCTCTTTACCCTTCCCAACAATCCATTCTTCCAACACAATGTGCTCTCCATGTGATGTCCTCCTCCCATCCATTAACCTTCCTCAAACTTTCATCCCCCCCAACACCCAATCCTCATCATGTAATGTCCTCCACCCATTCCTTTACCATTCCAAACAATTCATCCCCCCCAAAACCCCGTCCTCTCCATGTAATGTCCTCTTATCCATTGACCCTTCCCCAATAATCTATACCTCTGTCACACTGTCCTCTCCATGTAATGTCCCCCTCCCATCCATTTAGTCCTCCCAACTATGTATGCCCAAACACCCCATTCTCCCCTTTTAATATCCTCCTCCTATCTATTAACCCTTTTCCATGATCTGCCCTCTTAACACCCTAGCCTCTCCATGAAATGTCCTCGACCCATCCATTGACATTGCCCAACCATCCAAACTCACAACACCCCATCTACTCCATGTAATGTCCTCCTCCCATCCATTTACCTTTTCCAACTATCCACACCCCCGAAACACTGTCCTCTTTGTGTAATTTCCCCCTTACATTTATTAACCCTTCCCAATCATCCATCCCCCCAACACCCCACCCTCTCTATGTAACATCCTCTTCGCATCTATCCTTCCTAACCTTCCATCACCTAGAACACCCCATCCCCTCAGTGTATTGCCCTCCTCCCATCTATTACCTCTTACCAACCACCCATCCCCCAACACCCTGTCCCCTCCATGTAATGTCACCCTCCCATCCAATAACCCTTACCAACCACCCGTCCCCCGGTCCCCCCCCCCCATCCTCTCTATGTAATGTACTCCTCCCATCCATTGACCTTCCCCGACCATCCAACACCCCATCCTCTCCACGCAATGTCTTCCTATCCATTGACCTTTCCCAACCAATCATCGCTCTAACACCCCGTTCTCTTCATGTAATGTCCTCCTCCCATCCATTCACCTTTTCCAACTATCCATACCCCTGACACACTGTCCTTTCTGTGCAATGCCCCCTTCCCATCTATTAACTTTTCCCAGCCACCCATCCCTCTAACACCCCAGCCTCTCTATATAATGTCCCCCTTCCATTAACCCTTCCAAAACACCCATCCCCTAACACCCTGTCATCTCCATGTAATGTCCTCCTCCCATCTATTAACCACCCCAATACCTCGTCCTCTCCATGAAATGCGCTCCTCCTATCCCTTGACCCTTCCCAACCATTCATCCCCTCAACACCCCATACTCTCCATGTAATGTCCTCTTCGCATCCATTGACTCTTCCAAACTATCCATCCCCTAGAACACCGTATCCCCTCCTTGCATTGTCCTCCTCCCATCTATTAACTCTCCCCAACCCTCCAGCCTATCCATGTTATATAATTTCCCCATCTATTAACCCTTCCCAACCACTCATCTGCTCAAACACCCTGTCCTCTCCATGTAATGTCCTCCCATCCAATGAGCTTTCCCAACCATCCATCCCCCCCAACACCCCATACTCTCCATGTAATGTCCTCTTCACATCCATTGACCCTTCCCAACCATCCATCCCCTAGAACACCCAATCCCCTCCATGTATTGTCCTCCTCCCATCTAATCACCCTTCCCAATCACCTATCCCTCCAACACTCCAGCCTTTCATGTTATGTCCTTCTCCCATCTATAAACCCTTCCAAACCACTCATCCCCCTGAACACCCCGTCCTCTCCATGTAATGTCCTCCTCCCATCAAATGAGCTTTCCCAACCATCCATCCCCCCAACACCCCGTCCTCGCCATGTAATGTCCTCTTCACATCCATTGACCCTTCCCAACCATCCATCCCCAAGAACAGGGGTCTTCAAACTACGGCCCTCCAGATGTTCAGGAACTACAATTCCCATCAAGCTTAGTCATGTCTGTGAATGTCAGAGTTTTACAATGCTTCATGGGATGTGTAGTTCCACAACAGCTGGAGGGCCGCAGTTTGAGGATCCCTTCCCTAGAACACCCCACCCCCTCCATGTATTGTCCTCCTCCCATCTAATCACCCTTCCCAATCACCTATCCCTTCAACACTCCAGCCTTTCATGTTATGTCCTTCTCCCATCTATAAACCCTTCCAAACCACTCATCCCCCTGAACACCCCGTCCTCTCCATGTAATGTCCTATTCCCATCAAATGAGCTTTCCCAACCATACAGCACCCCCCCCCCCCCCCCCAGACCCCATAATCTTCATGTAAAGTCCCTGTGACTCTCATCTGTTGACTCTTCTCAAACACCCATACTCCAACCTCTCTGCTACAGGGGTACTGGTGTTGTTATAGGAAACATTTCTAATAGTTTCCAGCCATAGAAACGAACGCTCTTTGTTATTCATTGATCGCATTGTTTACTGGCTGCATCCAAGATGGCGGAAATACAAGATCCTGAACGCAGAACATGAAGAGTCACTGGCGGATCGTTTCATTCATACACCCATCACATACACACCCATCACCTGATCAGGGTCACTGTGACAGTGTTCACCGTCACTGGGAGTGAGGGACAGATACTTGGGGGACGCTGAGAGAATGGTTTGGATGGCTTCAGATGGGAGAGTGATATTTGTCAATGGTGGCTCTCAAGAAACGTGAAGATTTGATCCCACTTTGCACTGTGAGACCTGTTGCCTGTTGCCATGGAGTCTGTGAGACCTAGATGTGTATTCCATGTGTTTCAATGTATTAGACGGACAGACTGTCATTGTCATTGTCTTGTCCTATTGTCTATCTATTGAGCTGGGGTGTGGATTGTGTTAAGTCTGCCTGTCCCATTGTTAAATGTTAATGACCTCACATTGTTCTGTCCAGATGGCTAGATAATTAGTTCAGGTTAATTCTATTTCTGTATAGAATTTAATCTGCAAATGATAATGTAATCAGGCAACCCCTGACCTGTGTGTGGTAATCTGATCAGGAGGGGGAGGTCCATGCTGTATATAAACTGTGTGACTGTTCAATAAAGAGTTCTACTTCTGTTTAGGAAGGAGGATGAAGGAAATGATGAAGAAAGGAATGTTTGGGAAGGAGGATGAAGGAAAGAACAAAGAAGGGAATGTTTGGGAAGAAGAGTGATCAAAAGGATGAAGAAGGAAATGTTTGGGAAGGAGGATGAAGGAAAAGATGAAGAAGGGAATGTTTGGGAAGGAGGATGAAGGAATGATGAAGAAGGAAATGTTTGGGAAGGAGGGTGGTTAAAAGGATGAAGAAGGGAATCTTTGGGAAGAAGGATGAAGGGAAGGATGAAGAAGTGAATGTTTGGGAAGGAGGATGAAGGAAAGAACAAAGAAGGGAATGTTTGGGAAGGAGGATGAAGGAAAGGATGAAGAAGGGAATGCTGGGGAAGGAGGATTAAGGAAAAGATGAAGAAGGGAATGTTTGGGAAGGAGAGTGAGCAAAAGGATGAAGAAGGGAATGTTTGGAAAGGATGAAGAAGGGAATGTTTGGGAAGACGGTTGCTCAAAAGGATGAAGAAGGAAATTTTTGGGGAGGATGAAAGGAATAATGAAGAAGGGAATGTTTGGGAAGAAGGGAGAAGGAAAGGATGAAGAAGGGAGTGTTTGGGAATAAGAGTGATCGAAAGGATGAAGAAGGGAATGTTTGGGAAGACGAGAGCTCGAAAGGATGAAGGAGGGAATGTTTGGGAAGGAGTGTGATGGAAAGCATGGAGATTGGAACGTTTGGGAAGAAGAGTGATCGAAAGGATGAAGAAGGGAAAGTTTGGGAAGGACGAAGAAGGGAATGTTTGGGAAGACGGGTGCTCGAAAGGATGAAGAAGGGAATGTTTGGGGAGGGTGAAAGGAATAATGAAGAAGGGAATGTTTGGGAAGAAGGGAGAAGGAAAGGATGAAGAAGGGAATGTTTGGGAAGAAGAGTGATCGATAGGATGAAGAAGGGAATGTTTGTGAAGACGGGAGCTCGAAAGGATGAAGGAGGGAATGTTTGGGAAGACGGGAGCTCGAAAGGATGAAGAAGGGAATGTTTGGGAAGGAGGGTGAAAGAAAGGAAGAAGAAGGGAATATTTGGGAAGGAGGATGAAGGAAAGGATGAAGAAGGGAATGCTGGGGAAGGAGGATGAAGGAAAGGATGAAGAAGATAATGTTTGGGAAGGAGGCTGAAGGAAAGGATGAAGAAGGGAATGCTGGGGAAGGAGGATGAAGGAAAATATGAAGAAGGGAATGTTTGGGAAGGAGGGTGAAAAAAAGGATGAAGAAGGGAATATTTGGGAAGGAGGGTGAAAGAAAGGAAGAAGAAGGGAATATATGGGAAGGAGGATGAAGGAAAGGATGAAGAAGGGAATGCTGGGGAAGGAGGATGAAGGAAAGGATGAAGAAGATAATGTTTGGGAAGGAGGCTGAAGGAAAGGATGAAGAAGGGAATGCTGGGGAAGGAGGATGAAGGAAAATATGAAGAAGGGAATGTTTGGGAAGGAGGATGAAGGAAAGGATGAAGAAGGGAATGTTTGGGAAGACGGGAGCTTGAAAGGATGAAAAAGGGAATGTTTGGGAAAGACAGGAGCTTGAAAGGATGAAGGAGGGAATGTTTGGGAAGACGGGTAATTGAAAGGATGAAGAAGGGAATATTTGGGAAGGAGGGTGAAAGAAAGGATGAAGAAGGGAATATTTGGGAAGGAGGGTGAAAAAAAAGGACGAAGAAGGGAATATTTGGGAAGGAGGGTGAAAGAAAGAAAGAAGAAGGGAATATTTGGGAAGGAGGATGAAGGAAAGGATGAAGAAGGGAATGCTGGGGAAGGAGGATGAAGGAAAGGATGAAGAAGATAATGTTTGGGAAGGAGGATGAAGGAAATGATGACGAAGGGAATGCCGGGGAAGGAGGATGAAGGAAAGGATGAAGAAGATAATGTTTGGGAAGGAGGATGAAGGAAAGGATGAAGAAGGGAATGCTGGGGAAGGAGGATGAAGGAAAGGATGAAGAAGATAATGTTTGGGAAGGAGGATGAAGGAAAGGATGAAGAAGGGAATGCTGGGGAAGGAGGATGAAGGAAAGGATGAAGAAGATAATGTTTGGGAAGGAGAGTGATCAAAAGGGTGAAGAAGGGAATATTTGGGAAGAAGAGTGATCGAAAGGATAAAGAAGGGAATGTTTGGGAAGGATGAAGAAGGGAATGTTTGGGAAGAAGGGAGAAGGAAAGGATGAAGATGGGAATGTTTGGGGAGGGTGAAAGGAATAATGAAGAAGGGAATGTTTGGGAAGAAGGGAGAAGGAAAGGATGAAGAAGGGAATGTTTGGGAAGAAGAGTGATCGAAAGGATGAAAAAGGGAATGTTTGGGAAGACGGGAGCTCGAAAGGATGAAGAAGGGAATGTTTGGGAAAGACGGGAGCTCGAAAGGATGAAGGAGGGAATGTTTGGGAAGACGGGAGCTTGAAAGGATGAAGGAGGGAATGTTTGGGAAGGAGGGTGATGGAAAGCATGAAGATTGGAATGCTTGGGAAGAAGAGTGATCGAAAGGATGAAGGAGGGAATGTTTGGGAAGGATGAAGAGGGGAATGTTTGGGAGGACGGGTAATCGAAAGGATGAAGAAGGGAATGTTTGGGAAGGAGTGTGAAAGAAAGGATGAAGAAGGCAATATTTGGGAAGGAGGGTAAAAGAAAGGAAGAAGAAGGGAATGTTTGGTAAGAAGGATGAAGGAAAGGATGAAGATTGGAATGTTTGGGAATGAGTATGAAGGGAAGGATGAAGAAGGGAATGTTTGGGAAGGAAGATGAAGGAAATGACGAGGAAGGAAATGTTAAGAGAAGAATGAAGGAAAGGAAGGGAATGTTTGGGAAGGAGGAAGAAGGAAATAAAGATGAAGAGATTGAAGAAGGAAAGGGGGAGGGTAATTATTGGCATACGGTGGGTGGACTTAAAGTTTGACAATGAGATTTGAGGATTGGATGGACTGGTGGAACTTTCAGTAAGGTTTTGCAGGATATTCAGATCGGGAGGAGGCAGAGGGTGATGATGAAAATGGGGGATCAATTCTATAAGAACATGTACTTACATCTCCAGCTTTCTTCTCCGCCAGCTCCAGCCTCTCCTGAGCATCCTTCACAGACTCTGAATATTTCTCCACCTCGTCCTCTGTGCCCTTCAGCTTCTTCTGCATCTCCATCACCTCTTCTTCTAGCTGTGGAGACACATACATTGTATTATAGGTGAGGAGACCCATACATTGTATTATAGGTGAGGAGACCCATACATTGTATTATAGGTGAGGAGATCCATACATTGTATTATAGGTGAGGAGACCCATACATTGTATTATAGATGAGGAGACCCATACATTGTATTATAGATGAGGAGACCCATACATTGTATTATAGGTGAGGAGACCCATACATTGTATTATAGGTGAGGAGATCCATACATTGTATTATAGGTGAGGGGACCCATACATTGTATTATAGATGAGGAGACCCATACATTGTATTATAGATGAGGAGACCCATACATTGTATTATAGGTGAGGAGATCCATACATTGTATTATAGGTGAGGGGACCCATACATTGTATTATAGGTGAGGGGACATACCTTGTATTATACATTGATGTGGTGGAACGGTGTGATTGGCCAGTGTTCATATACATTAAGATGGTGGAGCTGAGTGATTGGCTGGTGGTCTCATACATTGATATGGCAGAGCCAAGCGATTGGCCAGTGGTCTCATACATTGATATGGCGGAGCTGTGTGATTGAACGGTGGTCTCATACTGTACATTGATGTGGTGGTGCTGGGTGATTGGTCAGTGGTCTCATACATTGATATGGCGGAGCTGTGTGATTGAACGGTGGTCTCATACTGTACATTGATGTGGTGGTGCTGGGTGATTGGTCAGTGGTCTCATACATTGATATGGCGGAGCTGCATGATTGGACGATGGTCTAATACTGTACATTGATGTGGTGGAGCTGGGTGATTGGTCAGTGGTCTCACACATTGATGTGGTGGAGCTAAATGATTGGACGGTGGTCTTATATATTGGTGTGGTGGAGCTAAGTGATTGAACGGTGGACTCATACATTGATATAGTGGAGCTAAGTGATTGGCCAGTGGTCTCATACTGTACATTGATGAAGTGGAACTGGGTGACTGGATGGTGGTGTCCTATATTGAGGTGGTGGAGTGATTGGCTGGTGGTCCCATACATTGATATGACAGAGCCGAGCGATTTACCGGTGGTCTCATACATTGATATGGTGGAGCTGTGTGATTGGCCAGTCTCAAAAAATGATATGGTGAAGCTGAGTGATTGGCCAGTGGTCTCATATATTTATGTGGTGGAGCTGAGTGATTGGAAGGTGGTCTCATACATTGATGTGGTACAAATGTGGATGTGGTCTCTGATGTGGTGTGATGTGTACTGATGTGGTGATTGGCCGGTGGTTTCATACATTGATGTGGCGGAGCTGTGTGATTGGCCGGTGGTCTCATACATTGATATGGTGGAACTGTATGATTGGCCAGTGGTCTCATATACTGATGTGGTGGAGCTGAGTGATTGGCCGGTGGTCTCATCCATTGATATGGTGGTCTCATACATTGATATGGTGGAGCTGAGTGATTGGCCAGTGGTCTCATATACTTATGTGGTGGAGCTGAGTGATTGGACGGTGGTCTCATACTGTACATTGATGTGTTACTGATGTGGATGTGGTCTCTGATGTGGTCTGATGTGTACTGATGTGGTCTCATTGATCAATTGGTCCACATTGATGTGGGGGATCTCAGTGATTGGCCGGTGGTCTCATATACTGACGTGGTGGTTGTAACGACACCCCAAAGTATGAAAGGGGTTACAGTCGTCTAGGATAATCCGCTCCCGAACACCAGGACAACTATCGACCACTCCAAACCGCCATACATGAAGCCCATACAAATAATCCCCCCCCCCCCCAAGTACGAGACAAGGCTCCGTATTGAGGTCAAGTGAGAATAACTCTCTTCTACTCCTCTATTGAAAGAAACACAGCATTTATATACACTTTGAGAATACCACATGAACAATGACTGTGTAATTACATCCCTTAGTAGACAGTCAGGTGAGCTCATTAACATACTTATCAATAGTCTCAGACCCAATGAACATACTGTCCTATTTTAGACAAAAGCACTTAGTTAATCAGTAGACATTCTTTAGGAGGGGCTGCTGGAAACAATCCACCCCTCTCTCTGCAGCTAATATACATTGATTAGCAGACATGGTGTCTCTCATAGTTCCTGGACGCCCAAATTAGGAGTTGCACTTCCTGTGCCTTACAGTGTATAGGAATAAGATAGATTTCCATATTTCCTTAGAGATACTGGTAATGCATATTACTGTCCCATTTGATTTAGTCCAAACCATATTCTCAGTGTACACCACCCTCCCAGTCACCCTGCATCCATAAAAGATGCAGGGTGACTTAAACATAAGAAAGTCACACAAGGCTGGACATGGTGCCTCCCAACCTCTTTAAAGGAATTTGGGGTCCACAACCCCCATGCCCAAAGTGACTCCTGTCACAATACTCCCCTTTTGGCAGGAGACTAACACAAAAGGGGACCCCAAACGGGTTTACTTCGAAGTTAGTCCGTATTTCCAGTCCTCCAATGTCTGCACCCACAAAGTACCCCAAACAAATTGTCCGGGACAGAACGTCACTCACCCAGCCAACCTCTGCCTCTCTTGTAGAACATCCCCTCTGTGGGGAAGAAGCATGAACTGGCCCTTCTCCCAGGATTCCTTTCAGCTGCTGGAGAGAGGACAGGGTGGTGGGGCTCACTTCTTCATGCTGTTGGGGATCTGGGCCGACTGCCCAGCATCCCTGGGGTATACAGGTGGGGATTGTAGTCTCATCCACCTTCTCAGGAAATCCATCCTTTGTAAGTTGAGGGCAGAGGCCAGCAGCACTCTGCTCTGTTGCCAGCCCTTCTGCTGGGTTGGTGTCATCATTCTGGGACACACTCTGCTGCTGGGAAGGGACCGCCACCTTTTCACCCTGGGCCTCCAGAACTACCACAGGTGTAGAGCAGAGGTCTTGGACCCTCTGTCCAGTTGTCAGCGCTTCTGCTGTAGAAGTTTCTTGTAACTCCACAGATGCTGCTCTTGGTGTTGGACAGAGCTCAGTGACATAAGGCCCTGATGCCAGTGGTTCTGCTGGCAAGTAAACTGCAATGCCAGTGGCCTGGCACACACCTTCCTGGGTCACCAATTGTTGCCTCCAGAGGACAGCAGCGCTATGCCGGGATGGCTGCTCATCTGCTGTAGGCTCACTGGGAGGTTCCTCCTCAGCAGAAAAGTCTAATAAATCTCCAGTCTCTGGAATTGCTGAAAGTCCAGGACATGGACTGGTGGCACTTAGGCCCAGTGCCCACACTTTTGTAAGTGATTTATAATCCAAATCATCCTCCGATGGAAAGTCCATTAAATTTATAATCCATGGTTGGGGAATGAAGATGGCTTCCTCTTCTCCCATACCTTTATCCTGCTGCTGGACAGACGCATTCCTCCATCCAATCTCATCCTGTGCAGAAGCAGGTTCATCCAGGTGAGTCAACACTTGCTGCATCTGCCATAAAACCTCTGTATTTAATGCTGGGGTTGAAGGTGAGCAAAGCACACTATTACTGTGCCACCTTGTCGAATCTTCAGCCAGGATTTCCAGACTGTCAGCTGGTACTTCTGGATTTTCCCAGGCAAGGGGAGCCCAGCCCTGGCGTTGAACAGAGTCAAGCAGCCGTCTGTAGGCGATCTCCAGCTCCCATTCTTGATTGGCTAGAAACTCCAAATCTTCCAGTGCCCAGTCTATATCCATGACATCCATCATCTCTTCTCTATAATCCGCAATTTCCTCCAAACGCCACTCCGAATCGCTCCCAAGTCAGGGTCCTTGGACAGCCTCTCTAATAACAGCCCCAGGCCTTTGTAGCCAAAGCCTTCTGTTGGGCTGTTGTCCGCTTTCCATGGGTACACTTGGGTTATATACCAATGGAGTGCTCTGTAGTCCTCATCCAACCGTATCTCCACCTGGACCAGCCTGCTTAACTCGGCTTTCCATTCCTCATGTGATTGTGTCCCCAAAAACGCAGTTCGCACTTCGTACTGTGACCAGTACCTTTCCTGGTAGGAGGGGAGTATTTTTCCCTGGTGTCGCTGCTCACGGGCAAGCGCTTCTTTCCAGAGTTCCCAGCGAATTGAATTACCCAAACGTAGTAGGACCTGCTCTGACCCTGGTTCCCTGCGATCTACTGGTATCTTTCGCAACCTCCTTTCGAATTCCGCTTCCATGGCTTGTGTCCTCTTGTAGCTGTCCTTCTGGGCTGTGGAAGTCATCCCGCAGCTTGCCACCAATTGTAACGACACCCCAAAGTACGAAAGGGGTTACAGTCGTCTTGGATAATCCGCTCCCAAACACCAGGACAGCTATCGACCACTCCAATCTGCCATACATGAAGCCCATATAAATAATCCCCCCCCCCCCCAAGTACGAGACAAGGCTCTGTATTGAGGTCATGTGAGAATAATTCTCTTCTTCCCCTTTTATTGAAAAAAACACAGCATTTACATACACTTTGAGAATACCACATGAATAATAACTGTGTAATTACACCCCTTAGTAGACAGCCAGGTGAGCTCATTAACATACTTATCAATAGTCTCAGACCCAATTAACATACTGTCCTATTTTAGACAAAAGCACTTAGTTAATCAGTAGACATTCTTTAGGAGGGCCTGCTGGAAACAATCCCCCCTCTCTCTGCAGCTAATACACATTGATTAGCAGACATGGTGTCTCTCATAGTTCCTGGACGCCCAAATTAGGAGTTGCACTTCCTGTGCCTTACAGTGTATAGGAATAAGATAGATCTCCATATTTCCTGAGAGATACTGGTAATGCATATTACTGTCCCATTTGATGTAGTCCAAACCATATTCTCAGTGTACACCACTCTCCCGGTCACCCTGCATCCATAAAAGATGCAGAGTGACTTAAACATAAGAAAGCCACACAAGGCTGGGCATGGTGCCTCCCAACCTCATTAAAGGAATTTGGGGTCCACAACCTCCATGCCCAAAGTGACTCCTGTCACAGTGGTCTCATACATTGATATGGTGGAGCTGTGTGATTGGCCAGTCTCAAAAAAGGATATGGTGAAGCTGAGTGATTGGCCAGTGGTCTTATATATTTATGTGATGGAGCTGAGTGATTGGAAGGTGGTCTCATACATTGATGTGGTACTGATGTGGATGTGGTCTCTGATGTGGTCTGATGTGTACTGATGTGGTGATTGGCCGGTGGTTTCACACATTGATATGGCGGAGCTGTGTGATTGGCCGGTGGTCTCATACATTGATATGGTGGAACTGTGTGATTGGCCAGTGGTCTCATATACTGATGTGGTGGAGCTGAGTGATTGGCTGGTGGTCTCATCCATCGATATGGTGGAGCTGAGTGATTGGACGGTGGTCTCATACTGTACATTGATGTGGTAGAGCTGCGTGATTGGCAGATGGTCTCATATACTGATGTGGTGGACCTGAGTGATTGGTCGGTGTCATATATTCCTGTGGTGAATCTCAGTGTTTGGCTGATGGTGTCATATATTGCTGCAGTCACTGGACCATTTAGTGATTATGATGATCTTGTAACGTCCAGAGAATATTATACTACATGTAATCCAGAGATTACTGCTCTGCCAGATGACAGCAGGGGGAGCCATTCTACACATTGAGATCTCTCCCATTCCGAGGGCCAATAAACTCTTTGTCATATCAGTGCTTTCCATTTCACTCGGAATTATCATTTATAAGTGACGATCCTCGTTCACTTCAGGGAAAAATTTATCAACATTTTCACTCAACATTCGCCTGAGACTCACCCAACATTCACCAGAGACTCACCCAACATTCACCCGAGACTCACCCAACATTCACCCGAGACTCACCCAACATTAACCCAAAATTCATCCGACACTCACCCAAATTTAACCCCGAGACTAACCCAACATTCACCCAACATTCATGCGAGACTCACCCAACATTCACCCAAGACTTACCCAACATTAAACCAACATTCACCCGAGATTAACCCAACATTCACCCAAGACTTACCCAGCATTAACCCAACATTCACCCGAGACTTGCCCAACATTAACCCAACATTCACCCGAGACTCACCCAACATTAACCCAACATTCACCCAAAACTCACCCAACATTCACCCGAGACTCACCCAACATTCACCCAACATTAACCCAACATTCACCCAACATTAACCCAACATTAACCCAACATTCACCTAAGACTCACCCAACATTCATCCAAGACTCACCCAACATACACCTGAGAGCCACCCTGTTGATTTTGGGGTGATGTCAGCCCTGCCCAGATTTCTTTTGCTAAACCACTCAGTCCATCCCCCTGTCTTCATCTCCAAAGAAGAGGCATTAATTGACTTGTAATCCATAGGAGGAGAACCGGAAGGACTAAGTGGTCTCCTGAGATAACCCCAGAAATGTGTGCAGGGAAGCCCCCATTCCTGGCAGGATCAACACCTATTTTTTTGCATTTGTTGAACAGAAAAAAAAAACTCTTCCAATAGGAAAGTTAACCGACCACAGAGGACCCAATAGGGGATCATTGTTAGGGGTTTCCAGCTTAGTCAGGGCTTGCTGGGTTAACTAGGGGATCATTTGACAGGAAGGCGCAGAGATTGTATACAAAATACATTGTGACTTCATTGTTACATTGTATCTATCAGCTTGTTGTGTCTGACATTAACCCCTTCTTCTCCTTCCCCCTCAACTATTCATGTCCCCATGCCTGACTTTTCCATCCAAAAACATAAATTTGGTGTCATACTACACTCTATATGGAGACCCCAATCGCCTGACCAACAATCTGTGTGAACCCCAATCTCCTGACCATCCCTCTGTGTGAACCCTGATTGCCTGACTTTCCCTTTGTGTGGACCCCAATCTCCTGACCAACCCTTTCTGTGGACCCCAAACTATTGGCCATCCCTCTGTTTTGATCCCGATCTCCTGACCATCCCTCTGTGTAGACCCCAATGTCCTGACCTGTGAACCCTGATCTCCTGGTCCACTCTCTGTGTGGACCCTGATCTCCTGACCAACCCTTTCTGTTGACCAAAATTTCCTGACCAACCCTCTGTGTGGACCCCATTCTCCCCAATTTGCCAACCTATCTTCTGCTGGCCAATCCAATGCGTGGACCTCAATCTCCCAGACACAGATCAGTAGATTGTAAGCTCCTGTGATCCCTGAGATCTGTAGATTTTAACCTTTTGTGTGGATCCTGATCTTCTGACCAACCATTTCTGTGGACCCTGATCTCCTGATAAACCCTTTGTGTGGACCCCGTTCTCCTGATCAACCCCCTTTGTGGACCCCCATCTCTTGACTAATCCTTTCTGTGGACCCCTAACTCCTGGCCAACCCTTCCCTGTGTGTGGACCTCAATCTCCTGACCAATCCTCTGTGTGGACTGCCATCTCCTGACCAGCCCTGTGTGGACCTTGATCTTCTGGCCAACCCTCTACATTGACCCGGATCTCTTGACCAACCCTTTCTGGGGACCCCAATCTCCTAACCAACCCTCTGCATTGACCCAGATCTCTTGACCAACCCTTTCTGGGGACCCCAATCTCCTAACCAACCCTCCACATTGACCCAGATCTCTTGACCATCCCTTTGTGTGGACCCTGATCTCCTGATCAACCCTCTGTGTGGACCTTGATCTATAGACCCCTAATGTGCTCATCTTGTGTGGGATCTCCAGTCTCCTGGCCAATCCTCGGTGGAGATCCCAATCTCCTAACCAACCCTCCATGTGGACCCTAATCAACTGACGAATTCTTGGTGGAGACTCTCAATGTGCTAACTAATCCTGTGTGGGATTCCCAATCTCTTTACAGTCTTCAGTGGAGACCCCTATTGTGCTAACCAATCCTGTGCCGATCTTCTGAGAAGACCTCAATCTGCCAGCCAATCCTCAAGGTCTACCCCAATCTTCTGACCAATTATCTGAAGGACCCTATTTTGCAGGCCAATCCTCAACAGAAACCCCAATTTGACATCCTATCTTCTGCTGGCAAATCCAATGCGTGGACCTCAATCTCCCAGACACAGATCAGTAGATTGTAAGCTCCTGTGATCACTTAGATCAGTAGATTGTAAGCTCCTGTGATCACTCAGATCAGTAGATTGTAAGCTCCTCTGATCACTCAGATCAGTAGATTGTAAGCTCCTCTGATCACTCAGATCAGTAGATTGTAAGCTCCTCTGATCACTCAGATCAGTAGATTGTAAGCTCCTCTGATCACTCAGATCAGTAGATTGTAAGCTCCTCTGATCACTCAGATCAGTAGATTGAAAGCTCCTCCTATCACTCAGATCAGTAGATTGTAAGCTCCTCTGATCACTCAGATCAGTAGATTGAAAGCTCCTCCGATCACTCAGATCAGTAGATTGTAAGCTCCTCTGATCACTCAGATTGATGGATTGCAAGCCTCCTAGAATTGCAATGATCTCACTAAACTGGAAACCCAACAATCTCTCCAGTAAAATCCATTAATGGCTCCAATTAGTCACCATGTGGTAAGATCCTTCAGCAGAACGTTGCTCCTCAGAGTTCAATCGACCTTAAAAGTTTCAGTAAATTGTAAGCTCCATGTGTTGGGGCTCCCCAGTTACATCCACAGTGGGACCCCTGAGTGGTCCATTGCATCCCGGGGCCTTTGTAAGGATCAATGGTATCCCTTTCCAGGATCCAGAAGGGAGAAGTAGTACAATGAGATGATGAGGGACAACAGGGGTAATGCATTAGATAGAGTACAGGCAGCAGTGGTAGAATGATGGGTCTGTAGTAGTATGAGGAGGATGGCAGAATAATGGGAGTAATTGTTATGGTATGATGGGGTAGTAGTGGTATTATAATGATTGTAGAATGAGGAAAATTAAACTATGAGGTGTGTAGTACAGATAGTATGGTGGAGTAGTAGTGATAGGATGGGGGTAGTACTGGTAGTATGGTGGAGTAGTAGTGATAGGGTGGGGGTAGTACTGGTAGTATGGTGGAGTAGTAGTGATAGGATGGGGGTAGTACTGGTAGTATGGTGGGGTAGTAGTGATAGGATGGGGGTAGTACTGGTAGTATGGTGGAGTAGTAGTGATAGGATGGGGGTAGTACTGGTAGTATGGTGGAGTAGTAGTGATAGGATGGGGGTAGTACTGGCAGTATGGTGGAGTAGTAGTGATAGGATGGGGGTAGTACTGGTAGTATGGTGGGGTAGTAGTGATAGGATGGGGGTAGTACTGGCAGTATGGTGGAGTAGTAGTGATAGGGTGGGGGTAGTACTGGTAGTATGGTGGGGTAGTAGTGATAGGATGGGGGTAGTACTGGTAGTATTTTGGAGTAGTAGTGATAGGATGGGGGGTAGTACTGGTAGTATGGTAGAGCAGTAGTGATAGGATGGGGGTAGTACTGGTAGTATGTTGGAGTAGTAGTGATAGGATGGGGGTAGTACTGGCAGTATGGTGGAGTAGTAGTGATAGGATGGGGGTAGTACTGGTAGTATGGTGGGGTAGTAGTGATAGGATGGGGGTAGTACTGGCAGTATGGTGGAGTAGTAGTGATAGGGTGGGGGTAGTACTGGTAGTATGGTGGGGTAGTAGTGATAGGATGGGGGTAGTACTGGTAGTATTTTGGAGTAGTAGTGATAGGATGGGGGGTAGTACTGGTAGTATGGTAGAGCAGTAGTGATAGGATGGGGGTAGTACTGGTAGTATGTTGGAGTAGTAGTGATAGGATGGGGGTAGTACTGGTAGTATTTTGGAGTAGTAGTGATAGGATGGGGGTAGTACTGGTAGTATGTTGGAGTAGTAGTGATAGGATGGGGGGTAGTACTGGTAGTATGGTGGAGTAGTAGTATGATGAGGCTCACAGAATTGTGGGGACAGTGGGATTGTGAAATAGTACTGGTGGTATGATGAGGGTAGTAGTATGTTGGGGTAGTGGGGGCATTTGTAGGACGATGAAGGCAGTGGTAGTATCACTGGGGGGGGGGGGGATAGCAATTAGGTGGGGGAGAAGCAATGGTATGTAGGGTAGTGGAAGCATGATGGGGATTGTAGTATAAAAAGAAGCTGTAGAGATCTGGTGGGGGTTGTTGTATTTTGCTGGTAGTAGTGCTATAATGGGGATAGTATAGATATAGATACTAGGTTGAATGGGAAATCTGATGGGGGTAGTAGTGATTGGAAAGGAGTAGTAATATGTTGGGGGGGAAGTAGTGATGGGATGGGGGTAGTAGTATATTAGGGTAGTAGTATAATATTGGGGGTAGTAGTATAATATTAGGGGTAGTAGTAGTATAATAGTGGGGGTAGTAGTATATTGGGGGTAGTAGTAGTATATTGGGGGTAGTAGTAGTATATTGGGGGTAGTAGTAGTATAGTGGGGGTAGTAGTATACTGGGGGTATTAGTAGTATAATAGTGGGGGTAGTAGTATAATATTGGGGGTAGTAGTATATTGGGAGTAGTAGTACCTGCTTGCAGCGATCCTCCGCCTGCTTCTTCTCGGACTCGGCTTGCTCGGCTCGGTCGATCGCATTTTCTTTGTCCAACTTCAGCATTTGCATCTTCTTCTTTATGGCGTCCATGGCTGCTGGAGGAGATCGGGCGGTCGGAGCGGAGAAAAGATCGGAGAGGAGTCCGGAGGCTGGAGGAGATCTGATCCGATCCCCCGATTTATATCCCGAGACCGGGACCCGCCCCGATCACATCGCATTCCATGTATGGAGGGGGGGAGCCTCATACCAGACACCACCGACTACACTCCTCACCATCCTCATCTCCACCCCCATCATCCTCACCATCCTCATCACCATCCCCATCCTCCTCCACTACACTCCTCAGCATCCTCATCTCCACCCTCATCATCCTCACCACCCCCATCACCACCCCCATCCTCCTTCACTATACTCCTCAGCATCCTCATCTCCACCCCCATCCTCCTTCACTACACACCTCACCACCCTCATCACCACCCCCATCCTCCTTCACTACACTCCTCAGCATCCTCATCTCCACCCCCATCCTCCTTCACTACACTCCTCAGCATCCTCATCTCCACCCCCATCCTCCTTCACTATACTCCTCAGCATCCTCATCTCCACCCCCATCATCCTCACCACCCTCATCACCACCCCCATCCTCCTTCACTACACTCCTCAGCATCCTCATCTCCACCCCCATCATCCTCACCATCCTCTTCTCCACCCCATCGTCCTCACCATCCTCTTCTCCACCCCCATCATCCTCACCACCCTCATCACCACCCCCATCCTCATTCACTACACTCCTCAGCATCCTCATCTCCACCCCCATCCTCCTCACCATCCTCATCTCCACCCCCATCCTTCTCACCATCCTCATCTCCACCCCCATCCTCCTAAACTACACTTCTCAGCATCCTCATCTCCAACACCATCCTCCACTACACTCCTCACCATCCTCATCACCACCCCCATCCTCCTCCACTACACTCCTCACCATTCTCATCACCACCCCCTTCCTCCTCACCACCCCCATCCTCCTCATCTCCACCCCCATCCTCATCTCCACCCCTATCCTCCTCCACTACACTCCTCACCATCCTCATCT
This sequence comes from Pelophylax lessonae, assembly GCF_965119305.1. Classification (NCBI taxonomy): domain Eukaryota; kingdom Metazoa; phylum Chordata; class Amphibia; order Anura; family Ranidae; genus Pelophylax; species Pelophylax lessonae. Next base: position 895,166,578 of record NC_138768.1, on the reverse strand, counting down.
CCACCCCCATCCTCCTCCACTACACTCCTCACCATCCTCCTCCACTACACTCCTTACCATCCTCATCTCCACCCCCATCCTCCTCCACTATACTCCTCACCATCCTCTTCTCCACCCCCATCCTCCTCCACTACACTCCTCACCAGCCTCATCTCCATCCCCATCCTCCTCACCATCCTCATCCACACCCCATTCCTCCTCCACTACACTGCTCAGCAGTGGCGTAGCGTGGGGGGTGCAGGGGGGGGGTGGCCGCACCGGGCGCAACATCTGGGGGGGGGGGCGCATCCGCAGTGTCACTCTGTCTGACTCTGACATACACAGTTCACACACTGTCTGCGGCTGCCTCCATCTTTAGGCTGGGATATGTCCAGCGCGGCTGCCCTATGTCTGAAAATGGCGGGTCGGGCGGGGCTAGACTGTGTCTCACCTGCCCATTGGTAAGTGGCGGCTTGTGCGTTGGGGGCGCAGGGGCGCTGCCCCCCCATCCATGCCCCCGGCCCCCTAATCTACATGCGGGGCACCGGACGCATGGAGTTCAATGGGGTTTTTCTTTTTTTAATCACCTGATTAGAGCCAGAGGCTCTAATAGGCTTCAGAAAAGGGTGGACCCGGGGCGCAGAGCATGCGCCTCGAGGCCACCCATTATGTGAAAAAAGCGAATGAAAATTCGCTATTGTCACACGGATCCTCCTCCTGGCCAATCAGGAAGCGGGTCAGAGACCCGCTTCCTGATTGGCCGAAAGGCGAATGCATGCCATTGGCCGAGAAGGAGGTGGGAGGACTCGGAGACGCGGGGAACTGAGGAGAAGCTGCCGCTGTGGGTAAGTCTCTCTGCATTGAAGGGGGCAAGCTAGTCACTCTGCATTGAAAGGAGGCACGATGATCTCTCTGCATTGAAGTGGGGCACGCTGGTCTCTCTGCATTGAAAGGGGGCACGCTGGTCTCTCTGCATTGAAAGGGGGCACGCTGGTCTCTCTGCATTGAAAGGGGGCACGCTGGTCTCTCTGCATTGAAAGGGAGCACGCTGGTCATTCTGCATTGAAAGGGGGCACGCTGGACATTCTGCATTGAAGGGGGCACGCTGGTCATTCTGCATTGAAAGGGGGCATGCTGGTCTCTCTGCATTGAAGGGGGCACGCTGGTCTCTCTGCATTGAAAGGGGGCACGCTGGTCTATCTGCATTGAAGGGGGCATGCTGGTCATTCTGCATTGAAAGGGGGCACGCTGGTCATTCTGCATTGAAAGGGGCAAGCTGGTCATTCTGCATTAAAAGGGGGCATGCTGGTCATTCTGCTTTGAAAGGGGGCACGCTGGTCTCTCTGCATTGAAAGGGGGCACGCTGGTCTCTCTGCATTGAAAGGGGGCACGCTGGTCTCTCTGCATTGAAAGGGGGCACGCTGGTCTCTCTCCATTGAAAGGGGGCACGCTGGTCCCTGTGCATTGAAAGGGGGCACGCTAGTCTCTCTGCATTGAAGGGGGGCATGCTGGTCTCTCTGCATTGAATGGAGGCACGCTGGTCTCTCTGCATTGAATGAAGGCACGCTGGTCTCTCTGCATTGAAGGGGGCACGCTGATCACTCTGCATTGAAGGGGGCACACTGGTCTCTTTGCATTGAAAGGGGGCATGCTGGTCTCTCTGCATTGAAGGGGGGCATGTTCGCACTCAATAAAGTGTTTGAAAATAAACTTGTAAAATAAACTTTACTTTAATTACATCAGTATTTTCATAACAAACAATACGGCTCCATGCACACAGGGCGTCATAAAAACGTGCACCAAAGCTGTTTACATAACGCCGGGAAACAGCAGCTGTAAAAACGTGCTTTCAGTAGCTTTTTCTACTAGCGTTATTGCACGTTTGGCCACAGTAGCTGTTAGCAGCGTTTTTTTCTGCCTCCATTCAAAATCAATGGTTCCCTATGGGAGCCTATTGATTTGAATGGAAGTCACACCGCAGGTCGGATCAGGGTGATCCGACTTGCGGTGCGACCTGCACTGTGAGAATCTTGAGGGGGAACTCCCCGCCAAAATGGGGAAAAAAACGGCGTGGGGGTCCCCCCCAAAATCCATACCAGACCCTTATCCGAGCATGCAGTCCGGCATGCCAGGAAAGGGGAGGGGACGAGCGAGCGGCCCCACCCCCCCTGGATCATACCAGGCCACACGCCCTCAACATGGGGGGGGTGTGGGTGCTTTGGGGCAGGGGGGGCTCTGCACCCCGCACCTCAAAGCACCTTGCCCCCATGTTGATGAGGACAAGGGCCTCATCCCCACAACCCTGGCCGGTGGTTGTGGGGGTCTGCGGGCAGGGGGCTCATCGGAATCTGGAAGCCCCCTTTAACAAGGGGGCCCCCGATCCCGGACCCCCTCCCTATGTGAATGGGTATGGGGTACACTGTACCCCTACTCATTCACCCCATCAGAGGCGTAACTAGAACCTTCAGGGCCCCGATGCAAGAAACCATGAAGGGCCCCCCAGACCCCTGGCCAGGGCCCTTCCCTTCAAGCCCGGGGCTCTTCCCACTAATCCTGGGGCTCTTTACTCTCGTTGCATGGCATTTTATTACGGTCCCGCAGCAGGATCTTTTCACAAGTTCTGCAGTGGGCCCCCTTCCTGCAATCTTGGGGCCTCCCCACAGTGGTGCAATGCCAGGGCCCAGTCGCAAGTGTGACCTTTGAGATCCTGGAAGTTTACCCACTGGTTTGCTCCTGGGCCCCCTGGAGCATGGGGCCCAGTAGCAATTGCAACCCCTGCAACCCCTGTAGTTACGCCCCTGCACCCCATAAAATGCAGTGTATGGAAATAACGACAGGAGACGTTTTGGAAAATTTATTAAAAATCTTCATCCGGCCCTTGTCCTCTCCGGGGGTCTTCTCCTCTCCGAGGGTCTTCTGCTCTTTTGCTGTCCGCCCTTCTTGTCTTCTCCTCTCCGGGGGTCTTCTGCTGTCTTCTCCTCTCCGGGGGTCTTCTGCTGTCCGCCCTTCTGCTGTCCAATCTTCTTGTCTTCTCCTCTCCGGTCTTCTGCTCTTTTGCTGTCGGCTGTCGGCTGTCCTTCTTCCTCCGGTCCTCCTCCTCCGACGTCTTCAGCGATTATGCCGGCCTCTGGTCTCTGCAGCTTATTATATAGCCATTAGGGGCGTGGTCGCCAGATGACGTCATCGGGAGACCACGCCCCCTTGTGTCACAGATGACGTCATCTGTGACACAAGGGGGCGTGGTCTCCCAATGACGTCATCTGGCGACCACGCCCCTAATGGCTATATAATAAGCTGCAGAGACCAGAGGCCGGCATAATCGCTGAAGACGTCGGAGGAGGAGGACCGGAGGAAGAAGGACAGCCGACAGCCGACAGCAAAAGAGCAGAAGACCGGAGAGGAGAAGACAAGAAGATTGGACAGCAGAAGGGCGGACAGCAGAAGACCCCCGGAGAGGAGAAGACAGCAGAAGACCCCCGGAGAGGAGAAGACAAGAAGGGCGGACAGCAAAAGAGCAGAAGACCCTCGGAGAGGAGAAGACCCCCGGAGAGGACAAGGGCCGGATGAAGATTTTTAATAAATTTTCCAAAACGTCTCCTGTCGTTATTTCCATACACTGCATTTTATGGGGTGCAGGGGCGTAACTACAGGGGTTGCAGGGGTTGCAATTGCTACTGGGCCCCATGCTCCAGGGGGCCCAGGAGCAAACCAGTGGGTAAACTTCCAGGATCTCAAAGGTCACACTTGCGACTGGGCCCTGGCATTGCACCACTGTGGGGAGGCCCCAAGATTGCAGGAAGGGGGCCCACTGCAGAACTTGTGAAAAGATCCTGCTGCGGGACCGTAATAAAATGCCATGCAACGAGAGTAAAGAGCCCCAGGATTAGTGGGAAGAGCCCCGGGCTTGAAGGGAAGGGCCCTGGCCAGGGGTCTGGGGGGCCCTTCATGGTTTCTTGCATCGGGGCCCTGAAGGTTCTAGTTACGCCTCTGATGGGGTGAATGAGTAGGGGTACAGTGTACCCCATACCCATTCACATAGGGAGGGGGTCCGGGATCGGGGGCCCCCTTGTTAAAGGGGGCTTCCAGATTCCGATGAGCCCCCTGCCCGCAGACCCCCACAACCACCGGCCAGGGTTGTGGGGATGAGGCCCTTGTCCTCATCAACATGGGGGCAAGGTGCTTTGAGGTGCGGGGTGCAGAGCCCCCCCTGCCCCAAAGCACCCACACCCCCCCCATGTTGAGGGCGTGTGGCCTGGTATGATCCAGGGGGGGTGGGGCCGCTCGCTCGTCCCCTCCCCTTTCCTGGCATGCCGGACTGCATGCTCAGATAAGGGTCTGGTATGGATTTTGGGGGGGACCCCACGCCGTTTTTTCGGCGCGGGGCTACCCTCAAATTCCATACCAGATCCAAAGGGCCTGGTTTGGAACCTGGGGGGGAACCCCACGCCGTTTTTTTCCCCATTTTGGCGTGGAGTTCCCCCTCAAGATTCTCACAGTGCAGGTCGCACCGCAAGTCGGATCACCCCGATCCAACCTGCGGTGTGACTTCCATTCAAATCAATAGGCTCCCATAGGGAACCATTGATTTTGAATGGAAGAAAAAAAACGTATAACGTTGCTTAACGCACGTTAAGCAACGTTATGGAGCCTTATGGAGCCTTTAGCAGCGTCAGACGTTTTTTGCAGCTTGACGCTGGAGCTCCTGAACCCACAGTTCCTGGGTTTTTTTTGGAGCTGTAAAACGCCTATGCCACTTGGAGCTCCTAAAAGCTCTATGTGTGCATGAGGCCATAGAATAACATGGATGGGCGTTCTGCAGCTGCAAAAAAAAACGTCTGACGCTGCTAACAGCAGCTGTAAAAACGTCCAGTGTGCATGAGGCCTACATGTGCTTAGGGGGTAAGGGTTTCTTTAACTAATCTAGTGGAAGAGACTCGAGTGCTAAAATCCCGCGGGTTAGGGGGCGCAAATTACTGGCCTTGCCCCGGGTGCTGACAACCCACGCTACACCTCTGATTTTGCTATACTCTTCTTTACAGATCTTCTCTAAATCACTTAGCAACTCAGTTTCAGCTCCCTCCATAAATATGGTAAATGATGGTGCGGGTAGGGATGGAGATAGGGATGATGGTGCAGGTAGGGATGGAGATAGGGATAATGGTGGGGGTAGGGATGGAGATAGGGATGATGGTGGGGGTAGGGATGGAGATAGGGATCATGGCATGGTGGGGGTAGGGATGATGGTGGGGATAGGGATGGAGATAGGGATGATGGTGGGAGTAGGGATGGAGATAGTGATGAGGGTGGGGGTAGGGATGGAGATAGTGATGAGGGTGGGGGTAGGGATGGAGATAGAAATGATGGTGGGGGTAGGGATGGAGATAGGGATCATGGCATGGTGGGGGTAGGGATGATGGTGGGGATAGGGATGGAGATAGGGATGATGGTGGGAGTAGGGATGGAGATAGTGATGAGGGTGGGGGTAGGGATGGAGATAGTGATGATGGTGGGGGTGGGGATGGAGATAGGGATGATGGTGTGGGTGGGGATGGAGATAGGGATGATGGTGTGGGTAGGGATGGAGATAGTGATGATGGTGGGGGTAGGGATGGAGATAAAGATGATGGTGGGGGTAGGGATGGAGATAGGGATGATGGTGGGGGTAGGGACGGAGATAGGGATGATTGTGGGGGTAGGGATGGAGATAGGGATGATGGTGGGGATAGGGATGGAGATAGTGATGATGGTGGGGGTAGGGATGGAGATAAAGATGATGGTGTGGGTAGGGATGGAGATAGGGATGATGGTGGGGGTAGGAATGGAGATAGGGATGATGGTGGGGATAGGGATGGAGATAGGGATGATGGTGGGGGTAGGGATGGAGATAGTGATGATGGTGGGGGTGGGGATGGAGATAAAGATGATGGTGGGGGTAGGGATGGAGATAGGGATGATGGTGGGGGTAGGGACGGAGATAGGGATGATTGTGGGGGTAGGGATGGAGATAGTGATGATGGTGGGGGTGGGAATGGAGATAGTGATGATGGTGGGGGTGGGGATGAAGATAAAGATGATGGTGGGGGTAGGGATGGAGATAGGGATGATGGTGGGGGTAGGAATGGAGATAGTGATGATGGTGGGGGTAGGAATGGAGATAGGGATAATGGTGGGGGTAGGGATGGAGATAGGGATGATGGTGGGGGTAGGGATGGAGATAGTGATGATGGTAGGGGTAGGGATGGAGATAGGGATGATGGTGGGGATAGGGATGGAGATAGTGATGATGGTGGGGGTAGGGATGGAGATAGGGATAATGGTGGGGGTAGGGATGGAGATAGGGATGATGGTGGGGGTAGGGATGGAGATAGTGATGATGGTAGGGGTAGGGATGGAGATAGGGATGATGGTGGGGATAGGGATGGAGATAAAGATGATGGTGGGGGTAGGGATGGAGATAGGGATGATGGTGGGGGTAGGGATGGAGATAGGGATGATGGTGGGGGTAGGGATGGAGATAAAGATGATGGTGGGGGTAGGGATGGAGATAGGGATGATGGTGGGGGTAGGGATGGAGATAGGGATGGTGGTGGGGGTAGGGATGGAGATAGTGATAATGGTGGGGTAGGGATTGAGATAGGGATAATGGTGGGGATAGGGATGGAGATAGGGATGATGGTGGGGGTAGGGATGGAGATAGTGGTGATGGTGGGGGTAGGAATGGAGATAGGGATGATGGTGGGGATAGGGATGGAGATAGGGATAATGGTGGGGATAGGGATGGAGATAGGGATGATGGTGGGGGTAGGGATGGAGATAGTGGTGATGGTGGGGGTAGGGATAGAGATAGGGATGATGGTGGGGATAGGGATGGAGATAGAAATGATGGTGGGGGTAGGGATGGAGATAGGGATCATGGCATGGTGGGGGTAGGGATGATGGTGGGGATAGGGATGGAGATAGGGATGATGGTGGGAGTAGGGATGGAGATAGTGATGATGGTGGGGGTAGGGATGGAGATAGGGATGATGGTGGGGGTAGGGATGGAGATAGTGATAATGGTGGGGGTAGGGATGGAGATAGGGATAATGGTGGGGGTAGGGATGGAGATAGGGATGATGGTGGGGATAGGGATGGAGATAGGGATGATGGTGGGGGTAGGGATGGAGATAGGGATGATGGTGTGGGTGGGGATGGAGATAGGGATGATGGTGTGGGTAGGGATGGAGATAGTGATGATGGTGGGGGTAGGGATGGAGATAAAGATGATGGTGGGGGTAGGGATGGAGATAGGGATGATGGTGGGGGTAGGGATGGAGATAGGGATGGTGGTGGGGGTAGGGATGGAGATAGTGATGATGGTGGGGGTAGGGATGGAGATAGGGATAATGGTGGGGGTAGGGATGGAGATAGGGATGATGGTGGGGGTAGGGATGGAGATAGTGATGATGGTAGGGGTAGGGATGGAGATAGGGATGATGGTGGGGGTAGGGATGGAGATAGTGATGATGGTGGAGATAGGGATGGAGATAAAGATGATGGTGGGGGTAGGGATGGAGATAGGGATGATGGTGGGGGTAGGGATGGAGATAAAGATGATGGTGGAGATAGGGATGGAGATAGTGATGATGGTAGGGGTAGGGATGGAGATAGGGATGATGGTGGGGCTAGGGATGGAGATAAAGATGATGGTGGGGGTAGGGATGGAGATAGGGATGATGGTGGGGGTAGGGATGGAGATAGGGATGATGGTGGGGGTAGGGATGGAGATAAAGATGATGGTGGGGGTAGGGATGGAGATAGGGATGATGGTGGGGGTAGGGATGGAGATAGGGATGGTGGTGGGGGTAGGGATGGAGATAGGGATGATGGTGGGGATAGGGATGGAGATAGTGATGATGGTGGGGGTAGGAATGGAGATAGGGATGATGGTGGGGATAGGGATGGAGATAGTGATAATGGTGGGGTAGGGATTGAGATAGGGATAATGGTGGGGGTAGGGATGGAGATAGGGATGATGGTGGGGGTAGGGATGAAGATAGTGATGATGGTGGGGGTAGGGATGGAGATAGGGATGATTGATGGTGGGGGTAGGGATGGAGATAGTGATGATGGTGGAGATAGGGATGGAGATAGGGATGATGGTGGGGGTAGGAATGGAGATAGTGATGATGGTGGGGGTAGGGATGGAGATAGGGATGATGGTGGGGATAGGGATGGAGATAGGGATGATGGTGGGGGGTAGGGATGGAGATAGGGATAATGGTGGGGGTAGGGATGGAGATAGGGATGATGGTGGGGGTAGGGATGGAGATAGGGATAATGGTGGGGATAGGGATGGAGATAGGGATGATGGTGGGGGTAGGGATGGAGATAGGGATGATGGTGGGGGTAGGGAATGTACTGAAGGAGGATGAGGATGGAGATGAGGATGGTGAGGAATGAAATAGAGGATGAGGATGGAGATGAGGATGGAGAGGAATGAAATGGAGGATGGTGAAGAATGTGGAGGAGGATGGAGAGGAGGATGGTGAGGAGTGTAGTGAAGGAGGATGAGGATGGTGAAGAGTGTAGAGGAGGATGGAGAGGAGGATGCTGAGGAGTGCAGTGTAGGAGGATGAGGATGGTGAAGAGTGTGGTGGAGGAGGAAGGTGAGGACTGTAGCAAAGGAGGAGGATGGAGATGAGGATGTTGAGGAGTGTAGGGGAGGAGGAGGATGGAGATGAGGATGGTGAGGGGTATAGTGGAGGAGGATGGTGAGGAGTGTAGTGGTGGAGGATGGGGATGTAGATGAGAATGGTGAGGGGTATAGTGGAGAAGGATGAGGATGGTGAGGAGTGTAGTGGTGGAGGATGGGGATGGAGATGAGGATGGTGAGGAGTATAGTGGATGAGGAGGATGGAGATGAAGATGAGGATGCTGAGGAGTGTAGTGGAGGAGGAGGATGGAGATGAGGATGCTGAGGAGTGTAGTGGAGGAGGAGGGAGATGAGGATGGTGAGGAGCGTAGTGTAGGAGGATGGATATGGAGATGAGGATGCTGAGGAGTGCAGTGTAGGAGGATGAGGATGGTGAAGAGTGTGGTGGAGGAGGAAGGTGAGGACTGTAGCAAAGGAGGAGGATGGAGACGAGGATGTTGAGGAGTGTGGGGGAGGAGGAGGATAGAGATGAGGATGGTGAGGGGTATAGTGGAGGAGGATGAGGATGGTGAGGAGTGTAGTGGTGGAGGATGGGGATGGAGATGAGAATGGTGAGGGGTATAGTGGAGGAGGATGAGGATGGTGAGGAGTGTAGTGGTGGAGGATGGGGATGGAGATGAGGATGGTGAGGAGTATAGTGGATGAGGAGGTTGGAGATGAAGATGAGGATGCTGAGGAGTGTAGTGGAGGAGGAGGATGGAGATGATGATGCTGAGGAGTGTAGTGGAGGAGGATGGAGATGAGGATGGTGAGGAGTGTAGTGGAGGAGGATGGATATGGAGATGAGGATGCTGAGGAGTGTAGTGGAGGAGGATGGAAATGAGGATGCTGAGGATTTTAGTGGAGGAGGAGGATGGATATGAGGATGGTGAGGAGTGTGGTGGAGGAGGATGGGGATGGAGATGAGAATGGTGAGGGGTATAGTGGAGAAGGATGAGGATGGTGAGGAGTGTAGTGGTGGAGGATGGGGATGGAGATGAGGATGGTGAGGAGTATAGTGGATGAGGAGGATGGAGATGAAGATGAGGATGCTGAGGAGTTTAGTGGAGGAGGAGGATGGAGATGAGGATGCTGAGGAGTGTAGTGGAGGAGGAGGATGGAGATGAGGATGCTGAGGAGTGTAGTGGAGGAGGAGGGAGATGAGGATGGTGAGGAGCGTAGTGTAGGAGGATGGATATGGAGATGAGGATGCTGAGGAGTGTAGTGGAGGAGGATGGAAATGAGGATGCTGAGGATTGTAGTGGAGGAGGAGGATGGATATGAGAATGGGGAGGAGTGTAGTGGAGGAGGAATGTAACGGAACCGCGACCCACACTGTACTTATGTACTTCCGTCAGTATACGGCTTTCTTCAGTCTTGAATATAGATATCAGATATGCCAGCCGCCCCCATACAAAGCTAGCCGACAACTTAGCTTTTACTGGAATCTTCTCCTTTATTGAACAGTTTCACAGTTTTTATACAGCATGGACCTCCCCCTCCTGATCAGATTATCACACACAGGTCAGGGGTTGCCTGATTACATTATCATATGCAGATGAAATTGTATACAGAAATAGAATTAACCTGAACTAATTATCTGGCCATCTGGTCAGAAACAATATGTGAGTTCATTAACAATTAACAATGGGACAGACAGGCTTACCAGAATCCACATCACACCTCAATACACAGACAATAGGAAGAGACCACCAGTGACAGACTGTCCGTCTCTGACAATGAAGGACATGGAACAGAGGCCAATGTGATTAGCTCTTTCAATGAACATGTTCAGAATCAAACAGGCCAGGAATAGTCCTCATATATTTCTTGAGATACATTACTCCATTAAGTAGTTGTCTTTCACTCCCAGTGATGATGAGTCCCGTCACAAGGAGGATGGAGATGGAAATGAGGATGCAGAGGAGCAGAGGCGTAGCGTGGGTTGTCAGCACCCGGGGCAAGGCAAGTAATTTGCGCCCCCTAACCCGCGGGATTTTAGCACTCGAGTCTCTTCCACTAGATTAGTTAAAGAAAACCTTACCCCCTAAGCACATGTATTGTTTGTTATGAAAATACTGATGTAATTAAAGTAAAATTCATCTAAATGCAAGTTTATTTTCAAACACTTTATTGAGTGCGAACATGCCCCCCTTTCAATGCAGAGTGACCAGAGTGCTCCCTTTCAATGCAGAGTGACCAGCATCCCCCCTTTCAATGCAGAGTGACCAGCGTGCCCCCTTTCAGTGCAGAGAGACCAGTGTGCCCCCATTCAATGCAGAATGACCAGCGTGCCCACTTTAAATGCAGAGAACAGCGTGCCCCCTTTCAATGCAGAATGACCAGCGTGCCTCCTTTCAATGCAGAATGACCAGCGTGCCCCCTTCAATGCAGAGACACCAGCGTGCCCCCTTTCATTGCAAAGAGACCAGTGTGCCCCCTTCAATCCAGAGAGACCAGCGTGCCTCCATTCAATGCAGAGAGACCAGCGTGCCCCCTTTCAATGCAGAGAGACCAGCGTGCCCCCTTTAAATGCAGAGAGACCAGCGTGCCCCCTTTCAAAGCAGAATGACCAGCATGCCCCCTTTTAATGCAGAATGACCGGCGTGCCCCTTTCAATGCAGAATGACCAGCGTGCCCCCTTTCAATGCAGAATGACCAGCGTGCCCCCTTCAATGCAGAAAGACCAGCGTGCCCCCTTTCAATGCAGAGAGACCAGCGTGCCCCTTTCAATGCAGAGAGACCAGCGTGCCCCCTTCAATGCAGAGAGACCAGCGTGCCCCCTTCAATGCAGAGAGACCAGCGTGCCCCCTTCAATGCAGAGAGACCAGCGTGCCCCCTTTCAATGCAGAATGACCAGCGTGCCCCCTTCAATGCAGAATGTCCAGCGTGCCCCCTTTCAATGCAGAATGACCAGCGTGCCCCCTTTCAATGCAGAGAGACCAGCGTGCCCCCTTTCAATGCAGAGAGACCAGCATGCCCCCTTCAATGCAGAGAGACCAGCGTGCCCCCATTCAATGCAGAGTGACCAGCGTGCTGTGCCCCACTTCAATGCAGAGAGATCATCATGCCTCTTTTCAATGCAGAGTGACTACCTTGCCCCCTTCAATGCAGAGAGACTTACCCACAGCGACGGCTTCTCCTCAGTTCCCCGCGTCTCTGAGTCCTCCCGCCTCCTCCTCGGCCAATGGCATGCATTCGCCTTTCGGCCAATCAGGAAGTGGGTCTCGGACCCGCTTCCTGATTGGCCAGGAGGAGGATCCGTGTGACAATAGCAAATTTTCATTTGCTATTGTCACATAATGGGGGGCCTCGGGGCGCACTGCTCTGCGCCCCTTGTCCACCCTTTTCTGAAGCCTATTAGAGCCTCTGGCTCTAATCAGGTGATTAGAAAAATAACCCCATTGAACTCCATGCGTCCGGTGCCCCGCATGTAGATTAGGGGGCCGGGGGCATGGATGGGGGGGACGCGCCCCTGCGCCCCCAACGCACAAGCCGCCACTGACCAATGGGCAGGTGAGACACAGTCTAGCCCCGACCCAATGCAGAATGACCAGCGTGCCCCCTTTCACTGCAGAATGACCAGCGTGCCCCCTTCAATGCAGAAAGACCAGCGTGCCCCCTATCAATGCAGAATGACCAGCATGCCCCCTTCAATGCAGAGAGACCAGCGTGCCCCCTTTCAATGCAAAGAGACCAGTGTGCCCCTTCAATGCAGAGAGACACGCATGCCACCATTCAATGCAGAGAGACCAGCGTGCCCCCTTTCAATGCAGAGAGACCAGCGTGCCCCCTTTCAATGCAGAGAGACCAGCGTGCCCCCTTTCAATGCAGAGAGACCAGCATGCCCCCTTCAATGCAGAGAGACCAGCGTGCCCCCATTCAATGCAGAATGACCAGCGTGCCCCTTTCAATGCAGAATCACCAGCGTGCCCCCATTCAATGCAGAGAGACCAGCCTGCCCACTTCAATGCAGAAAGACCAGCGTGCCCCCTTTCAATGCAGAGAGACCAGCGTGCCCCTTTCAATGCAGAGTAACCAGCATGCCCCCTTCAATGCAGAGAGACCAGCGTGCCCCCTTCAATGCAGAGAGACCAGCGTCCCCCCTTCAATGCAGAGAGACCAGCATGCCCCCTTTCAATGCAGAATGACCAGCGTGCCCCCTTTCAATGCAGAATGACCAGCGTGCCCCCTTTCAATGCAGAGAGACCAGCGTGCCCCCTTTCAATGCAGAGAGACCAGCATGCCCCCTTCAATGCAGAGAGACCAGCGTGCCCCCATTCAATGCAGAGTGACCAGCATGCCGTGCCCCACTTCAATGCAGAGAGATCATCGTGCCTCCTTTCAATGCAGAGTGACTAGCTTGCCCCCTTCAATGCAGAGAGACTTACCCACAGCGGCGGCTTCTCCTCAGTTCCCCACGTCTCTGAGTCCTCCCGCCTCCTCCTCGGCCAATGGCATGCATTCGCCTTTCGGCCAATCAGGAAGCGGGTCTCGGACCCGCTTCCTGATTGGCCAGGAGGAGGATCCGTGTGACAATAGTGAATTTTCATTCGCTATTGTCACATAATGGGTGGCCTCGGGGCGCACTGCTCTGCGCCCCGGGTCCACCCTTTTCTGAAGCCTATTAGAGCCTCTGGCTCTAATCAGGTGATTAAAAAAAGAAAAACCACATTGAACTCCATGCGTCCGGTGCCCCGCATGTAGATTAGGGGGCCGGAGGCATGGATGGGGGGGCAGCGCCCTTGTGCCCCCAACGCACAAGCCGCCACTGACCAATGGGCAGGTGAGACACAGTCTAGCCCCGCCCCGACCCGCCATTTTCAGACATAGGGCAGCCGCGCTGGACATATCCCAGCCTAAAGATGGAGGCAGCCGCAGACAGTGTGTGAACTGTGTATGTCAGAGTCAGACAGAGTGACACTGCGGATGCGCCCCCCCCCCCAGATGTTGCGCCCGGTGCGGCCGGCCCCCCCTGCACCCCCCACGCTACGCCACTGAGCAAAATCCCTCCTGAGATGTGTGCAAACCTGGTCACCATCTACAAGAAACGTCTGACCTCTTTGCTTCCAATAAGGGTTTCTCCACCAACTACAAGAGACGCCTGACCTCTGTGCTTCCAACAAGGGTTTCTCCACCAACTACAATAAGCGTCTGACCTCTGTGCTTCCAACAAGGGTTTCTCCACCAACTACAAGAGACATCTGACCTCTGTGCTTCCAACAAGGGTTTCTCCACCAACTACAAGAAATGTCTGACCTCTGTGCTTCCAACAAGGGTTTCTCCACCAACTACAAGAGACATCTGACCTCTGTGCTTCCAACAAGGGTTTCTCCACCAACTACAAGAAACGTCTGACCTCTGTGCTTCCAACAAGGGTTTCTCCACCAACTACAAGAAATGTCTGACCGCTGTGCTTCCAACAAGGGTTTCTCCACCAACTACAAGAGACATCTGACCTCTGTGCTTCCAACAAGGGTTTCTCCACCAACTACAAGAGACATCTGACCTCTGTGCTTCCAACAAGGGTTTCTCCACCAACTACAAGAGACGTCTGACCTCTGTGCTTCCATCAAGGGTTTCTCCACCAACTACAAGAGACGTTTGACCTCTGTGCTTCAAAAAAGGGTATCTCCACCAACTACAAGAGACGTCTGACCTCTGTGCTTCCAACGAGGGTTTCTCCACCAACTACAAGAGACATCTGACCTCTGTGCTTCCAACAAGGGTTTCTCCACCAACTACAAGAGACGTCTGACCTCTGTGCTTGCCAACAAGGGTTTCTCCACCAACTACAAGAGACGTCTGACCACTGTGCTTTCAACAAGGGTTTCTCCACCAACTACAAGAGACGTCTGACCTCTGTGCTTCCAACAAGAGTTTCTCCACCAACTGCAAGAGACATCTGACCTCTGTGCTTCCAACAAGGGTTTCTCCACCAACTACAAGAGACATCTGACCTCTGTGCTTGCCAACAAGGGTTTCTCCACCAGTTACAAGAGACGTCTGACCTCTGTGCTTCCAACGAGGGTTTCTCCACCAACTACAAGAGACATCTGAACTCTGTGCTTCCAACAAGGGTTTCTCCACCAACTACAAGAGACATCTGACCTCTGTGCTTGCCAACAAGGGTTTCTCCACCATTTACAAGAGACGTCTGACCTCTGTGCATCCAACAAGGGTTTCTCCACCAACTACAAGAGACGTCTGACCTCTGTGCTTCCAACAAGGGTTTCTCCACCAACTGCAAGAGACATCTGACCTCTGTGCTTCCAACAAGGGTTTCTCCACCAACTACAAGAAACATCTGACCTCTGTGCTTCCAACAAGGGTTTCTCCACCAACTACAAGAGACATCTGACCTCTGTGCTTGCCAACAAGGGTTTCTCCACCAACTACAAAAGACATCTGACCTCTGTGCTTCCAACAAGGGTTTCTCCACCAACTACAAGAGACGTCTGACCTCTGTGCTTCCAACAAGGGTTTCTCCACCATTTACAAGAGACGTCTGACCTCTGTGCCTGCCAACAAGGGTTTCTCCACCAACTGCAAGAGACGCCTGAACTCTGTACTTGCCAACAAGGGTTTCTCCACCAACTACAAGAGACGCCTGACCTCTGTGTTTCCAACAAGGGTTTCTCCGCCAACTACAAGAGACATCTGACCTCTGTGCTTCTAACAAGGGTTTCTCTACCAACTACAAGAGACAACTACCTCTGTGCTTCCAACAAGGGTTTCTCCAGCAACTACAAGAAACGTCTGACCTCTGTGCTTCCAACAAGGGTTTCTCCAGCAACTACAAGAAACGTCTGACCTCTGTGCTTCCAACAAGGGTTTCTTCAGCAACTACAAGAAACGTCTGACACCTGTGCTTCCAACAAGGGTTTCTCCACCAACTACAAGAGAAATCTGACCTCTGTGCTTCTAAAAAGGGTTTCTCCGCCAACTACAAGAGACATCTGACCTCGGTGCTTCCAACAAGAGTTTCTCCACCAACTACAAGAGACATCTGTCCTCTGTGCTTCCAACAAGGGTTTCTCCACCAACTACAAGAGACGTCTGACCTCTGTACTTGCCAACAAGGGTTTCTCCACCAACTACAAGAGACGCCTGACCTCTGTGCTTCCAACAAGGGTTTCTCCACCAACTACAAGAGACATCTGACCTCTGTGCTTCTAAAAAGGGTTTCTCCGCCAACTACAAGAGACATCTGACCTCTGTGCTTCTAACAAGGGTTTCTCTACCAACTACAAGAGACAACTACCTCTGTGCTTCCAACAAGGGTTTCTCCAGCAACTACAAGAAACGTCTGACCTCTGTGCTTCCAACAAGGGTTTCTTCAGCAACTACAAGAAACGTCTGACACCTGTGCTTCCAACAAGGGTTTCTCCACCAACTACAAGAGACGTCTGACCTCTGTGCTTGCCAACAAGGGTTTCTCCACCAACTACAATAAGCGTCTGACCTCTGTGCTTCCAACAAGGGTTTCTTCACCAACTACAAGAAACGTCTGACCTCTGTGCTTCCAACAAGGGTTTCTCCATCAACTACAAGAAACGTTTGACCTCTGTGCTTCCAACAAGGGTTTTTCCACCAACTACAAGAGACATCTGACCTCTGTGCTTCCAACAAGGGTTTCTCCACCAACTACAAGAGACGTCTAACCTCTGTGCTTCCATCAAGGGTTTCTCCACCAACTACAAGAGACGTCTGACCTCTGTGCTTCCAAAAAGAGTATCTCCACCAACTACAAGAGACGTCTGACCAGTGTGCTTCCAACGAGGGTTTCTCCACCAACTACAAGAGACGTCTGACCTCTGTGCCTGCCAACAAGCGTTTCTCCACGAACTACAAGAGACGCCTGACCTCTGTGCTTCCAACAAGGGTTTTTCCACCAACTACAAGAGACATCTGACCTCGGTGCTTCCAACAAGGGTTTCTCCACCAACTACAAGAGACATCTGTCCTCTGTGCTTCCAACAAGGGTTTCTCCACCAACTACAAGAGACGTCTGACCTTTGTACTTGACAACAAGGGTTTCTCCACCAACTACAAGAGACGCCTGACCTCTGTGCTTCCAACAAGGGTTTCTCCATTAACTACAAGAGACATCTGTCCTCTGTGCTTCCAACAAGGGTTTCTCCACCAACTACAAGAGACGTCTGACCTCTGTACTTGCCAACAAGGGTTTCTCCAGCAACTACAAGAAACGTCTGACCTCTGTGCTTCCAACAAGGGTTTCTCCAGCAACTACAAGAAACGTCTGACCTCTGTGCTTCCAACAAGGGTTTCTCCACCAACTACAAGGGACATCTGACCTCTGTGCTTCCAACAAGGGTTTCTCCACCAACTACAATAAGCGTCTGACCTCTGTGCTTCCAACAAGGGTTTCTCCACCAACTACAAGAAACGCCTGACCTCTGTGCTTCCAACAAGGGTTTCTCCAGCAACTACAAGAAACGTCTGACCTCTGTGCTTCCAACAAGGGTTTCTCCACCAACTACAAGAGACATCTGACCTCTGGGCTTCCAACAAGGGTTTCTCCACCAACTACAAGGGACATCTGACCTCTGTGCTTCCAACAAGGGTTTCTCCACCAACTACAATAAGCGTCTGACCTCTGTGCTTCCAACAAGGGTTTCTCCACCAACTACAAGAGACGTCTGACCTCTGTGCTTCCAACAAGGGTTTCTCCACCAACTACAAGAGACATCTGACCTCTGTGCTTCCAACAAGGGTTTCTCCACCAACTACAGGAAACGTCTGACCTCTGTGCTTCCAACAAGGGTTTCTCCACCAACTACAAGAGACATCTGACCTCTGTGCTTCCAACAAGGGTTTCTCCAGCAACTACAAGAAACGTCTGACCTCTGTGCTTCCAACAAGGGTTTCTCCACCAACTACAAGAAACGTCTGACCTCTGTGCTTCCAACAAGGGTTTCTCCACCAACTACAAGAGACGTCTGACTTCTGTGCTTGCCAACAAGGGTTTCTCCACCAATTACAAAAGACGTCTGACCTCTTTGCTTCCAACAAGGGTTTCTTCACTAACTACAAGAAACGTCTGACCTCTGTGCTTCCAACAAGGGTTTCTCCACCAACTACAAGAAACGTCTGACCTCTGTGCTTCCAACAAGGGTTTCTCCCCCAACTACAAGAGACGTCTGACCTCTGTGCTTCCAAAAAGGGTATCTCCACCAACTACAAGAGACTTCTGACCAGTGTGCTTCCAATGAGGGTTTCTCCACCAACTACAAGAGACATCTGACCTCTGTGCTTCCAACAAGGGTTTCTCCACCAACTACAAGAGACGTCTGACCTCTGTGCTTGCCAACAAGGGTTTCTCCACCAACTACAAGAGACGTCTGACCACTGTGCTTTCAACAAGGGTTTCTCCACCAACTACAAGAGACGTCTGACCTCTGTGCTTCCAACAAGGTTTTCTCCACCAACTGCAAGAGACATCTGACCTCTGTGCTTCCAACAAGGGTTTCTCCACCAACTACAAGAGACATCTGACCTCTGTGCTTGCCAACAAGGGTTTCTCCACCAATTACAAGAGACGTCTGACCTCTGTGCTTCCAACAAGGGTTTCTCCACCAACTACAAGAGACATCTGACCTCTGTGCTTCCAACAAGGGTTTCTCCACCAACTACAAGAGACATCTGACCTCTGTGTTTCCAACAAGGGTTTCTCCACCAACTACAAGAGACGTCTGACCTCTGTAGTTGCCAACAAGGGTTTCTCCACCAACTACAAGAGACGCCTGACCTCTGTGCTTCCAACAAGGGTTTCTCCACCAACTACAAGAGACATCTGACCTCTGTGCTTCCAACAAGGGTTTCTCCACCAACTACAAGAAACGTCTGACCTCTGTGCCTGCCAACAAGGGTTTCTCCACCATTTACAAGAGACGTCTGACCTCTGTGCATCCAACAAGGGTTTCTCCACCAACTACATGAGACATCTGACCTCTGTGCTTCCAACAAGGGTTTCTCCACCAACTACAAGAGACATCTGACCTCTGTGCTTCCAACAAGGGTTTCTCCACCAACTACAAGAGACATCTGACCTCTGTGCTTCCAACAATCGTTTCTTCACCAACTACAAGAAACGTCTGACCTCTGTGCTTCCAACAAGGGTTTCTCCACCAACTACAAGAAACGTCTGACCTCTTTACTTGCCAACAAGGGTTTCTCCACCAACTACAAGAGACATCTGACCTCTGTGCTTCCAACAAGGGTTTCTCCACCAACTACAAGAGACGTCTGAACTCTGTGCTTCCAAAAAGGGTTTCTCCACCAACTACAAGAGACGTCTGACCTCTGTGCTTCCAACAAGGGTTTCTCCACCAACTACAAGAAACGTCTGACCTCTGTGCTTCCAACAAGGGTTTCTCCACCAACTACAAGAGACATCTGACCTCTGTGCTTCCAACAATGGTTTCTTCACCAACTACAAGAGACATCTGACCTCTGTGCTTCCAACAAGGGTTTCTCCACCAACTACAAGAGACATCTGACCTCTGTGCTTCCAACAATGGTTTCTTCACCAACTACAAGAGACATCTGACCTCTGTGCTTCCAACAATGGTTTCTTCACCAACTACAAGAAACGTCTGACCTCTGTGCTTCCAACAAGGGTTTCTCCACCAACTACAAGAAACGTCTGACCTCTTTACTTGCCAACAAGGGTTTCTCCACCAACTACAAGAGACATCTGACCTCGGTGCTTCCAACAAGGGTTTCTCCACCAACTACAAGAGACGTCTGAACTCTGTGCTTCCAAAAAGGGTTTCTCCACCAACTACAAGAGACGTCTGACCTCTGTGCTTCCAACAAGGGTTTCTCCACCAACTACAAGAAACGTCTGACCTCTGTGCTTCCAACAAGGGTTTCTCCACCAACTACAAGAGACATCTGACCTCTGTGCTTCCAACAATGGTTTCTCCACCAACTACAAGAGACATCTGACCTCTGTGCTTCCAACAAGGGTTTCTCCACCAACTACAAGAGACATCTGACCTCTGTGTTTCCAACAAGGGTTTCTCCACCAACTACAAGAGACGTCTGACCTCTGTAGTTGCCAACAAGGGTTTCTCCACCAACTACAAGAGACGCCTGACCTCTGTGCTTCCAACAAGGGTTTCTCCACCAACTACAAGAGACATCTGACCTCTGTGCTTCCAACAAGGGTTTCTCCACCAACTACAAGAAACGTCTGACCTCTGTGCCTGCCAACAAGGGTTTCTCCACCATTTACAAGAGACGTCTGTCCTCTGTGCATCCAACAAGGGTTTCTCCACCAACTACATGAGACATCTGACCTCTGTGCTTCCAACAAGGGTTTCTCCACCAACTACCAGAGACATCTGACCTCTGTGCTTCCAACAAGGGTTTCTCCACCAACTACAAGAGACATCTGACCTCTGTGCTTCCAACAATGGTTTCTTCACCAACTACAAGAAACGTCTGACCTCTGTGCTTCCAACAAGGGTTTCTCCACCAACTACAAGAAACGTCTGACCTCTTTACTTGCCAACAAGGGTTTCTCCACCAACTACAAGAGACATCTGACCTCTGTGCTTCCAACAAGGGTTTCTCCACCAACTACAAGAGACGTCTGAACTCTGTGCTTCCAAAAAGGGTTTCTCCACCAACTACAAGAGACGTCTGACCTCTGTGCTTCCAACAAGGGTTTCTCCACCAACTACAAGAAACGTCTGACCTCTGTGCTTCCAACAAGGGTTTCTCCACCAACTACAAGAGACATCTGACCTCTGTGCTTCCAACAATGGTTTCTTCACCAACTACAAGAGACATCTGACCTCTGTGCTTCCAACAAGGGTTTCTCCACCAACTACAAGAGACATCTGACCTCTGTGCTTCCAACAATGGTTTCTTCACCAACTACAAGAGACATCTGACCTCTGTGCTTCCAACAATGGTTTCTTCACCAACTACAAGAAACGTCTGACCTCTGTGCTTCCAACAAGGGTTTCTCCACCAACTACAAGAAACGTCTGACCTCTTTACTTGCCAACAAGGGTTTCTCCACCAACTACAAGAGACATCTGACCTCTGTGCTTCCAACAAGGGTTTCTCCACCAACTACAAGAGACGTCTGAACTCTGTGCTTCCAAAAAGGGTTTCTCCACCAACTACAAGAGACGTCTGACCTCTGTGCTTCCAACAAGGGTTTCTCCACCAACTACAAGAAACGTCTGACCTCTGTGCTTCCAACAAGGGTTTCTCCACCAACTACAAGAGACATCTGACCTCTGTGCTTCCAACAATGGTTTCTTCACCAACTACAAGAGACATCTGACCTCTGTGCTTCCAACAAGGGTTTCTCCACCAACTACAAGAGACATCTGACCTCTGTGCTTCCAACAATGGTTTCTTCACCAACTACAAGAAACGTCTGACCTCTGTGCTTCCAACAATGGTTTCTTCACCAACTACAAGAAACGTCTGACCTCTGTGCTTCCAACAAGGGTTTCTCCACCAACTACCAGAGACATCTGACCTCTGTGCTTGCCAACAAGGGTATCACACTGTATACTGTATATACACCGTCCCCTGTACACTCACACTGTATACTGTATATACACCGTCCTCCATACACTCACACTGTATACTGTATATACACCGTCCTCCATACACTCACACTGTATACTTTATATACACCGTCCTCCATACACTCACACTGTATACTGTATATACACCGTCCCCTGTACACTCACACTGTATACTGTATATAGACTGTCCTCCATACACTCACACTGTATACTGTATATACACCGTCCCCTGTACACTCACACGGTATATACACTGTCCTCCATACACTCACACTGTATACTGTTTATACACCGTCCCCTGTACACTCACACTGTATACTGTATATACACTGTCCTCTGTACACTCACACTGTATACTGTATATACACCGTCCCCCATACACTCACACTGTATACTGTATATACACCGTCCCCTGTACACTCACACAGTATATACACTGTCCTCCATATACTCACACTGTATACTGTATATACACCGTCCCCATACACTCACACTGTATACTGTATATACACCGTCCCCTGTACACTCACACTGTATACTGTATATACACCACACATCCAACACAGGGAGGACGGCTTTCCGATGACTTCATGAAGCTGAGAGAGAATTCAATCTGGAATTAAATTTCACTTTCTCAGAATGTCCCATGGTGTTCTGTGATGACAGCGGGGGGATTATCAGCACTGATCTGTCCTCTTCCACATCACAAAGAGTATACTCATCACCTCCACATCCCCCACCAACCACTCCTGGCACTGTCACCACTGACCCCAGCATGTCCTCTGCTCTCCTCACCTACTCATCTCCCTCTCCTCTCCTCACCTCTCCTCTCCTCTCCTCTCCTCACCTCTCCTCTCCCCTCCACTTCTCTCCTCACCTCTCCTCTCCTCTCCTCTCCTCTCCTCTCCTCTCCACTTCTCTCCTCTCCTCACCTCTCCTCTCCACTTCTCTCCTCTCCTCACCTCTCCTCTCCACTTCTCTCCTCACCTCTTCTCTCCTCTCCACTTCTCTCCTCTCCTCACCTCTCCTCTCCACTTCTCTCCTCACCTCTTCTCTCCTCTCCACTTCTCTCCTCTACTCACCTCTCCTCTCCTCTCCACTTCTCTCCTCTCCTCCCTCTCCTCTCCACTTCTCTCCTCTCCTCACCTCTCCTCTCCACTTCTCTCCTCACCTCTCCACTTCTCTCCTCACCTCTCCTCTCCATTTCTCTCCTCACCTCTCCACTTCTCTCCTCACCTCTCCTCTCCTCATCTCTCCTCTCCACTTCTCTCCTCTCTTCTCCACTTCTCTCCTCGCCTCTTCTCTCCTCTCCACTTCTCTCCTCTCCTCTCCACTTCTCTCCTCACCTCTCCTCTCCACTTCTCTCCTCTCCTCACCTCTCCTCTCCTTACCTCTCCTCTCCACTTCTCTCTTCTCCTCTCCACTTCTCTCCTCACCTCTCCTCTCCACTTCTCTCCTCTCCTCTCCTCACCTCTCCTCTCCTCACCTCTCCTCTCCCCTCCACTTCTCTCCTCACCTCTCCTCTCCTCTCCTATCCTCTCCACTTCTCTCCTCTCCTCACCTCTCCTCTCCACTTCTCTCCTCTCCTCACCTCTCCTCTCCACTTCTCTCCTCTCCTCACCTCTCCTCTCCACTTCTCTCCTCACCTCTTCTCTCCTCTCCACTTCTCTCCTCTCCTCACCTCTCCTCTCCCCTCCACTTCTCTACTCACCTCTCCTCTCCTCTCCTCTCCACTTCTCTCCTCTCCTCCCTCTCCTCTCCACTTCTCTCCTCTCCTCACCTCTCCTCTCCACTTCTCTCCTCACCTCTCCTCTCCACTTCTCTCCTCACCTCTCCACTTCTCTCCTCACCTCTCCTCTCCTCATCTCTCCTCTCCACTTCTCTCCTCTCCTCTCCACTTCTCTCCTCGCCACTTCTCTCCTCTCCTCTCCACTTCTCTCCTCACCTCTCCTCTCCTCTCCACTTCTCTCCTCTCCTCACCTCTCCTCTCCTCACCTCTCCTCTCCTTACCTCTCCTCTCCACTTCTCTCTTCTCCTCTCCACTTCTCTCCTCACCTCTCCTCTCCACTTCTCACCTCTCCTCTCCTCACCTCTCCACTTCTCTCCTAACCTCTCCTCTCCACTTCTCTCCTCACCTCTCCACTCCACTTCTCTCCTTACCTCTCCTCTCCACTTCTCTCCTTACCTCACCTCTCCTCTCCACTTCTCTCCTCACCTCTCCTCTCCACTTCTCTCCTCACCTCTCCTCTCCACTTCTCTCCTCACCTCTCCTCACCTCTCCTCTCCACTTCTCTCCTCACCTCTCCTCTCCACTTCTCTCCTCACCTCTCCTCTCCCCTTCTCTCCTCTCCTCACCTCTCCTCTCCACTTCTCTCCTCACCTCTCCACTCCACTTCTCTCCTCACCTCTCCTCACCACTTCTCTCCTCACCTCTCCTCTCCACTTCTCTCCTCACCTCTCCTCTCCCCTTCTCTCCTCTCCTCACCTCTCCTCTCCACTTCTCTCCTCACCTCTCCGCTCCACTTCTCTTCTCACCTCTCCACTTCTCTCCTTACCTCTCCTCTCCACTTCTCTCCTCACCTCTCCTCTCCACTTCTCTCCTCACCTCTCCTCTCCACTTCTCTCCTCACCTCTCCTCTCCTCACCTCTCCTCTCCTCTCCTCTCCACTTCTCTCTTCACCTCTCCTCTCCACTTCTCTCTTCACCTCTCCTCTCCACTTCTCTCCTCCTATTCTCCTATTCCTATTGGCACTGTCACCACTGACCCCAGCATGTCCTCTCCTCTTTCCCTCTCCCTCTCCTCTCTACTTCTATCTTCTCCCTCCCTCTCCATCTCCTTTCCTTCCCTGTCCTCTTATCCCCTCTCTTCACCTGCCCTCTCCTCACCACTTCTCTCCTTTCCTTCCCTCTCCGCCTCCTCTTTCCCTCTCCTCTCCACTTGACTCCTTTCCTTCCCTCTCCTCCTCTCTCCTTCCCTTTTCCTCTCTCCCTCCTTCTCCCCTCTCATGCTACCCTCCCTTATTTTTCTCTCTCTTCTCTCTCCTCTCCAGAGTCTCCTCTCCTTCTCCCCTCTTCCTAGTAGTAATATTTGTAGGTGAGGTCACATGATGAGTTACAATACCCCGGCCTTTACACACACATCAACTTTAATGGCATCCCAGTCTTAGTCCGTAGGGTTCAATATTGAGTTGGCTCCGCCCTTTGCAGCTATAACAGCTTCAACTCTTCTGGGAAGGGCGTCCACAAGGTTTAGGAGTGTCTATGGGAATGTTTCACCATTCTTCCAGAAGAGCATTTGTGGGGTCAGGCACTGATGTTGGATGAGAAGGCCTGGCTCGCAGTCTCCACTCTAATTCATCCCAAAGGTGTTCTATTGGGTGGAGGTCAGGACTCTGTGCAGGCCAGTCATGTTGCTCCACCCCAAACTCACTCATTCATGTCCTACGGACTAAGACTGGGATACCATTAAAGTTCATGTGTGAGTAAAAGCCGGCGTTCCAATACTTTTAGCAATATAGTGTATGTGGTGATAATGGTCGGTGAGGTCACATGATGAGATATGTGGTGATAAAGGGTGGAGAGGTCACATGATGAGATATGTGGTGATAGGTGTCCCGTGAGAAAAACCTACCCCTCGTCACTTCCGGTTGCACGGCACTGTTTGTAACACGGCGTGTACATTAAAACTGCTGTGCTGCAATAACAGTCATCTCCACTCCTGTCCCGGTCACTTCCCTCATCTCGGCTACAAAATATAAAAGCGGCGGCGGGTGTATGAGAACATAAATCATGGAGCCGCCAGCCGCTTTTATATTTACTAGGCGAGATGAGGGAAGTCACAGGGAAAGGAGCGGAGATGACTTATATTGCAGCCGACATGTTTTAATGTAAGCGCGGCGTGGGTAGTTTATTTCCACGGATCAGTCATAATATCCTACTAGTGCGCATGCGCACTACTCAGCTCCTCAGCTTTTACATTAGGTTGCCGGCGCTCTGAGCATGCGCACTGCTGCGCTGCTCAGCTGTTCCTGGCCGGAAGTGACGAGGGTAGGTTTTTCTCACGGGGTAGGTAATTCTCACGTTACAATGGTCAGTGAGGTCACATGATGAGATATGTGGTGATAATGGGCGGTGAGGTCACATGATGAGATGGTCGGTGAGGTCACATGATGAGATGGTCGGTGAGGTCACATGATGAGATGGTCGGTGAGGTCACATGATGAGATATGTGGTGATAATGGTCGGTGAGGTCACATGAGATGGTCGGTGAGGTCACATGAGATGGTCGGTGAGGTCACATGATGAGATGGTCGCTGAGGTCACATGATGAGATGGTCGCTGAGGTCACATGATGAGATATGTGGTGATAATGGTCGGTGAGGTCACATGATGAGATGGTCAGTGAGGTCACATGATGAGATATGTGGTGATAAAGGGTGGAGAGGTCACATGATGAGATGGTCGGTGAGGTCACATGATGAGATGGTCGGTGAGGTCACATGATGAGATATGTGGTGATAATGGTCGGTGAGGTCACATGAGATGGTCGGTGAGGTCACATGATGAGATGGTCGCTGAGGTCACATGATGAGATGGTCGCTGAGGTCACATGATGAGATATGTGGTGATAATGGTCGGTGAGGTCACATGATGAGATGGTCAGTGAGGTCACATGATGAGATATGTGGTGATAAAGGGTGGAGAGGTCACATGATGAGATGGTCGGTGAGGTCACATGATGAGATGGTCGGTGAGGTCACATGATGAGATGGTCGGTGAGGTCACATGATGAGATATGTGGTGATAATGGTCGGTGAGGTCACATGAGATGGTCGGTGAGGTCACATGATGAGATATGTGGTGATAAAGGGTGGAGAGGTCACATGATGAGATGGTCGCTGAGGTCACATGATGAGATATGTGGTGATAATGGTCGGTGAGGTCACATGATGAGATGGTCGGTGAGGTCACAAGATGAGATATGTGGTGATAATGGTCGGTGAGGTCACATGATGAGATGGTCGCTGAGGTCACATGATGAGATGGTCGCTGAGGTTTCTCCTGCTCACTGAAGTGGATGACTTCTGAGTTATGTGACTGTTGTGCTGAGAAGTTTTTGTTGTCCTTGGATCATCTTACATCTTTTCTGTTTGCCGATTCCCAATATAACCCATTACAGCGTTCTTCCCATTCCTGGAATGTCAGATGTCTCTCAGACTTTACATCCAGCATGTAATGAGGGAGATGTTCCTCCTGACACCAGCTCTCTGTTCATCTCTCTACCTGGGCTATATAGAGATAGAGGAGTGGAGAGAGAGAGAGAGACAATGATTTCTGGGATTGAGAAGTAGATACAATGATTTCCGGGATTGAGAAGTAGACAGGGGCGTAACTACAGGGGTTGCAGGGGTTGCGATTGCTACCGGGCCCCATGCTCCAGGGGGCCCAGTAGCAAACCTGTGGGTGAACTTCCAGGATTGCAAAAGTCACACTTGCGACCGGGCCCTGGCATTGCACCACTGTGGGGAGGCCCCAAGATTGCAGGAAAGGAGCCCACTGCAGAACTTGTGAAAGGATCCTGCTGCGGGACCGTAATAAAAGGCCATGCAACGAGAGTAAAGAGCCCCGGGATTAGTTAGAAGAGCCCTGGGCTTGAAGGGAAGGGCCCCGGCCAGGGATCTGGGGGGGCCCTTCATGGTTTCTTGCATCGGGGCCCTGAAGTTTCTAGTTACGCCTCTGGAAGTAGATACAATGATTTCTGGGATTGAGGAGTAGATACAATGATTTCTGGGATTGAGAAGTAGATACAATAATTTCAGGGATTGAGGAGTGGATACAATGATTTCAGGGATTGGGAAGTAGATACAATTATTTCTGGGATTGAGGAGTAGATACAATGATTTCCGGTATTGAGGAGTGTATGCAATGATTTCCGGGATTGAGGAGTAGATACAATGATTTCTGGGATTGAGGAGTAGATACAATGATTTCTGGGACTGAGGAGTGGATACAATGATTTCTGGGATTGAGAAGTAGATATAATGATTTCTGGGATTGAGGAGTAGATACAATGATTTCTGGGATTGAGAGTGGATACAATGGTTTCTGGGATTGAGGAGTGAATACAATGATTTCCAGGATTGAGAAATAGATACAATGATTTCTGGGATTGGGAAGTAGATACAATGATTTCTGGGATTGGGAAGTAGATACAATGATTTCTGGGATTGGGAAGTAGATACAATGATTTCTGGGATTGAGAAGTAGATATAATGATTTCCGGTATTGAGGAGTGGATACAATGATTTCAGGGATTGAGGAGTGGATACATTGATTTCTGGGATTGAGGAGTGAATACAATGATTTCAAGGATTGAGAAGTAGATACAATGATTTCTGGGATTGGGGAGTAGATACAATGATTTCCGGGATTGAGGAGTGGATACAATGATTTCCGGGATTGAGAAGAAGATACAATGATTTCTGGGATTGAGGAGTGGATACAATGATTTCCGGGATTGAGGGGTGGATACAATGATTTCCGGGATTGAGGAGTAGACACAATGATTTCTGGGATTGAGAAGTAGATACAATGATTTCTGGGATTGAGGAGTGGATACAATGATTTCCAGGATTGAGGAGTGTATATAATGATTTCCGGGATTGAGGAGTAGACACAATGATTTCTGGGATTGAGGAGTGGATACAATGATTTCCGGGATTGAGGGGTGGATACAATGATTTCCGGGATTGAGGAGTAGACACAATGATTTCTGGGATTGAGAAGTAGATACAATGATTTCTGGGATTGAGGAGTGGATACAATGATTTCCAGGATTGAGGAGTGTATATAATGATTTCCGGGATTGAGGAGTAGACACAATGATTTCTGGGATTGAGGAGTAGATACAATGATTTCTGGGATTGAGAGTGGATACAATGATTTCTGGGATTGAGGAGTGAATACAATGATTTCCAGGATTGAGAAGTAGATACAATGATTTCTGGGATTGGGGAGTAAATACAATGATTTCTGGGATTGAGAAGTAGATACAATGATTTCCGGGATTGAGAAGTAGATATAATGATTTCCGGGATTGAGGAGTGGATACAATGATTTCAGGGATTGAGGAGTGGATACATTGATTTCTGGGATTGAGGAGTGAATACAATGATTTCAAGGATTGAGAAGTAGATACAATGATTTCTGGGATTGGGGAGTAGATACAATGATTTCTGGGATTGAGAAGTAGATACAATGATTTCCGGGATTGAGGAGTGGATACAATGATTTCTTGGATTGAGGAGTGGATACAATGATTTCTGGGATTGGGGAGTAGATACAATGATTTCCGGGATTGAGGAGTGGATACAATGATTTCTGGGATTGGGGAGTAGATACAATGATTTCCGGGATTGAGGAGTGGATACAATGATTTCCGGGATTGAGGAGTGGATACAATGATTTCTGGGATTGGGGAGTAGATACAATGATTTCTGGGATTGGGGAGTAGATACAATGATTTCCGGGATTGAGGAGTTGATACAATGATTTCTGGGATTGGGGAGTAGATACAATGATTTCCGGGATTGAGGAGTAGATACAATGATTTCTGGGATTGAGGAGTGGATACAATGATTTCCGGGATTGAGGAGTAGATACAATGATTTCTGGGATTGAGGAGTGGATACAATGATTTCCGGGATTGAGGCGTGGATACAATGATTTCTGGGATTGGGGAGTAGATACAATGATTTCTGGGATTGGGGAGTAGATACAATGATTTCCGGGATTGAGGAGTTGATACAATGATTTCTGGGATTGGGGAGTAGATACAATGATTTCCGGGATTGAGGAGTGGATACAATGATTTCCGGGATTGAGGAGTAGATACAATGATTTCTGGGATTGAGGAGTGGATACAATGATTTCTGGGATTGAGAAGTAGATACAATGATTTCTGGGTGACACTGAGTGACAGAATTGTTTGTTCTCATTGTTTGGATATTTCTTTTTGTACAATAATTGGGTTTCTGGTTATTTTCCACCATAAATAGAGGATGGATTCCATTCTCTTCAATGCCCTCAATACAATTCTTAGAAAATCGCTGCCACGATGATGGAGTGTTCAGTCTTCTCCATACAAAGCCCCAAACCTGGGCAGATCCTTAGGAATATTGGGGACATTCCATGTCATAGATATAGCCAGGAGAATTACAACAATTAGCAACCACAATATATTGCTCATCAGTCATCACTAGGACCTCTATGAGAAGCTCTTTGCTTGAAATTTTTCTCCAGGAGAAGACCTTTGACTGAGCAGTCAGCACCTGGAACCAGTTCTTTGTTTGGATGTCGGCCCCGGGCCCCCTGCTTTCCATCAGTTGGTGTCAGTGAGCCTGGATGAAGCTGGGATTGTTGGAGGATCTGGTAGGTCTTGTCACTGGACTGGAGCGGA
Organism: Pelophylax lessonae; assembly: GCF_965119305.1. NCBI lineage: Eukaryota > Metazoa > Chordata > Amphibia > Anura > Ranidae > Pelophylax > Pelophylax lessonae. The sequence continues at coordinate 895,136,886 of NC_138768.1, read as the reverse complement.
CACCATCTTTATCACCGATATAAAGACTTCAGATTTACACCACAGGCTCCCCGTTCTCCAGGGATTCTTCATGAATCTCATTTAATCTGAGAGATTTCATCAGCTGTCACAATCCAAGCAGAAGCTCCTCTGTTCTCATATATCGCTCTTCATTCACAGTCTACTCTGTTCCTCTTCACTCATTCATCATTCTCTGCTCTCCTCATTCATTCTTCTCTGCTCATTTCCTTCGTTGTTCTCTGTTCTTCTCATTCATTGTTCTTTGCTATTCTCATTCATTGTTCTCTGCTCTTCTCATTCATTGTTCTCTGCTCTTCTCCTTCATCAGTCTCTGCTCTTCTCCTTCATCAGTCTCTGCTCTTCGTAATTTCCTGCTCTTCTTTATCACTGTAACGACACCCCAAATTATGAAAGGGGTTACAGTATTCTAGGATAATCCGCTCCAGAACACCAGAACAGCTATCGACCACTCCAATCCGCCATACATGAAGCCCATACAAATAATCCCCCCCCCCCCCCAAGTACGAGACAAGGCTCCGTATTGAGGTCAAGTGAGAATAATTCTCTTCTTCCCTTTATTAAAAGAAACACAGCATTTATATACACTTTGAGAATACCACATGAACAATGACTGTGTAATTACATCCCTCAGTAGACAGCCAGGTGAGCTCATTAACGTACTTATCAATAGTCTCAGACCCAATTAACATACTGTCCTATTTTAGACAAAAGCACTTAGTTAATCAGTAGACATTCTTTAGGAGGGGCTGCTGGAAACAATCCCACCTCTCTCTGCAGCTAATACACATTGATTAGCAGACATGGTGTCTCTCATAGTTCCTGGATGCCCAAATTAGAAGCTGCACTTCCTGGGCCTTACAGTGTATAGGAATAAGATAGATCTCCATATTTCCTGAGAGATACTGGTAATGCATATACTGTCCCATTTGAAGTAGTCCAAACCATATTCTCAGTGTACACCACCCTCCCGGTCACCCTGCATCCATAAAAGATGCATGCAGGGTGACTTAAACATAAGAAAGTCACACAAGGCTGGACATGGTGCCTCCCAACCTCTTTAAAGGAATTTGGGGTCCACAACCCCCATGCCCAAAGTGACTCCTGTCACAATCATCATTAACTGATCTTCTCCATCATCATTCTCTGCCCTTCTCATTCATCATCCTCTGCTATTCTTCTTCATCATTCTCTGCTGTTTTCCATGATCGTTCTTTGTTCTTCTCCTTCATTGTTCTCTGTTCTTCTCCTTCATTGTTCTCTGTTCTTCTCCTTCATCGTTCTCTGTTCTTCTCATTCATCGTTCTCTGTTCTTCTCCTTCATCAGTCTCTGCTCTTCTCCTTCATTAGTCTCTGCTCTTCTCCTTCATCGTTCTCTGCTATTCTTATTCATCGTTCTCTGCCCTTCTCATTCATCATCCTCTGCTATTCTTCATCATCGTTCTCTGCTCTTTTCCATGATCGTTCTTTGTTCTTCTCATTCATTGTTCTCTGTTCTTCTCATTCATTGTTCTCTGCTCTTCTCCTTCATTGTTCTCTGCTCTTCTCCTTCATTGTTCTCTGCTCTTCTCCTTCATTGTTCTCTGCTCTTCTCCTTCATTTTTCTCTGCTCTTCTCCTTCATCAGTCTCCGCTCTTCTTCTTCATCATTCTCTGATCTTCCCATTCATCGTTCTCTGCCCTTCTCATTCATCGTTCTCTGCCCTTCTCCTTCATTGTTCTCTGATCTTCTCCTTCATCAGTCTCTGCTCTTCTCCTTCATCAGTCTCTGCTCTTCTCCTTTATCAGTCTCTGCTCTTCTTCTTCATCATTCTCTGCCCTTCTCATTCATCATCCACTGCTATTCTCCTTCATCGTTCTCTGCTCTTTTCCATGATCGTTCTTTGTTCTTATCCTTCACTGTTCTCTGCTCTTCTCATTCATTGCTTTCTGTTCTTCTCATTCATTGTTCTCTGTTCTTCTCCTTCATCAGTCTCTGCTCTTCTCCTTCATTAGTCTCTGCTCTTCTCCTTCATTAGTCTCTGCTCTTCTCCTTCATCGTTCTCTGTTATTTTTATTCATTGTCCTCTGCTCTTCTCCTTCAACAAACTGTATCATGTCATGGGTGTAAGGGATTTTCCTAGCCCCATATATAATTCAAAAACAGAAAATATATAAAAACAGTTCATTATATCTTGATCACAGAACAAATAATTATCTCAGAACCTACACTGAAGGCTTACCTGATATACACCTCTCATAGATTAAAGTCTTGATGAAGAAGCTTCTGAACGTGTTTCGAGTATCACTCTTCATCAGGACCAAAAATGAACCTGGCTTAGCAGGAATGAACAAATATAAACATGACAGAACTCAACAATAGAGACAGATTACAAAATACGACATGAGACTATAAAGACTCCCAAACTCATAGAGAGGTTCGAGGTTGGAAGTCTGCAGATGAAAGTTAAGAACAATGACCTGGTATGGTGGTGATGAGATCTCATGGTGGAAGGCTCCCCAACGGGGAAAAAAAAGACTGCAAATGCTAAAGTACAGAGGGCAGCTAATGGCACTTTTCCACTGCAAGTACCGGCTCGGCTCCACTCGGCCCTGCTTGGCTCTGCTTAGCTCGGTTTGGTTTTCCACTGCATGGTACCGCACGGTTTTGGAATGGTTAGGTACGGTTTGGTACGGTTTGCTTTTCCACTAAAGTAGTAAGTGAGTGGGATAACAACGATTCTCTGACCAATCAGTGGCTAGTAGTGACAAACAGTCAAGGCTGCATGCAAAGGATTGTGGGATATGGTATCGGTACGGCCCTCTTGGAACCACAACCGAGGTGGTACTGTTTAAGCGAGCTGTACCGTTCGGTTCAATGTAGTGGAAAAGTGCCGCCGTACCGTACCGAACCGTTCCAACACCGTACCATGCGGTACCATGCAGTGGAAAAGCGCAAAAGCGAGCCGAACCGTTCGATTCCATGCAGTGGAAAAGTGCCATAACAGATCTAAAGATGATGTATACACATACGGACCATGGGAAGAACCCAAGAAGAGAAAATGGAAAGAAAAAGACCAATTAAATAAATAAGTAAACAAACATGAAGCAAACAAACTAACCAAAATCACAGCCCAGAATGGGTCCATCCAAAAGCATGGCGGGCAACCACCACTCCAATATCCTGGAAGATGCAAACAGCCACCATTCCAATATCTGGGAAGATGCAGACAACCACCACTCATATATCTTGGAATATACAGACAACCACCACTCCCACACCAGGGAAGATGCAGACAACCACCACTCCAATATCTGGGAATATACAGACAACAACCACTCCAATATCTTGGAAGATGCAGACAACCACCACTCCCACACCAGGGAAGATGCAGACAACCACCACTCCCACACCAGGGAAGATGCAGACAACCACCACTCCAATATCTGGGAATATACAGACAACAACCACTCCAATATCTGGGAAAATACACACAACCACCACTCCCACACCAGGGAAGATGCAGACAACCACCACTCCCACACCAGGGAAGATACAGACAACCACCACTCCAATATCTGGGAATATACAGACAACAACCACTCCAATATCTTGGAAGATGCAGACAACCACCACTCCAATATCTGGGAAAATACACACAACCACCACTCCAATATCTGGGAAAATACACACAACCACCACTCCCACAGTAGGGAAGATGCAAACAACCACCAATTCCACAAAAGGGAAAATGCAGACAACCACCACTCCAATATCTGGGAATATACAGACAACCACCACTCCAATATCTGGGAATATACAGACAACCACCACTCCCACACCAGGGAAGATGCAGACAACCATCCCTCCCACACCAGGGAAGATGCAGACAACCACCACTCCAATATCTGGGAATATACAGACAACAACCACTCCAATATCTGGGAATATACAGACAACCATCACTCCCACAATAGGGAAGATGCAAACAACCACAAATTCCACAAAAGGGAAGATGCAGACAACCACCACTCCAATATCTGGGAATATACAGACAACCACCACTCCCACGGGGGGGGGGGTGTTTGCAGACAACCACCACTCCCACAGGAGGGAATATGCAGACAACCACCACTCCTACAGGGGGGAATATGCAGACAACCACCACTCTCACACCAGGGAAGATGCAGACAACCACCAATCCAATATCTGGGAATATGCAGACAACCACCACTCCCACACCAGGGAAGATGCAGAGAACCATCACTCCCACCTGGGGGAAGATGCAGGCAACCACCACTCCCACCTGGGGGAAGATGCAGGCAACCACCACTCCCACCTGGAGGAAGATGCAGACAACCACCACTCCCACCTGGGGGAAGATGCAGGCAACCACCACTCCCACACTGGGGAAGATACAGAGAACCACCACTCCCACCTGGGGGAAGATGCAGGCAACCACCACTCCCACCAGAGGAAGATGCAGGCAACCACCACTCCCACCTGGAGGAAGATGCAGAAAACCACCACTCCCACCTGGGGGAAGATGCAGACAACACCACTCCCACCTGGGGGAAGATGCAGACAACCACCACTCCCACACCGGGGAAGATGTAGACAACCACAAATCCAATATCTGGGAATATGTAGACAACAACCACTCCCACACCAGGGAAGATGCAGACAACCATCACTCCCACACCAGGGAAGATGCAGACAACCACCACTCCAATATCTGGGAATATACAGACAACAACTACTCCAATATCTGGGAATATACAGACAACCACCACTCCCACGGGGGGGGGGGGTTATGCAGACAACCACCACTCCCACACCAGGGAAGATGCAGAAAACCACCACTCCCACACTGGGGAAGATGCAGAGAACCACCACTCCCACCTGGGGGAAGATGCAGGCAACCACCACTCCCACCAGGGGAAGATGCAGGCAACCACCACTCCCACCTGGAGGAAGATGCAGACAACCACTACTCCCACCTGGGGGAAGATGCAGACAACCACCTCTCCCACCTGGGGGAAGATGCAGACAACCACCACTCCCACACCGGGGAAGATGCAGACAACCACAAATCCAATATCTGGGAATATGTAGACAACAACCACTCCCACACCAGGGAAGATGCAGACAACCATCACTCCCACACCAGGGAAGATGCCGAAAACCACCACTCCCACACCAGGGAAGATGCAGACAACCATCAATCCAATATCTGGGAATATGTAGACAATCACCACTCCCACACCAGGGAAGATGCAGAAAACCACCACTCCCACACCAGGGAAGATGCAGAAAACCACCACTCCCACCTGGGGGAAGATGCAGGCAACCACCACTCCCACCTGGAGGAAGATGCAGGCAACCACCACTCCCACCTGGAGGAAGATGCAGACAACCACCACTCCCACCTGGGGGAAGATGCAGGCAACCACCACTCCCACACTGGGGAAGATACAGAGAACCACCACTCCCACCTGGGGGAAGATGCAGGCAACCACCACTCCCACCAGAGGAAGATGCAGGCAACCACCACTCCCACCTGGAGGAAGATGCAGAAAACCACCACTCCCACCTGGGGGAAGATGCAGACAACACCACTCCCACCTGGGGGAAGATGCAGACAACCACCACTCCCACACCGGGGAAGATGTAGACAACCACAAATCCAATATCTGGGAATATGTAGACAACAACCACTCCCACACCAGGGAAGATGCAGACAACCATCACTCCCACACCAGGGAAGATGCAGACAACCACCACTCCAATATCTGGGAATATACAGACAACAACTACTCCAATATCTGGGAATATACAGACAACCACCACTCCCACGGGGGGGGGGGGGGGGTTATGCAGACAACCACCACTCCCACAGGGGGGAATATGCAGACAATCACCACTCCTACAGGGGGGAATATGCAGACAACCACCACTCCCACAACAGGGAAAATGCAGACAACCACCACTCCCACACCAGGGAAGATGCAGACAACCATCAATCCAATATCTGGGAATATGTAGACAATCACCACTCCCACACCAGGGAAGATGCAGAAAACCACCACTCCCACACTGGGGAAGATGCAGAGAACCACCACTCCCACCTGGGGGAAGATGCAGGCAACCACCACTCCCACCAGGGGAAGATGCAGGCAACCACCACTCCCACCTGGAGGAAGATGCAGACAACCACTACTCCCACCTGGGGGAAGATGCAGACAACCACCACTCCCACCTGGGGGAAGATGCAGACAACCCCACTCCCACCTGGGGGAGGATGCAGACAACCACCACTCCCACACCGGGGAAGATGCAGACAACCCCAAATCCAATATCTGGGAATATGTAGACAACAACCACTCCCACACCAGGGAAGATGCAGACAACCATCACTCCCACACCAGGGAAGATGCCGAAAACCACCACTCCCACACCAGGGAAGATGCAGAGAACCACCATTACCACCTGGGGGAAGATGCAGGCAACCACCACTCCCACACCAGGGAAGATGCGTAGAACCACCACTCCCACCTGGGGGAAGATGCAGGCAACCACCACTCCCACCAGGGGAAGATTCAGGCAACCACTACTCCCACCTGAGGGAAGATGCAGACAACCACCAATCCAATATCTGGGAATAGGTAGACAACCACCACTCCCACACCAGGGAAGATGCAGAATAACAACCACTCCCACCTGGGGGAAGATGCAGGCAACCACCACTCCCACCTGGAGGAAGATGCAGACAACCACCACTCCCACCTGGAGGAAGATGCAGACAACCACCACTCCCACATGAGCGAAGATGCAGACAACCCCACTCCCACCTAGAGGAAGAGGCAGACAACCACCACTTCTACACCTGGGAAGATGCACGCAATCACCACTCCCACACCCGAGAAGATGCAGGCAACCACCACTTCCACAACGGGGAAGATGCAGACAACCACCACTCCCAAACCGGGCAAGATGCAGACAACCACCACTCCAATATCTGGGAATATACAGACAACAACCACTCCAATATCTGGGAATATACAGACAACCACCACTCCCACAATAGGGAAGATGCAAACAACCACCACTCCAATATCTGGGAATACAGACAACCACCACTCCCACACCAGGGAAGATGCAGAAAACCAACAAAAACCACACCAGGGAAGATGCAGACAACCACCACTCCAATATCTGGGAATATACAGACAACCACCACTCCCACAGGGGGGAATATGCAGACAACCACCACTCCCACAGGAGGGAATATGCATACAATCACCACTCCTACAGGGGGGAATATGCAGACAAACGCCACTCCCACACCGGGGAAAATGCAGACAACCACCACTCTCACACCAGGGAAAATGCAGACAACCACCACTCCCACACCAGGGAATATGCAGACAACCACCACTCCCACACCAGGGAAGATGCAGAAAACCACCACTCCCACACTGGGGAAGATGCAGAGAACCACCACTCCCACCTGGGGGAAGATGCAGGCAACCACCACTCCCACCAGGGGAAGATGCAGGCAACCACCACTCCCACCTGGAGGAAGATGCAGACAACCACTACTCCCACCTGGGGGAAGATGCAGACAACCACCACTCCCACCTGGGGGAAGATGCAGACAACCCCACTCCCACCTGGGGGAAGATGCAGGCAACCACCACTCCCACCAGGGGAAGATGCAGACAACCACAAATCCAATATCTGGGAATATGTAGACAACAACCACTCCCACACCAGGGAAGATGCCGAAAACCACCACTCCCACACCACGGAAGATGCAGAGAACCACCACTCCCACCTGGGGGAAGATTCAGGCAACCACCACTCCCACCAGGGGAAGATTCAGGCAACCACTACTCCCACCTGGGGGAAGATGCAGACAACCACCACTCCCACCTGGGGGAAGATGCAGACAACCCCACTCCCACCTGGGGGAGGATGCAGACAACCACCACTCCCACACCGGGGAAGATGCAGACAACCACAAATCCAATATCTGGGAATATGTAGACAACAACCACTCCCACACCAGGGAAGATGCAGAGAACCACCACTCCCACCTGGGGGAAGATGCAGGCAACCACCACTCCCACACCAGGGAAGATGCAGAGAACCACCACTCCCACCTGGGGGAAGATGCAGGCAACCACCACTCCCACCAGGGAAGATGCAGAAAACCACCACTCCCACCTGGGGGAAGATGCAGGCAACCACCACTCCCACCTGGAGGAAGATGCAGACAACCACCACTCCCACCTGGAGGAAGATGCAGACAACCACCACTCCCACATGAGCGAAAATGCAGTCAACCCCACTCCCACCTAGAGGAAGAGGCAGACAACCACCACTTCTACACCTGGGAAGATGCACGCAATCACCACTCCCACACCCGAGAAGATGCAGGCAACCACCACTGCCACAACGGGGAAGATGCAGACAACCACCACTCCCAAAACGGGGAAGATGCAGACAACCACCACTCCAATATCTGGGAATATACAGACAACAACCACTCCAATATCTGGGAATATACAGACAACCACCACTCCCACAATAGGGAAGATGCAAACAACCACCACTCCAATATCTGGGAATACAGACAACCACCACTCCCACACCAGGGAAGATGCAGACATTCAACAAAAACCACAAAAGGGAAGATGCAGACAACCACCACTCCAATATCTGGGAATATACAGACAACCACCACTTCCACAGGGGGGGGGGGGGGTATGCAGACAACCACCACTCCCACAGGGGGGGAATATGCAGACAACCACCACTCCCACAGGAGGGAATATGCAGACAATCACCACTCCCACACCGGGGAAAATGCAGACAACCACCACTCTCACACCAGGGAAGATGCAGACAACCATCAATCCAATATCTGGGAATATGTAGACAATCACCACTCCCACACCGGGGAAGATGCAGAAAACCACCACTCCCACACCAGGGAAGATGCAGAAAACCACCACTCCCACACTGGGGAAGATGCAGAGAACCACCACTCCCACCTGGGGGAAGATGCAGGCAAACACCACTCCCACCAGAGGAAGATGCAGGCAACCACTACTCCCACCTGGGGGAAGATGCAGACAACCACCACTCCCACCTGGGGGAAGATGCAGACAACCCCACTCCCACCTGGGGGAGGATGCAGACAACCACCACTCCCACACCGGGGAAGATGCAGACAACCACAAATCCAATATCTGGGAATATGTAGACAACAACCACTCCCACACCAGGGAATATGTAGACAATCACCACTCCCACACCGGGGAAGATGCAGAAAACCACCACTCCCACACCAGGGAAGATGCAGAAAACCACCACTCCCACACTGGGGAAGATGCAGAGAACCACCACTCCCACCTGGGGGAAGATGCAGGCAACCACCACTCCCACCAGGGGAAGATGCAGGCAACCACCACTCCCACCTGGAGAATGATGCCGACAACCACTACTCCCACCTGGGGGAAGATGCAGACAACCACCACTCCCACCTGGGGGAAGATGCAGACAACCCCACTCCCACCTGGGGGAGGATGCAGACAACCACCACTCCCACACCGGGGAAGATGCAGACAACCACAAATCCAATATCTGGGAATATGTAGACAACAACCACTCCCACACCAGGGAAGATGCAGAGAACCACCACTCCCACCTGGGGGAAGATGCAGGCAACCACCACTCCCACACCAGGGAAGATGCAGAGAACCACCACTCCCACCTGGGGGAAGATGCAGGCAACCACCACTCCCACCTGGAGGAAGATGCAGACAACCACCACTCCCACCTGAGCGAAGATGCAGACATCCACCACTCCCACCTGGAGGAAGATGCAGACAACCACCACTCCCACCTGAGCGAAGATGCAGACAACCCCACTCCCACCTAGAGGAAGATGCAGACAACCACCACTTCTACACCTGGGAAGATGCACGCAATCACCACTCCCACACCCGAGAAGATGCAGGCAACCACCACTCCCACAACGGGGAAGATGCAGACAACCACCACTCCCACACCGGGGAAGATGCAGACAACCACCACTTCCACACAGGGGAAGATGCAGACAACCACAACTCCCACACCCAGGAAGATGCAGATAACCACCACTCCAACCCCCGGGAAGATGCAGACAACCACCACTCCCATACAGGGGAAGATGCAGACAACCCCCACTCCCACCTGGGGGAAGATGCAGACAACCACCACTTCTACACTGGGGAAGATGCACACAACCACCACTCCCACACCAGGGAAAATGCAGACGACTACCGCTCCCACACCGGGTAAGATGCAGACAACCACCACTCCCACATGGAGGAAGACGCAAAGAACCCCCACTCCCACCTGGGAGAAGATGCAGACAACCCCCTCTCCCACACCAGGGAAGATGCACGCAATCACCACTCCCACAAGGGGGAAGATGCAGACAACAACCACTCCCACATTGGGGAATATGCAGATAACCACCACTCCCACACTGGGGAAGCTGCAGACAACCACCACTCCCACACCGGGGAAGATGCAGACAACCACCACTCCCACACCTGGGAAGATGCACGCAATCACCACTCCCACACCTGGGAAAATGCACGCAACCACCACTCCCACACCTAGGAAGATGCACGCAACACCACTCCCTCACACGGGAAGATGCAGACAACCACCACTCCCACACCAGGAAGATGCAGACAACCACCACTCTCACACCCGGGAAGATGAAGACAACCAACACTCCCACACACCAGGGAAGATGCACAACCACCACTCCCACACAGGGGAAGATGCAGACAACCACCACTCCCACACCCAGGAAGATGCAGACAACCACAAATCCCACACCCAGGAATATGCAGATAACCACCACTCCAACACCTGGGAAGATGTAGACAACCACCACTCCCACACCCGGGAAGATGCAGACAACCACCACTCCCACCTGGGGGAAGATGCAGACAACCACCACTCCCACCTGGGGAAGATGCAGACAACCACTACTCCCACCTAGGGGAAGATGCAGACAACCCCACTCCCACCTAGGGGAAGATGCAGACAACCACCACTTCTACACCCGGGAAGATGCACGCAATCACCACTCCCACACCTGAGTGGATGCAGGCAACCACCACTCCCACACCAGGGAAGATGCACGCAATCACCACTCCCACACCCGAGAAGAAGCAGACAACCACCACTCCCACAACGGGGAAGATGCAGACAACCACCACTCCCACACTGGGGAAGATGCAGACAACCTCCACTTCCACACAGGGGAAGATGCAGACAACCACAACTCCCACACCCAGGAAGATGCAGATAACCACCAATCCAACCCCCGGGAAGATGCAGACAACCACCACTCACACACCCGGGAGGATACAGACAACCACCACTCCCACACAGGGGAAGATGCAGACAACCCCCACTCCCACCTGGACGAAGATGCAGACAACCACCACTCCCACAACAGGGAATATGCAGACAACCACCACTTCTACACCGGGGAAGATGCAGACAACCCCCACTCCCACACCAGGGAAAATGCAGACAACCACCGCTCCCACACCGGGTAAGATGCAGACAACCACCATTTCCACATGGGGAAGATGCAAAGAACCCCCACTCCCACCTGGGGGAAGATGCAGACAACCCCCTCTCCCACACCAGGGAAGATGCACGCAATCACCACTCCCACAACAGGGAAGATGCAGACAACAACCACTCCCACCTTGGGGAATATGCAGATAACCACCACTCCCACACTGGGGAAGATGCAGACAACCACCACTCCCACACTGGGGAAGATGCAGACAACCACCACTCCCACACCAGGGAAGATGCAGACAACCACCACTCCCACACCTGGGAAGATGCACGCAATCACCACACCCACACCCGGGAAAATGCACGCAATCACCACTCCCACACCCGGGAAGATGCACGCAACCACCACTCCCTCACCCGGGAAGATGCAGACAACCACCACTCCAACACCATGGAAGATGCAGACAACCACCACTCCAACACCACGGAAGATGCAGACAACCACCACTCCAACACCACGGAAGATGCAGACAACCACCACTCCCACACCCAGGAAGATGTAGACAACCACCACTCCTACACCTGGGAAGATGCAGACAACCACCACTCCCACACCCGGGAAGATGCAGACAACCACCACTCCAACACCAGGGAAGATGCAGACAACCACCACTCCAACACCACGAAAGATGCAGACAATCACCACTCCCACACCCGGGAAGATGTAGACAACCACCACTCCCACACCCCGGAAGATGCAGACAACCACCACTCCCACACACCGGGGAAGATGCAGATGACAACCACCACTCCCACACCCAGGAAGATGCAGACAACCACAACTCCCACACCCAGGAAGATGCAGATAACCTCCACTCCCACACCCGGGAAGATGCAGACAACCACCATTCCCACATAGGGGAAGATGCAGACAACCCCCACTCCCACCTGGGGGAAGATGCAGACAACCACCACTCCCACAACAGGGAATATTCAGACAACCACCACTTCTACACTGGGGAAGATGCAGACAACCACCACTCCCACACCAGGGAAAATGCAGACAACCACCGCTCCCACACCGGGTAAGAGGCAGACAACCACCACTCCCACCTGGGGGAAGATGCAGACAACCCCCACTCCCACATGGGAGAAGATGCAAGGAACCCCCACTCCCACCTGGGGGAAGATGCAGACAACCCCCTTTCCCACACCAGGGAAGATGCACGCAATCACCACTCCCACAACGGGGAAGATGCAGACAACAACCACTCCCACATTGGGGAATATGCAGATAACCACCACTCCCACATTGGGGAATATGCAGATAACCACCACTCCCACACTGGGGAAGATGCAGACAACCACCACTCCCACACTGGGGAAGATGCAGACAACCACCACTCCCACACCAGGGAAGATGCAGACAACCACCACTCCCACACCAGGGAAGATGCAGACAACCACAACTCCCACACCTAGGAAGATGCATGCAATCGCCACTCCCACACCCGGGAAAATGCACGCAATCACCACTCCCAAACCCGGGAAGATGCATGCAACCACCACTCCCACACCGGGAAGATCCATACAACCACCACTGCAACAAGAGGGAAGATGCAGACAACCACCACTCCAACACCAGGGAAGATGCAGACAACCACCACTCCAACACCATGGAAGATGCAGACAACCACCACTCCAACACCACAGAAGATGCAGACAATCACCACTCCCACACCCGGGAAGATGCAGACAACCACCACTCCCACACACCGGGGAAGATGCAGACAACCACCACTACAACACCCGAGAAGATGTATACAACCACCACTCCCACACCGGGGAAGATGCAGACAACCTCCACTCCCACACAGGGGAAGATGTAGATAACCACCACTCCCACACCCAGGAAGATGCAGACAACCACTACTCCTACACTCGGGAAGATGCAGACAACCACCAATCTCACACCAGGGAAGATGCAGACAACCGGCACAGTGGTGTAGTGGTTAGCACTTTCACCTAGCAGCAAGAGGGTCGCTGGTTCAAATCCGCTGGTTGTTGTCTGCATCTTCCCCATTGTGGGAGTGGTGATTGCGTGCATCTTCCCTGGTGTGGGAGAGGGGGTTGTCTGCCTGGAGTTTGCATGTTCTCCCTGTGCCTGCGTGGGTTTCCTCCGAGTACTCCGGTTTCCGCCCACACTCCAAAGACATGCTGGTAGGTTAATTGGATCCTGTATAAAATTGGCCCTACTATGTATGTATGAATGTGAGTTAGGGACCTTAGATTGTAAGCTCCTTGAGGGCAGGGACTGATGTGAATGTACAATGTATATGTAAAGCGCTGCGTAAATTGACAGCGCTATATAAGAACCTGAAATAAATAAATAATAAATAAACCACCACTCCCACACCGAGGAAGATGCAGACAACCACCGCTCCCACATGGGTGAAAATGCAGACAACCACCACTCTGACACCCGGGAAGATGCAGACAACCACCACTCTGACACCCGAGAAGATGCAGGCAACCGCCACTGTCACAGCTGGGAAGATGCAGAAAACCACCACTCCCACATGGGTAAAAATGCAGACAACCACCACTCCGACACCTGGGAAGATGCAGACAACCACCACTCCCACACCTGGGAAGATGCACGCAACCACCACTCCCTCACCCGGGAAGATGCAGACAACCACCACTCCCACACCGGGAAGATGCAGACAACCACCACTCCAACACCAGTGAAGATGCAGACAATCACCACTCCAACACCACGGAAGATGCAGACAACCACCACTCCAACACCCGGGAAGATGCAGACAACCACCACTCCAACACCACAGAAGATGCAGGCAATCACCACTCCCACACCTGGGAAGATGCAGACAACCACCACTCCCACACACCGGGGAAGATGCAGACAACCACAACTCCGACACTCAGAAAGATATAGATAACCACCACTCCAACACACGGGAAGATGCAGACAACCACCACTCCCACACCCGGGAAGATGCAGACAACCACCACTCCAACACCAGTGAAGATGCAGACAACCACCACTCCAACACCACGGAAGATGCAGACAACCACCACTCCAACACCCGGGAAGATGCAGACAACCACCACTCCAACACCACAGAAGATGCAGGCAATCACCACTCCCACACCCGGGAAGATGCAGACAACCACCACTCCCACACACCGGGGAAGATGCAGACAACCACAACTCCGACACTCAGAAAGATATAGATAACCACCACTCCAACACACGGGAAGATGCAGACAACCACCACTCCCACACCCGGGAAGATGCAGACAACCCCCACTCCCACCTGGGGGAAGATGCAGACAACCACCACTGGTGGGAAGATGCAGACAACCACCACTCCCACAACAGGGAATATGCAGACAACCACCACTCTCACATCGGGGAAGATGCAGACAACCACCACTCTCACATCGGGGAAGATGCAGACAACCTCCACTCCCACACCCAGGAAGATGCAGACAACCACCACTCCCACACCCAGGAAGATGCAGACAACCACTACTCCAACACCCGGGAAGATGCAGACAACCACCACTCCCACACCCGGGAAGATGCAGACAACCACCACTCCCACACCCAGGAAGATGCAGACAACCACCACTACGACACCCGGGAAGATGCAGACAACCACCACTATGACGCCCGAGAAGATGCAGACAACGACTACTCCAACAACCTGGAAGATGCAGACAACTACCACTTCGACACCTGGGAAGATGCAGACAGCCGCGCTTCGAAGGATCTCTCTTTTATTAGACACAAAACAGGAAATTGCTGAAGGTGAAACTCAACGTCATAATGAAGACTGGAAGCTGACCAGAGTGTAGACTGATGTTCCCATATAGGTCTCCTCCTAAAACTGTGCCTTCTATTGGATCCCCACCTCCCACGTGCAGGATATACATCATTGCCAGACAAGAAATGATGTCACTGCACATGTGCAGAAGTGGCACGTGGCTGCCATATTGGAACACCCAAATGTGTCCAAGATGGCTGGAATACCAATGGCACAGCACTATTCGTCATTCCCTTCTCTCCTCTCACATCATCTATCAGTCTCCTCTCATGTCACTCAACACCCTCTGTTCCATTGTCATGCATCACTTCCTCTCCTCTCTTCATTCTCTATTCATTCAGAGGTTTTATGTCCCTCCCTCTATCATTCACCACCCAATCTTATTCTTTACTCTGTTCTCTCCTCTGGCTTCATTTGTTTCACTTTGTTGTCCTCTCTGCTCTCATTCATCACCATCTGTTTTCATCTCAGTCCCCTCATTCATCGCTCATATCTGGCTCTGCACAGTCATTGCACTTTACTGTCATCTCCTTCTTTTCATTCATTCCTCTCTGCTCCTCTGTCTTCTCATTCACACTATAGTGCAGCCATGTTTGCTCTGTACAGTTCCTATGGACATGAAACAACCACAATGCTCCTTTTGGTCAGAGAACATCAAACTTTGTGACCCAAAGATGCCCCAGGCAGGAGATTGTGAATTATGTCTACAACTAAAACTTTCTTTTCAGTTTTGGATAGGTCAGAGGAATGGATAAAATCCTCTTTTTTTTGTGACTCTGGGAAATTTCTCTTTAACTTCTTCTATAGAATCCACAGGAAAAGAGAAGAAATTTCCCCAAAGTGAGGGAAGTCACCAGCCTAGAGTCTGTGTTCTGCTCAATCACTATGACAATGACTGGCATTGGAGGCAGCTCAGCACGCGCTCAGGAACTGATCGATAAATTGTCAGAAGGAAACCCACAAATTTCAGACTGAGAGCACCTGGTGGGAACTGAAATCAGGGTGGCAGCGCTATCAAGCAGAGTGCTGGAGGACATTGGAATTCTCTTCTTCTCTCTGGAGGAGAACATTCAGATGCAGAGCCGGAAGGTGGCACAATGCCAACCTGGAAACCCAACACTCCTGTAGTACACTGCAGCCCCACCCGCCTCCTGCTGCCCCCCTCTTCCCACTATTACATGGCTTTTCAATCTGCTTTACATGATTATTGCTGCAAACTACGGGGGCAAGTACCTGCAGAGGGGGGGGGGGGGGCAACTGCACACAGTAGACGGGCAAATTGCATCCTACAGAGAGGTCATTTGCACATTACAAAGAGTTTATTTTCACCCTAGGGTCATTTGCACATTACAAAGAGTTTATTTTTACCCTAGGGTCATTTGCACATTACAAAGGGGTACTTTGCAGATCTTTGGGGGTTTTGGCTGTGAATACTGATATCTGGATTGATAGTACAAGTAGGACATATTAATAAATCTGCTGGCTAAGCCAGGAACATTGGCTGACATTCACTAACATGAATAACGAGGGGAGTTTAATGGACAGTAGACACGTTAAAGGCAGCAGATGTGACCCAGGAGGATGTGGTGACCCGCACAATTCCTACAAAACAATAAGATCAGCAGGCAGACACATGGGGTATGTGGCCCCAGAACAGAAGGATCCAGAGCCCCAGGGGTCTGATTTCTGGATTATCAATGGCAGTATTGATATATTATTGGAGTATTTACCCACCCCCCTTACCACAATCCAGTCCAAACAGTTCCGGGGGCCTTGTTTCTGGATAATCAATGGCAGTATTGGTATATAATTGGAGTATTTCCTCCTTTGCTCTGTATTGTCTCATTCACCAATACCGGCCACACATGACACCTGTCAGGATGTTTCTAGAACTTTTCAAACACTATTGATTGAATGAAGGTGGGCTTCCAACTATTCTGATTCCTTCAGAGAGAGACCCAGAGATGTCCCGGGATATCCCTGGTCACTGCTTTTCCTCACCTTCCAGGATTTCTTATTGGAGTCCTGGTGATGACAGAGCCAACTGTCAATAATACAATGAATGATATATGAATGAATATAAACACCATTCAGTAATAGGGGAGCCCTGGCTGCCTTTCAGGATCCATCTGGTTGTCTCTTTCCTATGATATACCCTTGTGGCACTTTGGCACTGATTGTATGGCCCTAAGGGTGCTTCAGACAGTCCACTGTTTTGGTTTTTATTGAATCTGGTGAAGGAACAGTAACCTCTAGATTGGCTTCTTGTAGATAACGGTTGGGTTTAGTATTTTTAAACCATCTTTGCTCTGGGCGACTCGCCCTCTTCTCTCTGATCTCTAATCTCAGTTAGAGAAATTTCAGATCTTAGAAGGGTTGTAGGACGACACATGTGGCGGCATTGCTTTGTTTTTGTAGCAGTCTCATGTCATGTGTCTCCAGATTGTGACCATCTCCTGAAGCATGTCCCCGTTCTTCAACAACTCTAATAGCACCCCCACCATCTCTGACCATCTCCTGAAGCATGTCCCCATTACTCAACAACTCTAATAGCACCCCCACCATCTCTGAACATCTCCTGAAGCATGTCCCCGTTCTTCAACAACTCTAATAGCACCCCCACCATCTCTGACCATCTCCTGCAGCATGTCCCTATTCTCCAACAACTCCATCATCTCCTCCACCATCCCTGACCATCTCCTGCAGCATGTCCCCATTACTCAACAACTTCACCAGCGCCTCCACCATCTATGACTGTCTCATGAAGCATGTCCCCGCTCTCCAACAACTCCAATAACACCTCCCCCATCTCTGACCATCTCCTGCAGCATGTCCCTATTCTCCAACAACTCCATCATCTCCTCCACCATCTATGACCATCTCCTGCAGCATGTCCCCATTACTCAACAACTTCACCAGCGCCTCCACCATCTATGACCATCTCCTGAAACATGTCCCCGCTCTCCAACAACTCCAATAACACCTCCACTGTCGATGACCATTTCCTAAAGCATGTCCCTGTTTTTCAACATTTCCAATAACACCTCCACCATCTCTGACCATCTCCTGAAGCATATCCCTATTCTCCAACAACTCCATTATCTCCTCCACCATCTCGGACCATCTCCTGAAACTTGTCCCCACTCTCCAGCAACTCCAATAGCAACTCCACCATCTCTGACCATCTCCTGAAGCATGTGCCCGTTCTCCAAAAACACCTCCTCCCTCTACAAACATCTCCTAAATGCATGTCCCCATTCTTCAACAACTCTAATAACACCTCCCCCATCTATGACCATCTCCTGAAGCATATCCCCGTTCTCCAACAAATCCAATAACTCCTCTACCATCTCTGACCATCTCCTGAATGCATCTCCCCTTTCTCCAACAACACCAATATCACCTCCACCAACTATGACTGTCTCATGAAGTATGGTCCCGTTCTCCAATAATAGCAACGCCATCATCTATGACCATTTACTGGGCCACAATGGTTCTCTCTGAGAGCTTTCTGTAACAATACATTCACTGAATATTATGTGCGGCCCTTTGGTGATGTCCGGGGCTGCACTTGTGATCCCTTCATATCACGTAAGTTGATCACCACAGTTACTGTATATACAGTATGTACTACTGGCTAAAAGTTATAGGACATTTTACCTGTTTTACTGATATTTAAGCAGTTTGTGAATAATCTGAAACACTTCAAAGGTAAACTGCCAGCAGTCAGGTTAGGGGATCCAAAACTGAAAACAAGGGACATGTCAGACTTAGACAGAAAATGTCATTGAACACTGATGGTGTCGGTGAGATAAATAAGTCACATTGTTGGTGTCGGTGAGGTTTTTCCACTCAGAGGTCCACTTTGAATCCCTGTCTGGTTGAGCGACACTATCTGTCAGTCCCTCAACTGCTCCTGCCTCCGTTTTGCCCATTTGCCAGGAGACCACATCCAGTTCAAAGTCTTTTGTAGCTCTTGTCTCCTCCACTTTTCTCTCTGACTAAAAACCTTTCGCCAATGAGGCACCATAGTTTCCATCCTTCAAGGGGAACCCCAAGCCCGCCATTTTCATCTCACGTAAAAGGGAAGTGACATTTTCTGACAGGGTCTCCTCTCTGTCAAGGGCACTGGCCAACCTTTAGGATGACCCTCTATGAATCTTTGTCAGGATTAAAGACTTGTCAAGAAGTATATCTCTGACCTTTGTGGATGGAGTGTTGGCACTCTATAGAAGGATGGTGCCATTAAGCATCAGTTCCACCCAGGCTCTTTGAAACAGTTACATGACAAAGTAGCTTGAATTAGAATCCAAAAACACACAGAAGGAGCCCCTGGAATGACTGGTTAAAGGAAGGAACTCGACTGGCCATCCAGGACAACTGTCATCTCCGGGAGTGGAGACAAGAAAAGATGGGTGCCTACCTCCTTTTTATGCTACCTACCTACCTCCACCTAGGGCAACAATGACTCCAGCATCCCTGCTGCAATCTAAACTTGTCTGAACTGATGCAGCTGGGTCGGACCAAGCCAGCTTTGACCCCCTGAAGGGCAGCGCCAACCTCTTTACAGCTGGATTCCAGGTCATTTCCTTCAGGATTGTCTTGTTAGGCCAACTGATAAGGAATCAATCATGGCCTCCAAGCCTAATTTGGGCTCCTAGGCTTCACCGACTCATATTTCATTACCATTGCCTTTGCAAGGACCCAAAAAGACTGCTGAAGTTGAAGCTGTTATTGACTCAACTGCATGTGACTGGTTTTTGGACCCTTGTCCATCACATAGGTCGACCTTTCCTGATGGTTCCACCATTAAAACAACTTGTTAAACAGGAAACCTACCCTCTCCTGATCCCAGGTTTGGCCAGGTCACTAAAAATACCCAGGAATGCCTTCACCATTGTTTCCAGTCATCTTGGGAATACCCTGGTTGCTGGCTCATAATCCCAACTTTAACTGGTTGTCGGGAGACCCAAATGACTGCCAACTGTTTTATTTGTCTAACCCAAGAAATCTTCTTGGCATGGATGAAGAGAAGATGAAATGGATCCGCTTGATCTTCCAACCTCGGTCCAAAAATGTCAAAACCAACATCCTATTGTGTTTCCTGGTAATGCTGTAATGCAGGTAATTTCTCCTGATACCATCCTCTCAGGTAAGAATTTCTTGATGATCCAGGCCAGTCTCCTATCTCACATCAAAGAAAATCTCAAAACTTACCGGATTTCTCCTGATTTAGAAATCACAACAACCCACTTTGGCATGAAGACGGGGTCTTTGTCCCAGAAGATCTCCAGGTTTCCATCCTTGGTGCCCGCCATGACACCCCACTTGCTGGGCATTCTGACATTTCTAAGACACAGGAGTTATTACCACAATCCAAACCACAAGGCCAGATCTTGTCAAAGACTCTACAGCATTTTCTCTACCTTTACCACTCTTGCCAAGAGCCAGAGGGCCAAACATTCAATTCACCCTTGGAGCATGCTTACAGTAAAATTCCTCATCAAGCTCCCACCATCTGCAGTTTACAGTTTCATGTTTGTGCTGCTGGACAGCCAACCTTACCAGGTCGGCACATTTGCTCCATCTGAAGGGCACTCCTCAGCTTCACCCATGGCTCACATTTTCATTAAAGAGCTGGTGAGACCTCCTGGTTTTCTGGATGACATTGTGTAAGACATAGGAGTCCGACAGATTCGGTCATAGAATGTGACATTGTGTAAGACATAGGAGTCCATATTACCGACAGATTCGGTCATAGAATGTGACATTGTGTAAGACATAGGAGTCCATATTACCGACAGATTCGGTCATAGAATGTGACATTGTGTAAGACATAGGAGTCCATATTACCGACAGATTCGGTCATAGAATGTTGAAGACGCTGAAGATCCAGGACTCCTTGTATTCCAGGTACCACCCACAGATAGATGGCCAAACCAGAAGGACAAACCAAACATTGGAGTGATTCTTCAGATGCTTCTCCTCCGTGAGCCTCGTTGCTGCCACTGGCTGGATTTGTCTATAACAAAGCACCCCATGCTGCCACCTCAAAGTCCCCCAATGGGGATATTCATCCTATCACTCTGCTTAACCCTTATCAGAATCCTCTGTTCCCGGGGTACAAGGCCCCCTTGGTTCCCTGACCTCACAGGTGAAGAAGTTGTGTTCTCAGGTCCTATCCAGGGTGATAGTAAATGAGAGAAGGTCCTGCCTTTAAGCTGGAAGACCCAGCGTGGCTTCCCACTGAAAACCCGAAGCTGCACTCACCCTCGAGGAAGATGGGGATCAGATCCATTGGCCAGTTTATGATCCTGGAAATCATCAACCCAACAGCGGCCAATCTCTCCTTCCAGACTCACTACAGCGCCATCCGGTGTTCACATTTCTTGTTTAAAGCCCATAGCTCTGGTTCCTGTTTTCGGAAGATCTACCTCTCCTCTTCCAGGTCTTGTAGATGGGATGGTTGATTTCAGAGTTGAAGGTTAAGGTGAGTTTCAGGGAGCCTCTGGTAAACACTTGATTAGTAGGTATTTGTAGCTGAAGAAAATTCCTGGTAACCAGCTGTAGGTAGGCACTGTCTACCTTCTCCTCTGTGGTAGTTAACCCAAGCAGCATAGCAGGGGGAAAGGAAGTCGAGAGAGGAACCTCTATGGTTTCCTTGGTCACTGGGGGAGTTTTCTGGTTGGATAGACACTCTGGCAGCCATCTTGGGTCAGGCAGAACTGATTTAAGACCCTGGCTCTCGGGCCTAGCACGTGTTTTGTGTGTGGGCAGTGTAGAGACAGGTCAACCATCTGGTAGGGACAGTGATTAGTGGCAGGTAGAGGTTCCAGTCCAGTGGAGGAAGGATAGGGACACACCATCCTTCTGGAGACCTCCCTATTTGGGTACAGACTTGGCAGACCACATTCTTCCCCTTCCTACAAGTTAGCCATGTCCCTTGTGCCCAGCCCAGACTAATTAAGGCTTTCCATCCTGTACATCCCGAGAAACCTGGATCTGGGGTGTCCAGAGGCTGCCCATGAGGAACGTGATTTTAGGGTATCCTCAGAATCCCTGCCAGGACTTCCAGAGTTGGTGGGCGTGTCCTCTGACCAGAAGGGTATTTAAGCCTATGAAGTAACTGGCCCTGTCTTACCTTCAGCGAGCTGAAATACCTGCCTGGCATGTTACTGTAGATGGTGACCTGGAATAGCCACTCACCTGCCACCTCCCTCCATCCGGCCTGGATTCGGCAGCCTTGAGAACAGTCTCCACTCTGCAGCCTCTCCATTGCAGCCATCCACTTGGTGGGGTGCTCCTCTAAACCTCAACCTGGTTGGCAGCAAAGTAAACTAAAACCTGTAAGGATTCCCGACCCATCCACTCCATCAAGAGCTTTGCTGGAGACCAACTTCTGGGGTGGGCTCACATCACCGGCCAGGGGGGGCCCTAACCGGATGTGTTCATTGGGGTAATATTCTATGGAGTTTCTATCTATGGGGGGGGGGGGGTATTATATGGGTATATATATATATAATGGGGGGGATAATATTCTATGGAGTTTCTATCTATGGGGGGGGTATTATATGGGTATATATGTATATAATGGGGGGGATAATATTATATGGAGTTTCTATGTATTCGATATATAATGATGGGGGGGTATTATATGGGTATATATGTATATAATGGGGGGGGGGGGGGATAATATTCTATGGAGTTTCTATGTATTCCATACATAATGATGGGGGGGGGGGGTATTATATGGGTATATATGTATATAATGGGGGGTAATATTATATGGAGATAGAAACACAATGGGGGGGGAATGTTGGATGGCGGCCGCTCTCAGTGGTTGGCGAGGTTGATTCTGGGCCCCTGCTCCCCCCTGACAGATGGGGCCAGGACAGGTGCTCCCAGTTTTTGGCTCTATTTCAGGAAAGGATTCCCCAGATATCACATTGAGCGTCCAGCGACCAATTCCCCCCCCCCCAGCAGCTGCCCCCTCCCTCCTCTCAGGGGCTTTAAATGTAGCTGGGGGGATTATCTGCACTTTATTTTAACCGAACTTGAAATGCTGAGCATCAAGGCTAAGACTCTGCAGACTATTCTTCCATCCTGCAGAATATTACACCAACATTTACTTCTTCCTGCAGATTGTTTCTCTGTCTGCAGACTATTCCTCCACTTCCGGCCTCCCCTCTGCAGAGCATCCCTCTATTTTCAGACCCTCATTATGAGAAGTCGCTGTCTGCAGACTATCACTTCCACATTACAGGACAGACACTGTGCTGCAGACTATCAGAATGCATAGAAGGCATCACGTCTTCTGTCACCCCAACACCCCTTCAGACACCCCGACACCACCAAGCCAATGTCACTCCAACACTTTTCTCACATTGATCTCAGACCCCAACATGACTCTGAGGACCCGACACTGTGCTTACACCCCAACATTCCATCTGACACCCCAACACTGTGCTTACACCCCAACATTCCATCTGACACCCCGACACTGTGCTTACACCCCAACATTCCTTCTGACACCCCGACACTGTGCTTACACCCCAACATTCCGTCTGACACCCCAACACTGTGCTTACACCCCAACATTCCATCTGACACCCCGACACTGTGCTTACACCCCAACATTCCTTCTGACACCCCGACACTGTGCTTACACCCCAACATTCCGTCTGACACCCCGACACTGTGCTTACACCCCCAACATTCCTTCTGACACCCCAACACTGTGCTTACACCCCAACATTCCTTCTGACACCCCAACACTGTGCAACATTCCTTCTGACACCCCAACACTGTGCTTACACCCCCAACATTCCGTCTGACGCCCCAACACTGTGCTTACACCCCAACATTCCGTCTGACACCCGACACTGTGCTTACACCCCAACATTCCTTCTGACACCCCAACACTGTGTTTACACCCCAACATTCCTTCTGACACCCCAACACTGTGCAACATTCCTTCTGACACCCCAACACTGTGCTTACACCCCAACATTCCTTCTGACACCCCAACACTGTGCAACATTCCTTCTGACACCCCAACACTGTGCTTACACCCCCAACATTCCGTCTGACGCCCCAACACTGTGCTTACACCCCAACATTCCGTCTGACACCCCGACACTGTGCTTACACCCCAACATTCCATCTGACACCCGACACTGTGCTTACACCCCAACATTCCTTCTGACACCCCGACACTGTGCTTACACCCCAACATTCCGTCTGACACCCCAACACTGTGCTTACACCCCAACATTCCGTCTGACACCTGACACTGTGCTTACACCCCAACATTCCTTCTGACACCCCAACACTGTGCTTACACCCCAACATTCCTTCTGACACCCCGACACTGTGCTTACACCCCAACATTCCTTCTGACACCCCAACACTGTGCTTACACCCCAACATTCCGTCTGACACCCGACACTGTGCTTACACCCCAACATTCCTTCTGACACCCCAACACTGTGCTTACACCCCAACATTCCTTCTGACACCTGACACTGTGCTTACACCCCAACATTCCTTCTGACACCCCGACACTGTGCTTACACCCCAACATGCCTTCTGACACCCCGACACTGTGCTTACACCCCAACATTCCTTCTGACACCCCGACACTGTGCTTACACCCCAACATTCCTTCTGACACCCCAACACTGTGCTTACACCCCAACATGCCTTCTGACACCCCGACACTGTCCTTTCACCCCAACATTCTGTCTGACACCCGACACTGTGCTTACACCCCCAACATTCCTTCTGACACCCCAAAACTGTGCTTACACCCCCAACATTCCTTCTGACACCCCAACACTGTGCTTACACCCCCAACATTCCTTCTGACACCCCAAAACTGTGCTTACAACCCAACATTCCTTCTGACACCCCGATACTGTGCTTACACCCCAACATTCCGTCTGACACCCCGACACTGTGCTTACACCCCAACATTCCTTCTGACACCCCGACACTGTGCTTACACCCCAACATTCCTTCTGAAACCCTGACACTGGGCTTACACCCCAACATGCCTTCTGACACCCCAACACTGTGCTTACACCCCCAACATTCCTTCTGACACCCCGATACTGTGCTTACACCCCCAACATTCCTTCTGACACCCCAACACTGTGCTTACAACCCAACATTCCTTCTGACACCCCGATACTGTGCTTACACCCCAACATTCCTTCTGACACCCCAACACTGTGTTTACACCCCAACATTCCGTCTGACACCCCGACACTGTGCTTACACCCCAACATTCCATCTGACACCCGACACTGTGCTTACACCCCAACATTCCTTCTGACACCCCGACACTGTGCTTACACCCCAACATTCCGTCTGACACCCCAACACTGTGCTTACACCCCAACATTCCGTCTGACACCCGACACTGTACTTACACCCCAACATTCCTTCTGACACCCGACACTGTGCTTACACCCCAACATTCCTTCTGACACCCGACACTGTGCTTACACCCCAACATTCCTTCTGACACCCCAACACTGTGCAACATTCCTTCTGACACCCGACACTGTGCTTACACCCCAACATTCCTTCTGACACCCCAACACTGTGCTTACACCCCAACATTCCGTCTGACACCTGACACTGTGCTTACACCCCAACATTCCTTCTGACACCCCAACACTGTGCTTACACCCCAACATTCCTTCTGACACCCCGACACTGTGCTTACACCCCAACATTCCTTCTGACACCCCAACACTGTGCTTACACCCCAACATTCCGTCTGACACCCGACACTGTGCTTACACCCCAACATTCCTTCTGACACCCCAACACTGTGCTTACACCCCAACATTCCTTCTGACACCTGACACTGTGCTTACACCCCAACATTCCTTCTGACACCCCGACACTGTGCTTACACCCCAACATGCCTTCTGACACCCCGACACTGTGCTTACACCCCAACATTCCTTCTGACACCCCGACACTGTGCTTACACCCCAACATTCCTTCTGACACCCCAACACTGTGCTTACACCCCAACATGCCTTCTGACACCCCGACACTGTCCTTTCACCCCAACATTCCGTCTGACACCCGACACTGTGCTTACACCCCCAACATTCCTTCTGACACCCCAACACTGTGCTTACACCCCCAACATTCCTTCTGACACCCCAACACTGTGCTTACACCCCCAACATTCCTTCTGACACCCCAAAACTGTGCTTACAACCCAACATTCCTTCTGACACCCCGATACTGTGCTTACACCCCAACATTCCGTCTGACACCCCGACACTGTGCTTACACCCCAACATTCCTTCTGACACCCCGACACTGTGCTTACACCCCAACATTCCTTCTGAAACCCTGACACTGGGCTTACACCCCAACATGCCTTCTGACACCCCAACACTGTGCTTACACCCCCAACATTCCTTCTGACACCCCGATACTGTGCTTACACCCCCAACATTCCTTCTGACACCCCAACACTGTGCTTACAACCCAACATTCCTTCTGACACCCCGATACTGTGCTTACACCCCAACATTCCTTCTGAAACCCCAACACTGTGCTTACACCCCAACATGCCTTCTGACACCCCGACACTGTGCTTACACCCCAACATTCCGTCTGACACCCCGATGCTGTGTTTACACCCCAACATTCCTTCTGAAACCCCAACACTGTGCTTACACCCCAACATGCCTTCTGACACCCCGACACTGTGCTTACACCCCAACATTCCTTCTGACACCCCGATGCTGTGTTTACACCCCAACATTCCTTCTGAAACCCCAACACTGTGCTTACACCCCAACATGCCTTCTGACACCCCGACACTGTGCTTACACCCCAACATTCCTTCTGACACCCCGACACTGTGCTTACACTCCAACATTCCTTCTGACACCCCGACACTGTGCTTACACCCCAACATTCCGTCTGACACCCCAACACTGTGCTTACCTGTGGAACCCAGCTTACCTTAGAGAGGTTGGGAAATCCCTGTCTCAGCCCCCGGCCCCTCTTATGTGTAAGTCACCCTGTGTCTATTAGGGGCACAGGGTGACCAAGGAAATGATGGACAACTACTTAATGGACACTGAGAATGTGGCTTGGATTACTTCAAATGGGACAGTAATATTTATCACCAATATCCCTGAAGAAATACATTCATTCCACTGTGTGAGAATGATGGACCAGTGTATGAGCTTTACATCATAGACTATTGTAGATCAGAGCCGGACAATCTGCTACTGGAGTCTCCTGCTATTGTCTGTATAATAAGGGGCTCTGTGTTTATACTTAGGATAATGTGTCATGTACTTTGTTGTAGCCTTGTTGCCAGCAGTCGGGTCACCCAGGCTGGTTTAAGTGCTGAGTTAATTATAACATTGTCTCGGTGTGGATTCCCATTCACCTATTGTTTCTGTCCAGGTGGCTAGATAATTAGTTCAGGTTAATTATGTTTCTGTATACAATTTCATCTGCATATGATAATGTAATCAGGCAACTGACCTGTGTGTGGTATATATTGTGTGTGAGTTTGTTCAATAAATGTTCCAGATCTTATACAAGCTATTCTCTGCTGGTTTTGTATGGGGGCGGCTAGAATATCTGATATCTATGTTCAGATTGAAGAAAGTGGTATTATGACGGAAGCACACAAGCACATTGAGGGTCGGTTCCATCACAACACCCAAACACTGCTACTCTGACCTTATTCTGTAACCCTGACACTATTCTAACACCCAACACTATTTTCACCCCAACACTATTCTGTCACCCCAATATTATTCTATCATTCCAATGCTGTTCTTACACCTCAACCCAGTTCTGTCACCCTGATATCATTCTCTCACCTCAGCAATGTTCTTACACCCGACACTCATTTTTGGCAACCCAACACAGTTCTTACACCCCAAACCTCCTTATAACACCCAGACACTGCTCTGTCACCCCAACACTGTCCTGAAATCCTGATATTGTTCTTACACTCCAGCACCCCTTTTGATACCCCAACACAGTTCTGTCACCTCAACACTTATGCTCCATTGTTCTTACACCCCACACCTCCTTCTGACACCCAGACAATGCCCTGTCATCCCAACACTGTCCTGAAATCCTGATATTGTTCTTACACTCCAGCACCCCTTTTGATACCCCAACACTGTTCTGTAACCCCAACACACTGTATATCAATTTTACAGGTAACCTTTGGGCCCTCATAGTGGACCTCCACTCCTTCTATCTTCTAGATATAACCCCCACTCCCAAACCATGAGGCGTCCTTCTGTATCTCGGCATTTGGGGATCATTGCGTTGGGCTCACATAATGTGACTCGATGTCCCGGTATTATTGGGATGATATACAAGCTTAGTTAGATCAGAAGACTGATATAAGAACAGCAATCAGACATGAAGATGATGAGTTCTGTGTCATGTTCTTCATCTAGAAATGGGAGCACCAACCATGATCCCAACGTCTGGTAAATTCAGGTAAAATCAGTCTGAAAAGATTGACAACCTGAATTCTCTCAAATTAATTCCATCTCATCACAAGACCTCCATGGGGTGCAGTAAGGGAATGGTGTTGGCCCTAAGCAGGACCTGACTGTAATGAACCCAATGGCCTGGCTGGTTACATAGTTACATAGTTTGTGAGGTCGAAAAAAAGACATCAGTCCATCCAGTTCAACCTATGATGTGTGTGTTTCCTGTTAACCGTACATTGCATACCCCTGTATGTTGTACATTGCATACCCCTGTATGTTGTACATTGTATACCCCTGTATGTTGTACATTGTATACCCCTGTATGTTGTACATTGTATACCCCTGTATGTTATACATTGTATACCCCTGTATGTTATACATTGTATACCCCTGTATGTTGTACATTGTATACCCCTGTATGTTGTACATTGTATACCCCCTGTATGTTGTACATTGTATACCCCCTGTATGTTGTACATTGTATACCCCTGTATGTTGTACATTGTATACCCCTGTATGTTGTACATTGTATACTCCTGTATGTTGTACATTGTATACCCCTGTATGTTGTACATTGTATACCCCTGTATGTTGTACATTGTATACCCCTGTATGTTATACATTGTATACCCCTGTATGTTGTACATTGTATACCCCTGTATGTTGTACATTGTATACCCCTGTATGTTGTACATTGTATACCCCTGTATGTTGTACATTGTATACCCCTGTATGTTGTACATTGTATACCCCTGTATGTTATACATTGTATACCCCTGTATGTTGTACATTGTATACTCCTGTATGTTATACATTGTATACCCCTGTATGTTGTACATTGTATACCCCCTGTATGTTGTACATTGTATACTCCTGTATGTTGTACATTGTATACCCCTGTATGTTATAAATTGTATACCCCTGTATGTTATACATTGTATACCCCTGTATGTTGTACATTGTATACCCCTGTATGTTGTACATTGTATACCCCTGTATGTTATACATTGTATACCCCTGTATGTTATACATTGTATACCCCTGTATGTTGTACATTGTATACCCCTGTATGTTGTACATTGTATACCCCCTGTATGTTGTACATTGTATACTCCTGTATGTTGTACATTGTATAACCCTGTATGTTGTACATTGTATACCCCTGTATGTTGTACATTGTATACCCCCTGTATGTTGTACATTGTATACCCCTGTATGTTGTACATTGTATACCCCTGTATGTTGTACATTGTATACCCCTGTATGTTGCACATTGTATACCCCTGTATGTTGTACATTGTATACCCCTGTATGTTGTACATTGTATACCCCTGTATGTTGTACATTGTATACCCCTGTATGTTGTACATTGTATACCCCTGTATGTTGTACATTGTATACCCCTGTATGTTGTACATTGTATACCCCCTGTATGTTGTACATTGTATACCCCTGTATGTTGTACATTGTATACCCAGAGATGTATAGTAACGAAGTAGAACTACTTAAGTACTGTACTTAAGTACCGAAATGCGGTATCTGTACTTTCCTAGAGTAGAATTTTTTTCTCCTACTTCTACTTTTACTTCACTACATTTTTTCGATGATTTCGATACTTCTACTCAAGTATTTTTTTTTTGTGCTGCATAGTTACTCGTTACTTTTAAAAAAATTACCACTGCCAGAACAGTAGATGGCAGGTTACATAAAGCTCAAAAAAATGTGTATAATGTCATTTGTAAATCAGCGCATACGAAAATAAAGGCTGTGTATAATAAAAGCTGCTATACCAAATCTTTCCAATAAAAAGAAAATATGAAACAAACAAATAAATGGTGCTACAGCGCTTAAAGTGCATCAAGAAACTACTAACAAACACAACTTGGCTGTGCGAATAAAGTGCCTGTGCAATCGATATAATATCATCGTTGCCCCCAGTGCCCTCCCCACACTCCACACAGTATGAAAAATAAAGTGACATGAATGTGCTAAAGCCTAAATGCAGTGAAAATAATTATTCCCACAATGTAACAGTAAATTCAATTCATATAAAATATGACAATAAATCCCAATAAAATAAGTTATGAAATAAGTTAGGTCAGGTTGAAGTGTGTAAACCTATCTATAACGAAAAGTCCATAAATGAATTCCAGTGTGCAAATCTAAAGTGTCACTTCACTTGTCAGATGCTTCCACCTCCTTCAGTGCTCGAGTGACCGACCAACACACTTAATGGTGATGGCACTGGTGGATAGCGTCTGGGTGGCACTGTGGCACTGGTTCAAAAAGCCATATATATTTAATTATTTCAATTCTCAATCCCATAGGTCCTCTCCTCATAAGATATTAATAACTTAAGATTAGGTGATGAACTTCTTGGCGGCCCTGGCAGGATGACGGGGACACCCGCCACTTCTGGAGCCGAGCCGCTGTGATTCCCCAACATGTGACAAAGTGACAGCCAGGAGATCTAGTGGCTAGTAGTGCTCAACAATAGCGCTTTTATATATAAAAATGAAATAAAATATACTGACTCACAATTTAGTAGTAGGTAGCGTGTAGCAGTAGGCAGCACAACTCAATTCAATCAATCCCACAGCCTCGCTCGCGCCGCGGCCCGCGGAATCACTGTCACGATCATCAAGTTAAGACCGCACTGGAGGAGCCGTGCTGCCGTCTTCCCGCTCGAGGTCTCTGCCTCTAGACGTGTTGTGTGTCACTCAGACTCCACCCCTTAGGGCCCTTACTGAGAGGAGTTGTGACGCGGGCGGCGGGACGCGGGAGCATTTTCTTCGTTATCTCATCTTCTTCTCTATGAGGTGAGTGAGGTGGACCATGGAGAGGGCCTAATCCTTGCCATGGCAAATGTGCCATTTGAGAATCAAATAATCAATATAAAATATTAATATATTATATACACACGGGTCATGGGATTGCTTTTTTGAACCAAGAAGAGTGAGACTGACTGCTATGATGATTATCCGACCATCCATGGTTCATGGACCATAAGTGTTGTGTTGTGGTGGTGCCTGTGCTTCCTGCGGCCTGCCTCTGGCTGTGCTTCCTGCCTCTGCCTCTGCCTGTGCTTCCTGCGGCCTGCCTCTGCCTGTGCTTCCTGCGGCCTGCCTCTGCCTGTGCTTCCTGCGGCCTGCCTCTGCCTGTGCTTCCTGCGGCCTGCCTCTGCCTGTGCTTCCTGCGGCCTGCCTCTGCCTGTGCTTCCTGCGGCCTGCCTCTGCCTGTGCTTCCTGCGGCCTGCCTCTGCCTGTGCTTCCTGCGCCTGCCTCTGCCTGTGCTTCCTGCGGCCTGCCTCTGCCTGTGCTTCCTGCGCCTGCCTCTGCCTGTGCTTCCTGCGGCCTTCCTCTGCCTGTGCTTCCTGCGGCCTGCCTCTGCCTGTGCTTCCTGCGGCCTGCCTCTGCCTGTGCTTCCTGCGGCCTGCCTCTGCCTGTGCTTCCTGCGCCTGCCTCTGCCTGTGCTTCCTGCGGCCTGCCTCTGCCTGTGCTTCCTGCGCCTGCCTCTGCCTGTGCTTCCTGCGGCCTTCCTCTGCCTGTGCTTCCTGCGGCCTGCCTCTGCCTGTGCTTCCTGCGCCTGCCTCTGCCTGTGCTTCCTGCGGCCTGCCTCTGCCTGTGCTTCCTGCGGCCTGCCTCTGCCTGTGCTTCCTGCGGCCTGCCTCTGCCTGTGCTTCCTGCGGCCTGCCTCTGCCTGTGCTTCCTGCGGCCTGCCTCTGCCTGTGCTTCCTGTGGCCTGCCTCTGCCTGTGCTTCCTGCGGCCTGCCTCTGCCTGTGCTTCCTTGTGGCCTGCCTCTGCCTGTGCTTCCTGCGGCCTGCCTCTGCCTGTGCTTCCTGCGGCCTGCCTCTGCCTGTGCGGCTGTGCGGCTGGGCCTGCACTGCAGTGGCCACTGGCAGTGGTTCTTGACTTGAGCAAAGCAAATGAGCACTACTAGTGTGAAGGACAGGTGGTGGAAGCATGTTCTGACAAGTTCTTATAATGAAAATAATATAGGCAGCTTTTTGAAGCAGTGCAGTGCCAGTGCTACTAAGGTGAGAGGCAGAGAGAGAGGCTATCCAGTCCACCACTTTACTGAGCAGATGACAGAAGAAAGGTGGAAGCATCTGACAGCAAGTGACAGCACTTCTTAGATTGCACACTGGAATTCAGTTATGGACTTTTCCTTATAAAGTTTAGTTTACACACTTAAACTTGCACCTAACTTATTCACAATCACAACTTATTTTATTGTGGTATTGTCATATATATTTTATATGAATTACATTTACATTGTGGGAATAATTTGCACTGCATTTAGCACAGACATGTCACTTTATTTTTGATACTGTGGGCGATGATTTTGAATACAAGAAGAATATATATAATTGCAGGCACTTTATTAGCATTTTTAGCACAGCCACTTTGTTAGTAGTTTTTGATGCATTTTTCACTTTAAGCGTTGTAGGTTTGATGAAGCTGGCCTGGCACATCATCATCAATTGAGCAAATCAAATCAAACCACGATTAAGAAGACTGCGAATGCTCCTGTTCTGTCTTTTGATCAGCTGAAAAGATGGACGAACCAAAAACACCACCTTCCACCCCTGGCCCTTCAACTTCAAGTGATCTGCCTGGCTGTGAGAGTGAGGAAGCTCAGGAAGGAGACCACCCCTGGCTTTAAAAGGGGAAGGGAGGGACTTTATCTGTTTTTTGTTTACAAAAAGTTACAGCCTAAGGAATTGTGATTGTCCTTTAGGTTAATCATTTGAATAAATCATTTGAAATAATAAAAAACAATATGATGTTCAAACTTTTGACTTCTTTCTTTAATAACTACATAATACAGTACTTCTACTTCTACTTTCAGTACTTGAGTAGAATTTTTTTTTTCAAAACTACTGGTACTTTTTACTTTTAGTACTTAAGTAGCAAATTTTTTGAAAAAACTACTTGCAATACTTAAGTAAAAAAAATGTTGAATACTTTAGTACTTCTACTTAAGTAACTTTTTCTGTGAGCACTTCCACTTCTACTCAAGTCACTTTTTGATCGAGCACTTGTACTTTTACTCAAGTAGAAATTTCGAGTACTTTATACAAGTCTGTGTATACCCCTGTATGTTGTACATTGTATACCCCCTGTATGTTGTACATTGTATACCCCTGTATGTTGTACATTGTATACTCCTGTATGTTTTACATTGTATACCCCTGTATGTTGTACATTGTATACCCCTGTATGTTGTACATTGTATACCCCTGTATGTTGTACATTGTATACCCCTGTATGTTGTACATTGTATACCCCTGTATGTTGTACATTGTATACTCCTGTATGTTGTACATTGTATACCCCTGTATGTCATACATTGTATACCCCCTGTATGTTGTACATTGTATACCCCCTGTATGTCATACATTGTATACCCCTGTATGTCGTACATTGCATACCCCTGTATGTTGTACATTGCATACCCCTGTATGTTGTACATTGTATACCCCTGTATGTTGTACATTGTATACCCCTGTATGTTTTACATTGTATACCCCTGTATGTTGTACATTGTATACCCCTGTATGTTGTACATTGTATACCCCTGTATGTTGTACATTGTATACCCCTGTATGTTGTACATTGTATACCCCTGTATGTTGTAAATTGTATACCCCTGTATGTTGTAAATTGTATACCCCCTGTATGTTGTACATTGTATACCCCCTGTATGTTGTACATTGTATACCCCCTGTATGTTGTACATTGTATACCCCTGTATGTTGTACATTGTATACCCCCTGTATGTTATACATTGTATACCCCCTGTATGTTGTACATTGTATACCCCCTGTATGTTGTACATTGTATACCCCCTGTATGTTGTACATTGTATACCCCCTGTATGTTGTACATTGTATACCCCCTGTATGTTGTACATTGTATACCCCCTGTATGTTGTACATTGTATACCCCCTGTATGTTGTACATTGTATACCCCCTGTATGTTGTACATTGTATACCCCCTGTATGTTGTACATTGTATACCCCTGTATGTTGTACATTGTATACCCCCTGTA
The DNA here is from genome assembly GCF_965119305.1 of Pelophylax lessonae. Lineage (NCBI taxonomy): Eukaryota > Metazoa > Chordata > Amphibia > Anura > Ranidae > Pelophylax > Pelophylax lessonae. The sequence continues at coordinate 895,101,864 of NC_138768.1, read as the reverse complement.
TGTTGTACATTGTATACCCCCTGTATGTTGTACATTGTATACCCCCTGTATGTTGTACATTGTATACCCCCTGTATGTTGTACATTGTATACCCCCTGTATGTTGTACATTGTATACCCCCTGTATGTTGTACATTGTATACCCCCTGTATGTTGTACATTGTATACCCCCTGTATGTTATACATTGTATACCCCCTGTATGTTATACATTGTATACCCCTGTATGTTATACATTGTATACCCCTGTATGCTATACATTGTATACCCCTGTATGTTGTACATTGTATACCCCTGTATGTTGTACATTGTATACCCCTGTATGTTGTACATTGTATACCCCTGTATGTTGTACATTGTATACCCCTGTATGTTGTACATTGTATACCCCTGTATGTTGTACATTGTATACCCCTGTATGTTGTACATTGTATACCCCTGTATGTTGTACATTGTATACCCCTGTATGTTGTACATTGTATACCCCCTGTATGTTGTACATTGCATACCCCTGTATGTTGTACATTGCATACCCCTGTATGTTGTACATTGTATACCCCTGTATGTTGTACATTGTATACCCCTGTATGTTGTACATTGTATACCCCCTGTATGTTGTACATTGTATACCCCCTGTATGTTGTACATTGTATACCCCCTGTATGTTGTACATTGTATACCCCCTGTATGTTGTACATTGTATACCCCCTGTATGTTGTACATTGTATACCCCCTGTATGTTGTACATTGTATACCCCCTGTATGTTGTACATTGTATACCCCTGTATGTTGTACATTGTATACCCCTGTATGTTGTACATTGTATACCCCTGTATGTTGTACATTGTATACCCCTGTATGTTGTACATTGTATACCCCCTGTATGTTGTACATTGTATACCCCCTGTATGTTGTACATTGTATACCCCCTGTATGTTGTACATTGTATACCCCTGTATGTTGTACATTGTATACCCCTGTATGTTGTACATTGTATACCCCCTGTATGTTGTACATTGTATACCCCCTGTATGTTGTACATTGTATACCCCCTGTATGTTGTACATTGTATACCCCCTGTATGTTGTACATTGTATACCCCCTGTATGTTGTACATTGTATACCCCTGTATGTTGTACATTGTATACCCCTGTATGTTGTACATTGTATACCCCTGTATGTTGTACATTGTATACCCCCTGTATGTTGTACATTGCATACCCCTGTATGTTGTACATTGCATACCCCTGTATGTTGTACATTGCATACCCCTGTATGTTGTACATTGTATACCCCCTGTATGTTGTACATTGTATACCCCCTGTATGTTGTACATTGTATACCCCCTGTATGTTGTACATTGTATACCCCCTGTATGTTGTACATTGTATACCCCCTGTATGTTGTACATTGTATACCCCCTGTATGTTGTACATTGTATACCCCCTGTATGTTGTACATTGTATACCCCCTGTATGTTGTACATTGTATACCCCTGTATGTTGTACATTGTATACCCCTGTATGTTGTACATTGTATACCCCTGTATGTTGTACATTGTATACCCCTGTATGTTGTACATTGTATACCCCTGTATGTTGTACATTGTATACCCCTGTATGTTGTACATTGTATACCCCTGTATGTTGTACATTGTATACCCCTGTATGTTATACATTGTATACCCCTGTATGTTGTACATTGTATACCCCTGTATGTTGTACATTGTATACCCCTGTATGTTGTACATTGTATACCCCTGTATGTTGTACATTGTATACCCCTGTATGTTGTACATTGTATACCCCTGTATGTTGTACATTGTATACCCCTGTATGTTGTACATTGTATACCCCTGTATGTTGTACATTGTATACCCCTGTATGTTGTACATTGTATACCCCTGTATGTTGTACATTGTATACCCCTGTATGTTGTACATTGTATACCCCTGTATGTTATACATTGTATACCCCTGTATGTTGTACATTGTATACCCCTGTATGTTGTACATTGTATACCCCTGTATGTTGTACATTGTATACCCCTGTATGTTGTACATTGTATACCCCTGTATGTTATACATTGTATACCCCTGTATGTTGTAAATTGTATACCCCCTGTATGTTGTACATTGTATACCCCCTGTATGTTGTACATTGTATACCCCCTGTATGTTGTACATTGTATACCCCTGTATGTTGTACATTGTATACCCCTGTATGTTGTACATTGTATACCCCTGTATGTTATACATTGTATACCCCCTGTATGTTGTACATTGTATACCCCCTGTATGTTGTACATTGTATACCCCTGTATGTTGTACATTGTATACCCCTGTATGTTGTACATTGTATACCCCTGTATGTTGTACATTGTATACCCCCTGTATGTTGTACATTGTATACCCCCTGTATGTTGTACATTGTATACCCCCTGTATGTTGTACATTGTATACCCCCTGTATGTTGTACATTGTATACCCCCTGTATGTTGTGCATTGTATACCCCCTGTATGTTGTACATTGTATACCCCCTGTATGTTGTACATTGTATACCCCTGTATGTTGTACATTGTATACCCCTGTATGTTGTACATTGTATACCCCTGTATGTTGTACATTGTATACCCCTGTATGTTGTACATTGTATACCCCTGTATGTTGTACATTGTATACCCCTGTATGTTGTACATTGTATACCCCTGTATGTTATACATTGTATACCCCTGTATGTTGTACATTGTATACCCCTGTATGTTGTACATTGTATACCCCTGTATGTTGTACATTGTATACCCCTGTATGTTGTACATTGTATACCCCTGTATGTTATACATTGTATACCCCTGTATGTTGTACATTGTATACCCCCTGTATGTTGTACATTGTATACCCCTGTATGTTGTACATTGTATACCCCTGTATGTTGTACATTGTATACCCCTGTATGTTGTACATTGTATACCCCTGTATGTTGTACATTGTATACCCCTGTATGTTGTACATTGTATACCCCTGTATGTTATACATTGTATACCCCTGTATGTTGTACATTGTATACCCCTGTATGTTGTACATTGTATACCCCTGTATGTTGTACATTGTATACCCCTGTATGTTGTACATTGTATACCCCTGTATGTTATACATTGTATACCCCTGTATGTTGTAAATTGTATACCCCCTGTATGTTGTACATTGTATACCCCCTGTATGTTGTACATTGTATACCCCTGTATGTTGTACATTGTATACCCCTGTATGTTATACATTGTATACCCCCTGTATGTTGTACATTGTATACCCCTGTATGTTGTACATTGTATACCCCTGTATGTTGTACATTGTATACCCCAGTATGTTGTACATTGTATACCCCTGTATGTCGTACATTGTATACCCCTGTATGTCGTACATTGTATACCCCTGTATGTCGTACATTGTATACCCCTGTATGTCGTACATTTTATACCCCTGTATGTTGTACATTGTATACCCCTGTATTTTGTACATTGTATACCCCTGTATGTTGTACATTGAATACCCCTGTATGTTGTACATTGTATACCCCTGTATGTTTCACATTGTATACCTCTGTATGTTGTACATTGTATACCCCTGTATGTTGTACATTGTATACCCCTGTATGTTGTACATTGTATACCCCTGTATGTTGTACATTGTATACCCCTGTATGTCGTACATTGTATACCCCTGTATGTCGTACATTGTATACCCCTGTATGTTGTACATTGTATACCCCTGTATGTTGTACATTTTATACCCCTGTATGTTGTACATTTTATACCCCTGTATGTTGTACATTTTATACCCCCTGTATGTTGTACATTGTATACCCCTGTATGTTGTACATTTTATACCCCTCTATGTTGTACATTGTATACCCCTGTATGTTGTACATTGTATACCCCCTGTATGTTGTACATTGTATACCCCTGTATGTTGTACATTGGATACCCCTGTATTTTGTACATTGTATACCCCTGTATGTTGTACATTGTATACCCCTGTATGTTGTACATTGTATACCCCTGTATGTCGTACATTGTATACCCCTGTATGTTGTACATTGTATACCCCTGTATGTTGTACATTGTATACCCCCTGTATGTTGTACATTGTATACCCCTGTATGTTGTACATTTTATACCCCTGTATGTTGTACATTGTATACTCCTGTATGTTGTAAATTGTATACCCCCTGTATGTTGTACATTTTATACCCCCTGTATGTTGTACATTGTATACCCCTGTATGTTGTACATTGTATACCCCTGTATGTTGTACATTGTATACCCCTGTATGTTATACATTGTATACCCATGTATGTTGTACATTGTATACCCCCTGTATGTTGTACATTGTATACCCCCTGTATGTTGTACATTGTATACCCCTGTATGTTGTACATTGTATACCCCTGTATGTTATACATTGTATACCCCCTGTATGTTGTACATTGTATACCCCTGTATGTTGTACATTGTATACCCCTGTATGTTGTACATTGTATACCCCAGTATGTTGTACATTGTATACCCCTGTATGTCGTACATTGTATACCCCTGTATGTCGTACATTGTATACCCCTGTATGTTGTACATTTTATACCCCTGTATGTTGTACATTTTATACCCCTGTATGTTGTACATTGTATACCCCTGTATGTCGTACATTTTATACCCCTGTATGTTGTACATTGTATATCCCTGTATTTTGTACATTGTATACCCCTGTATGTTGTACATTGAATACCCCAGTATGTTGTACATTGTATACCCCTGTATGTCGTACATTTTATACCCCTGTATGTTGTACATTGTATACCCCTGTATGTTATACATTGTATACCCCCTGTATGTTGTACATTGTATACCCCTGTATGTTGTACATTGTATACCCCTGTATGTCGTACATTGTATACCCCTGTATGTCGTACATTTTATACCCCTGTATGTTGTACATTGTATACCCCTGTATGTTGTACATTGTATACCCCTGTATGTTGTACATTGAATACCCCTGTATGTTGTACATTTTATACCCCTGTATGTTGTACATTGTATACCCCTGTATGTTGTACATTGTATACCCCTGTATGTTGTACATTGTATACCCCTGTATGTTATACATTGTATACCCCTGTATGTTGTACATTGTATACCCCTGTATGTTGTACATTGTATACCCCTGTATGTTGTACATTGTATACCCCCTGTATGTCGTACATTGTATACCCCTGTATGTCGTACATTGTATACCCCTGTATGTCGTACATTGTATACCCCTGTATGTCGTACATTGTATACCCCTGTATGTTGTACATTGTATACCCCTGTATGTTGTACATTTTATACCCCTGTATGTTGTACATTTTATACCCCTGTATGTTGTACATTTTATACCCCCTGTATGTTGTACATTGTATACCCCTGTATGTTGTACATTTTATACCCCTGTATGTTGTACATTGTATACCCCTGTATGTTGTACATTGTATACCCCTGTATGTTGTACATTGGATACCCCTGTATTTTGTACATTGTATACCCCTGTATGTTGTACATTGTATACCCCTGTATGTTGTACATTGTATACCCCTGTATGTCGTACATTGTATACCCCTGTATGTTGTACATTGTATACCCCTGTATGTTGTACATTGTATACCCCCTGTATGTTGTACATTGTATACCCCTGTATGTGGTACATTTTATACCCCTGTATGTTGTACATTGTATACTCCTGTATGTTGTAAATTGTATACCCCTGTATGTTGTACATTGTATACCCCCTGTATGTTGTACATTGTATACCCCTGTATGTTGTACATTTTATACCCTCTGTATGTTGTACATTGTATACCCCCTGTATGTTGTACATTGTATACCCCTGTATGGTGTCCTACTACCAATGACTGCGAGAAGACACAGTGCAAACAAGGTCTTCTGTATGGTAATCAATTCTTTCTCTCAGGTAGACATTTATCTGACACGACAAGATGATCCAATTCAGAAAAGAGTTTGGTTGAAGATAATTGTAATGTGTCGAAGGAAGAAAGGGCCTTTCTTCTGGGACTGGTCCCTCAGGTGGTACCTTCTGGTTCTAAGACTAGGAGTATGTTGGGAAGAGACATGGCCTGGGAATGATTTCCAGGAGTTTGGTGGGCTCACCTTGCACCAATGCACCTGTAATCCCCCCCCATGGTCTAGGAAGCAATGAACACTGTCCTTATTTCCTAAGAAAGGTGTAAAGAAAATGAAGACATTCATTTGGTACGGAACCAGAACATCATGTGGGGGGCGCTCTCTCTGCGTAAGCACCCCCACTCCTTTCCCTTGACCTCTCTGGTGCCCCTAATGTGCCATCTTCACCCCGTTTCTTCCGAAGTTTACACGTTCCGCCATTTCATAGGTTGCCCCTTGTACCTCTTTATCTCATAGTACTTTTACACACTTACTGGGTGTCCTCTCTTTCCTCTCCCTGAATTCCCTCTCCACTCTCACTGGGTGTCCTCTCCAAAATCTCGCAGAGTGCCCTCTCCACTCTCACTGGGTGTCCTCTCCAAAATCTCGCAGAGTGCCCTCTCCCCTCTCACTGGGTGTCCTCTCCAAAATCTCGCTGAGTGCCCTCTCCACTCTCACTGGGTGTCCTCTCCAAAATCTCGCTGAGTCCCCTCTCCACTCTCGCTGAGTCCCCTCTCCACTCTCGCTGAGTGCCCTCTCCACTCTCGCTGAGTGCCCTCTCCCCACCTACATCACTGTTTGTTCTCTCCAAACTTTTGCTGGGTTCCCTCCCTTGGTGCTCTCTTCCCTCTCTCATTAAGTGTGGCCTTTCCTCTCTCTCCCTGTTTGCCCTCTCTGCCCTTGTCCTTAGGGACTGCACCCCCTCCTCCATTATGTATCTTCTCTCTACTCTGATTGGGTGGTCTCCTTGCCTTTTTTTGTTCCTTCTCATTTTCCTTGGATGAGCTTCCCTCAATGTATGCATTCACCTCCCTTCTTAGTGCCCACAACCCCCTCTTCATGTATCCCCTCTTCCCCTCCCCCTCCCTTTCTTCTCCCCCCTTTTGTATCCCCTAGCTTGGTGCCCCCTCTTTTCTTGTATGCTCTTTCTTCCCTCTTGGTGCCCCTCTTCTTGCATGTCCTCTCCCCCATCTTCTTTCCGCCCTCTTCTATGCCCTCTCCGCCCTCTCTGCACTCTTCTATGCCCTCTCCGCCCTCTTCTATGCCCTCTCTGCACTCTTCTATGCCCTCTCCGCCCTCTTCTATGCCCTCTCTGCACTCTTCTATGCCCTCTCCGCCCTCTTCTATGCCCTCTCTGCACTCTTCTATGCCCTCTCCGCCCTCTTCTATGCCCTCTCTGCACTCTTCTATGCCCTCTCCGCCCTCTTCTATGCCCTCTCCGCACTCTTCTATGCCCTCTCCACACTCTTCTATGCCCTCTCCGCCCTCTTCTATGCCCTCTCTGCACTCTTCTATGCCCTCTCCGCACTCTTCTATGCCCTCTCCGCACTCTTCTATGCCCTCTCCGCCCTCTTCTATGCCCTCTCTGCACTCTTCTATGCCCTCTCCACCCTCTTCTATGCCCTCTCCGCCCTCTTCTATGCCCTCTCTGCACTCTTCTATGCCCTCTCCGCCCTCTTCTATGCCCTCTCCGCACTCTTGGTGCCTTCTCCCCCCTTTTGCTGCTCTTTTCCCCCTCTTGGTGTCCTCTCCCTCCTCTCACTGTATGCGTGCCCCCTCCCCCTCTTGGTGCCCTTGCACCCCTCTTCTTGTATGCCCTTTCCCCTGTCTCCCTGGGTGCCCCCTCCCCCCTCTTGGTGCCTCTAGCTGGTTGGCAGAGCTTCATGCAAAGTCTTGGAAAATATTTGGAACATTCCTGGGATGTGAAAGCTGAAACTCCACCCCAATATCCTGGAAATTCTGCCGGAGGAATATTAACCTCTTCCTGGATGGAGAGGAATCGGGTGATGTCACTTCAATCACGATGGAACATTCATGGAGGACGGACTGTCATTGTGTCCCTCCAACCATCCCAGGAATGACATTTGTCACCAACTCTCCTCCACCACCATGGGGGGGGGGGGGGGGCAACCATGATCCTCCCGCGGGGTCACAAATCTGCACACATACCCAGAGAGAGACCAATCACCAAAAGTCACTAACTTCCTGGTGGAAGATGGATGGAAGGATGGATGGATGGAGAGAGGGAGATGGAAGGATGGATGGATGGATGGATGGATGGATGGATGGAGAGAGGGAGATGGAAGGATGGATGTAGACAGAGAGGGAAATGGATGGATGGATGGATGGAGAGAGGGAAATGGATGGATGGATGAAGAGAGAGAGGGAAATGGATGGATGGATGGAGAGAGAGGGAAATGGATGGATGGATGGAGAGAGAGAGGGAAATGGATGGATGGATGGATGGATGGATGGAGAGAGGGAAATGAATGGATGGATGAAGAGAGAGAGGGAAATGGATGGATGGATGGAGAGAGAGAGGGAAATGGATGGATGGATGTAGAGAGAGAGGGAAATGGATGGATGGAGAGAGAGAGGGAAATGGATGGATGGATGGATGGAGAGAGGGAAATGGATGGATGGATGAAGAGAGAGAGGGAAATGGATGGATGGATGGAGAGAGAGGGAAATGGATGGATGGATGGAGAGAGAGAGGGAAATGGATGGATGGATGGATGGATGGATGGATGGAGAGAGGGAAATGAATGGATGGATGAAGAGAGAGAGGGAAATGGATGGATGGATGGAGAGAGAGAGGGAAATGGATGGATGGATGAATGGATGGATGGATGGATGGATGGAGAGAGGGAAATGGATGGATGGATGAAGAGAGAGAGGGAAATGGATGGATGAATGGAGAGAGGGAAATGGATGGATGGATGAAGAGAGAGGGAAATGGATGGATGGAGAGAGAGAGAGGGAAATGGATGGATGAAGAGAGAGGGAAATGGATGGATGGAGAGAGAGAGAGGGAAATGGATGGATGGAGAGAGAGAGGGAAATGGATGGATGGATGGATGGATGGATGGATGGATGGAGAGAGGGAAATGGATGGATGGATGAAGAGAGAGAGGGAAATGGATGGATGGAGAGAGAGAGAGGGAAATGGATGGATGGATGGATGGATGGATGGATGGAGAGAGAGGGAAATGGATGGATGGATGGATGGAGAGAGAGGGAAATGGATGGATGGATGGAGAGAGGGAAATGGATGGATGGATGAAGAGAGAGAGGGAAATGGATGGATGGAGAGAGAGAGAGGGAAATGGATGGATGGATGGATGGAGAGAGAGGGAAATGGATGGATGGATGGATGGATGGATGGATGGATGGATGGAGAGAGAGGGAAATGGATGGATGGATGGATGGATGGATGGATGGATGGATGGATGGAGAGAGGGAAATGGATGGATGGATGAAGAGAGAGAGGGAAATGGATGGATAGAGAGAGAGAGAGGGAAATGGATGGATGGATGGAGAGAGGGAAATGGATGGATGGATGAAGAGAGAGAGGGAAATGGATGGATAGAGAGAGAGAGAGGGAAATGGATGGATGGAGAGAGAGAGAGGGAAATGGATGGATGAAGAGAGAGGGAAATGGATGGATGGAGAGAGAGAGAGGGAAATGGATGGATGGAGAGAGAGAGGGAAATGGATGGATGGATGGATGGATGGATGGATGGATGGAGAGAGGGAAATGGATGGATGGATGAAGAGAGAGAGGGAAATGGATGGATGGAGAGAGAGAGAGGGAAATGGATGGATGGATGGATGGATGGATGGATGGATGGATGGATGGAGAGAGAGGGAAATGGATGGATGGATGGATGGAGAGAGAGGGAAATGGATGGATGGATGGAGAGAGGGAAATGGATGGATGGATGAAGAGAGAGAGGGAAATGGATGGATGGAGAGAGAGAGAGGGAAATGGATGGATGGATGGATGGAGAGAGAGGGAAATGGATGGATGGATGGATGGATGGATGGATGGAGAGAGAGGGAAATGGATGGATGGATGGATGGATGGAGAGAGGGAAATGGATGGATGGATGAAGAGAGAGAGGGAAATGGATGGATAGAGAGAGAGAGAGGGAAATGGATGGATGGATGGAGAGAGGGAAATGGATGGATGGATGAAGAGAGAGAGGGAAATGGATGGATAGAGAGAGAGAGAGGGAAATGGATGGATGGATGGAGAGAGAGAGGGAAATGGATGGATGGATGAAGAGAGAGAGGGAAATGGATGGATAGAGAGAGAGAGAGGGAAATGGATGGATAGAGAGAGAGAGAGGGAAATGGATGGATGGATGGATGGATGGAGAGAGGGAAATGGATGGATGGATGATGTATTCCCACATCTGATATCTTTTCCCATTGGATGCAGAATTCATGGGAAATGCAGAGATGGAATCACTACAATGGGCTCTACCCGTCCCAATATGGAGTCGCTGATTCTGGGGATTGGTGAAGATTTCTCTGTATTCCTCCCACGCGGATCCTGGTTTAGTTGGGCACCTCTCACACATGTGTCCCCATCTCACATGGCCTGGTACACTGCCACCAGTCCCTGTCTGACACACCTAAGCCTGTCCCCCATCTGCTACACCGCCACATGCCCCCTATCTGGCACACTGCCGCCTATACACCTCTACCTGTCCCCAACGTATACATTACTGCTTGTCCCCCGCCTGGCACACCACCACACGTTCCCCAAATGGAACTCCTCCGTATGTCCCCTGCCTGGCACACCGCCGCTTGTCCCTTTTCTGGTACACCACCGGCTGTCGCTTATCTGGCACACTGCCACCTGTCCCCCGCCTGGCACACCACCACACATCCCCCGCCTGGAACTCCTCTGCATGTCCCCTGCCTGGCACACCCCGCTTGTCCCTTTTCTGGTGCACCACCGCCTGTCCCTTATCTGGCACACTGCCACCTGTCCCCCGCCTGGCACACCGCCACCTGTCCCCTGCCTGGCACACTGCTGTCTGTCCCTTATCTGGTACACCGCTGCCTGTCCCCCATCTGGCACAGCGCCACCTGTCCCTTATCTGGCAAACTGCCACATGTCCCCCACCTTACACACTGCCACGCGTCCCCCGCCTGGAACTCCTCCTCATGTCCCCTGCCTGGCACGCCACCACATGTCCCTTATCTGGCATGCTGCCGTCTGTCCCCCGCCTGGCACACTGTCGCCTGTCCCTTATCTGGCACACTGTCTCCTGTTCATTATCTGCCACACCGCCGCCTGTCCCTTATCAGGCACACCATTGCCTATCCCCCGCCTGACACACTGCCGCCTGTCCCTTATCTGGCACACCGCCACCTGTCCCTTATTTGGAACCCCGCCACCTGTACCTTATCTGGCACACCATCGTCTGTCCCTTATCTGGCAAACTGCCGCCTGTCCCTTATCTAACACACCATTGTCTGGCCCTTATCTGGAACACTGCCTCCAGTCCCTTATCTGGCACGCCACCACCAGTCCCTATCTGGCACACTGCCACCTGTCCCCCGCCTGGCATACTGCCGCCTGTCCCTTGTCTGGCACACTTCTGCCTGTCACTTATCTGGCACACTGCTGCCTGTCACTTATCTGGCACACCACCGTCAGTCCTTTATCTTGCACACCACCGCCTGTCCCTTATCTGGCACACCGCCGCCTGTCCCCCGCCTGTCCCTTATCTGGCACACCACCGCTTGTCCCTTATCTGGCACACCACCGCCTGTCCCTTATCTGGCACACTATTGTCTGGCCCTTATCTGGCACACCATTGTCTGGCCCTTATCTGGAATACCGCCTCCGGTCCCTTATCTGGCACACCACCACCAGTCCCTATCTGGCACACTGCCGCCTGTCCCCCGCCTGGCATACTGCTGCCTGTCTCTTGTCTGGCACACTTCTGCCTGTCACTTATCTGGCACACCGCCGTCAGTCCCTTATCTTGCACACTGCCACCTGTTGCATTTCTGACACACCGCCGTCTGTCCCTTACCTGGCACACCGCCGCCTGTCCCCCGCCTGTCCCTTATCAAGCGCACCACCGCCTGTCCCCCGCCTGTCCCTTATCTGGCACACCGTCACCTGTCCCTTATCTGGCACACCGCCGCTTGTCCCCCGCCTGTCCCTTATCAAGCGCACCGCCGCCTGTCCCCCGCCTGTCCCTTATCTGGCACACCGCCGTCTGTCCCCCGCCTGTCCCTTATCTGGCACACCGCCGCCTGTCCCCCGCCTGTCCCTTATCAGGCGCACCACCGCCTGTCCCCCGCCTGTCCCTTATCTGGCACACTGCCGCCTGTCCCCCGCCTGTCCCTTATCTGGCACACTGCCGCCTGTCCCTTATCTGGCACACCGCCACCTGTCCCTTATCTGGCACACCGCCACCTGTCCCCCGCCTGTCCCTTATCTGGCACACCGCCGCCTGTCCCCCGCCTGTCCCTTATGTGGCACACTGCCGCCTGTCCCTCGCCTGTCACACCTCACAAGTTTTTGAGATGGGTTGAGGGACATCTATCATCAAAAGTATGAAGGCATAAGACACACCCCCTGCCACACCCCCTAAAGGAGAATTATACAGAGAAAGGTGGGTGTAACTAATAATATTTATTTATATCAATGAAGAGATTGGAGGAAATCACCGGGAGATACAAAGTATAACTATAGAGATCAGACCGACATGAGGGACCAATGAGGAGGAAGGAAGGACAGAGGGACCAATGAGGAGGAAGGAGGGACAGAGGGGCCAATGAGGAGGAAGGAGGGACAGCGGGACCAATGAGGAAGAAGGAGGGACAGAGGGACCAACGAGGAGGAAGGAGGGACAGAGGGACCAATGAGAAGGAAGGAGGGACAGAGGGGCCAATGAGAAGGAAGGAGGGACAGAGGGGCCAATGAGGAGGAAGGAGGGACAGAGGGACCAATGAGGAGGAAGGAGGGACAGAGGGACCAATGAGGAGGAAGGAGGGACAGAGGGGTCAATGAGGAGGAAGGAGGGACAGAGGGACCAATGAGGAGGAAGGAGGGACAGAGGGACCAATGAGGAGGAAGGAGGGACAGAGGGGCCAATGAGGAGGAAGGAGGGACAGCGGGACCAATGAGGAAGAAGGCGGGACAGAGGGACCAATGAGGAAGAAGGAGGGACAGAGGGACCAACGAGGAGGAAGGCGGGACAGAGGGACCAATGAGGAGGAAGGAGGGACAGAGGGGCCAATGAGGAGGAAGGAGGGACAGAGGGACCAACGAGGAGGAAGGCGGGACAGAGGGACCAATGAGAAGGAAGGAGGGACAGAGGGGCCAATGAGAAGGAAGGAGGGACAGAGGGGCCAATGAGGAGGAAGGAGGGACAGAGGGGCCAATGAGAAGGAAGGAGGGACAGAGGGGCCAATGAGGAGGAAGGAGGGACAGAGAAGCCAATGAGGAGGAAGGAGGGACAGAGGGGCCAATGAGGAGGAAGGAGGGACAGAGGGGCCAATGAGGAGGAAGGAGGGACAGAGGGACCAATGAGGAGGAAGGAGGGACAGAGGGACCAATGAGGAGGAAGGAGGGACAGAGGGGCCAATGAGGAGGAAGGAGGGACAGAGGGACCAATGAGGAGGAAGGAGGGACAGAGGGACCAATGAGGAGGAAGGAGGGACAGAGGGACCAATGAGAAGGAAGGAGGGACAGAGGGGCCAATGAGGAGGAAGGAGGGACAGAGGGGCCAATGAGGAGGAAGGAGGGACAGAGGGACCAATGAGAAGGAAGGAGGGACAGAGGGGCCAATGAGGAGGAAGGAGGGACAGAGGGGCCAATGAAGAGGAAGGAGGGACAGAGGGACCAATGAGGAGGAAGGAGAGACAGAGGGACCAATGAGGAGGAAGGAGGGACAGAGGGACCAATGAGGAGGAAGGCGGGACAGAGGGACCAACGAGAAGGAAGGAGGGACAGAGGGGCCAATGAGAAGAAAGGAGGGACAGAGGGGCCAATGAGGAGGAAGGAGGGACAGAGAAGCCAATGAGGAGGAAGGAGGGACAGAGAAGCCAATGAGGAGGAAGGAGGGACAGAGAAGCCAATGAGGAGGAAGGAGGGACAGAGAAGCCAATGAGGAGGAAGGAGGGACAGAGGGACCAATGAGGAGGAAGGCGGGACAGAGGGGCCAATGAGGAGGAAGGAGGGACAGAGGGACCAATGAGGAGGAAGGCGGGACAGAGGGGCCAATGAGGAGGAAGGTGGGACAGAGGGGTCAATGAGAAGGAAGGAGGGACAGAGGGACCAACGAGAAGGAAGGAGGGAAAGAGGGGCCAATGAGGAGGAAGGAGGGACAGGGGGACCAATGAGGAGGAAGGAGGGACAGAGGGACCAATGAGGAGGAAGGAGGGACAGAGGGACCAACGAAGAGGAAGGCGGGACAGAGGGACCAACAAGAAGGAAGGAGGGACAGAGGGGCCAATGAGGAGGAAGGAGGGACAGAGGTGCCAATGAGGAGGAAGGAGGGACAGAGGGACCAATGAGGAGGAAGGAGGGACAGAGGGACCAACGAAGAGGAAGGCGGGACAGAGGGACCAACAAGAAGGAAGGAGGGACAGAGGGGCCAATGAGGAGGAAAGAGGGACCAACAAGGAGGAAGGAGGGACAGAGGGACCAACGAGAAGGAAGGAGGGACAGAGGGGTCAATGAGGAGGAAGGAGGGACAGAGGGGCCAATGAGGAGGAAGGAGGGACAGAGGGGCCAATGAGGAGGAAGGAGGGACAGGGGGACCAATGAGGAGGAAGGAGGGACAGAGGGACCAACGAAGAGGAAGGCGGGACAGAGGGACCAATGAGGAGGAAGGAGGGACAGAGGGACCAACGAGGAGGAAGGCGGGACAGAGGGGTCAATGAGGAGGAAGGAGGGACAGAGGGGCCAATGAGGAGGAACAGGGGGACCAATGAGGAGGAAGGAGGGACAGAGGGACCAATGAGGAGGAAGGAGGGACAGAGGGACCAACGAGGAGGAAGGCGGGACAGAGGGATCAATGAGAAGGAAGGAGGGACAGAGGGGCCAATGAGGAGGAGGGAGGGACAGAGGGGCCAATGAGGAGGAAGGAGGGACAGGGCGACCAATGAGGAGGAAGGAGGGACAGAGGGACCAATGAGGAGGAGGGAGGGACTGGGGGACCAATGAGGAGGAAGGTGGGACAGGGGGATCAATGAGGGGGAAGGAGGGACAGAGAAACCAATGTAGAGGAAGGAGGGACAGAGGGACCAATGAGGAGGAAGGAGGGACAGGGGGACCCATGAGGAGGAAAGAGTGACAGAGGGGCCAATGAGGAGGAAGGAAGGACAGAGGGACCAATGAGGAGGAAGGAGGGACAGAGAAACCAATGAGGAGGAAGGAAGGACAGAGGGACCAATGAGGAGGAAGGAAGGACAGAGGGACCAATGAGGAGGAAGGAAGGACAGAGGAACCAATGAGGAGGAAAGGAGGGACAGAGGGACCAATGAGGCGGAAGGAAGGACAGAGGAACCAATGAGGAGGAAAGGAGGGACAGAGGGACCAATGAGGAGGAAGGAAGGACAGAGGAACCAATGAGGAGGAAGGAGGGACAGAGAGACCAATGAGGAGAAAAGAGGGACAGGGGGACCAATGAGGCGGAAGGAGGGACAGAGGGACCAATGAGGAGAAAAGAGGGACCAATGAGGAGAAAAGAGGGACCCATGAGGAGGAAGGAGGGACAGAGGGACCTATGAGGGGGAAGGAGGGACAGGGGGACCAATGAGGGGGAAGGAGGGACAGAGGGACAGTTGAGATCTATATGGAGGGACAGAGGGACAGTTGGCATCTATGAGGAGGAAGGAGGGACAGAGGGACAGTTGGGATCTATGAGGAGGAAGGAGGGACAGTTGGGATCTTTGAGGAGGAAGGAGGGACAGAGGGACAGTTGGGATCTATGAGGAGGGACAGAGGGACAATTGGGATCTATGAGGAGTAAGGAGGGACAGTTGGGATCTATGAGGAGGGAGAGAGGGGCAGTTGGGATCTATGAGGAGGAAGGAGGGACAGAGGGACAGTTGGGATCTATGAGGAGGGGCAGTTGGGATCTATGAGGAGGAAGGAGGGACAGAGGGGCAGTTGGGATCTATGAGGAGGGGCAGTTGGGATCTATGAGGAGGAAGGAGGGACAGAGGGGCAGTTGGGATCTATGAGGAGGGAGAGAGGGGCAGTTGGGATCTATGAGGAGTAAGGAGGGACAGTTGGGATCTATGAGGAGGGAGAGAGGGGCAGTTGGGATCTATGAGGAGGAAGGAGGGACAGAGGGGCAGTTGGGATCTATGAGGAGGGAGAGAGGGGCAGTTGGGATCTATGAGGAGGAAGGAGGGACAGTTGGGATCTATGAGGAGGGGCAGTTGGGATCTATGAGGAGGAAGGAGGGACAGTTGGGATCTATGAGGAGGGACAGTTGGGACCTATGAGGAGGAAGGAGGGACAGAGGGACAGATGGGATCTATGAGGAGGGAGAGTTGGGACCTATGAGGAGGAAGGAAGGACAGAGGGACAGTTGGGATCTATGGTATTGCCCCCTGTAATTGCCATGTGGCCCCCTGAGGGTTTGGTTCTCCTTCAGACAACCATGATAAGGAAGGGCCCCGGGCTCAGGGACTCCATAGATTGGGATTAGGTGACCTCTGGTAGAGGTCCTTCTGCTGTCACCCCCTTTATGGGGCACACACCCCCCCTCCCCCGGCCATTGGACGCCCTTTCTGAGTGTGTCAGCAATGCTGCCATCCTGGGCATCCCTAATCCTCTGTCTGCATTGCCATTCCTGGCAGTCTTCTCAGAAGAAGGATTAGGGTCCCCCCCTCCCCCCCATCCTCCTGGCAATAAATATCTTCTCCTCCTCAGACAAAGCGGGACTTACATGGACTTCTGAGAGTCAAATATTTATATTCAGCACTCCGCAGACATCTGAGACCCCCGCCAGGGGAGGCGGTCCAAGACAATCATCGCCATACTATACATGGTGCTCCGCCGGGCTAGAGTGTCAGCTCTGCGCTATATAATAATAATAGTGTGTGACTGTGGGGGGGGGGGATTAGAGTGTCAGCTCTGCGCTATATAATAGTAATAGTGTGTGACTGGGGGGGGGGGCATTAGAGTGTCAGCTCTGCGCTATATAATAATAATAGTGTGTGACTGTGGGGGGGAGGGGACATTAGAGTGTCAGCTCTGCGCTATATAATAATAATAGTGTGTGACTGTGGGGGGGGGGCATTAGAGTGTCAGCTCTGCGCTATATAATAATAATAGTGTGTGACTGGGGGGGAGGGGAGATTAGAGTGTCAGCTCTGCGCTATATAATAATAATAGTGTGTGACTGTGGGGGGGAGGGGAGATTAGAGTGTCAGCTCTGCGCTATATAATAATAATAGTGTGTGACTGTGGGGGGGGGGGGATTAGAGTGTCAGCTCTGCGCTATATAATAGTAATAGTGTGTGACTGGGGGGGGGGCATTAGAGTGTCAGCTCTGCGCTATATAATAATAATAGTGTGTGACTGTGGGGGGGAGGGGACATTAGAGTGTCAGCTCTGCGCTATATAATAATAATAGTGTGTGACTGTGGGGGGGGGGCATTAGAGTGTCAGCTCTGCGCTATATAATAATAATAGTGTGTGACTGTGGGGGGGGGGGGGGCATTAGAGTGTCAGCTCTGCGCTATATAATAATAATAGTGTGTGACTGGGGGGGGGCATTAGAGTGTCAGCTCTGCGGTATATAAATGTATAATAATAATAGTGTGTTAGTGTGGGGGAGGGGAGATTAGAGTGTCAGCTCCTCTGTGTCTGGCTCAGTGATCTCTGTACTGCGCTCTGCTCTATGTTGGTGATACAGAAATATTTGGTGGAATGGCGGGGGAGGGGAGATTAGAGTGTCAGCTCCTCTGTCTGGCTCAGTGATCTCTGTACTGCGCTCTGCTCTATGTTGGTGATACAGAAATATTTGGTGGAATGGCGGGGGAGGGGAGATTAGAGTGTCAGCTCCTCTGTCTGGCTCAGTGATCTCTGTACTGCGCTCCGCTCTATGTTGGTGATACAGAAATATTTGGTGGAATGGCGGGGGAGGGGAGATTAGAGTGTCAGCTCCTCTGTCTGGCTCAGTGATCTCTGTACTGCGCTCCGCTCTATGTTGGTGATACAGAAATATTTGGTGGGATGGAGGGGGAGGGGAGATTAGAGTGTCAGCTCCTCTGTCTGGCTCAGTGATCTCTGTACTGCGCTCTGCTCTATGTTGGTGATACAGAAATATTTGGTGGAATGGCGGGGGAGGGGAGATTAGAGTGTCAGCTCCTCTGTCTGGCTCAGTGATCTCTGTACTGCGCTCCGCTCTATGTTGGTGATACAGAAATATTTGGTGGGATGGAGGGGGAGGGGAGATTAGAGTGTCAGCTCAGTGTACAGCTCTCTGCTCTATGTTAGCGGTACAGAAATATTTGGTGGGATGGAGGGGGAGGGGAGGAATGATCAGACTATATTTGGTATTCTCTGTCCTCCATATATTGGAATTCTGCCCTGGGAAGGGGGTGTGGGGAGGATATGGGGGGAGGGGAGGGGGAAAGCTGTATATACTATAAATGGAGATCTTGGCGTTCCTGGGTTGCGGATTGTCAGGAAATATTATAAATGATGAAATCACAGAAATGTCTCTGTAGCTGTGGAGTCCTAGTCTGGTTGGGGGAGAGGGGGGAGGGGGGCTGTGCAGAGTAGTAAGGTACAGTATGATGCAGTGTAGTTTGGTAGGGTGGGGTGGGGGGGGGCTTAGTGAAGTTTGGTGGTGTGTGGGGACGGAGGTCAACATTGACTCCAGTATTATACATTCCTATGGATTGGTCACTAGGGGGCGGTGACTCCACTATTATACATTCCTATGGATTGGTCCCTAGGGGGCGGTGACTCCAGTATTATACATTCCTATGGATTGGTCACTAGGGGTCGGTGACTCCAGTATTATACATTCCTATGGATTGGTCACTAGGGGGAGGTGACTCCAGTATTATACATTCCTATAGAATGGTCACTAGGGGGCGGTGACTCCAGTATTATACATTCCTATGGAGTGGTCACTAGGGGGCGGTGACTCTAGTATTATACATTCCTATGGATTGGTCACTAGGGGGCGGTGACTCCAGTATTATACATTCCTATGGAGTGGTCACTAGGGGGCGGTGACTCCAGTATTATACATTCCTATAGAATGGTCACTAGGGGGCGGTGACTCCAGTATTATACATTCCTATGGAGTGGTCACTAGGGGGCGGTGACTCTAGTATTATACATTCCTATGGATTGGTCACTAGGGGGTGGTGACTCCAGTATTATACATTCCTATGGATTGGTCACTAGGGGGCGGTGACTCCAGTATTATACATTCCTATAGATTGGTCACTAGGAAGCGGTGACTCCAGTATTATACATTCCTATGGATTGGTCACTAGGGGGCGGTGACTCCAGTATTATACATTCCTATGGAGTGGTCACTAGGGGGCGGTGACTCCAGTATTATACATTCCTATGGATTGGTCACTAGGGGGCGGTGACTCCAGTATTATATATTCCTATGGATTGGTCACTAGGGGGCGGTGACTCCAGTATTATACATTCCTATGGATTGGTCACTAGAGGGCGGTGACTCCAGTATTATACATTCCTATGGATTGGTCACTAGGGGGCGGTGACTCCAGTATTATACATTCCTATGGATTGGTCACTAGGGGGCGGTGACTCCAGTATTATACATTCCTATGGATTGGTCACTAGGGGGCGGTGACTCCAGTATTATACATTCCTATAGATTGGTCACTAGGGGGTGGTGACTCCAGTATTATACATTCCTATGGATTGGTCACTAGGGGGCGGTGTCTCCAGTATTATACATTCCTATGGATTGGTCACTAGGGGGCGGTGACTCCAGTATAATACATTCCTATGGATTGGTCACTAGGGGGCGGTGACTCCAGTATTATACATTCCTATGGATTGGTCACTAGGGGGAGGTGACTCCAGTATTATATATTCCTATGGAGTGGTCACTAGGGGACGATGACACCAGCATTATACATTCCTATGGATTGGTCACTAGGGGGCGGTGACTCCAGTATTATACATTCCTATGGATTGGTCACTAGGGGGAGGTGACTCCAGTATTATATATTCCTATGGAGTGGTCACTAGGGGACGATGACACCAGCATTATACATTCCTATGGATTGGTCACTAGGGGGAGGTGACTCCAGTATTATACATTCCTATGGATTGGTCACTAGGGGGCGGTGACTCCAGTATTATACATTCCTATGGAGTGGTCACTAGGGGGCGGTGACTCCAGTATTATACATTCCTATAGATTGGTCACTAGGAAGCGGTGACTCCAGTATTATACATTCCTATGGATTGGTCACTAGGGGGTGGTGACTCCAGTATTATACATTCCTATGGATTGGTCACTAGGGGGCGGTGACTCCAGTATTATACATTCCTATAGATTGGTCACTAGGAAACGGTGACTCCAGTATTATACATTCCTATGGATTGGTCACTAGGGGGCGGTGACTCCAGTATTATACATTCCTATAGATTGGTCACTAGGAAGCGGTGACTCCAGTATTATACATTCCTATGGAGTGGTCACTAGGGGGCGGTGACTCCAGTATTATACATTCCTATGGATTGGTCACTAGGGGGCGGTGACTCCAGTATTATATATTCCTATGGATTGGTCACTAGGGGGCGGTGACTCCAGTATTATACATTCCTATGGATTGGTCACTAGAGGGCGGTGACTCCAGTATTATACATTCCTATGGATTGGTCACTAGGGGGCGGTGACTCCAGTATTATACATTCCTATGGATTGGTCACTAGGGGGCGGTGACTCCAGTATTATACATTCCTATGGATTGGTCACTAGGGGGCGGTGACTCCAGTATTATACATTCCTATAGATTGGTCACTAGGGGGTGGTGACTCCAGTATTATACATTCCTATGGATTGGTCACTAGGGGGCGGTGTCTCCAGTATTATACATTCCTATGGATTGGTCACTAGGGGGCGGTGACTCCAGTATAATACATTCCTATGGATTGGTCACTAGGGGGCGGTGACTCCAGTATTATACATTCCTATGGATTGGTCACTAGGGGGAGGTGACTCCAGTATTATATATTCCTATGGAGTGGTCACTAGGGGACGATGACACCAGCATTATACATTCCTATGGATTGGTCACTAGGGGGCGGTGACTCCAGTATTATACATTCCTATGGATTGGTCACTAGGGGGAGGTGACTCCAGTATTATATATTCCTATGGAGTGGTCACTAGGGGACGATGACACCAGCATTATACATTCCTATGGATTGGTCACTAGGGGGAGGTGACTCCAGTATTATACATTCCTATGGATTGGTCACTAGGGGGAGGTGACTCCAGTATTATACATTCCTATGGATTGGTCACTAGGGGGAGGTGACTCCAGTATTATACATTCCTATGGATTGGTCACTAGGGGGAGTTGACTCCAGTATTATACATTCCTATGGATTGGTCACTAGGGGGCGGTGACTCCAGTATTATACATTCCTATGGAGTGGTCACTAGGGGGCGGTGACTCCAGTATTATACATTCCTATGGAGTGGTCACTAGGGGGCGGTGACTCCAGTATTATATATTCCTATGGATTGGTCATTAGGGGGTGATGACACCAGCATTATACATTCCTATGGATTGGTCACTAGGGGTCGGTGACTCCAGGTATTATACATTCCTATGGAGTGGTCACTAGGGGGCGGTGACTCCGGTATTATACATTCCTATGGATTGGTCACTAGGGGGCGGTGACTCCAGTATTATACATTCCTATGGATTGGTCACTAGGGGGGCGGTGACTCCAGTATTATACATTCCTATAGAATGGTCACTAGGGGGCGGTGACTCCAGTATTATACATTCCTATGGAGTGGTCACTAGGGGGCGGTGACTCCAGTATTATACATTCCTATGGATTGGTCACTAGGGGGCGGTGACTCCAGTATTATACATTCCTATGGATTGGTCACTAGGGGGCGGTGACTCCAGTATTATACATTTCTATGGATTGGTCACTAGGGGGCGGTGACTCCAGTATTATACATTCCTATGGAGTGGTCACTAGGGGGCGGTGACTCCAGTATTATACATTCCTATGGATTGGTCACTAGGGGGCGGTGACTCCAGTATTATATATTCCTATGGATTGGTCACTAGGGGGCGGTGACTCCAGTATTATACATTCCTATGGATTGGTCACTAGAGGGCGGTGACTCCAGTATTATACATTCCTATGGATTGGTCACTAGGGGGCGGTGACTCCAGTATTATACATTCCTATGGATTGGTCACTAGGGGGTGGTGACTCCAGTATTATACATTCCTATGGATTGGTCACTAGGGGGCGGTGACTCCAGTATTATACATTCCTATAGATTGGTCACTAGGGGGTGGTGACTCCAGTATTATACATTCCTATGGATTGGTCACTAGGGGGCGGTGACTCCAGTATTATACATTCCTATGGATTGGTCACTAGGGGGCGGTGTCTCCAGTATTATACATTCCTATGGATTGGTCACTAGGGGGCGGTGACTCCAGTATTATACATTCCTATGGATTGGTCACTAGGGGGCGGTGACTCCAGTATTATACATTCCTATGGATTGGTCACTAGGGGGCGGTGACTCCAGTATTATACATTCCTATGGATTGGTCACTAGGGGGCGGTGACTCCAGTATTATACATTCCTATGGATTGGTCACTAGGGGGAGGTGACTCCAGTATTATATATTCCTATGGAGTGGTCACTAGGGGACGATGACACCAGCATTATACATTCCTATGGATTGGTCACTAGGGGGCGGTGACTCCAGTATTATACATTCCTATGGATTGGTCACTAGGGGGAGGTGACTCCAGTATTATACATTCCTATGGATTGGTCACTAGGGGGAGGTGACTCCAGTATTATACATTCCTATGGATTGGTCACTAGGGGGAGGTGACTCCAGTATTATACATTCCTATGGATTGGTCACTAGGGGGAGTTGACTCCAGTATTATACATTCCTATGGATTGGTCACTAGGGGGCGGTGACTCCAGTATTATACATTCCTATGGATTGGTCACTAGGGGGCGGTGACTCCAGTATTATATATTCCTATGGATTGGTCATTAGGGGGCGATGACACCAGCATTATACATTCCTATGGATTGGTCACTAGGGGTCGGTGACTCCGGTATTATACATTCCTATGGAGTGGTCACTAGGGGGCGGTGACTCCGGTATTATACATTCCTATGGATTGGTCACTAGGGGGAGGTGACTCCGGTATTATACATTCCTATGGAGTGGTCACTAGGGGGCGGTGACTCCACTATTATACATTCCTTTGGAGTGGTCACTAGGGGGCGGTGACTCCAGCATTATACATTCCTATGGATTGGTCACTAGGGGGCGGTGACTCCAGTATTATACATTCCTATGGAGTGGTCACTAGGGGGCGGTGACTCCAGTATTATACATTCCTATGGAGTGGTCACTAGGAGGCGGTGACTCCAGTATTATACATTCCTATGGATTGGTCACTAGGGGTCGGTGACTCCAGTATTATACATTCCTATGGATAGGTCACTAGGGGGAGTTGACTCCAGTATTATACATTCCTATGGATTGGTCACTAGGGGGCGGTGACTCCAGTATTATACATTCCTATGGATTGGTCACTAGGGGGCGGTGACTCCAGTATTATATATTCCTATGGAGTGGTCACTAGGGGGCGATGACACCAGCATTATACATTCCTATGGATTGGTCACTAGGGGGCGGTGACTCCAGTATTATACATTCCTATGGATTGGTCACTAGGGGGCGGTGACTCCAGTATTATACATTCCTATGGAGTGGTCACTAGGGGGCGGTGACTCCCGTATTATACATTCCTATGGATTGGTCACTAGGGGGAGGTGACTCCAGTATTATACATTCCTATGGATTGATCACTAGGGGGCGGTGACTCCAGTATTATACATTCCTATGGATTGGTCACTAGGGGGCGGTGACTCCAGTATTATACATTCCTATGGAGTGGTCACTAGGGGGCGGTGACTCCCGTATTATACATTCCTATGGATTGGTCACTAGGGGGCGGTGACTCCAGTATTATACATTCCTATGGATTGGTCACTAGGGGGCAGTGACTCCAGTATTATACATTCCTATGGATTGGTCACTAGGGGGGCGGTGACTCCAGTATTATACATTCCTTTGGAGTGGTCACTAGGGGGCGGTGACTCCAGCATTATACATTCCTATGGATTGGTCACTAGGGGGCGGTGACTCCAGTATTATACATTCCTATGGATTGGTTACTAGGGGGCGGTGACTCCAGTATTATACATTCCTATGGATTGGTCACTAGGGGGCAGTGACTCCAGTATTATACATTCCTATGGATTGGTCACTAGGGGGGCGGTGACTCCAGTATTATACATTCCTATGGAGTGGTCACTAGGGGGGCGGTGACTCCAGTATTATACATTCCTATGGAGTGGTCACTAGGGGGAGGTGACTCCAGTATTATACATTCCTATGGATTGGTCACTAGGGGGCGGTGACTCCAGTATTATACATTCCTATGGAGTGGTCACTAGGGGGCGGTGACTCCAGTATTATACATTCCTTTGGATTGGTCACTAGGGGGCGGTGACTCCTGTATTATACATTCCTATGGATTGGTCACTAGGGGGCGGTGACTCCAGTATTATACATTCCTATGGAGTGGTCACTAGGGGGCGGTGACTCCAGTATTATACATTCCTATGGATTGGTCACTAGGGGGCGGTGACTCCAGTATTATACATTCCTATGGAGTGGTCACTAGGGGCGGTGACTCCAGTATTATACATTCCTATGGATTGGTCACTAGGGGGCGGTGACTCCAGTATTATACATTCCTATGGATTGGTCACTAGGGGGCGGTGACTCCAGTATTATACATTCCTATGGAGTGGTCACTAGGGGCGGTGACTCCAGTATTATACATTCCTATGGATTGGTCACTAGGGGGCGGTGACTCCAGTATTATACATTCCTATGGATTGGTCACTAGGGGGCGGTGACTCCAGCATTATACATTCCTATGGAGTGGTCACTAGGGGGCGGTGACTCCAGTATTATAGATTCTTATGGATTGGTCACTAGGGGGCGGTGACTCCAGTATTATACATTTCTATGGAGTGGTCACTAGGGGGAGGTGACTCCAGTATTATACATTCCTATGGATTGGTCACTAGGGGGCGGTGACTCCAGTATTATACATTCCTATGGATTGGTCACTAGGGGGCGGTGACTCCAGTATTATACATTCCTATGGATTAGTCACTAGGGGGCGGTGACTCCAGTATTATACATTCCTATGGATTGGTCACTAGGGGGCGGTGACTTCAGTATTATACATTCCTATGGATTGGTCACTAGGGGGAGGTAACTCCAGGATTATACATTCCTATGGAGTGGTCACTAGGGGGCGGTGACTCCAGTATTATACTTTCCGACAGAATGGTCACTAGGGGGCGATGACACCAGCATTATACATTCCTATGGATTGGTCACTAGGGGGACGTGACTACAGTATTATATATTCCTATGGAGTGGTCACTAGGGGGCGGTGACTCCAGTATTATATATTCCTATGGATTGGTCACTAGGGGGCGGTGACTCCAGTAATATACATTCCTATTGCGTGGCCACTAGGGGGAGGTGACTCCAGTATTATACATTCCTATGGATTGGTCACTAGGGGGCGGTGACTCCAGTATTATAAAAATCCTATGGATTGGTCACTAGGGGGAGGTGATTCCAGTATTATATATTCCTATAGAATGGTCACTAGGGGGCGGTGACTCGAGTATTATACATTTCTATGGAGTGGTCACTAGGGGGAGGTGACTCCAGTATTATACATTCCTATGGAGTGGTCACTAGGGGGCGGTGACTCCAGTATTATACATTCCTATGGATTGGTCACTAGGGGGAGGTGACTCCAGTATTATACATTCCTATGGAGTGGTCACTAGGGGGCGGTGACTCCAGTATTATATAAATCCTATGGATTGGTCACTAGGGGGAGGGGATTCCAGTATTATATATTCCTATAGAATGGTCACTAGGGGGCGGTGACTCGAGTATTATACATTCCTATGGAGTGGTCACTAGGGGGTGGAGACTCCAGTATTATAAATTCCTATGGATTGGTCACTAGGGGGCGGTGACTCCAGTATTATACATTCCTATGGATTGGTCACTAGGGGGCGGTGACTCCAGTATTATACATTCCTATGGAGTGGTCACTAGGGGGCGGTGACTCCAGTATTATATATTCCTATGGATTGGTCACTAGGGGGAGGTGATTCCAGTATTATATATTCCTATAGAATGGTCACTAGGGGGCGGTGAATCCAGTATTATACATTCCTATGGATTGGTCACTAGAGGGCGGTGACTCCAGTATTATACATTCCTATGGAGTGGTCACTAGGGGGCGGTGACTCCAGTATTATACATTCCTATGGATTGGTCACTAGGGGGCGGTGACTCTAGTATTATACATTCAGACAGAATGGTCACTAGGGGGCGATGACAAAAGCATTATACATTCCTATGGATTGGTCACTAGAGGGCGGTGACTCCAGTATTATACATTCCTATGGAGTGGTCAATAGGGGGCGGTGACTCCAGTATTATATATTCCTATGGATTGGTCACTAGAGGGCGGTGACTCCAGTATTATACATTCCTATGGAGTGGTCACTAGGGGGCGGTGACTCCAGTATTATACATTCCTATGGATTGGTCACTAGGGGGAGGTGACTCCAGTATTATACATTCCTATGGATTGATCACTAGGGGGCGGTGACTCCAGTATTATATATTCCTATGGATTGGTCACTAGGGGGCGGTGACTCCAGTATTATACATTCCTATGGATTGGTCACTAGGGGGCGGTGACTCCAGTATTATACATTCCTATGGAGTGGTCACTAGGGGGCGGTGACTCCAGTATTATACATTCCGACAGAATGGTCACAAGGGGGCGATGACACCAGCATTATACATTCCTATGGATTGGTCACTAGGGGGCGGTGACTCCAGCATTGTACATTCCTATGGAGTGGTCACTAGGGGGCGGTGACTCCAGTATTATATATTCCTATGGATTGGTCACTAGGGGGAGGTGACTCCAGTAATATACATTCCTATGGAGTGGTCACTAGGGGGAGGTGACTCCAGTATTATACATTCCTATGGAGTGGTCACTATGGGGCGGTGACTCCAGTATTATACATTCCGACAGAATGGTCACTAGGGGGCGATGACACCAGCATTATACATTCCTATGGATTGGTCACGAGGGGGCGGTGACTCCAGTATTATACATTCCTATGGATTGGTCACTAGGGGGCGATGACTCCAGTATTATACATTCCTATGGATTGGTCACTAGAGGGCGGTGACTCCAGTATTATACATTCCTATGGAGTGGTCACTAGGGGGCGATGACTCCAGTATTATACATTCCTATAGATTGGTCACTAGAGGGCGGTGACTCCAGTATTATACATTCCTATGGATTGGTCACTAGGGGGCGGTGACTCCAGTATTATACATTCCTATGGATTGGTCACGAGGGGGCGGTGACTCCAGTATTATACATTCCTATGGAGTGGTCACTAGGGGGCGATGACTCCAGTATTATACATTCCTATGGATTGGTCACTAGGGGGCGGTGACTCCAGTATTATACATTCCTATGGATTGGTCACTAGGGGGCGGTGACTCCAGTATTATACATTCCTATGGATTGGTCACTAGGGGGCGGTGACTCCAGTATTATACATTCCTATGGATTGGTCACTAGAGGGCGGTGACTCCAGTATTATACATTCCTATGGATTGGTCACGAAGGGGCGGTGACTCCAGTATTATACATTCCTATGGAGTGGTCACTAGGGGGCGATGACTCCAGTATTATACATTCCTATGGATTGGTCACTAGGGGGCGGTGACTCCAGTATTATACATTCCTATGGAGTGGTCACTAGGGGGCGATGACTCCAGTATTATACATTCCTATGGATTGGTCACTAGAGGGCGGTGACTCCAGTATTATACATTCCTATGGATTGGTCACGAGGGGGCGGTGACTCCAGTATTATACATTCCTATGGAGTGGTCACTAGGGGGCGATGACTCCAGTATTATACATTCCTATGGATTGGTCACTAGGGGGCGGTGACTCCAGTATTATACATTCCTATGGATTGGTCACGAGGGGGCGGTGACTCCAGTATTATACATTCCTATGGAGTGGTCACTAGGGGGCGGTGACTCCAGTATTATAGATTCCTATGGATTGGTCACTAGAGGGCGGTGACTCCAGTATTATACATTCCTATGGAGTGGTCACTAGGGGGCGATGACTCCAGTATTATACATTCCTATGGATTGGTCACTAGGGGGCGGTGACTCCAGTATTATACATTCCTATGGAGTGGTCACTAGGGGGCGGTGACTCCAGTATTATACATTCCTATGTAGTGGTCACTAGGGGGCGGTGACTCCAGTATTATACATTCCTATGGATTGGTCACTAGGGGGCGGTGACTCCAGTATTATACATTCCTATGGAGTGGTCACTAGGGGGCGATGACTCCAGTATTATACATTCCTATGGATTGGTCACTAGGGGGCGGTGACTCCAGTATTATACATTCCTATGGAGTGGTCACTAGGGGGCGGTGACTCCAGTATTATACATTCCTATGGATTGGTCACTAGGGGGCGGTGACTCCAGTATTATATATTCCTATGGATTGGTCACTAGGGGGTGGAGACTCCAGTATTATACATTCCTATGGAGTGGTCACTAGGGGGCGGTGACTCCAGTATTATACATTCCTATGGAGTGGTCACTAGGGGGCGGTGACTCCAGTATTATACATTCCTATGTAGTGGTCACTAGGGGGCGGTGACTCCAGTATTATACATTCCTATGGATTGGTCACTAGGGGGCGGTGACTCCAGTATTATATATTCCTATGGATTGGTCACTAGGGGGCGGAGACTCCAGTATTATACATTCCTATGGAGTGGTCCCTAGGGGGCGGTGACTCCAGTATTATACATTCCTATGGAGTGGTCCCTAGGGGGCGGTGACTCCAGTATTATACATTCCTATGGAGTGGTCCCTAGGGGGCGGTGACTCCAGTATTATACATTCCTATGGAGTGGTCCCTAGGGGGCAGCAGTAGGTCGGGTGTTATTGGAGGATGGGGAGGGTCCCGGAGAATTAAAGCCACTCCCTGCTATGGCTGAGGTAAGCCCCTCCCCTCCTGAATGGGTGGCAGTATGAGGAACTCTGTCTCTGAGAAGCTCACATCCTCCCCTCCCCCCAGCTGTGGGAAATGTTAGCGGTCTATATTCGGTGTATGGGGAGAATTTGTGGTCTTTGCTGCCACCTGCAGACCAGATGTGGAAATTGAACTCCCAGCTGAGCAATGCAGAGAGGGAAGTGTTAGGAGGTCACTGCACTGTTGGGAATGGTGGGGGTGGAGAGTCACAGTGCTGTTGGGAATGGTGGGGGTGGAGAGTCACAGTGGAGTTGGGAATGGTGGGGGGAGGGAAGAGTCACGGTGCTTTTAGGAATAGTGAGGGTAGAGAGCCACGGTGCTGTTTTGAGTGGTTGGGGGGAGTCACGGTGCTGTTGGGAATGGTGTGGGAGGGGAATACAGTGTGGTTGCGAATGGCAGGGGGGGGAGAGTCACAGTGCGGTTGGGAATGGGGGGGTCACAGTGCGGTTGGGAATGGTGTGGGGGAGAGTTGGGGTGCGGTTGGGAATGGTGTGTGGGGGGGGTCACAGTGCGGTGGGGAATGGTGTGTGTGGGGGTCACAGTGCAGATTGGAATGGCATGGGGGGGTCACAGTGCAGTTGGCAATGGTGTGGGGGAGAGTTGCGGTGCAGTTGGCAATGGTGTGTGGAGGGGGATCACAGTGCGGTGGGGAATAGTGTGTGGGGGGGGGGTCACAGTACAGTTGGGAATGGTGTGGGTGGAGAGTTGCAGTGTGGTTGGGGGGGTTACATAGTTACATAGTTAGTGAGGTTGAAAAAAGACATCAGTCCATCCAGTTCAAGCTATGATGTGTGTGTGTGTTTGCTTTTAACCGTACATTGTATACCCCTGTATGTTGTACATTGTATACCCCTGTATGTTGTACATTGTATACCCCTGTATGTTGTACATTGTATACCCCTGTATGTTGTACATTGTATACCCCTGTATGTTGTACATTGTATTCCCCCTGTATGTTGTACATTGTATACCCCCTGTATGTTGTACATTGTATACCCCTGTATGTTGTGGTCTTTAAGGTGTCCATCTAATAGTTTTTTGAAACTATCGATGCTCCCTGCTGATACGACTGCTTGTGGAAGAGAATTCCACATCCTTACCGCTCTTACAGATAAGAACCCCTTACACACTTTAAGGTTAAACCGCCTTTCCTCTAGTTTTAGTGAGTGGCCACGTGTCTTATTGTATCTCCTTACTCTGAATAGTTTGTTCCTTATGCTAGGGTCACCAGTACAGTATTTGTACATTGATATCATATCCCCCCTCAATCGTCTCTTCTCCAGAGAGAATAAGTTCAGTGCTTGTAGTCTTTCCTCATAGCTGATGTCCTCCATTCCCCCAATTATTTTTGTTGCCCTTCTCTGGACTCTTTCCAGTTCCAGCACATCCTTCCTGAGGACCGGTGCCCAGAACTGGACAGCATACTCCAGATGTGGCCGGACCAGAGTCTTGTAGAGCGGGAGAATAATCTCTTTATTTCTGGAGTGAATCCCCTTTTTTATACATCCCAGTATTCTGTTGGCTTTGCTTGCAGCGGCTTGGCATTGCATGCCACTTCCAAGCCTGTTGTCTACCAGTACCCCCAGGTCCTTTTCCATCCTAGACTCACCCAGAGGTTCCCCCCCTAGTGAGTAGCTTGCTTTCTGGTTTCTGGCCCCCAAGTGCATTACTTTACATTTTTCAACATTAAATCTCATCTGCCATGTAGTTGCCCACCCCGTTATTTTGTTCAGGTCCGCTTGTAAGGTTTCCACATCCTGCATAGAAGATATTGGCATGCTTAGTTTAGTATCATCCGCAAATACTGAGATTGTACTAGATATCCCCTCCTCTAGATCATTTATGAATAAATTAAACCGGATTGGTCCCAGGACAGAACCTTGGGGGACCCCACTTTCCACACCTGCCCAATCCGAGTACTCCCCATTAATCACCACCCTCTGGACTCTCCCCTGGAGCCAGTTC
The DNA here is from genome assembly GCF_965119305.1 of Pelophylax lessonae. NCBI lineage: Eukaryota > Metazoa > Chordata > Amphibia > Anura > Ranidae > Pelophylax > Pelophylax lessonae. The sequence continues at coordinate 895,070,394 of NC_138768.1, read as the reverse complement.
TCTATCCAGGTACTCACCTTATGGTCCATACCTACCTTCCTTAGTTTGTACAGTAAGCGTTTGTGGGGAACGGTGTCAAAGGCCTTTGCAAAGTCCAGATACACCACATCCACAGGCTTACCTTTATCTAGGTGGCAGCTCACTTCATCGTAGAAGGTTAATAGATTGGTTTGGCAAGAACGATTTTTCATGAATCCATGCTGATTACTACTTATAATACCGTTTCCATTACTAAAGTCTTGTATGTGGTCCCTTAACATCCCCTCCAAAATTTTGACTACTGATGTTAGGCTGACCGGCCTATAGTTACCCGGGATATATCTCGGCCCCTTCTTAAATATCGGTACCACGTTGGCTTTTTTCCAATCAGCTGGCACCATACCCGTCTGTAAACTATCCTTAAAGATCAAGAATAATGGTCTGGCAATCACCTGGCTGAGCTCATTAAGAACCCTCGGGTGCAAGCCATCCGGTCCCGGGGATTTATTTATGTTAAGTTTCTCTAGTTTAGCTCTAAGTCTATCTTCTGTTAGCCATGGCGGCACTTCCTGAGGTGTATTATTTAGTTCGGCCTTACAAGCTGGGTTCGTGTAGCCCCCCGATTCTTTTGTGAAGACTGAAGAAAAGAAATGATTTAACACTTCCGCCTTTTCTCTGTCCTCAGTGGCCATTTTTCCTTTATCATCTTTTATGGGGCCAATGTGTTCTGGCCTCGCTTTCTTACTGTTTATATACTTAAAGAACTTCTTGGGGTTCTTTTTACTCTCCTCCGCTATATGTCTCTCGTGTTCTATTTTAGCCGCCCTGATTTCATCTTTACATTTCTTATTACACTCTTTGTAATGCTTAAATACTGCCAATGACCCCTCAGTCTTGTATTTTTTGAAGGCCTTTTCTTTAGCACTAATATACATTTTTATGTTGGAGTTTAGCCATCCAGGGTTTAGTTTTGCTCTTTTAAATTTATTTCCCTTTGGAATGCACTGGCCCACCCCCTTGTTAAGTATGCTCTTGAAGCACTCCCATTTTTCCTCCGTGTTCTTTGTTCCCAGGGTTCTATCCCAATTGATATTTTCTAGCAGCGAGCGCAGCTTTGGGAAATTGGCTCTTTTGAAATTCAATGTTCTTATATTACCCCTCAGCTTCCTATTACTGTAATTAATACTGAAACTTATCGACCTATGGTCACTGTTTCCTAAGTTGTCCCGTATTTCTATATCCGTGAGCAGGTCTGTATCGTTGGTAATCAGTAGGTCAAGTACCGCATTGTTTCTTGTCGGTGCATTCACCATCTGACCCATGAAATTGTCCTGCAAAACATTTAGGAACTGCCGAGCCTTGGCTGAGTGTGCGGTTCCTTCTGCCCAGTCTATATCAGGATAATTAAAGTCCCCCATTATAATGACATTTCCCATCCTTGCTGCCAATCCTATCTGTAAAAGGAGGGTCGCCTCACCCTCCTCCCTCTGGTTGGGGGGTCTATAGCATACGCCCAATATTACCTTCCCCACCGTGCCTTCCCTTTGAAGCTCTACCCATAGGGATTCTGCCTCGTCCATAGCTCCATTATTAATATCATCCCTCATATTTACCTGTATGCTGTTCTTAATATACAGACATACCCCTCCCCCTTTTTTACCTTCTCTATCTCTGCGATAAAGGGAATACCCCTGAATGGTCGCCATCCAGTCATGAGAGCTGTCAAACCAAGTCTCAGTTACCCCCACAAAATCTAAGTCCTCCTCAAACATCAGCAGTTCCAGCTCTCCCATCTTGTTGGCCAGGCTTCTGGTCACAGTGCGGTGGGGAATGGTGTGTGGGGGGTCACAGTGTGGTTGAGAATGGTGTGGGGGTGAGTCACGGTGCAGTTGGGAATGATGTGTGCGGGGGTGGATCACAGTGTGGATGGAAATGGTGTGGTGGGGGGTGAGACACAGTGTGGTTGGGAATGGAGGGGGGTTACACTGCGGATTGGAATGGCGTGGGGGAGAGTTGCAGTGCGGTTAGGAATGGTGTGTGGGGGGGGTCACAGTGCGGTGGGGAATGGTGTGTGGGGGGGTCACAGTGCGGTGGGGAATGGTGTGTGTGAGGGGGGTCACAGTGAAGATTGGAATGGCATGGGGGGGGGGGTCACAGTACAGTTGGCAATGGTGTGGGTGGAGAGTTACGGTACTGTTGGGAATGGTGGGGGTGTAGAGTTGCTGTGTGGTTGGGGGGGTTGGTCACAGTGCGGTGGGGAATGGTGTGTGGGGGGTCACAGTGTGGTTGAGAATGGTGTGGGGGTGAGTCCCGGTGCAGTTGGGAATGGTGTGTGGGGGGGTGGGGGTCACAGTGCGGATGGGGATGGCGTGGGGGGGTCACAGTGCGGTTGGGAATTGTGGGGGGGAGAGTCGTGCTGCGGTTGGGAATGGTGTGTGGGGGGGTGGTCACAGTGTGGTTGGGAATGTTGTAGGGGTCACAGTGTGGTTGCGAATGGTGGGGGGGAGAATTGTGGTGCAGTTGGGAATGGTAGGGGAGTCACAGTGTGGTTGGGAATGGTGGGGGGAGAGTCGTGGTGCAGTTGGGAATGGTAGGGGGGTCACAGTGCGGTTGGGAATGGTGGGGGGGAGAGTTGTGGTGCAGTTGGGAATGGTAGGGGGGTCACAGTGTGGTTGGGAATGGTGTGGGGGGGGGGTGGGGGGTCACAGTGTGGTTGGGAATGGTGTGTGGGGGGTGGTGGGGGTCACAGTGCAGTTGGGAATGGTAGGGGGGTCACAGTGTGGTTGGGAATGGTGGGGGGGAGAGTCGTGGTGCAGTTGGGAATGGTAGGGGGGTCACAGTGCGGTTGGGAATGGTAGGGGGGTCACAGTGCGGTTGGGAATGGTGGTGGGAGAGTCGTGGTGCAGTTGGGAATGGTAGGGGGGTCACAGTGCGGTTGGGAATGGTGGTGGGAGAGTCGTGGTGCAGTTGGGAATGGTAGGGGGGTCACAGTGCGGTTGGGAATGGTGGTGGGAGAGTCGTGGTGCAGTTGGGAATGGTAGGGGGGTCACAGTGCGGTTGGGAATGGTGTGGGGGAGAGTTGTGGTGTGGTTGGGAATGGTGGGGAGGGGGGTAACAGTGCGGTTGGGAATGGTAGGGGGGTCACAGTGCGGTTGGGAATGGTAGGGGGGTCACAGTGCGGTTGGGAATGGTAGGGGGGGTCACAGTGCACTTGGGAATGGTGGTGGGAGAGTCGTGGTGCAGTTGGGAATGGTAGGGGGGTCACAGTGCGGTTGGGAATGGTGGTGGGAGAGTCGTGGGACAGTTGGGAATGGTAGGGGGGGTCACAGTGCGGTTGGGAATGGTGGTGGGAGAGTCGTGGTGCAGTTGGGAATGGTAGGGGGGGTCACAGTGCGGTTGGGAATGGTGGGGGGGGGAGAGTTGTGGTGTGGTTGGGAATGGTGGGGAGGGGGATAACAGTGCGGTTGGGAATGGTAGGCGGGTCACAGTGCGGTTGGGAATGGTAGGGGGGTCACAGTGCGGTTGGGAATGGTAGGGGGGGTCACAGTGCGCTTGGGAATGGTGGTGGGAGAGTCGTGGTGCAGTTGGGAATGGTAGGGGGGTCACAGTGCGGTTGGGAATGGTGGTGGGAGAGTCGTGGTGCAGTTGGGAATGGTAGGGGGGTCACAGTGCGGTTGGGAATGGTGGTGGGAGAGTCGTGGTGCAGTTGGGAATGGTAGGGGGGGTCACAGTGCGGTTGGGAATGGTGGTGGGAGAGTCGTGGTGCAGTTGGGAATGGTAGGGGGGTCACAGTGCGGTTGGGAATGGTGGGGGGGGAGAGTTGTGGTGTGGTTCCGAATGGTGGGGAGGGGGGTAACAGTGCGGTTGGGAATGGTAGGGGGGTCACAGTGCGGTTGGGAATGGTGGTGGGAGAGTCGTGGTGCAGTTGGGAATGGTAGGGGGGGTCACAGTGGGGTTGGGAATGGTGGGGGGGAGAGTCGTGGTGCAGTTGGGAATGGTAGGAGGGTCACAGTGCGGTTGGGAATAGTGGTGGGAGAGTCACAGTGCAGGAAAGAAAGTATCTGCCCCATGGAGGAAGTCCCCGGGGGGTGAAAGCTCGTAGACCGTGTCCGATAATGGACCTCATGGGAAGTGACTGTTTGGCGCTGAGCTTTGTAGGGTGACATTCTCAGAGATGACTCCTCCCATCCCTCAGATCCTCAGCCATGGACCCCACATCATATCCGGGTCTGGTGTTTCTCTGATTCCCTCTTTGCTATTCACATTGGTGGACTGGACATCCAATAAAACCCTCCCCCTCGTTCCTCATACGTCCCCACCACGTGTATTCCATTCGAGGGGTTGGGGGTCTCTCCTGACACTCAGTCTCAGTCTGGGATCATCGGACGGGGGAAGGTTAAATAAAGTCATTAATACATTTTATAGGGGTGCAAGGGGCTTCAAAGGACCTCCTGGACCAGGCTGGAAACCAACATGAAAGAGGGATGAAACCTTCAGCCTCAGATCAGAGAGATCCATTCCGGGTCCGTCAGAGCAAACGTCCCACTATCAATCATTTGCCCTAAAAAGCCTGTTCCCCTGCCAGCATGCAGCTTATTAGGATCCCTGCAGAGGTTCAACATGCCCCCGGCTGAGTCAGAGCTAGAGCCCTCCAATCAGAAGGAAGCATGAGATTTGCTGATTGAAGAGCTCTAGCTTTGACTTAATGGGTGGCATTTTGGACCTTTGCAGAGAGACCGCTGCTTCCACCAATAGAGAAAATACAAAACGATTCCGGAGATGAGAAGATCAACCTCCGAGGTTTTCAGCACCCCGAGTTCCCCCCAACAATTATGAATGATGATAGAGCAACTCTCTACACGGATCTCATCTCCACACCAGTCACATCTCCATACTGGTCTCCTCTCTACACCAGTCACATCTTCATATCGGTCTCCTCTCTACACCAGTCACTTCTCCATACTGGTCTCCTCTCTACACCAGTTACATCTCTACAATGATCTCATCTCCACACCAGTCACATCTCCATACTGGTCTCATCTCCACACCAGTCACATCTCCATACTGGTCTCATTTCTACACCAGTCACGTCTCTACACTGATCTCATCTCCCCATCTACACCAGTCACTTCTCCATACTGGTCTCCTCTCTACACCAGTTACATCTCTACAATGATCTCATCTCCACACCAGTCACATCTCCATACTGGTCTCATCTCCACACCAGTCACATCTCCATACTGGTCTCATCTCCACACCAGTCACATCTCCATACTGGTCTCATTTCTACACCAGTCACGTCTCTACACTGATCTCATCTCCCCATCTACACCAGTCACTTCTCCATACTGGTCTCCTCTCTACACCAGTTACATCTCTACAATGATCTCATCTCCACACCAGTCACATCTCCATACTGGTCTCATCTCCACACCAGTCACATCTCCATACTGGTCTCATCTCCACACCAGTCACATCTCCATACTAGTCTCATTTCTACACCAGTCACGTCTCTACACTGATCTCATCTCCCTATCTACACCAGTCACGTCTCCATACTGGTCTCATCTCCACACCAGTCACGTCTCTACACTGATCTCATCTCCCCATCTACACCAGTCACATCTCCATACTGGTCTCATCTCTACACCAGTCACGTCTCCATACTGGTCTCATCTCCACACCAGTCACGTCTCTACACTGATCTCATCTCCACACCAGTCACGTCTCCATACTGATCTCATCTCCACACCAGTCATGTCTCCATACTGATCTCATCTCTAGTCACATCTCTACACTGATCTCATCTCCCCACCACTCACATCTCCATACTGGTCTCATCTCTACACCAGTCACGTCTCCACACTGATCTCATCTCCACACCAGTCACGTCTCCATACTGGTCTCATCTCTACACCAGTCACATCTCTACACTGATCTCATCTCCCCACCACTCACATCTCCATACTGGTCTCATCTCTACACCAGTGACGTCTCCATACTGGTCTCATCTCTACACCAGTGATGAGCCGAACACCCCCCCCCTCTCGGTTCGGTTCGCACCAGAACACCGCGAACAGAGGAAAAGTTTGTTCGAACAAATGAACCCCATTGAAGTCTATGGGAGTCCAAACTTGAAAATCAAACGGCCTCATTTTGAAGGCTTAAATGCAAGTTATTGCCCCAAAAAAGTGTATGGGGGTCCGGGTCCTGACCTGGGGAACATGGAGCAATGAAAAAAAACGTTTTTAAAAATGATCGTTTTTAAAGGAGCACTGATTTACTGATTTTAATGAGGCTTAAAGTGAAACTATAAAAATGAAAAATTCCTTCAAATATCGTGCCTGGCGGGGCCCCCTGAATGTTCCTGTAAAGTAGCTCATCTCTACGATGTATGGAGCCTGCTGCAGCTATACTGACGTTTCTAAAGCAAAAAAATGTCATATACAAATATACATACAAACTTCAAATCCCATGTACTTGTCATACGGGTGCCTGAACACCGAAAGCCCTTGCAGTTACTCTTGCTGGGTGCAGGAACAGAACCTGCTGGTAAGAATTCCAATGCAAATTTTAAATCGCATGTGCTATACAAGTGCCAAAAATTGTGCCTTTGGTGTTGGTGGTGCGTGAACATCGTAAACCCTCACAGTTAGCAGGGATAGGGCCTGCTGTTAAAAATGACATACGACATTTCAATTGTATGCACCTGTCATACAAGTGCTGAAAAATTAGGCCTTGGGGGTTTGTAGTGACCTAAACCAAAAACATTGTTGGAAGCTAGCACAATAAAGGTAGAGGAATAGGATAGGCAGCATATGCTGTCTTCAAGGGATGGCAGACCCCCTAACAAATTCAATCAGTTACATCAGCATCAGGGGCCTGATAGCTCTTGTTGATCCAGGACTGGTTCATTTTGATGAAAATCAGCTGGTCAACAGAGTCTGTGGATAGACGCACTCTTTTGTTCGTCACAAAAACTCCAGCAGCAATGAACGTCCATTCGGAAAGCACGCTGGAATCAGGACAGGACAGTAGCTCCATTGCATATTGAGCAAGTTCTGGCCAGTGGTCCATCCTCAAGACCCAGTAAGGCAGTGGATGCTCAGCTGGAAAGGTCTCCAATCTGCTCTTGCGCCTAGATAATCATGCACCTGAGGACAAAAGAACTGTTTAAAGGCATCGGTCAGCCGGCCGCCTTCTCCACCCGCTCCTCCTTTGGCTGAAGGATGTCCCAGAAACACGTCCAGAGAATGTTGACCTCCCAGTGTCTGAAAAGGCAGTAAACACTTTTTTTTTCAAGGCCTCCTCAAGATGTTTCATCCTCTGCTCCCTCTGCGAAGGCAGGATGAGCTCTGCAACTTTACCCTTGTAACGTGGATCAAGAAGGGTTGCCAACCAGTAATTATCCCTCTCCTTGATAGTACGAATCCTCGGGTCCTTTTGCAGGCTTTGCAGAATCAGGGAGCTCATGCAATGTAAGTTGGAGGAGGCATGAGTTCCGAGTCCTCTGGGTCACGAAGGATGACATTGTCAGCAGGAGCAACCTCTCCCCAAGCACCTACAAAACTCCTGGGGTCTCTGGGGAATCAAAACCATCCCTTGAAGACTACTGTATGCCATCCATGCTGCTGAAATCTTCCTCCTCCTCCTCCTGTGTGTTTTGTGGCCCTGCAGGAATGATATCTGCATAAAGGGGGCCTTGTGAGGAAAGAAAGTCCTCCTCTTCCTGCCGTTGTTCTGCCTCAAGTGCCCTTTCGATGATTCCACATGGCGGAAATGGCCACAGACTTTCCTGGCCTGCCTCAGGAGATCTTGGAAGCCTGGGTATCTGCTCAAGAAACGCTTCACCACCAGATTCAGAACATGTGCCAAGCATGGAACATGTGTCAAGTGTCCCTTTTGGAGGGCGGAGAGAAGGTTGGTGCCATCTTTGCATACAACCATTCCTGGCTCAAGCTATTGTGGCGTCAACCATCTCTGAGCCTGCCCTTGCAGAGCTGACAGAATCTCTGCACCGGTGTGACTCCTATCCCCTAGACAGACCAACTGAAGCACAGCATGGCATCTTTTAGCCCGACTGCTTGCATAGCCCCTTGAACGCTTAGGGAGCACTGCTGCTACAGAGGACAATTGCGCAGAAGAGGGCATGGAGTAGGAGGTGGTGGAGTAGCCAGATGTGGCAGAACAAGCACCAGCTTTTTGGAGGCGTGGTGGCAAAACAAGCTGCAAGACCGAACCCTGTCCTGCATCCTTCCCAGCTGCCAGCAGAGTTACCCAGTGCGCCGTGAAAGAAATGTAACATCCCTGTCCATGCCTGCTGGACCAAGAATCAGCAGTAATGTGCACCTTCCTGCTGACCGCTTTGTCCAACGAGGCCAAAACACTACCTTCCACATGATGGTAGAGAGCCGGAATGGCCTTACGTGAAAAGAAATGCCTTTTTGGGACCTGCCACTGTGGTGCAGCACATTCCACAAATTCACGAAAGGGAGCCGAGTGTACCAGCTGAAAAGGCAGCAACTGTAATGCTAGCAATTTGGCCAACCAAGCATTAAGGCGCTGAGCATGTGGATGGGTGGGACAGTATTTCTTTCTACGGTTCAAATACTGGGGTGGTGAAATTTGCCTGCTGCTCAAATCAAGCAGTGGTGTACTGCTAGCAGATTGGGTGCAAGTCTCTGTGCCACTCTTTCAAGTGCTGTTGCCAACAGACTGCATGGCAGGTCATCATATGTCTTGCCAAGCATGTGGTGCCCAAGCGGCTGGTGTTCTGGCCACGCTTGATCCGATTTAGACAGATGTTGCAAACAGGAACGATGGCGTCTACTGCACAGATGCTGAAAAAAGCCCAAGCTAATAAACTTTTTGGAGTCTGCGGGGATTTTGCAGCACCCTGCACCTGTGGGGCTCTGTGCTGTGATGCAATAGGTTGGCTACTGCTATGGTGGCCCCTGGAGCACATCCTGCCTCGTTGGAGTTGTGCGTCCTCCTCATCCTCCCCCTCCTCCTCCTCTATCCTGTCAGGCACCCAAGTACAGTCAGTGACCTCATCATCCCCTCCCTCCTCGTCACTGGAGCAAACTTGGCAATATGCTTCAGCTGTGGCAACATGACTGCTGGTCTCTTGTCCATTGTCACCCCCTCTCTCTAGGCTCACGTTATTCTCTTCATCAACCTGGGAAACAACATCACAGCATTCAAATTGCTGCGCATCCTCCAGCAGCATGTCACTGACACTATGATCGAATAGTTCAGGTGACTCCTCCGTGCATGATGATGGGGCAACAGAAGGAGTAGCTGTGGAGAAGGAGCCTGTGGAACGGGCCACTTTGGCAGCTGCAGTGGAAGGCAAACTACTGGGACTATGGGTGTCAGAGGAAGAGGAGGATAAGGGCGACTTATTGATCCACTCCACCAACTCTTCCACATGTTGTGGCTGAAGAGCACGGGCAGCACCGGAAATAAAGGATGGGCGTGCCCCACCTGCACAAGAGACACTAGATCGACTATGACCACCACTTTTCACAATGGACACAGAGGCTGCTTGCCCTCTTTGTTTGGCCTGTGAGCGTTGGCCTTTCCTTGTTGGCCTTTACAGATCAATATAGGGTATACGCAACTGACCAATAGATACTCAATGACCTGATATGATGTAATTGATAGCCCTATAGATGAGCTGCAGTGGTTATAGATGTACGCAACTGACCGATTATCAATCCTCTCACTGATATCTGATGTAATCTATAATCCTATAGATGGATGAATTGTGATGCTTATAGAAAGATCTACAACTGAGCAATGAATACTCTGACTGATATCTGAAGTGATCTCTTATTCCTAGAGGTCTGTGATGATTATAGAATGTTCCACAACTGACCGATGAACAATACTGTGACTGGTATCTGATGTAAAGAAATCAATCTCTCCCTACCTCACACAGGAACCTCGCCCTCCCCTCTCTGCACTGTCTGACTCCAAAAAAATGATTCTCTCCCTGCCTCAATCTCGTGCCTGTCCCTGTCTCCTCGCTCGCACAATGACACTACACGCTGCGGCTGCACGAGCAGCCTTTATGTAGTGTGGGGCGTGTACTTGGCCCCTGACCCATGATTGGCTAAGGGCAGCCTGCCTTTAGTCCAATCATGGCAGAGATCATTTGATTGGCCAAAGCATGAGGTCAGGGTGCATGCTTTGGCCAATCACATAACGTGCTGCACGCGCGGAGCGCGTGCAGTGCATTATGGGAAACTCGAATTTCCAGCGAAGAAGCACATTTGTTCGTCATTCGACGAACGTTTGAACGAGCAATGTTCAATACGAACTTATCTTCGACTCAAACTCAAAGCTCATCCCTACTCTACACCAGTTATGTCTCTACACTGATCTCATCTCCACACCAGTCACGTCTCCATACTGGTCTCATCTCTACACCAGTCACGTCTCTATACTGTTCTCGTCTCCACACCAGTCACCTCTCCACCCTGGTCTCATCTCTACCCCAGTCACTTCTGTATACCGGTCTCATCTCTACACCAGTAGTGTCTCTATACCGGTCATGTGTATATACTGGTCTCATCTCTTCACCAGTCATGTCTCTATACCGGTCACGTCTATATACTGGTTTCATCTCTTCACGAGTCACGTCTCTATACCAATCTCGTCTTCACACGAGTCATGTCTCTATACCAATCTCATCTCCTCACGAGTCATGTCTCTATACCAATCTCGTCTCTTCACGAGTCTTGTCTCTATACCAATCTCGTCTCCTCACGAGTCATGTCTCTATACCAATCTCGTCTCCACACAAGTCATGTCTCTATACCAATCTCGTCTCCTCACGAGTCATGTCTCTATACCAATCTCGTCTCTTCACAAGTCATGTCTCTATACCAATCTCGTCTCTTCACGAGTCATGTCTCTATACCAATCTTGTCTCTTCACGAGTCATGTCTCTATACCAATCTCGTCTCTTTACGAGTCATGTCTCTATACCAATCTCGTCTCCTCACGAGTCATGTCTCTATACCAATCTCGTCTCCACACGAGTCATGTCTCTATACCAATCTCGTCTCTTCACAAGTCATGTCTCTATACCAATCTCGTCTCCACACGAGTCATGTCTCTATACCAATCTCGTCTCTTCACGAGTCATGTCTCTATACCAATCTCGTCTCTTCACGAGTCATGTCTCTATACCAATCTCGTCTCCACACGAGTCATGTCTCTATACCAATCTCGTCTCTTCACGAGTCATGTCTCGAAACCAATCTCGTCTCCACACGAGTCATGTCTCTATACCAATCTCGTCTCCTCACGAGTCATGTCTCTATACCAATCTCGTCTCTTCACGAGTCATGTCTCTATACCAATCTCGTCTCCACACGAGTCATGTCTCTATACCAATCTCATCTCCTCATGAGTCATGTCTCTATACCAATCTCGTCTCTTCACGAGTCATGTCTCTATACCAATCTCGTCTCCACACGAGTCATGTCTCTATACCATTCTCGTCTCTTCACGAGTCATGTCTCTATACCAATCTTGTCTCTTCACGAGTCATGTCTCTATACCAATCTCGTCTCTTTACGAGTCATGTCTCTATACCAATCTCGTCTCCTCACGAGTCATGTCTCTATACCAATCTCGTCTCTTCACGAGTCATGTCTCTATACCAATCTCGTCTCCACACGAGTCATGTCTCTATACCAATCTCATCTCCTCACGAGTCATGTCTCTATACCAATCTCGTCTCTTCACGAGTCATGTCTCTATACCAATCTCGTCTCCATACGAGTCATGTCTCTATACTGATCTTGTCTCTGTTCTGCTCATGTCTCTACACCAGTTACGTCTCCATACTGATCTCATCCCTACACAACTCACTTCCCTCTTCCACTCTCTTCTCTACACCATTCCCATCTGTATACCGGTCTCATCTCTATACCGGCCCCATCTTTATATTAGTCTCGTCTCTGTACCAGTCTCATGTTTATATTGGTCACATCTCTATACTGATCAGGTCTCTATCCTGGTCTCATGGCACACATTCCTGGGTGTGTACAGCAGCGGAATGTGTGATGTCATTATCTAGGTGGACATTCTTCATTCTACCTTCAGATCCTCCATGAATTCCACACAGATTATGGATTTCCCCACAATGGAGAATATAGTAACCAGTTTTTATGTCACTGTAAAGGATGTTATCTGAGATGTTGGAGTGTGTAGAGGTCCTCACTGACCTCAGTCATGATCCGGTAGTATGATTGGGGTCATTGTAGACAGGATTTTATTCATCTCAGAACTGCTTCTCTCCTCCATACAATTCCTTTTGATGAAGGTTCAATGGAAGCTGTCAGTCTAATGCACCTACCTATGAATTATGAATGACTTTAGAAGCGTCTCTTAACAAATGGTTGAGCCCATAGATGCTGGACATTATTATGGCCACCCCACAGATCCAAGAATTTTTTATGTCCGCCAGTGGTTACATGCAGACGTGTTCTATAACGCTGAAGACGTTTTGCCGCTCATCCAAGTGTCTTCCTCACCTCTGGTCAACGCCCAGTCCAGAGGTCGCTCAGATGATGGTGATCCCCTTTCCATATCACAGAACTCATCCAGCTGACTCCTGTGAGTACATTGAACGTGGCCCACGGTGGACATGCTGGCCTGGCTCTAGTCGGTGAATGTTCTGATAAAGCGTGGCTGTCTCAGCTAATATTTCACATGAATCATTGCTGTACCGGTCACATTTCCAGATCATATCCTCAATATATTTCCTGCCTGCAATGCAATCTGCCACTCCTCAGCTTTATCATGTGACCTATAGCCTAGGCAATCTGCTCACATGGTGTACAGGAACCAGAATGCTTCTAGATGTTCCATGTCACTGCAAAGTTTACAGTCTTCAGTCTAACACACTTGCAGCAAACCAGAGAACAGCGATATAAGACCTAGACACGCACATATTCTCCAACACCCCCCACCCTCCCTGGTCTCTCTATACAACACGCATCGTCACCCTATCACAACATGCACTGTCACCCCTGGTCCCCCATTACTACACGCACCGTCACCCCTGGTCCCCGCTCACAGCACGCAACGTCACCCCTGGTCCCCTATCACAACACGCACTGTCACCCCTGGTTCCCCCTCACAGCAAGCAATGTCACCCCAGATCCCTCACCAGAGCAAGCACCGTCACCCCTGGTCCCTCACCAGAGCACGCACCATCACCCCTGGTCCCCCATCACTACACGCACCATCACCCCTGGTCTCCCATCACAACACACACCGTCACCCCTGATCCCCCATCACAACACGCACCGTCACACCTGATCCCCCATTACAACACACTAGGTCACCCCTGATCCCCCATCACTACACACTCATCACCCCTGATCCCCCATCACAGCACGCAACGTCACCCCGGATCCCTCACCAGAGCACGCACCATCACCCCTGTCCCCTATCACAACACGCACTGTCACCCCTGATCCCCCATCACAACACGCACCATCACACCTGATCCCCCATCACAACACGCACCGGCACCCCCTGATCCCCCATCACAACACGCAGCAACATGCACCATCAGCCCCTGGTCCCCCATCACAACACACGGTCAACCCTGATCCCTCATAACACGCACCCTCACCTTTGATCCCTCACCAGAGCACACACCTTCACCCTTGGTCCTTCACTTGCATACGCACCCCAAGCCATGGTCCCTCATCAGAGCAAGCACCTTCAACCCTGGTCCCCCGTCCCAACATGCACTGTCATCCCTAATCCTTCATCAGAACAAGCACAGTCACCCCCGGTACCTCATCAGAGCACTTATAGTCACCCCTGTCCCTCATCAATACATGTACCGTCACCCTTGACTCCCCATCACAGCACGCACCATCACACCTGATCCCCATCAGAGCAAGCAGTCACCCCTGGTCCCTCATCACCACACACACCGTCACCCCTGATCCCCCAGCATAACACGCACCATCATCCCTGGTCCCCTATCATAACACGTACCGTTCACTCCTGATCCCTCATCACAGCAAGCACCATCACCCCTGGTCCTCCATTATAACACGCACCGTCACCCCTGGTCCTCCATGACAACGCGCACCATCACCCCTGGTCCCCCATCACAACGCGCACCGTCACCCCCTGGTCCCCCATCACAACGCGCATCGTCACCCCTGATCCCCCATCACAACGCGCACCGTCACCCCTGATCCCCCATCACAACGCGCACCGTCACCCCTGATCCCCCATCACAACACGCACCGTCACCCCTGATCCCCCATCACAACGCGCACCGTCACACCTGATCCCCCATCACAACACGCACCGTCACCCCTGATCCCCCATCACAACACGCACCGTCACCCCTGATATCCCATCATAACACGCACCGTCACCCCTGATCCCCTATCATAACACGCACCGTCACCCCTGATCTACCATCATAACACGCATCGTCACCCCTGATCTACCATCATTATTTTTATAGTTACATAGTTAGTGAGGTTGAAAAAAGACAACAGTCCATCCAGTTCAACCTATGATGTGTGTGTGTGTTTGCTTTTAACCGTACATTGTATACCCCTGTATGTTGTACATTGTATACCCCCTGTATGTTGTAAATTGTATACCCCTGTATGTTGTACATTGTATACCCCTGTATGTTGTGGTCTCTAAGGTGCCCATCTAATAGTTTTTTGAAACTATCAATGCTCCCTGCTGATACTACTACTTGTGGAAGAGAATTCCACATCCTTACCGCTCTCACAGTGAAGAACCCCTTACGCACTTTAAGGTTAAACTGCCTTTTCTCTAGTTTTAGTGAGTGGCCACGTGTCTTATTGTATTCCCTTACTCTGAATAGTTTGTTCCTTATGCTAGGGTCACCAGTACAGTATTTGTACATTGATATCATATCCCCCCTCAATCTTCTCTTCTCCAGAGAGAACAGGTTCAGTGCCTGTAGCCTCTCCTTATAGCTGATGTCCTCCATTCCCCCAATTATTTTTGTTGCCCTTCTCTGGACTCTTTCCAGTTCCAGCACATCCTTCCTGAGGACCGGTGCCCAGAACTGGACAGCATACTCCAGATGTGGCCGGACCAGAGTCTTGTAGAGTGGGAGAATAATCTCTTTATTTCTGGAGTGTATCCCCTTTTTTATACATCCCAGTATTCTGTTGGCTTTACTTGCAGCGGCTTGGCATTGCATGCCACTGCCAAGCCTGTTGTCTACCAGTACCCCCAAGTCTTTTTCCATCCTAGACTCACCCAGAGGTTCCCCCCCTAGTGAGTAGCTTGCTTTCTGGTTTTTGGCCCCCAAGTGCATTACTTTACATTTTTCAACATTAAATCTCATCTGCCATGTAGTTGCCCACCCCATTATTTTGTTCAGGTCCGTTTGTAAGGTTTCTACATCCTGCATAGAAGATAATGGCATGCCTAGTTTAGTGTCATCTGCAAATACTGAGATTGTAATAGATATCCCCTCCTCTAGATCATTTATGAATAAATTAAACAGGATTGGTCCCAGGACCGAACCCTGGGGGACCCCACTTTCCACACCTGCCCAATCCGAATACTCCCCATTAATCATCACCCTCTGGACTCTCCCCTGGAGCCAGTTCTCTATCCAGGTACTCACCCTATGGTCCATACCTACCTTCCTTAGTTTGTACAGTAAGCGTTTGTGGGGATCGGTGTCAAAGGCCTTTGCAAAGTCCAGATACACCACATCCACAGACCTTCCTTTATCCAGATACACCACATCCACAGACCTTCCTTTATCCAGATACACCACATCCACAGGCTTACCTTTATCTAGGTGGCAGCTCACTTCGTTGTAGAAGGTTAATAGATTGGTTTGGCAAGAACGATTTTTCATAAATCCATGCTGATTACTACTAATAATACCGTTTTCATTACTAAAGTCTTGTATGTGGTCCCTTAACATCCCCTCCAACATCTTGCAGACTACAGATGTTAGGCTGACCGGCCTATAGTTCCCCGGGATATACCTTGGCCCCTTTTTAAATATTGGTACCACGTTGGCTTTTTTCCAATCAGCTGGCACCATATCCGTCTGTAAACTATCCTAATGGTCTGGCAATCACCTGGCTGAGCTCATTAAGAACCCTCGGGTGCAAGCCATCCGGTCCCGGTGATTTATTTATGTTAAGTTTCTCTAGTTTAGTTCTAAGTCTATCTTCTGTTAGCCATGGCGGCACTTCCTGAGGTGTATTATTTAGGTCGGCCTTACAAGCTGGGTTCGTGTAGCCCCCCGATTCTTTTGTGAAGACTGAAGAGAAGAAATGATTTAACACTTCCGCCTTTTCTCTGTCCCCTGTGGCCATATTTCCCTTATCATCTTTTATGGGGCCAATGTGTTCTGGCCTCGCTTTCTTTCTGTTTATATACTTAAAGAACTTCTTGGGGTTCTTTTTACTCTCATCCGCTATATGTCTCTCGTGTTCTATTTTAGCCGCACTGATTTCGTCTTTACATTTCTTATTACACTCTTTGTAATGCTTAAATGCTGCCAATGACCCCATAGTCTTGTATTTTTTGAAGGCCTTTTCTTTAGCACTGATATGCATTTTTATGTTGGAGTTTAGCCACCCAGGGTTTAATTTTGCTCTTTTAAATTTATTTCCCTTTGGAATGCACTGGTCAATCCCCTTGTTAAGTATGCTCTTGAAGCACTCCCATTTTTCCTCCGTGTTCTTTGTTCCCAGGGTTCTATCCCAATTGATATTTTCTAGAAGCGAGCGCAGTTTTGGGAAATTGGCTCTTTTGAAATTCAGTGTCCTTATATTACTCCTCTGCTTCCTATAACTGTAATTAATACTGAAACTTATTGACCTATGGTCACTGTTTCCTAAGTTCTCCTGTATTTCTATATCCGTGAGCAGGTCTGTATTGTTGGTAATCAGTAGGTCAAGTACCGCATTTTTTCTCGTCGGTGCATTCACCATCTGACCCATGAAATTGTCCTGCAAAACATTTAGGAACTGCCGAGCCTTGGCTGAGTGTGCGGTTCCTTCTGCCCAGTCTATATTTGGATAATTAAAGTCCCCCATTATAATGACGTTTCCAGTCCTTGCTGCCAATCTTATCTGTAAAATGAGGTCCGCCTCCCCCTCCTCCCTCTGGTTGGGGGGCCTATAGCATACGCCCAATATTACCTTCCCCACCGTTCCTTCCCTTTGAAGCTCTACCCATAGGGATTCTGCCTCATCCTTAGCTCCATTATTAATATCATCCCTCATATTTACCTGTACACTGTTCTTAATATACAGACATACCCCTCCCCCTTTTTTACCCTCTCTATCTCTGCGATAAAGGGAATACCCCTGAATGGTCGCCATCCAATCATGAGAGCTGTCAAACCAAGTCTCAGTTATCCCCACAAAATCTAAGTCCTCCTCAAACATCAGCAGCTCCAGCTCTCCCATCTTGTTGGCCAGGCTTCTGGCATTGGTATACAAACCTCTTAATTTTGACCGGTTACATATATCCTCATTTGAGGTTTTTAGGCTGCTCACTTGATTTTTCCCCATACCCACCCTGGGTATAGGAGCTCCGATCACCCAACCGCTAATGCCCCCATTTCTGCCCTCTGAAACTTGCTTTCCACTGGCTAATTCTACATCTGTACCCTCCCCCCCATTCCCTAGTTTAAAAGCCCCTCTAACTTTTTGGCCATCCTCTCACCCAGTACGGCTGCACCCTCCCCATTTAGGTGCAATCCGTCCCTACCAAAGAGACGGTGGCCGACTGATGATGATGGAACCGTGGGACGTTGCTCTACCTCAGGTTCCATTTGCGGCCTGTCATGGTGCTTCCTGTAGATCTGGCTTATGTAATCTGTCATGTCGGCTGGCCTTCCTGTCCTTGACTGGCACCATCTCTGAACCCCCCCTACATGGCAGAGACGTATATCCTGTTCCTGGAGACTTTCCACACACTGCACCCCACTGATGGAGAGGCTTCTGTCCAGGCACCCTGTCGTTAAGGCCAGATGGGGGGGGGGGGGGCTGCAGTGATAGTTGACCTTCTGGAACTTTGTCCTATCTCCACACAGGATATCTGGAGCTTAGTCACAGTGACCAGCAGGTTCTTAGTCAACTCTCTCACTAAGGCCCTTCTTCCCTGATGGCTTGGTTTGGCCGGGTCACCAGGTCCTGGTTGTGCCAAACGTTTTCCATTTGAGAATGATGGAGGCCGCTCTGCTTGGCAGTGCTGTTGCTCTGACACAGTATGCATTGTCAGCTGTGAGGTCTTTTTAGAGAGGTGTGCCTTTCCACATCATGTCCAATCACTTGCATTTATCAAAGGTGGACTCCAATCAAGGTATAGAAACAACTTAGCAACCATCGAGAGAAATGAGAGGAGCCTTGAGCTACATTTCCAGTGTGCGAACACTTCTGCCGCTGTGAGATCTCTTATTCTCATACATTGCCCGACATTTCTACAATTCTGGTGTCATTATGGTATGCTGAGTGTAGATTAATGAGAAAAGAAAATGAATGTAAACACCTGCAGTACCAAAAGTGAAGGGGGAGGATCACTTTATGAATGCATTATATATTCTGCACTTAGCCAGCACCGGCTGCTGTTTCCTTCTGACAAAGCAAAGCCGGCCTGAGAAGGATCAGATGGAAACCTCGGTATAGAGTTCCAGGAATTTCTCAGAGTTTATTATAGACACAGCTGATCTTCATGATGGATGGGAGTGGGTGTGATGGGTCAAATGTCAGTTTGAGGTCAATGATCACTGGAGACGACCCGTCTCCCCATCAACATCCTGGAACCCCAGGCTGTCTGTCTTCTCTAAAAACTGACAGAAGTATTTCATATGCTGGTGACCAAATCCCACCATGCGAGTATTCTGATGTAACCTAAGCATCACCAACAGAAAAAACTGCAGTGGTTAGAAAGACTTCCACCCTCCAACACGGGTTACCTGAAGCGAGAAAGCGGTATATTTCAGAGAAGGTCTGACAATGCATCCATCCCCCGTAAAAAGAGACTAAGCGGAATATTCCAGAGAAGGTCTAACAATGCATCCATCCCCCGTAAAAAGAGACTAAGCGGTATATTCCAGAGAAGGTCTGACAATGCATCCATCCCCCGTAAAAAGAGACTAAGCGGTATATTCCAGAGAAGGTCTAACAATGCATCCATCCCCCGTAAAAAGAGACTAAGCGGAATATTCCAGAGAAGGTCTGACAATGCATCCATCCCCCGTAAAAAGAGACTAAGCGGTATATTCCAGAGAAGGTCTAACAATGCATCCATCCCCCGTAAAAAGAGACTAAGCGGAATATTCCAGAGAAGGTCTGACAATGCATCCATCCCCCGTAAAAAGAGACTAAGCGGTATATTCCAGAGAAGGTCTGACAATGCATCCATCCCCCGTAAAAAGAGACTAAGCGGTATATTCCAGACAAGGTCTGACAATGCATCCATCCCCCGTAATAAGAGACAACGTAGTCTTCCCACCTAACTCCTTCCCTCATAGGACGTCAAAAAGGTGGCCACAAAAATTAAGTGACTGGGTCATGGACTAATGGACCCAGTCCTAGGACCCCTCTACACTACTACAATTATAGCCACTAATGGACCGAGTCCTAGGACCCCTCTACACTACTACAATTGTAGCCATTAATGGACCCAGTCCTAGGACCCCTCATCACTACTACAATAGTAGCCACTAATGGACCCAGTCCTAGGACCCCTCTACACTACTACAATTATAGCAACTAATGGACCTAGGCCTAGGACCCCTCTAAACTACTACAATTATAGCCACTAATGGACCTAGTCATAAGACCCCTCTACACTAGTACAATTGTAACCATTAATGGACCCAGTCCTAGGCCCCTCTACACTACTATAATTGTAGCCACTAATGGACCCTGTCCCAGGACCCCTCTACATTATTACAAGTGTAGTAACTAATGGACCCAGTCCCAGAACCCCTCTACACTACAACAATTATAGCCACGAATGGACCTAGTCCCAGGACCCCTCTACACTACTACAATTACAGCCACTAATGGCCCTAGTCCTAGGACCCCTCTACAATTATAGCAACTAATGGATCCAGTCCTAGGACCCCCCTACACTACTACAATTATAGCAACTAATGGACCCAGTCCTAGGACCCCTCTACACTACTACAATTGTAGCCACTAATGGACCTAGTCATAGGACCCCTCTACACTACTATAATTGTAGCCACTAATGGACCCAGTCCTAGACCCCTCTACACTACTATAATTGTAGCCACTAATGGATCAAGTCATAGGACCCCTCTACACTACTACAATTGTAGCCACTAATGGACCAAGTCCTAGGACCCCTCTACACTACTACAATTGTAACCACTAATGGACCCAGTCATAGGACCCCTCTACACTACTACCATTGTAGCCACGAATGGACCCCTCTACACTACTACCATTGTAGCAACTAATGGACCCAGTCCTATACCCCTCTACACTACAATTGTAACCACTAATGGACCCAGTCCTAGGACCCCTCTACACTACTACAATTGTAGAAACTAATGGACCCAGTCCTAGGACCCCTCTACACTACTACAATTATAGTAGTGTAGGGGGGTCCTTGGACTAGGGCCATTAGTCCATGACCCAGCCACTCATTTTTTTGTGGCCACTTTTTTGACGTCCTATGGAGGGAAAGAGTTACATAGTTACACAATAATAACACCTACAAGTTGACCCGTAAATGGCAAAAAAATGTAAAGTGAACCTGTGAGCTCAAAATATCACACAGATATCCTAATGCTGCTACTTGTAGAGAGACAAATATAGGTCATGAAATCTCATATAAATGATAAAATAAATAACATAATACAAAATTCCAGAAGCGTAAAATTGATGGTACCTAATGACCACCCCGTTGGTCCCCCACCAGCTCTACGCTGGTCTAAATGACCTCCGAAGGCTCTCACAGCTCTACAGTAACCAGGATGTGGATGCCATATGGTCACGCACTGACGCGTTTCGTCATATCTGACTTCGTCATTGGGGGTGTGAGAGCGTGGAGCTGGTGGGGGAACGACGGCGGCCACTTCTCATGTAACTAACAGTATTTATGCAATTACTTCTGCTATAAAAAGTGAGTGCAATGTGTGTCGTTTTAATGCAATAAAACTTCAGTTTAAATGGTATCACGCTAGTGGAGGCTTGTTTTTATCTCTGATTGGTGACACGCTTATTTGCCTGATCCATGAGAGTGGGTAGGTATATTCATCTGGTGAGTCATTTGCTGGAGTGTAAGGGTGTCCCTCTAAGTGCACAAATACTGCCTTTTCCTGGATAAAGCTTCCAGTTCATGCGTATATACGCTCTTATGGGCTGTTTTAAGGATTTTAAGATAAACTATGTGGTATTTCAAAATTATTTTACAGTCTGATTGATCAAGTGTATCAGTGCTTTTATCCTTCACAGCAACCAAGCACATAAGGGTGGTCATTATGTACCATCAATTTTACGCTACTGGAATTTTGTATTATGTTATTTATTTTATCATTTATATGAGATTTCAGACCTATAGTTACATAGTTATATAGTCAGTCAGGTTGAAAAAAGACAGAAGTACAT
Organism: Pelophylax lessonae; assembly: GCF_965119305.1. Classification (NCBI taxonomy): domain Eukaryota; kingdom Metazoa; phylum Chordata; class Amphibia; order Anura; family Ranidae; genus Pelophylax; species Pelophylax lessonae. Next base: position 895,048,756 of record NC_138768.1, on the reverse strand, counting down.
GTAGCTCAACCAATAAAAAAAAAAAAAAAAAGTATTGAAAACCCAACCATACAATCCCATATACACAATCCTATACCCGCTTCAACCCTACAATCCCATATACACAATCCTATACCCGCCCCAACCATACAATCCCCTATACACAATCCTATACCCGCCCCAACCATACAATCCCCTATACACAATCCTATACCCGCCTCAACCCTACAATCCCCTATACACAATCCTATACCCGCCCCAACCCTACAATCCCCTATACACAATCCTATACCCGCCCCAACCCTACAATCCCCTATACACAATCCTATACCCGCCCCAACCCTACAATCCCCTATACACAATCCTATACCCGCCCCAACCCTACAATCCCCTATACACAATCCTATACCCGCCCCAACCCTACAATCCCCTATACACAATCCTATACCCGCCCCAACCATACAATCCCATATACACAATCCCATATCCACAATCCTATATCCACCCAAACCATACATCCCAATACCCGGCCCAACCATACATCCCATATACACAATCCTATACCCGCCCCCACCATACAATCCCATATACACAATCCTATATCCACCCCAACCATACAATCCCATATACACAGTCCTATACCCGCCCCAACCATACAATCCCTTATACACAATCCTATACCCGCCCCAATCATACAATCCCATATACACAATCCTATACCCGCCCCAACCATACAATCCCATATACACAATCCTATACCCGCCCCAACCATACAATCCCATATACACAATCCTATACCCGCCCCAACCATACAATCCCATATACACAATCCTATACCCGCCCCAACCATACAATCCCATATACACAATCCTATACCCGCCCCAACCATACAATCCCATATACACAATCCTATACCCGCCACAACCATACAATCCCATATACACCATCCTATACCCGCCCCAACCATACAATCCCATATACACAATCCTATACCCGCCCCAACCATACAATCCCATATACACAATCCTATACCCGCCCCAACCATACAATCCCATATACACAATCCTATACCCGCCACAACCACACAATCCCATATACACAATCCTATACCCGCCCCAACCACACAATCCCATATACACAATCCTATACCCTCACACAACATACAATCTCATATACACGATCCTATACCCTCCCCAACCATACAATCCCATATACACAATCCTATACCCACCTCAACCATACAATCCCATATACACAATCCTATACCCGCCCCAACCATACAATCCCATATACACAATCCTATACCTTCCACAACCATACAATCCCATATACACAATCCTATACCCGCCCCAACCATACAATCCCATATACACAATCCTATACCCACCCCAACCATACAATCCCATATACACAATCCTATACCCACCCCACATACAATCTCATATACACAATCCTATACCCTCCCCAACCATACAATCCCATATACACAATCCTATACCCACCTCAACCATACAATCCCATATACACAATCCTATACCCGCCCCAACCCTACAATCCCCTATACACAATCCTATACCCGCCCCAACCCTACAATCCCCTATACACAATCCTATACCCGCCCCAACCCTACAATCCCCTATACACAATCCTATACCCACCTCAACCATACAATCCCATATACACAATCCTATACCCTCACACAACATACAATCTCATATACACAATCCTATACCCTCACCAACCCTACAATCCCATATACACAATCCTATACCCACCCCAACCATACAATCCCATATACACAATCCTATACCCTCACACAACATACAATCTCATATACACAATCCTATACCCTCACCAACCATACAATCCCATATACACAATCCTATACCCGCCTCAACCATACAATCCCATATACACAATCCTATACCCGCCTCAACCATACAATCCCATATACACAATCCTATACCCGCTGTTGATCCAGAGGAAGGTGAAAAACCCAGCAAAGCATGATCCAATTTACTACAGCAGGGGAAAAATTCCCTTCCTGATCCCCCGAGAGGCAATCAGATATTCCCTGGATCAACTTTACCTATAAAGATTATTACCCATTTATATTATGTACACCTAGGAAAGAATCCAGGACTTTTTTATAGCAATCTACTGAGCTGGCCAAAACCTCAGGAGGAAGTCTATTCCACATTTTCACAACTCTTACTGTGAAGAAATCTTTCTGTATTTGGAGACGAAATCTCTTTTCCTCTAGATGTAAAGAGCGCCCCCTTGTCCTCTGTGTTGACCTTCAAGTGAACAACTCAACACCAAGTTCACTATATGGACCCTTTATATATTTATACAGGGTGATTATATCCCCCCTTATGTATTAATACATGGAGATCATATTCCCCCTTATGTATTTATACATGGTGATCATATCCCCCCCTTATGTATTTATACATGGAGATCATATCCCCCCTTATATATTTATACATGGAGATCATATCCTCTCCTTATGTATTTATACATGGTGATCATATCCCCCCCTTATGTATTTATACATGGAGATCATATCCCCCTTATGTATTTATACATAGAGATCATATCCTCTCCTTATGTATTTATACATGGTGATCATATCCCCCCTTATGTATTTATACATAGAGATCATATCCCCCCTTATGTATTTATACATAGAGATCATATCCCCCCCTTATGTATTTATACATGGTGATCATATCCTCTCCTTATGTATTTATACATGGTGATCATATCCCCCCCTTATGTATTTATACATGGAGATCATATCCCCCTTATATATTTATACATGGAGATCATATCCTCTCCTTATGTATTTATACATGGTGATCATATCCCCCCCTTATGTATTTATACATGGAGATCATATCCCCCCTTATGTATTTATACATGGAGATCATATCCCCCTTATGTATTTATATATGGAGATCATATCCCCCTTATGTATTTATACATGGAGATCATATCCCCCCCTTATGTATTTATACATGGTGATCATATCCCCCCCTTATGTATTTATACATGGAGATCATATCCCCCCTTATGTATTTATACATGGAGATCATATCCCCCCCTTATGTATTTATACATGGTGATCATATCCTCTCCTTATGTATTTATACATGGAGATCATATCCCCCCTTATGTATTTATACATGGAGATCATATCCCCCCTTATGTATTTATACATGGAGATCATATCCCCCCTTATGTATTTATACATGGAGATCATATCCCCCCCTTATGTATTTATACATGGTGATCATATCCTCTCCTTATGTATTTATACATGGTGATCATATTCCCCCTTATGTATTTATACATGGAGATCATATCCCCCCCTTATGTATTTATACATGGTGATCATATCCTCTCCTTATGTATTTATACATGGAGATCATATCCCCCCTTATGTATTTATACATGGAGATCATATCCCCCCCTTATGTATTTATTCATGGAGATCATATCCCCCTTATGTATGTATACATGGTGATCATATCCCCCCTTATGTATTTATACATGGAAATCATATCCCCCCTTATGTATTTATACATGGAGATCATATCCCCCTTATGTATGTATACATGGTGATCATATCCCCCCTTATGTATTTATACATGGAAATCATATCCCCCCTTATGTATTTATACATGGAGATCATATCCCCCCCCCCTATGTATTTATACATGGAGATCATATCCCCCCCTTATGTATTTATACATGGTGATCATATCCCCCCTTATGTATTTATACATGGTGATCATATCCCCCCTTATGTATTTATACATGGAGATCATATCCCCCCTTATGTATTTATACATGGAGATCATATCCCCCCCTTATGTATTTATACATGGTGATCATACCCCCCCCTTATGTATTTATACATGGAGATCATATCCCCCCCTTATGTATTTATACATGGAGATCATATCCCCCCCTTATGTATTTATACATGGAGATCATATATTCCCCCCCCCTTAATCTCCTCTTCTGAAGAGAGAATAAATTCAGTTCCTCCAATCTCTCCCCATAGCGGAGTGGTGGGTGTGAAGTCAACATTGTCTCTTTTCAATGGGGGGGGGGGGAGGGTGTTTTCAACATTTTGTATTCTGACATTTCAGCATTTTTAAACCTGAATAAAAATGACCTTTTCCAAACATTATCTGCCATTTACAGCTGAGTCTCTTTAGGTAACTTCTGTTGGAGGCTGAAAATCTTTCCACCCACCACAATTTGTTCTAGGATAGGAAATATGAGGGGAAAGAGGATGCGTGCTGGGTGATTTTGGGTGGGGGAGGTTTGTGCTAGGAGGGGGGAATTGAGCTAGGAGGTGGGATTAAGGGGTAGAGAATTGTGCTGGGGGGGTATTTGGACTGGGGGAGGGGAAATTTTGCATTCAGGATGGGTAAGGTGTTGGTAAATGTGTAATATATCGGCCCCTTCCATGTCTAAATGGAGAGTCAGTGATCCGTACCGATCACCCACACTGTCCATTCATACTCGTGTTTCCTCTGCTTCAGTAGATGAATGAACGGGAAGTCTCTGAGCTCTTCTTGTCCATTAATTCTGTGCTGCTGAGGCTGCAGGGATGGAGATGGAGGGCTGTGTCCTCCATCTCCACTCTCCGTCTCAAAGGTGAACAATCAGAGGTCTGTTTAGGCTTCTGATATCTCACCAAAGCCCCCCCACCGGGGCTCCTAAAAAACTGTAAAAAAAAAGTGGCTGAACTGCCAGGGTTGCAAAGGTTTCACTTCCAACCAGGCCCTGGCGTTCCACCATCGGGAAGGGCCCCAGCGGGGGATTAATGGGGGCCCTTTATGGTTCCTTGCACTGGGGCCCTGAAGGTTCTGGTTACACCTCTGGCTGGGTGTGGATCTTGTAGCCATGTTGAGGGATCTTCACACCCCCCCCCCCCCCATCTGTCATGAAGATCTGTTGAGTCCTCCAATGAATGGAAGAGAACATTTGTTTTAAGTTTGGCCACCACCAGAGGGCGTGCTTTTAGTTTAAGCTGCACCTAGCGCCCTGCTCCTGGAGGTGGTGACATTGAACCCCATCCGTGAAGAAGTAAAGCTGTGTCCTTCGATGAACAGAGTTACAGGAAACAAAACCAAGATGGCCGCCGGAGCGCTAAGGAAGAATGGGGAGATGACGCAGAGAGGGGCGGAGCTCCAGGTGAGAATATTTATTGCTTATAACACTTTTTTTGGTGGAGCCATGGAAGGGGACCGCGGCCGGTCCGACATACAGCATAGAAATCTCAACAAATGTAAAATAAAAATAGATATTTCCATAGAAATGTCGCGGGACGCTCTGCTGGCGGGCGGCGGCGGTAACACTATGATTGTGCATTGCACGTTTAGGCACTTTTGGCATGAAATAGAATTAAGGTGAAGACAAGGGGGAGGGGCAGACACACACACACACAGATTCCACCAATCACACGGCACTCGCTCAGCGCACTGGGAGGAGCATAGGGGGTCAGCAAGGCACGGATTAATATATTAAAGCGCGGCGGGGGAGCGGCCAGCGTCAGGGCGATAAGGCACTGCCTGTACAATATGAACCGTTACAAAGTTATCTGTGAGTGGGCAAGCTCCGCCCACCGGGACAGCACAGGATTATGGGAAAAGGAGGAGTGGCCCCGACACCCAGCATGCCGCTGGATAATAAAGTCTCTGCTACTGAGGCACGTGTGCAAGAACGATTAGTGAGCGGGAGAAGCTGGTTACGCCTGCAGTGGTCAGAGGGTGGGGGGAGGGAGGGAGAGGGGGCGGAGCTCAGTTCTGTGAATCTTCTCGGAGCTCTGAGGGAAGGAACTTGTACTGCTGCTGCCTGATCATTGCCAGCTTCTTCCGAGCTTCCTCCAACTCCCGTTCCTTCCGTAACATTTCCTCCTGAGCCGCGATAATCTGCAGAGACAAACACCCATTGGTTAATGGCCTGTCATGTGATCAGCTGACCCAACAAAGTCCATACACTTCACAAGGGGCCAAAGACAAAGAATGATGCATTATGGGAATCCCGGTATATACTTCCCTATTGTCCCTTACCCCAATGACAAAACTCCTATTATTGGTGAAATGCAACCAGATCTCCGCCCCTTTCTGTAGTTTTGGTAGTGGGTGGAGCCTGCTGGGTCCCTCCCACAGCTCTGCTCTCTACCCAGCACAGTGATGGTGTTACAACTACTTTCACAGGGTAATATCCGGGTTGGCAAAGGCACGGGGTGATTTCATCTTCTTTGTGGCTATTGAGGAATAAATTGAAATGAAAGCTTTTGTGGGCGGAGTTCAGATTTAATGATAACACCCGGATGTCGATTATAAATTCTGTCCCCCTTGTTAGGGTGGGGGATGAGCACTGGGGAAAGGCCTGAGGGAGTGTGGCTAAGGGGTAACAGTGGCTGCTATCGAGGGGTCTCGAGTGATATATCTATACGTTCCCCCCCATCGGTGTGGTATAAGCCCCAGAGTCCATACACGTGCCGAAGTGATGGCGGCTATACATGTGCTACATGGGGGGAGGGGGCACGAATTGTACATCGGGCAGTGAGGTGCCGTACCTGTGCGATGCCGCCCACCATCTTCTCCTTCACCACCACCGTCTCATCGTTTTCCTGGAATGCTGCTGCTTTCTGTGCCGCCTTCACCAAATTGTCTGACGCTCTCTTCACAGCGTTCCCGGCAACCTGGAGACACCAAACACCGGAGGTTAAGTACTGCCACCATTTTGTTTGATACTGTGGTGTCACCGCCCTGCGCCCTCCCCACCATCCTCCCACCACCCTGCGCCCTCCCCACCATCCTGCAACCTCACCGTCCTCCCACCAACCTGCGCCCTCCCCACTATCCTGCACCCTCACCGTCCTCCCCCACCATCCTCCCACCGTTCTGTGCCCTCCCATCGCCCTGTGCTCCCACCATCCTGTTCTCTCCCCATCCTGCACTCCCACTATCTTGTGCCCTTCCTGTCCTGCACCCTTCATGTCCTGCGCTGCCATCATCCTGTGTGCCCACCATCCAGCATCCTTCCCACCCTATCCTCCCACCACTCTATTGTTGTTCTCATCCTGCGCCATCCCCATATTGCACCCGCTCACCACCCTGAGCTCTCCCCATACTGCACCCGCTCACCACCCTAAGCTCTCCCCATACTGCACCCGCTCACCACCCTGAGCCCTCCCCATATTGCACCCGCTCACCACCCTGAGCCCTCCCCATATTGCACCCGCTCACCACCCTGAGCCCTTCCCATACTACACCCGCTCACCACCCTGAGCCCTCCCCATACTGCACCCGCTCACCACCCTGACCCCTCCCCATACTGCACGCGCTCACCACCCTGAGCTCTCCCCATACTGCACCCGCTCACCACCCTGAGCCCTCCCCATACTGCACCCGCTCACCACCCTGAGCCCTCCCCATATTGCACCCGCTCACCACCCTGAGCCCTCCCCATACTGCACCCGCTCACCACCCTGAGCCCTTCCCATACTACACCCGCTCACCACCCTGAGCCCTCCCCATACTACACCCGCTCACCACCCTGACCCCTCCCCATACTGCACGCGCTCACCACCCTGACCCCCTCCCCATACTGCACCCGCTCACCACCCTGAGCCCTCCCCATACTACACCCGCTCAAGACCCTGACCCCCTCCCCATACTGCACCCAGCTCACCACCCTGACCCCTCCCCATACTGCACCCGCTCACCACCCTGAGCCCTCCCCATACTGCACCCGCTCACCACCCTGACCCCTCCCCATACTGCACCCGCTCACGACCCTGAGCCCTCCCCATACTGCACCCGCTCACCACCCTGAGCCCTCCCCATACTGCACCTACTCATTATCCTGTGCCCTCACCATCCTGCGTTACCCATCATCCTATGCCCGCACCATCCTGCCCCCCCCACCATCCTGAGCCCTCTCACCTGCAGTCTCTTCATGGCCTCTGAATCGTGGTCAGCCTTCACCTTACAGGCCACCAGAAGCTGAGCTGTAGATGCGGCCACCTGCTTAGCAGATGAAATCAGCTTCTCCTCGCTGGCATGGCCTTGCACGGCCGAATTCGCTGCTTCACACAGGTTACTGGTGGCAGCAGCAACCATTCGAGCCTAAGAACAGAGCAATGTATGAAATTCCTTGGGCTCATCATTACCATCTCCTCATACAAGACCAGACTGACAACCTGGACATACTTACAGCAGATATAAGTCCCTGAGACCACTGACCATCATCCACAGCGTTCGCTGGAATGGCTCCAACCTGTAGGAGAAAGATAGAGAATGGCAGAGCATGAGGAGGAGGAGCAGAGGGCAATGGAAGTAACAACATCAGAGAGAGAAGGGGGAAGGAGGAGAAACATCAGGGAGAGAAGGGGGAAGGAGGAGAAACATCAGGGAGAGAAGGGGGAAGGAGGAGAAACATCAGAGAGAGAAGGGGGAAGGAGGAGAAACATCAGGGAGAGAAGGGGGAAGGAGGAGAAACATCAGGGAGAGAAGGGGGAAGGAGGAGAAACATCAGGGAGAGAAGGGGGAAGGAGGAGAAACATCAGGGAGAGAAGGGGGAAGGAGGAGAAACATCAGGGAGAGAAGGGGGAAGGAGGAGAAACATCAGAGAGAGAAGGGGGAAGGAGGAGAAACATCAGAGAGAGAAGGGGGAGAAACATCAGGGAGAGAAGGGGAAAGGAGGAGAAACATCAGGGAGAGAAGGGGAAAGGAGGAGAAACATCAGGGAGAGAAGGGGAAAGGAGGAGAAACATCAGGGAGAGAAGGGGAAAGGAGGAGAAACATCAGGGAGAGAAGGGGAAAGGAGGAGAAACATCAGGGAGAGAAGGGGGAAGGAGGAGAAACATCAGAGAGAGAAGGGGGAAGGAGGAGAAACATCAGAGAGAGAAGGGGGAAGGAGGAGAAACATCAGAGAGAAGGAGGAAGGAGGAGAAACAGAGAGAGAAGGGGGAAGGAGGAGAAACATCAGAGAGAGAAGGGGGAAGGAGGAGAAACATCAGAGAGAGAAGGGGGAAGGAGGAGAAACATCAGGGAGAGAAGGGGGAAGGAGGAGAAACATCAGAGAGAAGGAGGAAGGAGGAGAAACATCAGAGAGAGAAGGGGGAAGGAGGAGAAACATCAGAGAGAGAAGGGGGAAGGAGGAGAAACATCAGGGAGAGAAGGGGGAAGGAGGAGAAACATCAGGGAGAGAAGGGGGAGGGAGGAGAAACATCAGGGAGAGAAGGGGGAAGGAGGAGAAACATCAGAGAGAGAAGGGGGAGAAACATCAGGGAGAGAAGGGGAAAGGAGGAGAAACATCAGGGAGAGAAGGGGAAAGGAGGAGAAACATCAGGGAGAGAAGGGGAAAGGAGGAGAAACATCAGGGAGAGAAGGGGAAAGGAGGAGAAACATCAGAGAGAGAAGGGGAAAGGAGGAGAAACATCAGGGAGAGAAGGGGAAAGGAGGAGAAACATCAGGGAGAGAAGGGGAAAGGAGGAGAAACATCAGGGAGAGAAGGGGGAAGGAGGAGAAACATCAGAGAGAGAAGGGGGAAGGAGGAGAAACATCAGAGAGAGAAGGGGGAAGGAGGAGAAACATCAGAGAGAGAAGGGGTAGGAGGAGAAACATCAGAGAGAGAAGGGGGAAGGAGGAGAAACATCAGGGAGAGAAGGGGGAGAAACATCAGGGAGAGAAGGGGAAAGGAGGAGAAACATCAGGGAGAGAAGGGGAAAGGAGGAGAAACATCAGGGAGAGAAGGGGAAAGGAGGAGAAACATCAGGGAGAGAAGGGGGAAGGAGGAGAAACATCAGAGAGAGAAGGGGAAAGGAGGAGAAACATCAGGGAGAGAAGGGGAAAGGAGGAGAAACATCAGGGAGAGAAGGGGAAAGGAGGAGAAACATCAGGGAGAGAAGGGGGAAGGAGGAGAAACATCAGAGAGAGAAGGGGGAAGGAGGAGAAACATCAGAGAGAGAAGGGGGAAGGAGGAGAAACATCAGGGAGAGAAGGGGAAAGGAGGAGAAACATCAGAGAGAAGGAGGAAGGAGGAGAAACATCAGAGAGAGAAGGGGGAAGGAGGAGAAACATCAGAGAGAGAAGGGGGAAGGAGGAGAAACATCAGAGAGAGAAGGGGGAAGGAGGAGAAACATCAGAGAGAGAAGGGGGAAGGAGGAGAAACATCAGAGAGAGAAGGGGGAAGGAGGAGAAACATCAGAGAGAGAAGGGGGAAGGAGGAGAAACATCAGGGAGAGAAGGGGGAAGGAGGAGAAACATCAGAGAGAGAGAAGGGGGAAGGAGGAGAAACATCAGAGAGAGAAGGGGGAAGGAGGAGAAACATCAGAGAGAGAAGGGGGAAGGAGGAGAAACATCAGAGAGAGAAGGGGGAAGGAGGAGAAACATCAGGGAGAGAAGGGGGAAGGAGGAGAAACATCAGAGAGAGAAGGGGGAAGGAGGAGAAACATCCGGGAGAGAAGGGGGAAGGAGGAGAAACATCCGGGAGAGAAGGGGGAAGGAGGAGAAACATCCGGGAGAGAAGGGGGAGAAACATCAGGGAGAGAAGGGGAAAGGAGGAGAAACATCAGAGAGAGAAGGGGGGAAGGAGGAGAAACATCAGAGAGAGAAGGGGGAAGGAGGAGAAACATCAGGGAGAGAAGGGGGAAGGAGGAGAAACATCCGGGAGAGAAGGGGGAAGGAGGAGAAACATCAGGGAGAGAAGGGGGGAAGGAGGAGAAACATCCGGGAGAGAATGGGGAGAAACATCAGGGAGAGAAGGGGAAAGGAGGAGAAACATCAGAGAGAGAAGGGGGGAAGGAGGAGAAACATCAGAGAGAGAAGGGGGAGAAACATCAGGGAGAGAAGGGGGAGAAACATCAGGGAGAGAAGGGGGAGAAACATCAGGGAGAGAAGGGGAAAGGAGGAGAAACATCAGGGAGAGAAGGGGAAAGGAGGAGAAACATCAGAGAGAGAAGGGGGAGAAACATCAGGGAGAGAAGGGGGAAGGAGGAGAAACATCAGGGAGAGAAGGGGGAAGGAGGAGAAACATCAGAGAGAGAAGGGGGAAGGAGGAGAAACATCAGAGAGAGAAGGGGGAAGGAGGAGAAACATCAGAGAGAGAAGGGGGAAGGAGGAGAAACATCAGGGAGAGAAGGGGGAAGGAGGAGAAACATCAGGGAGAGAAGGGGGAAGGAGGAGAAACATCAGAGAGAGAAGGGGGAAGGAGGAGAAACATCAGAGAGAGAAGGGGGAAGGAGGAGAAACATCAGGGAGAGAAGGGGGAAGGAGGAGAAACATCAGAGAGAGAAGGGGGAAGGAGGAGAAACATCAGAGAGAGAAGGGGGAAGGAGGAGAAACATCAGAGAGAGAAGGGGGAAGGAGGAGAAACATCAGGGAGAGAAGGGGGAAGGAGGAGAAACATCAGAGAGAGAAGGGGGAAGGAGGAGAAACATCCGGGAGAGAAGGGGGAAGGAGGAGAAACATCCGGGAGAGAAGGGGGAAGGAGGAGAAACATCCGGGAGAGAAACATCAGGGAGAGAAGGGGAAAGGAGGAGAAACATCAGAGAGAGAAGGGGGGAAGGAGGAGAAACATCAGAGAGAGAAGGGGGAAGGAGGAGAAACATCAGGGAGAGAAGGGGGAAGGAGGAGAAACATCCGGGAGAGAAGGGGGAAGGAGGAGAAACATCAGGGAGAGAAGGGGGGAAGGAGGAGAAACATCCGGGAGAGAATGGGGAGAAACATCAGGGAGAGAAGGGGAAAGGAGGAGAAACATCAGAGAGAGAAGGGGGGAAGGAGGAGAAACATCAGAGAGAGAAGGGGGAGAAACATCAGGGAGAGAAGGGGGAGAAACATCAGGGAGAGAAGGGGGAAGGAGGAGAAACATCAGGGAGAGAAGGGGGAAGGAGGAGAAACATCCGGGAGAGAAGGGGGGAAGGAGGAGAAACATCAGAGAGAGAAGGGGGAGAAACATCAGGGAGAGAAGGGGAAAGGAGGAGAAACATCAGAGAGAGAAGGGGGGAAGGAGGAGAAACATCAGAGAGAGAAGGGGGAGAAACATCAGAGAGAGAAGGGGGAGAAACATCAGGGAGAGAAGGGGGAGAAACATCAGGGAGAGAAGGGGGAGAAACATCAGGGAGAGAAGGGGGAAGGAGGAGAAACATCAGGGAGAGAAGGGGGAAGGAGGAGAAACATCAGGGAGAGAAGGGGGAAGGAGGAGAAACATCCGGGAGAGAAGGGGGAGAAACATCAGGGAGAGAAGGGGAAAGGAGGAGAAACATCAGAGAGAGAAGGGGGAGAAACATCAGGGAGAGAAGGGGGAGAAACATCAGGGAGAGAAGGGGGAGAAACATCAGGGAGAGAAGGGGGAAGGAGGAGAAACATCAGGGAGAGAAGGGGGAAGGAGGAGAAACATCAGGGAGAGAAGGGGGAAGGAGGAGAAACATCAGGGAGAGAAGGGGGAAGGAGGAGAAACATCAGGGAGAGAAGGGGGAAGGAGGAGAAACATCAGGGAGAGAAGGGGGAAGGAGGAGAAACATCAGGGAGAGAAGGGGGAAGGAGGAGAAACATCAGGGAGAGAAGGGGGAAGGAGGAGAAACATCAGGGAGAGAAGGGGGAAGGAGGAGAAACATCAGGGAGAGAAGGGGGAAGGAGGAGAAACATCAGGGAGAGAAGGGGAAAGGAGGAGAAACATCAGAGAGAGAAGGGGGAAGGAGGAGAAACATCAGAGAGAGAAGGGGGAAGGAGGAGAAACATCAGAGAGAGAAGGGGGAAGGAGGAGAAACATCAGAGAGAGAAGGGGGAAGGAGGAGAAACATCAGGGAGAGAAGGGGGAAGGAGGAGAAACATCAGAGAGAGAAGGGGGAAGGAGGAGAAACATCAGAGAGAGAAGGGGGAAGGAGGAGAAACATCCGGGAGAGAAGGGGGAAGGAGGAGAAACATCCGGGAGAGAAGGGGGAAGGAGGAGAAACATCCGGGAGAGAAGGGGGAGAAACATCAGGGAGAGAAGGGGAAAGGAGGAGAAACATCAGAGAGAGAAGGGGGGAAGGAGGAGAAACATCAGAGAGAGAAGGGGGAAGGAGGAGAAACATCAGGGAGAGAAGGGGGAAGGAGGAGAAACATCCGGGAGAGAAGGGGGAAGGAGGAGAAACATCAGGGAGAGAAGGGGGGAAGGAGGAGAAACATCCGGGAGAGAATGGGGAGAAACATCAGGGAGAGAAGGGGAAAGGAGGAGAAACATCAGAGAGAGAAGGGGGGAAGGAGGAGAAACATCAGAGAGAGAAGGGGGAGAAACATCAGGGAGAGAAGGGGGAGAAACATCAGGGAGAGAAGGGGAAGAAACATCAGGGAGAGAAGGGGAAAGGAGGAGAAACATCAGGGAGAGAAGGGGGAGAAACATCAGAGAGAGAAGGGGGAGAAACATCAGGGAGAGAAGGGGGAAGGAGGAGAAACATCAGGGAGAGGAGGGGGAAGGAGGAGAAACATCAGGGAGAGAAGGGGGGAAGGAGGAGAAACATCAGAGAGAGAAGGGGGGAAGGAGGAGAAACATCAGAGAGAGAAGGGGGAGAAACATCAGAGAGAGAAGGGGGAGAAACATCAGGGAGAGAAGGGGGAGAAACATCAGGGAGAGAAGGGGGAAGGAGGAGAAACATCAGGGAGAGAAGGGGGAAGGAGGAGAAACATCAGGGAGAGAAGGGGGAAGGAGGAGAAACATCAGGGAGAGAAGGGGGAAGGAGGAGAAACATCCGGGAGAGAAGGGGGAGAAACATCAGGGAGAGAAGGGGAAAGGAGGAGAAACATCAGAGAGAGAAGGGGGGAAGGAGGAGAAACATCAGAGAGAGAAGGGGGAGAAACATCAGGGAGAGAAGGGGGAGAAACATCAGGGAGAGAAGGGGGAGAAACATCAGGGAGAGAAGGGGGAAGGAGGAGAAACATCAGGGAGAGAAGGGGGAAGGAGGAGAAACATCAGGGAGAGAAGGGGGAAGGAGGAGAAACATCAGGGAGAGAAGGGGGAAGGAGGAGAAACATCAGGGAGAGAAGGGGGAGAAACATCAGGGAGAGAAGGGGAAAGGAGGAGAAACATCAGAGAGAGAAGGGGGGAAGGAGGAGAAACATCAGAGAGAGAAGGGGGGGGAAACATCAGGGAGAGAAGGGGGGAAGGAGGAGAAACATCAGAGAGAGAAGGGGGAAGGAGGAGAAACATCAGAGAGAGAAGGGGGAAGGAGGAGAAACATCAGAGAGAGAAGGGGGAAGGTGGAGAAACATCAGAGAGAGAAGGGGGAAGGAGGAGAAACATCAGAGAGAGAAGGGGGAGAAACATCAGGGAGAGAAGGGGGAGAAACATCAGGGAGAGAAGGGGGAAGGAGGAGAATCATCAGAGAGAGAAGGGGGAAGGAGGAGAAACATCAGAGGGAGAAGGGGGAAGGAGGAGAAACATCAGAGGGAGAAGGGGGAAGGAGGAGAAACATCAGGGAGAGAAGGGGGAAGGAGGAGAAACATCAGGGAGAGAAGGGGGAAGGAGGAGAAACATCAGGGAGAGAAGGGGGAAGGAGGAGAAACATCCGGGAGAGAAGGGGGAAGGGGGAGAAACATCAGGGAGAGAAGGGGGAAGGAGGAGAAACATCAGAGAGAGAAGGGGGGAAGGAGGAGAAACATCAGGGAGAGAAGGGGGAAGGAGGAGAAACATCAGGGAGAGAAGGGGGAAGGAGGAGAAACATCAGGGAGAGAAGGGGGGAAGGAGGAGAAACATCAGAGAGAGAAGGGGGAGAAACATCAGGGAGAGAAGGGGGAGAAACATCAGGGAGAGAAGGGGGAGAAACATCAGGGAGAGAAGGGGGAAGGAGGAGAAACATCAGGGAGAGAAGGGGGAAGGAGGAGAAACATCAGGGAGAGAAGGGGGAAGGAGGAGAAACATCAGGGAGAGAAGGGGGAAGGAGGAGAAGCATCAGGGAGAGAAGGGGGAAGGAGGAGAAACATTAGGGAGAGAAGGGGGAAGGAGGAGAAACATCAGGGAGAGAAGGAGAAACATCAGGGGGCGAGAGGAATAAGGAACATCAGCGGGTAAATGGGAAGGATAAACTGCAGAGGGTGAGGGGAAGGAAAAATAAGGAGAACAGACTCGGGGGTGGGGGATAAGGGGAACAGACTCGGGGGGATAAGGAGAACAGACTCGGGGGGATAAGGAGAACAGACTGGGGGGGATAAGGAGAACAGACTGGGGGGGATAAGGAGAACAGACTGGGGGGGATAAGGAGAACAGACTGGGGGGGATAAGGAGAACAGACTGGGGGGGATAAGGAGAACAGACTGGGGGGGATAAGGAGAACAGACTGGGGGAATAAGGGGGATAAGGAGAACAGACTCGGGGGGGGGGGGATAAGGAGAACAGACTCGGGGGTGGGGGATAAGGGGAACAGACTCGGGGGGATAAGGGGAACAGACTCGGGGGGATAAGGGGAACAGACTCGGGGGGGGGGGGGGATAAGGAGAACAGACCGGGGGGGGGGGATAAGGAGAACAGACCCGGGGGGGGGGGGGGGGATAAGGAGAACAGACCCGGGGGGGGGGGGGGATAAGGAGAACAGACCCGGGGGGGGGGGGGATAAGGAGAACAGACCCGGGGGGGGGATAAGGAGAACAGACCCGGGGCGGGGGATAAGGAGAACAGACCCGGGGGGGGGATAAGGAGAACAGACCCCGGGGGGGGGGGGATAAGGAGAACAGACCCAGGGGGGGCGGGGGGGGATAAGGAGAACAGACCCGAGGGGGGGGGATAAGTGGAACAGACTCGGGGGGGATAAGGGGAACAGACTCGGGGGGGGGGGATAAGGAGAACAGACTGGGGGAATAAGGGGGATAGACTCGGGGGGGGGGATAAGGAGAACAGACTGGGGGGGATAGACTCGGGGGGATAAGGAGAACAGACTCGGGGGGGATAAGGAGAACAGACTCGGGGGGGATAAGGAGAACAGACTCGGGGGGGATAAGGAGAACAGACTCGGGGGGGATAAGGAGAACAGACTCGGGGGGGATAAGGAGAACAGACTCGGGGGGGATAAGGAGAACAGACACGGGGGGGGGATAGACTCGGGGGGGGATAAGGAGAACAGACTCGGGGGGGATAAGGAGAACAGACTTGGGGGGGATAAGGAGAACAGACTCGGGGGGGATAAGGAGAACAGACTGGGGGGGATAAGGAGAACAGACTGGGGGGGATAAGGAGAACAGACTCGGGGGGGATAAGGATACAGCGGACACTCACCTTGCCCTGGGCCACCAGTTCTCGTTGGGCAGCGGAGGCAGCTTTGACGAGTGCGCTGGTGGCGGCTGCGATGGACTTGGCCGCCTCCAGGATTTGCTCCTCGAAGTTCAGGCTTTCATCTGCTTGCTGTAAGAGAGAATTTCCATTATGAGGCAGAAATGTCCGGTTCCCCACCACTGCTGAAGAGTTATATGATGATACATAGTGCTGTGATTGGATTATAAATCCAGAGAGATTACAGTGGGCGGAGTCTCACCTTGGGTTTGGCACGAGGTTTCAGCTGCTCCAATTTTTTGGCTGCTGCTTCTATCGCTGCCGCTGCGCCCAACAACTCGTTCTCTGCAATAACGGTGGGGTCCTCGGGATCCACCCATTCTGTGCCTGGGGGGAGGGGTTATAGAGATCCGATGTTACTATTAATCATTCTAAGCCGACACGCCCAAAAGAAGCGAGCAACCAATAGAAAGTAGGAAGGGGCGGGGCACTCTACCTTTCATCGCCTCGGCAGCCTGGATCAGCTCCGTCACGGAACCGGCAACCTGTTTGGAGAACCCGGCCAGCTGCTGCTTCATGTCTGCACTCGGCTTCTGGAGGATCTGCCAGACAAAGGGTGCGACTGATAAGATGGGCCTCCCATGTATCCCCACACACACACACACACACACACACACACACACACGGGCCTCCCATGTATCCACCCACACACACACACACACACACACACACACACACACACACACACGGGCCTCCCATGTATCCACCCACACACACACACACACAGACACATGGGCCTCCCATGTATACCCCCCCCCCCACACACACAGACACATGGGCCTCCCATGTATCCCCCCCCACACACACACGGACACACGGGCCTCCCATGTATCCACACACACACGGGCCTCCCATGTATACCCCCCCCCCCACACACAGACCTCGCATGTATTCCCCACACGGGCCTCCCATGTATCCCCACACACGGGCCTCCCATGTATCCCCACACACGGGCCTCCCATGTATCCACACACACACACACACAGACACATGGGCCTCCCATGTATACCCCCCCCCCACACAGACACATGGGCCTCCCATGTATCCCCCCCCACACACACACACGGGCCTCCCATGTATACCCCCCCCCCACACACAGACCTCGCATGTATTCCCCACACGGGCCTCCCATGTATCCCCCACACACACGGGCCTCCCATGTATCCCCCACACACACGGGCCTCCAATGTATCCCCCCACACACACGGCCTCCAATGTATCCTCCCACACACACGGGCCTCCAATGTATCCTCCCACACACACGGCCTCCAATGTATCCTCCCACACACACGGGCCTCCAATGTATCCCCCACACACACGGCCTCCCATGTATCCTCCCACACACACAGACACATGGGTCTCCCATGTATTCCCCCCCCCCCTCCATACACACACACACGGGCCTCGCATGTATTCCCCACACACAGGCAGACACACGGGCCTCCCATGTATCCCCCCCCCCCCACACACACACACACACAGAGGCACATGGGCCTCCCATGTATCCCCCCCCCCCCCACACACACAGAAACACATGGGCCTCCCATGTATTCCCCACACACATGCAGACACATGGGCCTCACATGTATCCCTCCACACACACAGACCGATGGCGCTCTCACCAGTAACACACGTGTTCCAAGAGTTGTAGGTAGCCCATGGCGCACTCCCTGCCAAACCGCGTGGCCCGGATACGCACGTCATGGTTGACTTCAGGGTGATAGGCGGCTTCCTGCAAGACATGAGAAATATTACACTATAGACATCAATCCTCCCCCAAACATCACCCCCCCCCCCCCCAGGTCACATGACCATATAGATGTCTCCACCCTTCCCCTCTGGGTCACATGATCACACCTTGCAGGAATGTAGCATGTCGGCGATAGCACGGCGACTCAGGTTGGCCGTAGCGATAACATCTTCCTGACGACAGGAGTTTCCGGCAGCGACGGCCTTCGCAGTTGCCATGGTGATGCCTTTGGTCGAACGGATAAAGTCTTCCGGTGTAGAGGTCTTGGGAGGAGGCTCATGGGAGATGAAGGTCTGGAAATGACAATATGGAACATCATACAGAGACAGGATGAGGGTCAGACAAGGAGTAATGTGGGTGGGTGGGATGTGTAGACTACTTCCTGTGCTGACCAGGTTGAATCACAAGGGGACACAATATACAAACCAGAGTGACCCTCAGTCAGAGAATCTTCTAGACTAAAGCTGGAACCAATACAGTACACCACCATTCCCGGTGACAAGGGGTAGGGATAAGAGGGGACATGGGTGTGGCAAACATTTAACACTTTATTTTCACACCTTTCGTTGCGGGAAGTAATGCAGTCTGCACTTTACTGAACAAAATGGCGGCACCTAGAGGCAGACACCAAGGGGCAAGAAGGTCATGGGCTTTCTAAGAGATTTTCCATTCTGTACATCACCAAGATGTACTGAAAAATAGGATTTTTGTACTTACCGTAAAATCCATTTCTCTGAGTTCATTGACGGACACAGCGCTCCATATTCAGAACCTTAGGGTTATATTGCCCCCTACAGGAGGCTTGGCTATGCCTATGGGCAGTCCTGGGTGGTACACTCCCCCTGTCTGCTATAGGCCTTCAGTTTAGTAGCAAGCAGTGTCAGAAGTATAAAACTACACAGAGGGGCGGGTGCTGTGTCCGTCAATGAACTCAGAGAAATAGATTTTACGGTAAGGACAAAGATCCTATTTCCGCTTTTGTTCATTGACGGACACAGCTATTCAGTATTCTGAACAATTGGGACGTCCCCAAGCAGTGACAAACAGGAGGGGTGGGACAACAAAAAAAATCCCAAGGCTAAACAATAGCCAACCAGGTAACAGGAGCCAGGGCTGTGGAGTCGGTAGATAAATGTTCCGACTCCTCTGTATTAATATGCGAATGTATTTTATACATTCCTTGAAGGAAAGAAAGACAACATAAATGTCATTACCAAAGACTACTGGATAGGAAGCCAACAGTCTACTGTATTGAACAGTTTAAGCAAAAGACAAACACAATGAAAAACAACAAAGCTGTATTATTTTTTTTTTATTAATTAATCAAGTGGCTGGATAGTAGCAGCAGGCATAATCATCAGGAACTTTACCAGTTCAAAAATACAAACCACATTATTTGGTTGAAAACAAAGCTTATCTATATAAACCAAAAACAAAATCTGTAAAACCTAGAAATGGTTTATATTAACCGCTTGCCGACCGCCGCACGACTATATACTGCGGCGGTCAGCCCCTCACAGGCAGAGTGACGTAGCGGTACGTCACTAGCCTGGGAGGGTCTGGGGAGCGAGCGCGCGCCGGCGGCGGCGCGCTCCCGCGTGGTCACGGACAGCCCGCGCGTGTGACCGGCGGACCCGATGTCCGCCGGCCACTCTGCGATCGGCGGGGGAGAGGGATAAAGTCAGGCAGCTTGTGTAAACAAGCCACCTGTCATTCTCCTCGGTGTAAAGACACTGATCACACGGACCTAGTATGTAGAACCGTTGATCAGTGTCCTTACAGCTCAAGCCACAGCCAATCACAGTAGAAAGCACGCCCCTAGGGACACACACAGCCCCTCCCTCCCAAATAAAGTTAACCCCTTCACTACCAGTGTATTTTTACAGTAACAGTGCATATGTATAGCACTGATTACTGTAGTAATGTCACTGGTAACCCCAAAAGTGTCAAAAATGTCAGTCAAGGGTCCGATCTGTCCGCCCCAATGTCGCAGTACCGCAAAAAAAAAAAAAAATCGCAGATTGCCGCCATTACGCGTTAAAAAAAAAAAACAACAAAAATGACAGAAATCTTTCCCTTTGTTAGTAAACGCGATAACTTTTGCGCAAACCAATAAAAATACGCTTTTTGCGATTTTTTTTTACCAAACATAGGTAGCATAAAACAAATTGGCCAAAAATGTTAAAAAATTTTGATTTTTACATTTTTTTGGGGGGGAATTTCATATAAAAAAAATGTGAAAAATATTGTTATTTTTGCAAAATTGACGCTCTTTTTTTGTTTATAGCGCGTGATCAAAAAAAAATCGCACAGGTGATCAAATACCACCAAAAGAAAGCTCTGTTTGTGGGAAAAAAAGGACGCCAAATTCGTTTAGGTACAGCGTCGCACGACCGCGCAATTGTCCGTTAAAGTCACGCAGTGCCGAATCGCAAAATACCCCCTGGTCGTTTAGCAGCCAAATCCTCCGGGGCTTAAGTGGTTAATCTTGAAATGTAGTTCTAGGCTTAGCGAATGCAAATCAATTCAATGTAGAGTTCTAAGGAAGAGAATTGCCTCTGCCAGATCCTCTTTCATAGAGGCTCTTAAGTCAGACTTTATTATTTTTAGGGCTGAAAATAATCTTTCGACACTGACTTGGGTGGGTGCAGTAACTATTCTGGCCACATCACTAACCATCTCTGGATAAGCAAGGATGGCTTCTTCAACAGTAAGTTTTGATGAGCGATCGTACTTTTCAACTTCTTTTAGTGCTTTATAAAACTCCTGTTGGAATTTTTTTATTTGGACATTTACTGGTTCTGTAACGCTTATGCAACGTTGATTTCCTTTAGCAACTTCCATTTTGTCTAAGAAGGAATCAAAGTCTAATTCTTGGTTTGAAGAAGATGGTCCTGAGTTACCACTATTGCTTAAAAGAACTTCATCCTGTGGAGGTATTTCAGGTCGTAATCCCTTCATGCGAACTGCTACATCATAGAGGGCCTTTTTCCCAGTAGCAGTCTGTTCACTGTTCAACAAAAGTCAGCTCATTGGGTCGACATAAATAGCCGCTAACAAGATTTCATTTTCCAGCAAAAGACTCTCTTTTCATCATTGAAGATGCAATGCCCTCAGCTATTAACCCTCTATATTTGTTCAGGCGATATAACAGGCTCTTCCATTCCAAGAGGAATTTACCCGGGGTTAGATCGTCACATTGCAACCTCTTGGTGACAGTGATGGGGTGAGAAAGAAGGTTCTCCAGCTCTTTTGTTTGTGTCCACTGGCTTTCAGTTAATGCAAGATTTTCATTGTCCATTTCTTCTATGAAGTCTTTAAGTTCAAGCAAACGCTTCACCATTACATAAGTGCTTCCCCAGAGAGTTGTTTGATCCAAAATGGCTCCTTTTCCTGCACGTCTTTTTAAAATTACATCTGTTTTCTGGGCCCTGGATGTAACAGTTACTTGCTGTAATTTGCCAATTAGTGTAGCTGCATGGCGATCTTTTAATCCATCTCTTATGGCAAGTTGCAGTGTATGAACAGCACATCGCATATGATGAATAGTAGCAAGCTTCAATGCTTCTTCAACAAAGTTGTCTAAAAAAAAATGTCAGCACTCTCTTCAGTTTCTAAACTTTCTCCAATACTTGCAGAGCTGTCTTCCTCTAACTCTAATATCTGTTTGTTACCTTCTTCATCTGCGTTCATCTTCTCAATTGTGCTCAACATGTTAGAAGCGTTATCTGTCACAGCACATAAAATCTGTTCCTTTGTCATTTCAAAATCTCCTAGAACACCCTCCACTAACTTCTGAAGGTAATCACTGGTGTGATGTGCCTGAGTGTCCTTTAGAGCCCATTCAGAATAGCGCAACACGACTTTGGGGGGTGACCTGTGAAGTCGCGTGCACCGCTGTGCAACGCGACTTGCAAAGACTTCACATAATGGAAGTCTATGCAAGTCGCTCCGAGGTCGCCCCAAAGTAGCACAGGACCCTTTTTCTAAGTCAGAGCGACTTGTGTCGCTCCTATTAGAACGGGTCCTGTACTACTCAATGGACCGCGACATACCGCGACTTGTCAGGCTGACAAGTCGCCTGACAAGTCGCGCTAATGTGAATGGGCTCTTAATCCGAGGGTCCGTGTTATTGTTTTGTTATTTTCATCCACAAATCTAACATTAATAGCAAAATAATTGACTCTGTGACGTGTGCATGCATCCATTTTAAGGAAGACAAAACGTCCTTTCAGAACTTTCTGTAGTTCTTCCTTTTTACATTTGGCCTCCTCAATTATAAGTTTCCTTATTCTAAGTCATTAATTATAACTTTTTGTGAATTGAGACATTTAAACTTGCTTTTTTTTTATTTTAATTCCAATCTAAATTTAGTAGGAATCTGTGCATTGTTTGCCGACTCCGACTCCAGGTACCCAAACTCCGCAGCCCTGACAGGAGCTCAACAAAAAACAATTGGAGCCCAACCTAAACAATACACCCCCAAAGCGGACCAGGTCCTCTAAACGGCAGCCTGCAAAACTTTGCGGCCAAAGGAAGCATCCACAGATGCCAACACATCCACTTTGTAGAATCAGTGAAAGTGTGCACCGACGATCAAGTGGCCGCCTTGAAAACCTGTGTCACTGAAGCCTGATGACAGAAGGCCCAAGAACTAAGTGCCGTTAGAGTAGAGTGTGCCGTTACAGGGAAAGGAGGAACCTGACCCATGATAGAATGGGCCTCAGTCACCGTCTGTCTGATCCATCTGGAAATGGTAGCAGAAGAAGCGGACAACCCTTTTCTTGGCCCGTCTGTGATCACAAACAGTGAGTCTGACCTCTGAAAGAACTCCGTAGCTGCTAGATTCACCCGAAAACGCCTGAACCACAACCAGGGCATGTAATGTAAATTCCTTAGGATGTTTGGGCCTGGGACACAAAGAAGGCAACACAATGCCTTTATTCAAATGGAAGTCAGAGACCACCTTAGGGCATGGACAAGGAACCACATTATTTTTGTGAACCACCAAATAGGGGGTGTGACAGGAGTCGCTTTGGTTGGGGGGGCCTGTGGAACCCAGCTTACCTTAGGTTGGGAAATGCCCGTCTCTGCTCCCTAGGCCCCTCTCATGTGGAAGTCACCCTGTGTCTATTAGTGACACAGGGTGACAAAGGAAATGACAGACAGCTACTTGATGGACACTGAGAATATGGTTTGAATTACTTCAAATGGGACAGTAATATTTGTCAGCCATGTATCTCAAGAAATATATGAAGACTATTCCTGGCCCAATTGATTCTGAACATGTTGATTGAAAGAGCTAATCACATTGGCCTCTGTTCCGTGTTCTTCTATGTCAGAGACGGTCAGTCTGTCACTGGTGGTCTTTCCCTATTGTCTGTGTATTGAGGTTTGATGTGTATTCTGTTAAGCCTGTCTGTCCCATTGTAAATTGTTACATAGTTACATAGTAGGTGAGGTTGAATAAAGACAATAGTCCATCCAGTTCAACCTGTGTAGGTGTGTGTGGCTGTAATCATCTAACATACCCCTGAATGTTCTGATCCTTGAGATGTACATCTAAGAGTCTTTTGAAAGCCACCATACTACCCGCAGAAACCACCGCTTGTGGTAGACAATTCCACAATCTTGTAGCCCTAACAGTAAAGAACCCTCCTCGTTGCCTGAGGTTAAAAAGCTTCTCCTCTAATCGCATTGTATGTCCTCGAGTCCTCATGCAATTCCTTCGAATGAACAGCTTTTTTTCTAAGCTGAGATCCCTATTAAGATATTTATAAATTGCTAGCATGTCCCCCCTCAGACGTCTCTTCTCCAGGGAGAATAAATCGAGCGATTGCAGCTGCTCTTCATAGTTAAGGTCCTCCAACCCCCTAATCACTTTAGTTGCCCTTCTCTGGACTCTCTCCAGCTCCAACTCATCCCTCCTGAGGACTGGCGACCAGAACTGTTAATGAATTGTTAATGAACTCACATATTGTTTCTGTCCAGATGGCTAGATAATTAGTTCAGGTTAATTCTATTTCTGTATACAATTTCATCTGCATATGATAATGTATTCAGGCAACCCTTGACCTGATTGGTAATTTGATCAGGAGGGGGAGGTCCTCATGTGTGTATAAATTGTGTGAGATTGTTCAATAAAGTTGGTTGTTGTTTTCAGATACACACAAGCGAAGTTGTCGGCTAGTTTTGTATGTAGGGCGGCTGGAATATCTATGTTCAAGACTGTAGGAAGCCGTATACTGACAGAAGCCCACAAACGCAGTGTGGGTCGCGGTTCCGTTCCATTGGTTGCCAGCGACGGGATGCTTCCTGCAGTCTGGGACATCCAAACATCCACCGGGATCTAAGGTCCGGAGAGCAGAAGAGGAGAGGTACAGATATCAGCTGCCATAGAAGAGGGATTCAGAAGGAGGTTGCGGGAGATGTGGATACAGCACAGGGGACCAGTGTCAGAGCAGGTCCTGCTAGGATGGCATGATGTAATGGGCTTGAAACTCTGGAAGGAAACGCTAGGCTGTGAGCAGCGACACCAGGGAAAAATCCTCCCCTCCTTCCAGGACAGGTACTGGTCACTGTATGTATTGTGGGTGCTGGTTTTGGGAGATAAACCGCACAAGGAATAAAAAGCTGAGTTAAGCAGGCTGGTCCAGGAGGAGATACGATTGGACCAGAGCTAGAGAGCCCTCCGCTGGTATGTAACCCAAGTGTACCCATGGACAGCGGATGACAGCCCAACAGAAGGCTTTGGCTACGGCGGCCTGGGACTGTTATTAGAGAAGTGGTCAGAGGACCCTAACTTTGGGAGCGATTTGGAGTGGTGGTTAGAGGAAATTATGGATTTCAGAGAAAAGATCCTGAACATCTCGAAGTGCTCTGGGCACTGAAAGATATGGAGTTTCTGGACGTACAGGAATGGGAGCTGGAGATCGTCTACAGACGGCTGCTAGACTCTGCTCAACACCAGCCAGTGTTACCGGGAGAGGAGATTGTAGGTCCCTCGACCCAGCAGCAGCCAACAGCACTGGGGGTGGAGATGGTTGGTCCCACTATCCAGCATCAGCCACGGATTGCAGATTTATTTGACTTTTCATTGGAGGATGATACGAATGATAAATCACCTGCCAAGTGTTGGCACTGGGCCCGAGTGCCACCAGCCCATGCCTGGACTTTCAGCAAATCCAGAGACTGGGTATTTAATCGATATTTCTGCTGAAGAGGAACATCCCAGTGAGCTTACAGCAGAAGAGCGGCATCCAGGCATAGCGCTGCTAATCTCTGCCTGCAACAATTGGTGACCCAGGAAGATGTGTGTAAGGCCACTGACTTTTCAGTTTACTTCCCTGCGGAACAGTGGGCATCAGGGCCTAACATCACTGAGCTCTGCCCAACACCAAACGCAGCCTCAGCCTCCTTGAGAGAAGAGGCAGCCGGCCTTTCTACTACACCACTGACAGGGACATGGGATTTCCTGCCAGCAGCATCTGTGGAGTTACAAAAAAACGTCTCCAGCTGAAGCGCTGACAACTGGATAGAGGGTCCAAGACCTCTGCCCCACACCTGTGGTAGTTCCAGAGGCACAGGGTGAGAAGGTGGCGGTCATTCCCCAGCAGCAGATCAGTATGCAGGGGGAGAAGTGGGGAGGAGGTGGTCGTCCTCCCTCCCCAACAGTCAGTAAGAGCGGAGGAAATCGTCTTCCCTCCCCAGCCAGGATCTGTGCACTTGGGAGAAGGTACCAGAGAAAGGTGGTCCCAACAGCCAGATGAGGGTAAGGAAAATGGAGCAGCCAACTCCCCTTCCCAGCAGCAGACGGTGCCCCAGAATGATGACACCAACCCAGCAGAAGAGCTGCCAAAAGGGAGCAGAGTGCTGCTGGCCTCTGCCCTCAACTAACAAAGGACGGTTTCCTGAGAAAGTGGATAGGATTACAGTCTTCACTTGTATACCCCAGGAATGCTGGGCACTCGGCCCAGATCCCCAACAGCCTGACGAAGCGAGCCCAGCCACCCTGTCTTCTCTCCAGCGGCTGAAAGGACTCCAGGGAGAAGGGCCAGTCCACGCTTATCCCCAGCAGCGGGTATGTTCTACGAGAGAGGCAGAGGTTGGCTGGGTGAGTAACGCGGTGTTCTGGATAATTTGTTTGGGGTACTGTGTGGGTACAGACATTGGGGGATGGAAACTATGGACTAACTTCAAAGTCAACCCGTTTGGGGTCTCCTCCTGCGTTAGTCTCCTTCAGAAAGGGGAGAGATGTGACGGGAGTCACTTTGTTTGGGGGGCCTGTGGAACCCAGCTTACCTTAGAGAGGTTGGGTAATCCCTATCTCAGGTCCCTGGGCTCCTCTTATGTGTAAGTCACCCCTGTGTCTATTAGTGACACAGAGTGACCAAGGAAATAACAGACAGCTACTTGATGGACACTGAGAATATGGTTTGAATTACTTCAAATGGGACAGTGATGTTTGTCAGCCATGCATCTCAAGAAATATATAAAGACTATTCCTGGCCTGTTTGATTCTGAGCATGTTGATTGAAAGAGCTAATCGCAATAGCCTCTGTTCCATGTTCTTCAATGTCAGAGACGGACAGTCTGTTACTGGTGATCTCTTCCTATTGTCTCTGTATTGAGGTGTGATGTGTATTCGGTTAAGTCTGTCTGTCCCATTGTTAATGAACTCACATATTGTTTGTCTAGATAATTAGTTCAGGTTAATTATTTTACTGTATACAATTTCATCTGCATATCATAATGTAATCAGGCAACCCCTGACCTGATGGGTAATTTGATCAGGAGGGGGAGGTCCTCATGTGTGTATAAATTGTGTGAGATTGGTCAATAAAGTTGGTTGTTGTTTTCAGATAGATACAAGCTAAGTTGTCAGCTAGTTTTGTATGTAGGGCAGCTGGAATAT
Organism: Pelophylax lessonae; assembly: GCF_965119305.1. NCBI lineage: Eukaryota > Metazoa > Chordata > Amphibia > Anura > Ranidae > Pelophylax > Pelophylax lessonae. The sequence goes on along the minus strand of NC_138768.1, from coordinate 895,021,781 downwards.
CTATGTTCACGACTTAGGGTTACAGGGGGTACGACAAAAGAATGCCACCAGTTCCAACACCCTGCAAGCAGAGGTGATGGCCACCAAAAAAAGTTACCTTCTGAGACAGCGTAAGCAGGGCAATCTCCTGAATATTTTCAAAGGGAGACTTTTAAAAAAATGAGCGAACCAAGTTCAAATCCCAGGGCGGTAGATAAGACTGCATCAGTGGAGTCAGTTGTCAAACCCCTTGAGTAAAAGTACACACCAATGAATGTGTGGCTAAGGGTCACTGAAAGAAGACTGCCAAGGCAGACACCTGGCCCTTGATGTTACTCAAGGCCAACTTCTCCTCAACACCTCGTTGAAGGAAGGTCAAAATCTGAGCCACCGAAAGAAGAATGAGGGTGAACCCCAATTGACTCCCATCATGAAATGTACACTTTCCACGTACACTGGTAAATCTTTCTAGAGGTAGCCTTCCTATCCTCCAGCAGTGCTGGAATCACCGACCCAGGCAATCCTCTATCCTTCAGCACCTAGCTTTCAACAGCCAGGCCTTCACAGCCAGCAACTGTAAGGCAGGATGGAAAAATCAGCCCTTGGGGCAGCAGGTCCACTCTGAGGGGCAATATCCAAGGCACGTTGGCGACCAATCGCACCAGGTCGGCGTACCACGACCGGTGAGGCCAGCCCAGGGCCACCAAAATTACCAGAATCCCTTCGGCCTCGATCCTGCTTAGAAGCTGCGGAAGTAGCTTGATGGGAGGGAAGCCGTAGATCAGGTTTTAATGGCCCCACTGGGCCACCAGAGCATCTGTGGCGTCCACCAGAGGATCCCATGACCTTGCCACAAACCTCTGTACCTTTCTGTTGAGCGAGACGCCAACAGATTCATCACGGTGGTGCCCCACAGCAGACATATCTGATTAAACACGTCCAGGTGAAGGGACCACTTCCCCTTGGTCCAACGCCTGCCGACTGAGTTAGTCTGCATGCTAATTTTCCACACCTGGAATGTGTACAGCAGAGAGGGTCGGAATGAAACGTTCTGCCTATCGTGAAAATTTTATTATTTGGACATTTCTTTAGGATGTATTTTTTTTAGTTAAATTGCCATTATGTCTCCCAGTGTCAGTTTACCGGTAATCGCTATGCACAGCGAATATTGCTTTAATTGGCATTGAGGAAAGACCTGTTAGTGGAAATCTTCCATTAGATGGGATTGCACAATACTTGTAGCCTGATTTATGGCAGCGCAAGGAGAAAACCATCGCACAAATATATACCCGCCATCCGGGGCCCCAACTATTAACTGCGGAGATATGTTTGTGATGTGGAATTCCTATAGTTTTATCAGGATAATTGGCTGGCATACTTCTGTCATATTTGATCCATAATGGCTGAAATACTGCTGCTATTGTCTTTTGCAGATATAATAAAGTCCCATTCACTGGAACAAATAGAATGATCACTATCAAGATGGTTTTTATGAAACCAGATTTGATAGGATCCACTAAGAGGCAATGAGTCCATGTTTGTGAATGAGCGCAGCCAAGTCCATAAGATGGCAGCACCCAGCAATTCATCTCTGCACATGGCTGTGTTTCTACATAAACAGACTTTTCGTTTCTATTGTACTTTTTGAATGTATAAATGTTCTGTGATTGGTGGTCCTGAAGCCACTCCCTGTAACCCCTCTTTTGTTCACTTGCTGTTAATAAATCTAGCCCTGCTCTGGGACACACAGAGGAAGCTCACACACAGACATACACAGAAGGACACATAGACTCTCACACCCACTCACGCATTCAGACACACAGACACTCTCACAGACCACACGCACACACAACCACTCACACACGGAGGGACCCGGGCAGATGGCATCGATATGACCCAGCATATCTGTTCCTTTCTTGTCGCCTAGTGCGATGGTCTAGCCTTATACAAAAGAGCGGTACATCAGTACAAGGGATCAATGGCGTTTGGCGCATATTAATATCCACAAGTGCGCTTTTCAGCGCATCAAGTGAATTTCTATGAGCCAAGCCCTATTAATTTCCACAACATGCCCACCGGAGAATGCCAGCTACTTCCAGAGCCGTCAACAAACCTTGTTCCGCCCTGGCGTTTGACATAAGCCACGCCGTGGCATTGTCCGACTGGATCCATACCGGGAGCCCCAGTAGCCGATCCATCCAGTGATCCAGGCATAGCCTGATTGCCTGAAGTTCCAAGACATTGATCAGCAGTCTGGATTCCTCCAGCGTCCAACAACCCTGAGCGGAACTAAGTCACAGGACACCTCCCTACCCGGACAGACTGCCGTCTGTTGTGACCACTGTCCAAATAAACGGGGAGAAAAGATTTGCCCTGTTGAAGAGACGGAGAGCGAAGCCACCGGACCAGGGAACCCCTGGTTTCCCGGCTCAGCCGAATCGGATTGTCCTGAAACTTTGGACACTGGTCCCACTTCAACCAGCAATAGTGAACATATTGTGGGCCAGAGACTCTGCCTTTCTGTCAGCTGGATCCTTAAAGGCCGGGGATTCCTCTACCGGAATCATGGTTGCCTTGTTCAACCTGGAGACAGGAGGGTCTACCACTGGTGAGACAGTCCACTTCTTGAGGAGTGAATCTTCAAAGGGGTACCTCACCGCAAAGCATTTAGGAACCACAAAAGGACGTTTTGGTCACTCCCAATCCTTATAGCCAAACTTGTAAAAATAGGAGGGATAAGGGAAAACTTTTTCAGTGCAAGGCGGCTTGTGGGTGCCAAAAGGGAGGGCCCCCTCAACAGCCGCATCCTCCATCATCAAAGTCTCCCACACGGATGTAACAGCTGTGGAAGAATCATCTTCACTATTTGATAGATCAGGATCGTGGCTACAAACCCCACAGGGTGGACCACATCTGCGGTGACAAAGCCAGATTCAGGATCTGACGAGACAGTGGAAGGTAGGGGGAAGCTTTTTGTTAGCCCACCGCCCAAAGGCCACCTCCACCCGGGGAACAAAGAACTCAAGGACCGCCGCCAGCGCATCAATTGAAGGCTGGGACCCTGAAGGACCTGCTGCCCCTGAGAGGGGCTCAGGTAGGGAAACATGCTCCTGAGACTGAGTTAAAGGGGGAACCCACCAGCATAAAGTGCCTAGCACCATTAGGGTACTCACCCACCACAGGTACCGCACCCGTATCACTACAGGGGCACCCGAAAGCAGAGCACCCTACAACCTGTAGTAGAGAGAGGCCACATACACAGCGGAAGGGGGGACCCGGGCACAGGACCACAAAAAAAGTGTCAGCGCCCACCTCACCTGGGAAGTCCGTCAAGCCGGCGGCATGCCCACCAGCCCCCTCCCACGGGTAACAATGCTGCACACCAGTCCTATCCACCTGCCAACCCAGTGCCCTACCTCAGAGGTGGGGGGGGGGTACAAAGATGGCCCACAGGCACCACACAAAACAGAGGAAGGGCCTGGGGGGGAAGGAGGAGAACTCGCTGGCCAGACTGGGGGACCACTGGATCTAGCTATCCAGTCTGTCGCCCAGTCCGGCAGTTGATTGTAGATCTCAGGGGAAAAAAAAAAAAACACGGGAGAAAAAAAAGCCATTTAAAAGAAAAAAAATTGCAAGAACCAGAGAACACGGCAGGGAGCAAGGTCCTTCTCCTGACTAGGCAGAAAAAACTGAAGGCCTATAGCAGAGAGGGGGAGTATACCTCCTAGGACTGCCCATAGGAATAGCCAAATCTTTTTTCTACCTAGTGTCCTACTTCAGTAGGGGGCGATATAACCCAATGATTCTGAATACTGGAGAGCTGTGTCCGTCAATGAACAAAAGAGAAATGTGATTTACCGGGACCCGTAATGTATCCCTGTCTGAAATTCCTTTCCCCGCCCCGCAGCCACATGGCCGTCCCAAACACATTCCTCCTGACCTACAGCCACATGGCCGTCCCAAATACATTCCTCCTGACCTACAGCCACATGGCCGTCCCAAATACATTCCTCCTGACCTACAGCCACATGGCCATCCCAAATACATTCCCCCCGCCCCATAGCCACATGGCCGTCCCAAATACATTCCTCCTGACCTACAGCCACATGGCCGTCCCAAATACATTCCTCCTGACCTACAGCCACATGGCCATCCCAAATACATTCCTCCTTACCTACAGCCACATGGCCGTCCCAAATACATTCCTCCTGACCTACAGCCACATGGCCGTCCCAAATACATTCCCCCCCAACCTACAGCCACATGGCCGTCCCAAATACATTCCCCCCCAACCTACAGCCACATGGCCGTCCCAAATACATTCCTCCTGACCTACAGCCACATGGCCGTCCCAAATACATTCCTCCTTACCTACAGCCACATGGCCGTCCCAAATACATTCCCCCAACCTACAGCCACATGGCCGTCCCAAATACATTCCTCCTGACCTACAGCCACATGGCCGTCCCAAATACATTCCTCCTGACCTACAGCCACATGGCCGTCCCAAATACATTACTCCAACCTACAGCCACATGGCCGTCCCAAATACATTCCTCCTGACCTACAGCCACATGGCCGTCCCAAATACATTACTCCAACCTACAGCCACATGGCCGTCCCAAATACATTTCTCCTGACCTACAGCCACATGGCCGTCCCAAATACATTTCTCCTGACCTACAGCCACATGGCCGTCCCAAATACATTTCTCCTGACCTACAGCCACATGGCCGTCCCAAATACATTTCTCCTGACCTACAGCCACATGGCCGTCCCAAATACATTCCTCCTGACCTACAGCCACATGGCCATCCCAAATACATTCCTCCTGACCTACAGCCACATGGCCATCCCAAATACATTCCTCCTGACCTACAGCCACATGGCCGTCCCAAATACATTCCTCCAACCTACAGCCACATGGCCATCCCAAATACATTTCTCCTGACCTACAGCCACATGGCCATCCCAAATACATTTCTCCTGACCTACAGCCACATGGCCATCCCAAATACATTTCTCCTGACCTACAGCCACATGGCCATCCCAAATACATTCCTCCTGACTTACAGCCACATGGCCATCCCAAATACATTCCTCCAACCTACAGCCACATGGCCATCCCAAATACATTCCCCCCAAACCTACAGCCAACATGGCCATCCCAAATACATTCCTCCTGACCTACAGCCACATGGACGTCCCAAATACATTCCTCCAACCTACAGCCACATGGCCGTCCCAAATACATTCCTCCTGACCTACAGCCACATGGCCGTCCCAAATACATTCCTCCTGACCTACAGCCACATGGCCGTCCCAAATACATTCCTCCTGACCTACAGCCACATGGCTGTCCCAAATACATTTCTCCTGACCTACAGCCACATGGCCGTCCCAAATACATTACTCCAACCTACAGCCACATGGCCATCCCAAATACATTTCTCCTGACCTACAGCCACATGGCCGTCCCAAATACATTTCTCCTGACCTACAGCCACATGGCCGTCCCAAATACATTCCTCCTGACCTACAGCCACATGGACATCCCACATACATTCCTCCTGACCTACAGCCACATGGCCATCCCAAATACATTCCTCCTGACCTACAGCCACATGGCCATCCCAAATACATTCCTCCTGACCTACAGCCACATGGCCGTCCCAAATACATTACTCCAACCTACAGCCACATGGCCATCCCAAATACATTTCTCCTGACCTACAGCCACATGGCCGTCCCAAATACATTCCTCCAACCTACAGCCACATGGCCGTCCCAAATACATTCCTCCTGACCTACAGCCACATGGCCGTCCCAAATACATTCCTCCAACCTACAGCCACATGGCCGTCCCAAATACATTCCTCCAACCTACAGCCACATGGCCGTCCCAAATACATTCCCCCCAAACCTACAGCCAACATGGCCATCCCAAATACATTCCTCCTGACCTACAGCCACATGGCCGTCCCAAATACATTCCTCCTGACCTACAGCCACATGGCTGTCCCAAATACATTTCTCCTGACCTACAGCCACATGGCCGTCCCAAATACATTACTCCAACCTACAGCCACATGGCCATCCCAAATACATTTCTCCTGACCTACAGCCACATGGCCATCCCAAATACATTCCTCCTGACCTACAGCCACATGGCCATCCCAAATACATTCCTCCTGACCTACAGCCACATGGCCATCCCAAATACATTCCTCCTGACCTACAGCCACATGGCCATCCCAAATACATTCCTCCTGACCTACAGCCACATGGCCATCCCAAATACATTCCTCCTGACCTACAGCCACATGGCCATCCCAAATACATTCCTCCTGACCTACAGCCACATGGCCGTCCCAAATACATTACTCCAACCTACAGCCACATGGCCGTCCCAAATACATTTCTCCTGACCTACAGCCACATGGCCGTCCCAAATACATTCCTCCAACCTACAGCCACATGGCCATCTCAAATACATTCCTCCTGACCTACAGCCACATGGCCATCCCAAATACATTCCTCCTGACCTACAGCCACATGGCCGTCCCAAATACATTCCTCCTGACCTACAGCCACATGGCCGTCCCAAATACATTCCTCCTGACCTACAGCCACATGGACATCCCAAATACATTTCTCCTGACCTACAGCCACATGGCCATCCCAAATACATTACTCCAACCTACAGCCACATGGCCATCCCAAATACATTTCTCCTGACCTACAGCCACATGGCCGTCCCAAATACATTCCTCCTGACCTACAGCCACATGGCCATCCCAAATACATTTCTCCTGACCTACAGCCACATGGCCATCCCAAATAACTTCCCAACCTACAGCCACATGGCCATCCCAAATACATTCCTCCTGACTTACAGCCACATGGCCATCCCAAATACATTCCTCCTGACCTACAGCCACATGGCCATCCCAAATACATTCCTCCTGACCTACAGCCACATGGCCATCCCAAATACATTCCTCCAACCTACAGCCACATAGCCATCCCAAATACATTCCTCCTGACCTACAGCCACATGGCCATCCCAAATACATTCCTCCAACCTACAGCCACATGGCCATCCCAAATACATTCCTCCTGACCTACAGCCACATGGCCATCCCAAATACATTCCTCCTGACCTACAGCCACATGGCCGTCCCAAATACATTCCTCCTGACCTACAGCCACATGGCCGTCCCAAATACATTCCTCCCCAACCTACAGCCACATGGCCATCCCAAATACATTCCTCCTGACCTACAGCCACATGGCCGTCCCAAATACATTCCTCCTGACCTACAGCCACATGGCCATCCCAAATACATTCCTCCTGACCTACAGCCACATGGCCATCCCAAATACATTCCTCCTGACCTACAGCCACATGGCCGTCCCAAATACATTCCTCCTGACCTACAGCCACATGGCCATCCCAAATACATTCCCCCCCAACCTACAGCCACATGGCCGTCCCAAATACATTCCTCCTGACCTACAGCCACATGGCTGTCCCAAATACATTCCTCCTGACCTAAAGCCACATGGCCATCCCAAATACATTCCTCCTGACCTACAGCCACATGGCCGTCCCAAATACATTCCTCCTGACCTAAAGCCACATGGCCATCCCAAATACATTCCTCCTGACCTACAGCCACATGGCTGTCCCAAATACATTCCTCCTGACCTAAAGCCACATGGCCATCCCAAATACATTCCTCCTGACCTAAAGCCACATGGCCATCCCAAATACATTCCTCCTGACCTACAGCCACATGGCCGTCCCAAATACATTCCTCCTGACCTACAGCCACATGGCCGTCCCAAATACATTCCTCCCCAACCTACAGCCACATGGCCATCCCAAATACATTCCTCCTGACCTACAGCCACATGGCCGTCCCAAATACATTCCTCCTGACCTACAGCCACATGGCCATCCCAAATACATTCCTCCTGACCTACAGCCACATGGCCATCCCAAATACATTCCTCCTGACCTACAGCCACATGGCCGTCCCAAATACATTCCTCCTGACCTACAGCCACATGGCCATCCCAAATACATTCCTCCTGACCTACAGCCACATGGCCATCCCAAATACATTCCTCCTGACCTACAGCCACATGGCCATCCCAAATAACTTCCCAACCTACAGCCACATGGCCGTCCCAAATACATTCCTCCTGACCTACAGCCACATGGCCGTCCCAAATACATTCCCCCCCAACCTACAGCCACATGGCCGTCCCAAATACATTCCTCCTGACCTACAGCCACATGGCCGTCCCAAATACATTCCTCCTGACCTACAGCCACATGGCCATCCCAAATAACTTCCCAACCTACAGCCACATGGCCGTCCCAAATACATTCCTCCTGACCTACAGCCACATGGCCGTCCCAAATACATTCCCCCCCAACCTACAGCCACATGGCCGTCCCAAATACATTCCTCCTGACCTACAGCCACATGGCCATCCCAAATACATTCCTCCTGACCTACAGCCACATGGCCGTCCCAAATAAATTCCTCCTTACCTACAGCCACATGGCCATCCCAAATACATTCCCCCAACCTACAGCCACATGGCCGTCCCAAATACATTCCTCCAACCTACAGCCACATGGCTGTCCCAAATACATTCCTCCTGACCTACAGCCACATGGCCGTCCCAAATACATTCCTCCTGACCTACAGCCACATGGCCGTCCCAAATACATTCCTCCTGACCTACAGCCACATGGCCGTCCCAAATACATTCCCCCCGCCCCATAGCCACATGGCCGTCCCAAATACATTCCTCCTGACCTACAGCCACATGGCCGTCCCAAATACATTCCTCCTGACCTACAGCCACATGGCCGTCCCAAATACATTCCTCCTGACCTACAGCCACATGGACATCCCAAATACATTCCTCCCCAACCTACAGCCACATGGCCGTCCCAAATACATTCCCCCCCAACCTACAGCCACATGGCCATCCCAAATACATTCCTCCTGACCTACAGCCACATGGCCGTCCCAAATACATTCCTCCAACCTACAGCCACATGGCTGTCCCAAATACATTCCTCCTGACCTACAGCCACATGGCCGTCCCAAATACATTCCTCCTGACCTACAGCCACATGGCCATCCCACATACATTCCTCCAACCTACAGCCACGTGGCCGTCCCAAATACATTCCCCCCGAACCTACAGCCACATGGCCATCCCACATACATTCCCCCCGACATACAGCCACATGGCCGTCCCAAATACATTCCTCCTGACCTACAGCCACATGGCCGTCCCAAATACATTCCCCCCCAACCTACAGCCACATGGACATCCCAAATACATTCCTCCAACCTACAGCCACATGGCCGTCCCAAAAACATTCCTCCAACCTACAGCCACATGGCCATCCCAATTACATTCCTCCAACCTACAGCCACATGGCCATCCCAAATACATTCCTCCTGACCTACAGCCACATGGCCATCCCAAATACATTCCTCCTGACCTACAGCCACATGGCTGTCCCAAATACATTCCTCCTGACCTACAGCCACATGGCTGTCCCAAATACATTCCTCCTGACCTAAAGCCACATGGCCGTCCCAAATACATTCCTCCTGACCTACAGCCACATGGCCGTCCCAAATACATTCCTCCTGACCTACAGCCACATGGCCGTCCCAAATACATTCCTCCTGACCTACAGCCACATGGCCGTCCCAAATACATTCCTCCTGACCTACAGCCAGATGGCCGTCCCAAATACATTCCTCCTGACCTACAGCCACATGGCCGTCCCAAATACATTCCTCCTGACCTACAGCCACATGGCCATCCCAAATACATTCCTCCTGACCTACAGCCACATGGCCGTCCCAAATACATTCCTCCTGACCTACAGCCACATGGCCGTCCCAAATACATTCCTCCTGACCTACAGCCACATGGACGTCCCAAATACATTCCTCCCCAACCTACAGCCACATGGCCGTCCCAAATACATTCCCAACCTACAGCCACATGGCCGTCCCAAATACATTCCTCCTGACCTACAGCCACATGGCCATCCCACATACATTCCTCCAACCTACAGCCACGTGGCCGTCCCAAATACATTCCCCCCGAACCTACAGCCACATGGCCATCCCACATACATTCCCCCCGACATACAGCCACATGGCCGTCCCAAATACATTCCTCCTGACCTACAGCCACATGGCCATCCCAAATACATTCCTCCAACCTACAGCCACATGGCCATCCCAATTACATTCCTCCAACCTACAGCCACATGGCCATCCCAATTACATTCCTCCAACCTACAGCCACATGGCCATCCCAAATACATTCCTCCTGACCTACAGCCACATGGCCGTCCCAAATACATTCCTCCTGACCTACAGCCACATGGCCGTCCCAAATACATTCCTCCAACCTACAGCCACATGGCCGTCCCAAATACATTCCTCCAACCTACAGCCACATGGCCGTCCCAAATACATTCCCCCCCAACCTACAGCCACATGGCCATCCCACATATATTCCCCCCGACATACAGCCACATGGCTGTCCCAAATACCCCCCCTCCCCAACCTACAGCCACATGGCTGTCCCAGCTAAACTCACCGCTAGCTCCTGCCGTATGTGCTCTATGGTGGCCTCCAGCGCCCGGGTTCCCTTGGTGGCTTCATCTTCCACGGCTTTGACAGTTTTCAGGAGAGACGTCACATTGGTCACCATAACCTGGAAGCACAGTATTTGTGATGAGGGCATTGGCTGCAGGCAAAAACCTCCTCTCATCCCCCATAACCCTCAATATCCCTTCACCCACCCCCAAAACCCTCAGTACCCCTTGTCCCATCCCCCTTGATATCCCACCTTGGCTGAGTTCTTCAGCTGGTACACAGACGGGTCATCACTGGACTTTCCGGCGGCTGCCTTGGTGGCACTGATGAGGTCACCCAATGCCTTGGCCACATCTTTAACAGCATTAATGAGGACCACCTGAGTAGAGAGACCAACAAAGAGGTTAAAATCAGAGGGGGGGGGGGGGGGTGTCAAGTATCAGCTGTCACCAATCTGACAAGAAACCTTGGAAGGGTAGAGCGTCACACCACATGTGGAGCAGTTCTTATTACATTCAATCACACTGACTTCTGAGCCCAACAGGTTCCTGGAAGGTCAGAGAGAGTCCCGAGTCATACCTGAGTCTCGGGGTCTTCTGAGCCAAGACTGGCTGCCCCCAGCTTAACGTTCTCTGCCAGTCGTGTGATGGTGGTGACAGAAGACTGGGCGGCCTGAGCCAGCTTCTCCTGACTGGAGGTGGCATTCTGTACCAGAACCTTTGTGTCCTCCACCAGAGCCTTCGCTGTCTTCAGGATCCCTTCCCTGGAGGAACAAAAACCAGAAGGTGAGACATCCAACTCCTTACCAGGCATGTCTCTACAACTCTGCCCTTCCCAACCCCTTACCCCAGAGGATCCCCTAACGTAATTTCCAGGTGCCAGGAATGACCCTTACATTGGTGGTCAGTGGGAAGATGGAAGGTCAATCAGCTACAGCTCAAGGAACCCCTAAGCAACCTCTAGAGCACATGTGTCAAACACAAGGCCTAGGGGCCGAATGCAGCCCTCCAGGCAATTTCATGTGGCCCTCACACCTCTTCTGCAGCTCCACCCCCAGCTTCTTCCCGGCAGCAGAACACGGTAAGGGGGTGCACTGTGGTGTAAGGGAGGGTGGAGGATTGGTGAGGGGGCTCTTGACATTTGATGTAAAGAGGAGATAGGGTGCTCTGGACATTGGCTTAGAAGTATTATGAGAATACTGCGAAGGCTGAAAAGGAGGGTCGCACTCCGCTGGTATCTTCCACAAGAAACTTTATTGGATACTTCAGACAGAACACCATGGCACAACCATGTTCTCTCTGAACAGTCGCCAGCAAAGATTCTTGTGGTGTGCGCAACCCTCCTTTTCAGACTTACAGTAGATACATTTATATAGTCTTACAGATACAACTGGCCCTTTGAGGGCAACCAAAATGGGGAAATCGAGTTCATCCCTGCTATAGAGGAAGCACAGCTTAGAAGATCAACTATAACTGATAGCTCCTCCCCTGATCTGAGAGATCAATAAATGGTATGGAGATCTTCCTGGGTAATGCGAGGGATGTGTGAACCATAAGCTACATATAGATGACACTATAGAACACGATATATATTCTCATGCTGGCCTCACCGATGATCTGCGAAGGTTTCGGCGTTCTCTCGGTTCAGTGTGCCGGCCGTGGCAAACATGATGGTTGTGTCCAGGTCAGCGATGATCCCGGAGACGGCGCTGGCGGCAGTGATACAAGCCTGAGTGCCGCGGTTTCCAGCTTGGAGAGCGGCCAGGACATGTGACACCTAAGAGCAGAAAGTTAGACAGACTGTGCAAGAAGACCACCCTTTGCAGATCCAAGGAAGAGAGCCCTCCTCACCTTCTCAGACACTCGCCGTGCACAATCGATCAGCTCTTTCTTGGTATAACTGTCCGTCGGGCAGCACTGCAGAGCTCCGGCTTTGGTGACCAGCAGAGAGCAGCCATGGCCCAGTTCCTGCACCCGCTGCTTGATGTGAGATCCAATCTGAGAGGAGATATGAAGAGTGATCAGGTGATCTGCAGAGCTAAGCCAAGCAGAAAAGACTAACAGCCATGTCAATTAGTTTATCAAGAAGAGTTGCGCAGGGAGGAGGACCTCCTGAGCCGTGGGCAGGGAGGAGGACCTCCTGAGCCGTGGGCAGGGAGAAGGACCTCCTGAGCCGTGGGCAGGGAGGAGGACCTCCTGAGCCGTGGACAGGGAGGAGGACCTCCTGGGCTGTGGGCAGGGAGGAGGACCTCCTGAGCTGTGGGCAGGGAGGAGGACCTCCTGAGCTGTGGGCAGGGAGGAGGACCTCCTGAGCTGTGGGCAGGGAGGAGGACCTCCTGAGCTGTGGGCAGGGAGGAGGACCTCCTGAGCCGTGGACAGGGAGGAGGACCCTCCTGAGCCGTGGACAGGGAGGAGGACCCTCCTGAGCCGTGGACAGGGAGGAGGACCCTCCTGAGCCGTGGACAGGGAGGAGGACCCTCCTGAGCCGTGGACAGAGAGGAGGACCTCCTGAGCCGTGGACAGGGAGGAGGACCTCCTGAGCCGTGGACAGGGAGGAGGACCTCCTGAGCCGTGGACAGGGAGGAGGACCTCCTGAGCCGTGGACAGGGAGGAGGACCTCCTGAGCCGTGCACAGGGAGGAGGACCTCCTGAGCCGTGCACAGGGAGGAGGACCTCCTGAGCCGTGCACAGGGAGGAGGACCTCCTGAGCCGTGCACAGGGAGGAGGACCTCCTGAGCCGTGCACAGGGAGGAGGACCTCCTGAGCCGTGGACAGGGAGGAGGACCTCCTGAGCCGTGGACAGGGAGGAGGACCTCCTGAGCCGTGGACAGGGAGGAGGACCTCCTGAGCCGTGGACAGGGAGGAGGACCCTCCTGAGCCGTGGACAGGGAGGAGGACCCTCCTGAGCTGTGGACAGGGAGGAGGACCTCCTGAGCTGTGGACAGGGAGGAGGACCCTCCTGAGCTGTGGACAGGGAGGAGGACCTCCTGAGCCGTGGACAGGGAGGAGGACCTCCTGAGCCGTGGACAGGGAGGAGGACCTCCTGAGCCGTGGACAGGGAGGAGGACCCTCCTGAGCTGTGGACAGGGAGGAGGACCCTCCTGAGCTGTGGACAGGGAGGAGGACCTCCTGAGCCGTGGACAGGGAGGAGGACCCTCCTGAGCTGTGGACAGGGAGGAGGACCTCCTGAGCCGTGGACAGGGAGGAGGACCCTCCTGAGCTGTGGACAGGGAGGAGGACCCTCCTGAGCTGTGGACAGGGAGGAGGACCCTCCTGAGCTGTGGACAGGGAGGAGGACCCTCCTGAGCTGTGGACAGGTAGGTAAACAGAGAGTTGCTTTGCTGAGAGGTGCGGATTTGGGAAGAGACCCAACTGGCTGAAGACAATGTTCTCACCTCTTCGTTCTCGGCAGTCATAGCAGCTGGTTTGGCTTCGTAAGCCAGTTGACTGTAGTCGTTGGTAAGCTGGTTGGCCAATGTGCCCAGTTCATCAGGGTTGGTGGTGGATTTGGTGACCTGAAAAAAAGAGGATCTTACACACATCTCCTGTCATTGCTATGAGGTGAGGTATGGTGGCTTGGTGTCCATTACATTGTATAGGAAACATCTGCTCATCCAGATTAAGCACATGACACGGTGTCACCGCCTACCATGTTCCTTCACTTACCATCTCCTGCACAGTCACTGCTATAGCCTTGGCTGTCTTCACCATGGTTGTCTGATAGTCCACAAATGATCCCTCAGGCTCACCAATGTGTTGCTCATCCAGCTGCCAGGACAAAGGAGATGGGGGTAAGGGAAGAAGGAGGAGATGGAGGTCAGGGAGGAAGGAGGAGATGGAGGTCGGGGAGGAGATGGAGGTCGGGGAGGAGATGGAGGTCGGGGAGGAGATGGAGGTCGGGGAGGAGATGGAGGTCGGGGAGGAGATGGAGGTCGGGGAGGAGATGGAGGTCGGGGAGGAGATGGAGGTCGGGGAGGAGATGGAGGTCGGGGAGGAAAGGAGGAGATGGAGGTAAGGGAGGAAGGAGGAGATGGAGGTCGGGGAGGAAGGAGGAGATGGGGGTAAGGGAGGAAGGAGGAGATGGAGGTCAGGGAGGAAGGAGGAGATGGAGGTCGGGGAGGAAGGAGGAGATGGGGGTAAGGGAGGAAGGAGGAGATGGAGGTCGGGGAGGAAAGGAGGAGATGGAGGTCGGGGAGGAAGGAGGAGATGGAGGTCGGGGAGGAAAGGAGGAGATGGAGGTCGGGGAGGAAAGGAGGAGATGGAGGTCGGGGAGGAGATGGAGGTCGGGGAGGAGATGGAGGTCGGGGAGGAGATGGAGGTCGGGGAGGAGATGGAGGTCGGGGAGGAGATGGAGGTCGGGGAGGAAAGGAGGAGATGGAGGTCGGGAGGAGATGGAGGTCGGGGAGGAAAGGAGGAGATGGAGGTCGGGGAGGAGATGGAGGTCGGGGAGGAGATGGAGGTCGGTGAAGTAGAAGAAGATGGAGGTCACCTTGTTGATGGCCTGAGTGATGGAGTCCACCATTCCTCCTACAGCTCCGGCTGCACTGGCAGCTTCATTCAGTGTTCCGGTCAGATCATCCACAGCTTCATGCATCATCTGAGCCGCTTCATCCAACGCTTCCTGGGTGTGTCCGGCACCCTATGACAGACATGGAGATTTCTCTATTCACAGAGCTTTGTGATCCACCCACTACTATTCTGACCTATCACATGAGATCCCTCTAGATTCCCCCATTCATTAGAGTTCAGTGATCCCCTCTTCATCTGCCCGGCACCATCAGCTATAATCTGCCCTCCGTCTGGAGCCACCATTAGGACTGCTCCTTACCGTCTCCACCGTTGGTGTTCTGCTGTAGTGTGGTGTAGTAGTTTCTGTATCCTGCCCCCCCAAATACACAGATCTTCTCAGGGCTCACCCCCCCCCATACACAGATCTTCTCAGGGCTCACCCCCCCCGAATACACAGATCTTCTCAGGGCTCACCTCCTCCCCCCATACAGAGATCTTCTCAGGGCTCACCCCCCCCCCCCATACACAGATCTTCTCAGGGCTCACCCCCCCCATACACAGATCTTCTCAGGGC
This sequence comes from Pelophylax lessonae, assembly GCF_965119305.1. Lineage (NCBI taxonomy): Eukaryota > Metazoa > Chordata > Amphibia > Anura > Ranidae > Pelophylax > Pelophylax lessonae. The sequence continues at coordinate 895,006,062 of NC_138768.1, read as the reverse complement.
TCACCCCCCCCGAATACACAGATCTTCTCAGGGCTCACCCCCCCCATACACAGATCTTCTCAGGGATCAGCTCCCCCCCCCCGATCTTCTCAGGGCTCACCTCCCCCCCCCCCATACACAGATCTTCTCAGGGCTCACCCCCCCCCCCCCATACACAGATCTTCTCAGGGCTCACCCCCCCCCCCCCATACACAGATCTTCTCAGGGCTCACCTCCCCCCCCCCCCCCATACAGAGATCTTCTCAGGGCTCACCTCCCCCCCCCCCATACAGAGATCTTCTCAGGGCTCAGCCCCCCCCCATACACAGATCTTCTCAGGGCTCACCTCCCCCCCCCCCATACAGAGATCTTCTCAGGGCTCACCCCCCCCCCATACACAGATCTTCTCAGGGCTCACCTCCCCCCCCCATACAGAGATCTTCTCAGGGCTCACCCCCCCCCCCCCATACAGAGATCCTCTCAGGGCTCACCCCCCCCCCATACACAGATCTTCTCAGGGCTCACCTCCCCCCCCCATACAGAGATCTTCTCAGGGCTCACCCCCCCCCCCATACAGAGATCCTCTCAGGGCTCACCCCCCCCCATACACAGATCTTCTCAGGGCTCACCTCCCCCCCATACACAGATCTTCTCAGGGCTCACCCCCCCCCCCATGCAGAGATCTTCTCAGGGCTCACCCCCCCCCATACACAGATCTTCTCAGGGCTCACCCCCCCCCCCCATACACAGATCTTCTCAGGGCTCACCTCCCCCCCCCATACAGAGATCTTCTCAGGGCTCACCTCCCCCCATACACAGATCTTCTCAGGGATCAGCTCCCCCCCCCCCCCCGATCTTCTCAGGGCTCACCTCCCCCCCCCCCCCCCCCATACAGAGATCTTATCAGGGCTCACCCCCCCCCCCCCATACACAGATCTTCTCAGGGCTCACCTCCCCCCCCCCCATACAGAGATCTTCTCAGGGCTCACCCCCCCCCCATACACAGATCTTCTCAGGGCTCACCTCCCCCCCCCATACAGAGATCTTCTCAGGGCTCACCTCCCCCCATACACAGATCTTCTCAGGGATCAGCTCCCCCCCCCCCCCCGATCTTCTCAGGGCTCACCTCCCCCCCCCCCCCCCCATACAGAGATCTTATCAGGGCTCACCCCCCCCCCCATACACAGATCTTCTCAGGGCTCAGCTCCCCCCCCCCCCGATCTTCTCAGGGCTCACCCCCCCCCCCCGATCTTCTCAGGGCTCACACCCCCCCCCCCCCATACAGAGATTTTCTCAGGGCTCACCCCCCCCCCCCCCCATACAGAGATTTTCTCAGGGCTCACCTTGGCGTTTCCTCCGGCCTCCTTGGCAGTATAAAGCATCTGCAGAGCCGACTCTGCCAGGGTCTTGGTCTGGTCCAGGAGATTCATCTGCTGCTGGTGGTTGATGGCCTTGGAGGCGGCTCCGATGGTGGCGTTGGTCAGAGGCTCGAAGTATTGGGCCATCTGGGAGACCTGTGAGGAGAACAGATGAATGGTAAACCACCTTGTGGGAGGTTCTCCCGGTGGTGTTGGGTGGTCATGGTGCCGGTCTTACCTTGTGTCCGAGCTGTGATGAGTCGGCCCGGGCCGCTGCCACCAGCGGTTCTATCAGGTTGCTGATCTCCTGCACAGACGTCTGCATCTGATTGTGTAACGCCTAGAGACATGAGGGGAGATTCCTCCATTATACAGCGCCCAGTGAGGACCAGTCTACTGCCTCTCAGGGTGTCATTCTTCATACCCTCCTTCAGCAGATCCCCAGCTCTATCATACCCTCCTTCAGCAGATCCCCAGCTCTATCGTACCCTCCTTCAGCAGGTCCCCAGCTCTATCGTACCCTCCTTCAGCAGATCCCCAGCTCTATCGTAACCTCCTTCAGCAGATTCCCAGCTCTATCGTACCCTCCTTCAGCAGATCCCCAGCTCTATCGTACCCTCCTTCAGCAGATCCCCAGCTCTATCGTACCCTCCTTCAGCAGATCCCCAGCTCTATCGTACCCTCCTTCAGCAGATCCCCAGCTCTATCGTATCCTCCTTCAGCAGATCCCCAGCTCTATCGTACCCTCCTTCAGCAAATCCCCAGCTCTATCGTACCCTCCTTCAGTAGATCCCCAGCTCTATCATACCCTCCTTCAGCAGGTCTCCAGCTCTATCGTACCCTCCTTCAGCAGATCCCCAGCTCTATCGTACCCTCCTTCAGCAGATCCCCAGCTCTATCGTACCCTCCTTCAGCAGATCCCCAGCTCTATCGTACCCTCCTTCAGCAGATCCCCAGCTCTATCGTACCCTCCTTCAGCAGGTCCCCAGCTCTATCGTACCCTCCTTCAGCAGATCCCCAGCTCTATCATAACCTCCTTCAGCAGATTCCCAGCTCTATCGTACCCTCCTTCAGCAGATCCCCAGCTCTATCGTACCCTCCTTCAGCAGATCCCCAGCTCTATCGTACCCTCCTTCAGCAGATCCCCAGCTCTATCGTACCCTCCTTCAGCAGATCCCCAGCTCTATCGTATCCTCCTTCAGCAGATCCCCAGCTCTATCGTACCCTCCTTCAGCAAATCCCCAGCTCTATCGTACCCTCCTTCAGTAGATCCCCAGCTCTATCATACCCTCCTTCAGCAGGTCTCCAGCTCTATCGTACCCTCCTTCAGCAGATCCCCAGCTCTATCGTACCCTCCTTCAGCAGATCCCCAGCTCTATCGTACCCTCCTTCAGCAGATTCCCAGCTCTATCGTACCCTCCTTCAGCAGATCCCCAGCTCTATCGTACCCTCCTTCAGCAGGTCCCCAGCTCTATCGTACCCTCCTTCAGCAGATCCCCAGCTCTATCGTAACCTCCTTCAGCAGATTCCCAGCTCTATCGTACCCTCCTTCAGCAGATCCCCAGCTCTATCGTACCCTCCTTCAGCAGATCCCCAGCTCTATCGTACCCTCCTTCAGCAGATCCCCAGCTCTATCGTACCCTCCTTCAGCAGATCCCCAGCTCTATCGTATCCTCCTTCAGCAGATCCCCAGCTCTATCGTACCCTCCTTCAGCAAATCCCCAGCTCTATCGTACCCTCCTTCAGTAGATTCCCAGCTCTATCGTACCCTCCTTCAGCAGGTCTCCAGCTCTATCGTACCCTCCTTCAGCAGATCCCCAGCTCTATCGTACCCTCCTTCAGCAGATCCCCAGCTCTATCGTACCCTCCTTCAGCAGATCCCCAGCTCTATCGTACCCTCCTTCAGCAGATTCCCAGCTCTATCGTACCCTCCTTCAGCAGATCCCCAGCTCTATCGTACCCTCCTTCATCAGATCCCCAGCTCTATCGTACCCTCCTTCATCAGATCCCCAGCTCTATCGTACCCTCCTTCAGCAGATCCCCAGCTCATTCCTACCCTCCTTCAGCAGATCCCCAGCTCATTCCTACCCTCCTTCAGCAGATCCCCAGCTCATTCCTACCCTCCTTCAGCAGATCCCCAGCTCATTCCTACCCTCCTTCAGCAGATCCCCAGCTCATTCCTACCCTCCTTCATCAGATCCCCAGCTCTATCGTACCCTCCTTCATCAGATCCCCAGCTCTATCGTACCCTCCTTCATCAGATCCCCAGCTCTATCATACCCTCCTTCAGCAGGTCCCCAGCTCTATCGTACCCTCCTTCAGCAGATCCCCAGCTCTATCGTACCCTCCTTCAGCAGGTCCCCAGCTCTATCGTACCCTCCTTAAGCAGATCCCCAGCTCTATCGTACCCTCCTTCAGCAGATCCCCAGCTCTATCGTACCCTCTTTCATCAGATCCCCAGCTCTATCGTACCCTCTTTCATCAGATCCCCAGCTCTATCGTACCCTCCTTCATCAGATCCCCAGCTCTATCATACCCTCCTTCATCAGATCCCCAGCTCATTCCTACCCTCCTTCAGCAGATCCCCAGCTCATTCCTACCCTCCTTCAGCAGATCCCCAGCTCATTCCTACCCTCCTTCAGCAGATCCCCAGCTCATTCGTACCCTCCTTCAGCAGATCCCCAGCTCATTCGTACCCTCCTTCAGCAGATCCCCAGCTCATTAGTACCCTCGTTCAGCAGATCCCCTGCTCAGTAGTAAACCCTAGCTCTGCTGATCCTCCACTCAGTAGTAACTGCCAGGCTCTGCTGATCCACCACTCAGTGGTAACCCCCAGCTCTGCTGATCCTCCTCTCTCTCTGGTCCCTGCCCACCTCCAGCTTTAGTGATCGCATTCTGCACAACACATGTGCCATTGCTAGTTTGTCCTGCTCATTAGTACCCCTGTTCCGCAGAACAACCAGCTCATTAGTACCCCTGTTCGGCAGAACCTCCAGCTCATTAGTACCCCCGTTTGGCAGAATCCCCAGCTCATTAGTACCCCTGTTCGGCAGATCCCTAGCTCTTCAGTATCCCTCTTCAGCAGATCCCCAGCTCATTAGTAAAATTGTTCAGCAGATCCCCAGCTCATTAGTACCATTGTTCAGCAGATTCCCAGCTCATTAGTACCCTTCCTTCAGCAGATCCCTGGTTTAGTGCTCTCCAGCAGATCCCTGGCTTTCTAACCACTTCTGGACCAAAAGGTTTTACCCCCTTAACCACTTAAGCCCCGGAAGATTTTACCCCCTTCCTGACCAGGGGGTATTTTGCGATTCGGCACTGTGTGACTTTAACGGACAATTGCGCGGTCGTGCAACGCCGTACCTAAACAAATTTGGCGTCCTTTTTTTCCCACAAACAGAGCTTTCTTTTGGTGGTATTTGATCACCTGTGCGATTTTTTGATCACTCGCTATAAACAGAAAAAGAGCGTCAATTTTGCAAAAATAGCAATATTTTTCAAATTTTTTTATATGAAATTCCCCCCCAAAAAAATGTAAAAATCAAAATTTTTAACATTTTCGGCCAATTTGTTTTATGCTACCTATGTTTGGTAAAAAAAAAAAAATCGCAAAAAGCGTATTTTGATTGGTTTACTAACAAAGGGAAAGATTTTTGTCATTTTTGTTGTTTTTTTTTTTTTTAACGCGTAATGGCGGCGATCTGCGATTTTTTTTGCGGTACTGCGACATTGCGGCGGACAGATCGGACCCTTGACTGACATTTTTGGGGTTACCAGTGACATTTCTACAGTAATCAGTGCTATACATATGCACTGTTACTGTAAAAATACACTGGTAGTGAAGGGGTTAACTTTGAGAGGGAGGGGCTGTGTGTGTCCCTAGGGGGCGTGCTTTCTACTGTGATTGGCTGTGGCTTCAGATGTATGAAGAGTGATCGACGGTTCTACATAGAACCGTATGATCATCCTTCATACACCGGGGAGAATGACAGGTGGCTTGTTTACACAAGCCGCCTGACTTTCTCCCTCTCCCCCGCCGATCGCAGAGTGACCGGCGGACATCGGGTCCGCTGGTCACACGCGCGGGGGGGTGCGGGGGCGCGCGCTCGCTCCCTAGACCTACGTCGCTTTGCCTGTGAGGGGCTGACTGCCGACTTAGATCTGCGTTAGGCAGTCGGCAAGTGGTTAATGACCAGGCCATTTTTTGCTATGTGGCATTGCGTTACTTTAACTGACAATTGCGCGTTTGTGCATCGCTGTACCCAAATATAATTGATGTCCTTTTTCCCCACAAATAGAACTTTCTTTTGGTGGTATTTGATCACCTCTGAGATTTTTATTTATTGCGCTATAAACAAAGAGCGACAATTCTGAAAATAAATGAACAGTATTTTTCACATTCTGTTATATAACATTCCCAATAAATAAAATGGAAAAAATTCGATTTTTGTCTTACCGTAAAATCCTTTTCTCTGAGGTTCATTGACGGACGCAGTCTCTGTTCTTCATATCAGTAGGGTTATACTGCCCCATACAGGAGTATTTTTGAATTTTTGAACTCGCACGAAGCAACTCAGTGCTTTTAGGTCCAGAATTGGACGAACCTTGCCTTCTTTCTTGGGGACCGTAAAGAGGTTTGAGTAAAAAAGGGTTCCGAATAATGAACCATAACTATTATTCCTTGTTGTAACACTGCCCCAAAGAGAGCCTGTAAGCGATCCGGGGACAGTCGCACATTGGAAGGGAAGGACCTTACCGGAGGGACGGATCGAAACTCGAACTTGTAACCAGACCGTATGACCTTGTGTACCCTCTTGTCTTGTATCCGGAATAGCACAGGTCCGGGAACAGGCAAAGACATCCCCCCCCCACCCCAGATACAGGTGAGGGCGCACCTTCATGTCGATGGGGTCTTATCCGCAGGTTTGGAGAAAACCGATTTCCATTTACCAGACCAGGGTTGCTTGAAGCCACCCGAGGAGGCTTTAAGGCCTTTTATCCCTTATCACTTGACCCTGAGGGATGAAAAAACTTTTTGTGTGCTGAAAAGGAGCGACCCCGTCTACGACGAGGGTCCTTACCCTTGTTAGCCTGAGGGAGAAAGGTACTCTTACCCCCTGTAAGACCTTTGATAATGTCATCAAGGGTAGCCCCAAACAGGCGATCACCTTGAAGTAGATCAGACAAGGCCTTCTTGGAGGTCTGATCCGCAGACCAGTATTTTAGCCAAAGTATATGCCGAACGACCACTGCCGACACCGACAGACACGCTAATAGTGGAGCCACATCCAGCAAGGCATTGCAGCCCCTGAATCCACTGGTCTGCCAGCTCCGCAAAGGCAGGGGGAAGATGCTGCTCCTCCAGGTCACGGCGTAGTAACTTAGCCCATTCAGTCAAGGTTTGTGACACAAGGGCAACAGTAAAAACCGGTCTTAGTGCAGACCCCACCAGGGAGTACATATTGCGGGCCACAGACTCCGCCTTCCTATCCACCGGATTCTTAAAAGACGGGGAATCCTCCACTGGGATCATGGTAGCTTTATTCAGTCTGGAGACTGAAGTTGGCACAGTCCACTTCTATATGAGGGACTCCTCAAAGGGGTAGCGTCCAGCAATCCGCTTAGGCACCCCAGAAGGACGCTTTGGGCGGCCCTACTCTTTTTTTGACCATGTTGTCAAAATACGCAGGAAAGGAGAAAACCTTTGCCGCTCTGGATGGCTTGTGAGTGCCAAATGTAACCTGCGCCACAGTCGCAGTCAAAGCTACGTCCTCCATTCTTAGGGTCTCAGGCACGGAAACAACCAGCGCGTCCACCAGCGCCTTTTCTTGCTCGGTGGCGGAGGGAGAAGTGTCATCCTCACTATCAGTGACAGGGCGCGATGCAGGAGACCCGGTAGGGAGACCCCCGTCTGCGGTGGCTGAATCAGATTCAGAATCGGACCCATCAGTTGAGGCAGGGGGGGCATTTTTTTGTACTTCACCCCTAAAAGGCCACCTCCACTCGGGACACAAAAGATCCCAGGACCGCCTTTAGTGCATCTATGGATGGCTGGGATCCGGAGGGCCCTGCGGCCTCCGAGAGAGGGTCAGGTGGGGAATTGTGTTCCACCGGGTCCATGTTGCACCAGGGGAACTCGCAAAAATGGATTTTTGTAAAATCTTACCGTAAAATCCTTTTCTCTTAGCTCATTGACAGACGTAGTCCTCAGTGATACACCACCTTCGGGTTATGTTGCCTCCACAGGAGCAGGACTAGACAGGAAATTAAAAAGCTCTGGCCACACCCTAGGGGCAGTCCCAGAGGGTATATCCTCTCTCTCTCTGCCTCAGCAAATCAGTTATGTGAAAAAGCAGTCTCCAACCCAACTCAAAAAACAGAGGGGCGGGGACTACGTCTGTCAATGAGCTAAGAGAAAAGGATTTTACGGTAAGATTTTACAAAAATCCATTTTTCTCTAGCGCTCATTGACAGACGTAGTCCTCGGTGATACACCACCTTCGGGACGTCCCAGAGCAGTATCACAACTGAGGGGTGGGAAAATGAAATCAAATCCCAATCTAGAAGGCCCAACCGGTGCCAACTAGAAGTTTACAATGCTCATCCTCAATGATGAGACTCAACAAAAAAAGAGAAAAAATTTTTTTTTTTTTTTTTTTCAAACAGAAAAAAACCCTCGAGGTAGACCACCGGTCTCCTCAAATTGCGGCCTGCAAAACCTTGCGGCCAAATGAGGCATCCGCCGATGCCGTCACATCAATTTTATAGAATTTTGTAAAGGTATGTACTGACGACCAGGTGGGCGCCTTACATACCTGGACCACTGACGCCTGATGGCGAAAGGCCCAGGAAGTACTGAGCGCTCGAGTGGAGTGCGCCCTAACAGGGAACGGAGGACTCTGACCCTTAATAGAATAAGCCTGTACCACCGTTTGTCTAATCCATTTGGCAATGGTCGCGGCAGATGCAGGCAAACCCTTTCTGGGGCCATCCGTGATCACAAAAAGTGAATCCGTCTTACGGAATGATTCCGTAGCTTTCAGGTATACCCTGATTGCCCGAACCACATCTAAGGAATGCAAAGCATGTTCCCGATGATGCTTGGGCTGAGGACACAAGGAAGGTAGTACAATATCTTCATTCAGATGAAAATCTGAAACCACCTTAGGAAGAAAAGATGGCTTAGGATGAAGTACTACCTTATCCCTATGAATCACTAGGTATGGTGACTGGCATGATAATGCAGCCAGTTCTGACACCCTGCGAGCAGAAGTAATAGCCACCAAGAAGGCCACCTTCTGGGATAGAGTAAGCAAGGGAATCTCCCTGATGTTTTCAAAGGGAGGTTTCTGTAGAACCGACAAAACCAAATTAAGATCCCAGGGCGGTAAGGGCGCGCGGACTGGAGGAGCCAGGTGCCGCACCCCCTGGATGAAATTCCGCACCAAGGATTTGGTAGCTAAAGGCTTCTGAAAGAAGATTGCTAATGCTGAAACTTGACCCTTGATGGTGCTCAAGGCTAGCTTCTGCTCAACCCCCTGTTGCAAAAAGGCCAATATTCGAGTCACCGAATAGGTACGTGGAGGAAATCCTAAAGATTCGCACCACGCAATATAAGTCTTCCATGTGTGATAATAGACTTTGCTGGAAGTCGCTTTCCTTGCTTTAATAAGGGTAGGAATGACTGAAGTAGACAAACCTCTGTCCTTCAGTACTTGGGTCTCAATGGCCAGGCCATTAAAACCAGCGACTGTAAAGCACGAAGGTAAATTGGTCCTTGAGACCACAGACACTCCCTGAGACGAAGTTCCCACGGAACGTCTGCGACTAACATGTCCAAGTCGGCCAGGCCGGCTTGAGGAGGCCAGCCTAGAATTTCTAGGACCACTGGCGCTGATAGGATCTGAACCAGGCGTCCCTAGAGGTATCTGGCCCCGACCATCCGAGAAAGTCTGGTCGTTTTCTGTTCCCACACATTTATCAGATACCTGATTGTTATCAGGAAGGGTGATCTTTTCTGGTTGAACCTCAGGGACCGAAGTCACCCGACTAGAGGCTGCTTGGCCTATCTGGTCAACCAGATCCGATTCCTGTGAGGTATCGGGACTAATCTTAGGAAAAGGTAAAGGAAAAGATCTATTCAGGGAACGGTAACTACCGCTTCCTGTAGTACTTAAATGTTGGAAGGGAAGAATCGCACCGGTAGTAGTGGTTGATGCTCGATCTAATGTCCTGAATACCGGTGAAAACGTCCCCCCACCCTGAAACCGGGTGGGGGCGCACCTTCAGGCTGTGTACTCCTTTGCTTCGGGTTTGGCTGGGTTGGTCCTTTGCTTGTCCGACCAGCCCTTCTTGAACCCTCCTGGAGGAGTCTTGCCTTTCCCGCTAGTACCAGCCGGGCGCCCTTTATGGGCGGTAAAGAAAGGTCCTCGCTTGTTGCGAGGTCCCTTAGCTTTAGCAGCCTGTGGCAAAAAAGTGCTCTTGCCCCCAGTGGCATCCTTAATGATTTCATCTAGGTTGGCCCCAAATAGACGATTCCCCTGAAAAGGGAGATTAGTCAAGGTCTTTTTGGAACCTAGGTCAGCTGACCAGCATTTTAACCACAGCACACGTCTGAGGATGACCGATGACATAGATGCATGCCCTAATAGGGGAGTAGTGTCCAAGGCTGCGTCACAGATAAACCGTAGCCCTTGTATAATCTGTTCCATCAAATCAGATGTCTCCTGGGGAATATCTTTTCCCCTAAGATCTTGGCGTACCATTTTCGCCCATTCCGTAAGTGTCTGGGAAACTAGACCAATAACAATTACTGGTCTAAATGCTGACCCTATCAGAGAGAAGATGGTGCGGGACTCTGCTTCCATCTTTCGATCCACCGGATCCTTAAAGGACGAAGTGTCCTCTACTAGAATAACCGTGGCTTTATTCAGCCTGGAAATAGGCGGATCCACGACTGGTGGTACCGTCCATTTCTTAATGATGGATTCCTCAAACGGATAGCGTCTAGCAATACGCTTGGAAATAGTAAAGGTACGTTTAGAATGCTCCCATTCTCCTTTAATCTGATTACCGAAACATTTAGGTACAGGAAAAGCCTTCATCGTCTTGATGGGCTTATTAGTACCAAAGGGAATCTCTGTTTCAGTTGCCTCTGCCGGTAAAGCCTCAAGTTTTAAGGTTTCCTGCACTGCCACAACTAGTGCGTCCACCAATGCTTCTTCCTGAATTATAGCAGGAGAAGAAGCGTCCTCCTCACTGTCTGAGGGGGCTTTACCTGGGATAACAGCCCTTGCAGAGGGACCTGCAACTGCCGTGACCATCTCTGAATCTGAGTCAGAGGTGTCAGATGGTATAGGGGTAGGCGGGGGTCGCTTCCTTGACCCCCGTCCCTGACAGGCTGCCTCCACCCGAGCCACCAAAGACTCCAAAATTGCTGTAAATGACTCTATACTCTGTGCACCGGCGGGTCCCGTGGCCCCCTCGAGGGAAACAGGTGGGGGAATATGTGTGGCAGGGTCCATGATAACTCCAGTTACTTCCTGGATGATATAATTCAAAAATAAAAAACTTTGTTTTTTTTTTTTTTTTTTTCAGACCCCCAGCGCCACAAAAGCCCCTTAGTGTTACCTGCTAGGGATCCCTATCGATCGAGAGAGAGAGAGATAGACCCCCAGGCTCACCACTTGATGCTCAGAGTTTAACTGCAACAGGTTACAGCGCTGTCTTGACAAACAGGAAGTCTTTTGGCTGGCTGCCCAGGAAGAAAGGAGGCGGCTCCGCCCCTCTGCACGCCTTCCGGCACCTCCCCCAAGCTCCACGAGGTGTTTGAATCACCTCAAACATGGCCGCCCCCATGCTGGAGACACGAGGCTACGCCAAAATGGCGGCTCGTGCGATCCAGCAAAAAAAATGGCGGCGGCCTGTACTGAATAGCGGTGTGCTGCAGGGCACACAACACTCTCTCTGCATGGGGATATGGCGTGGTTGGCGGTACCGACCCTGGCGGACCGCATGGCCGTTCGGGAGGCCTGCTAATAGCTGGAGATCTGATTAGGAAGGCAGTCTACATGTCTGTGGCTTCTGACTGGTAGGTAGCTTATTCTTAACCCATAAGATTCCCAGAATGCCACAGATTATAATCTTTTTAACATGTATACAATTAGATTGTTAGCTCCCAAACCAAGCCTCCTGGCTTTTTGCACATAAAATCACACTCAAAGTAGGAGGATCTGTGTCATGTTATAGGATAGAGGGGGACTCTATCTTACCATACAGAGAGGGGCCCGCGTTCACCACAAAACCCGTCAGGGGGAAAGGGGGAACATACTACTCACCATACCGGAACCAGGCGGGCACCAACTCCTGACAGTACCCCTCTCCACCGGGGCGGGAGGGCTGTCGACCGATACGGACGCTGTGACAGTCCTTTAATGGGACTTTGTCGCGGCCGACCCAGCGCGGAGCTATGGCCTGCACGCGCTCGTAGGCTGAACTGGGGTGACCACCGGATCTCAACATCCAGCCCGTCGCCCAGTTCAGCTTTCTTGCTTGAAGATCTCACAGGAACACTGGAGAAAAAAAGCTGTCTAAAAAATCTTTTAAGAAAAAAATCTTGCCAGGACCTAAGATCCCAGCAAGGTATCTAGGTCCTTACTCCTAACTAGACAGAAAATAACTGATTTGCTGAGGCAGAGAGAGAGAGGATATACCCTCTGGGACTGCCCCTAGGGTGTGGCCAGAGCTTTTTAATTTCCTGTCTAGTCCTGCTCCTGTGGAGGCAACATAACCCGAAGGTGCTGTATCACCGAGGACTACGTCTGTCAATGAGCGCTAGAGAAAAAAAGTTTGAAAAGTTTTTTTAGGAACGTCCCACGTGTCTGCAGCACTAGGGAATAGGGAGGGGCTCCACTGCCGAAAAAATGCCTCTAGGGACTCCAAAAACATGGCAGCCATCGATTTTTAATGGGGATCTACCGCAAAATGGCCGCCGGGATACAGAAACATTGCCGCTGATCCTATGCAGCAGATGGGCTACAAGAAAATTGCCGCCTGCAGGGCATCTGGGGGCCCCCGAGGGGACCCCCCAGCCTCCTGGACGGGATCGACATGATGGGGGGGCCCTGGTAGTGACAGGTGAGTCCCCCCTGCCCCCAACATCGGCATAATGCCCGGTCCCAGCCCCTAGGGTTAGCTGCAAGTGCCCCATATACCCAGTGGGTGAGGGAGGGGGGGGAAGGTAAGGGGAGGAGGGGGGGGGGGGGGGAAGGGGGACCGGTAAGGGGAGGGGGGGGGGACCGGTAAGGGGAGGAGGGGGGGGAAGGGGGACCGGTAAGGGGAGGAGGGGGGGGAAGAGGGACCGGTAAGGGGAGGAGGGGGGAGAAGGGGGACCGGTAAGGGGAGGAGGGGGGAGAAGGGGGACCGGTAAGGAGAGGAGGGGGGAGAAGGGGGACCGGTAAGGAGAGGAGGGGGGAGAAGGGGGACCGGTAAGGGGAGGGGGGGGGGAAGGGAGAAGGGGGACCGGTAAGGGGGGGGAGTGTGACAGGACAGAGGGGAACCCCGGGGAACCGACCGTCCTATGAAGGGGCCCGCGTCCACCCCAAAACCCACCAGGGGGAGACGGAGGAACAATTACTCCCCATACCTGGAACAGGGGGGCACCATCTCCTGACAGAACCCCTCTCCCCTGAAGGGGGGTGCTTTCGGCCAATAGGAACGCTGCGACTCAGGCCTAGACCCGGTCGTGTGTGACCTGGGAAGACGTTCAACTCGCAGGGCCAGTCCCCGTCCAGTGGGGCTACGTCGCGGCCGATCCAGCGCGGAGCTGGGGTCTGCGCGCGCTCGCTGGCAGGCTGGGGTGGCCACTGGATCTATACATCCAGCCCGTCGCCCAGATCCGGCTTAATCACTTGTAGATCTCCCAGGAAAAAAATCCGGAGAAAAAAACTTTTTGCCAGGGACAGAGATCCCAGCAAGGAAGGAGGTCCTTACTCCTGACTAGGCAGAATAATAGCAGAGAGGGGGAGTGTACCTCCTGGGACTGCCCATAGGTGGAGCCAGAACTTTTTTTCTGCCTAGTGTCCTACTCCTGTAGGGGGCAGTATAACCCAATGTTATGAAACAGAGACTGCGTCCATCAATGAATGATAGAGAAATCAAATCTTTTCATCATTTTAGGCCAATTTGTTTTCTGCTACATATTTTTGGTTAAAAAAAAAATCCCAATAAGCGTATTTTGATTGGTTTGTGCAAAAATGTTATCGCGTTTACAAACTACGGGAAAGATTTATGTCATTTTTTATTTTTTATATTAGTAATGGCGGCGTTCTGCGGTTTTTTGGACTGCGACAGATCGGACCCCTGACTGACACTTTTGGGGGGTCCAGTGACATATTACTACAGTAATCAGTGCTAAAAATATGCACAGTCACTGTACTAATGACACTGGCAGGGAAGGGGTTAACACCAGGGGCGATCAAAGGGTTAAATGTGTCCCTAGGGAGTGCTTTCTAACTGTGTGGGGGATGGGCTTGCTGAATGAACACAGAGATCTATGTTCCTAAATAAGAGGATCCCTGTGCTCAATGCTGACAGAACAGCGCTGTGCCGTGTTTACAGCAGCAACCGCCGTTCTGTCTCCATAGGGAGCCATCGTGGGTGCCCGGCGGAGATCGTGGCTGCCCGGCCTGCTGATTGGCACCCCTGTAGCCACTAGCGGTCCCGCAAAACGACGTACAGGTATATAATTTTGAGGAACAGAGCCAACCTGTCGCTGTATCAGTACGGCGGCTGGTCGACAAGAGGTTAATACCCCCCTTCAGCAGATCCCTGGTTCTTTAGTACCTTCCTGCAGCCAATCTCCAGCACAGTAGTAACCCCCAGCTTTGCTGATCCCACGTTCAGTAGTAACCCCCAGCTCTGCTGATCCCACGTTCAGTAGTAACCCCCAGCTCTGCTGATCCCACGTTCAGTAGTAACCCCCAGCTCTGCTGATCCCACGTTCAGTAGTAACCCCCAGCTCTGCTGATCCCACGTTCAGTAGTAACCCCCAGCTCTGCTGATCCTCTGGTTTGCGGATCCTCCTCTGTCTCTCATCATTGTTCTCCTCCCACTATATTACTCCCACGCTGCTTACCACGTGTGACATCTGCTAGTTTCTCCTGCTTCAGTCCCCCAGCTCTGCTGATCCTCTGGTTTGCAGATCCTCCTCTGTCTCTCATCATTGCTCTCCTCCCACCATATTACTCCCACGCTGCTTACCACATGTGACATCTGCTAGTTTCTCCTGCTTCAGTCCCCCAGCTCTGCTGATCCTCTGTCACTCAGTCCTCTCTCTCTGGTCACCACTACCCTTCCTCTAGAGCATTCCTATGTTGCTCACCACATGTGCCGTCTGCTAGTTGCTCCGCCCCAGTCTGGACCCCGCTTACCTTCCTGCTTCTCCACGCTGTACACCAGATGTGACGTCTTCATCAGACACTCCCAGAATAATGGGATTTTTGACTTACCATAAAATCCATTTCTCTGATGTTCATTGACGGACACAGCGCCTGATATTCTTAACTACTACAGGAATAGGACACTAGGCAAAAAATAAAAGTCTGGCTACACCTATGGGCGGTCCCAGGAGGTAGACCCAAAGATCCCTCCACCACAGTACCTGTAGACAAAAAAAAAAAAAAATTGGCCGATACCGATTTTCGATTACCAAAATATCGGTATCGGCGGTAAAAAAGCGATATCGGTGGATCAATAGTAAAAACCCTGAAAATGTTTCCCAAAGTCGGAACTGGGACAATCACCCCTTAAAGGAACAGGTCTTGTACCGTCCCAAACACCCTGTAGGCGGTCTGGGGACAGGCGCAAATTGGAAGGAAAAAACCTTGCCGGGGGACAAGAGCGAAACTCGATCTAGTAGCCGGACCCACTTGTCTTGTACCAGGGAAGTCCACGGGTCAAGAAACCAGCGAAGCAGTCAGTGCATCGATGGATGGTCGGGAACCGGAGATGACTGCTGATGGCGTCTTTCCAGTTCACTTGTTGGTTTCCCAGTGCATCCTGGGATATCTCATTCATGCAATACCTCCTAAACAAAGTGAATCGAATAAAAGCTCCTCTAAAGCTGCAGGTGCTGTGTGTGAGCTTTGTTATAGACTTCTATGGAGGCATTGGAGACACTCTGAAGCACCAAGAAACAGACATGGGGATCATTTCTGAAGTGAACACAACGTGTGACCAGGTCACCATTTTATTTGGTGACAGGAGCTTGGATTGGTATATTGAAGTGTGAACGAGTCCTTCCCACCATTTATCAATACTTTATTATTATGCAGAGCTCTCCTTTATTTCTGTCTCTTACCTCCTGTGATATTCCCTCCCGTGGCACCAACTGTTGGCTGATGGCTTCAAGCGAGGCCTGGTCCAGTTCTCTCACCGCCTGGTTCAGCAGCTCGATAGCCTGGTCACATTCCCTCTGTCCTGGGGCCTTATCCCTGAGGAGAGAGCTCACGTCATTGGGGTAGAACAGATCTATGAATAAAGCTCTGTCTGGGTAAAAGGAGCGGAGGTTTGTAGTCTTCCTGACAGTGACAGATCAGACATACATCCCCCCTGGCGGTTACATCCTCTATGCTCCGCCCCTACCTCATATTGGTGATGAGTTTCTTGATGGAGTCGGAGACCGTCCGGGAGTGTCCAGCCAACACTGACCATTGTGGCGGGTCTTTGGGATTGGCAGCCAGGGAACGAGCGGTCTGGATGAGGCCAGAGGAACTCTCTAGCATGGTCTGAGCCGAGCTGATGATTGGCTCCATGGCTTGGAGACCCTGAAAAAGTCAACTAATGAGAAGAGAGGAAGAGAATAGAGATGATGAAACGTTCCAGACCTCCCGTAGTCATCCTCACCTCAGGAGAGATGTGGGCCGGCACACTGGCGAACTCCGGATTGGAGGCGAAAGCAGTAAGGTTCTCCACGGCTTGGATAAGCGGCACGGTGGCTTCACGACACTTGGCCCGATTGTCGTCATTGAATGCCCCATCCAAAGCCTGGAACAAGAAGATGGGATTCCATGTGACTCAATGTTTCACTCTCACCCCATCGCCATGTGACTCGGCACATAATTGTACCACCAATGAGTGACTGGATATCAGTGTAATGTTCCGGAACGTCTTTACCTTGATGGTCTTCACCAGGTTCGCCGTGCTGTTTGCCACCTCCTTGGCAGACTGGACAAACTGCCTCTTGGCCACAGGATTGGAGGTGTGAGTCGATGCCAGGCGACACGCATTGCACAAAGCAGAGGTGTGTTTAGCCACAATGGTGGCAGCTGACAAGACCTATGGAGGAATATATAGAGAACACTTACATTGTGTTAGATTACTAAATAGGAAGACACAGAACAATGACAGTGAATAGACCTTTGTCTCTGTCCCCGGGTCTGTCCAGGGTTCTCCCCCCCCCCCCCCCCCCCAGGAAGGAACATGGGAACAATGACAGTGAATAGACCTTTGTCTCTGTCCCTGGGTCTGTCCAGGGCCCCCCCCCAGGAAGGAACATGGGAACAATGACAGTGAATAGACCTTTGTCTCTGTCCCTGGGTCTGTCCAGGGTCCCCCCCCCCCAGGAAGGAACATGGGAACAATGACCGTGAATAGACCTTTGTCTCTGTCCCTGGGTCTGTCCAGGGCCCCCCCCCCCCAGGAAGGAACATGGGAACAATGACAGTGAATAGACCTTTGTCTCTGTCCCTGGGTCTGTCCAGGGTTCTCCTCCCCAGGAAGGAACATGGGAACAATGACAGTGAATAGACCTTTGTCTCTGTCCCCGGGTCTGTCCAGGGTTCTCCCCCCCCAGGAAGGAACATGGGAACAATGACAGTGAATAGACCTTTGTCTCTGTCCCTGGGTCTGTCCAGGGCCCCACCCCCAGGAAGGAACATGGGAACAATGACAGTGAATAGACCTTTGTCTCTGTCCCTGGGTCTGTCCAGGGTTCCCCCCCAGGAAGGAACATGGGAACAATGACTGTGAATAGACCTTTGTCTCTGTCCCTGGGTCTGTCCAGGGTCCCCCCCCCCCCCAGGAAGGAACATGGGAACAATGACAGTGAATAGATCTTTGTCTCTGTCCCTGGGTCTGTCCAGGGTCCCCCCCCCCCAGGAAGGAACATGGGAACAATGACAGTGAATAGATCTTTGTCTCTGTCCCTGGGTCTGTCCAGGGTCCCCCCCCCCCCAGGAAGGAACATGGGAACAATGACAGTGAATAGACCTTTGTCTCTGTCCCTGGGTCTGTCCAGGGTCCCCCCCCCCCCCAGGAAGGAACATGGGAACAAAGACCATGAACAGACCTTTGTCTCTGTCCCAGGGTCTGTCCGGGGTTCTCCTCCCCAGGAAGGAACATGGGAACAATGACAGTGAATAGACCTTTGTCTCTGTCCCAGGGTCTGTCCAGGGTTCCCCCCCAGGAAGGAACATGGGAACAATGACAGTGAATAGACCTTTGTCTTTGTCCCAGGGTCTGTCCAGGGTTCTCCCCTCCAGGAAGGAACATGGGAACAATGACAGTGAATAGACCTTTGTCTCTGTCCCTGGGTCTGTCCAGGGTTCTCCCCCCCAGGAAGGAACATGGGAACAATGACTGTGAATAGACCTTTGTCTCTGTCCCGGGGGCTGTCTGGGGTTCTCCTCCCCAGGAAGGAACATGGGAACAATGACAGTGAATAGACCTTTGTCTCTGTCCCAGGGTCTGTCCAGGGTTCTCCCCCCCAGGAAGGAACATGGGAACAATGACTGTGAATAGACCTTTGTCTCTGTCCCGGGGGCTGTCTGGGGTTCTCCCCCCCCCAGGAAGGAACATGGGAACAATGACAGTGAATAGACCTTTGTCTCTGTCCCAGGGTCTGTCCAGGGTTCCCCCCCAGGAAGGAACATGGGAACAATGACAGTGAATAGACCTTTGTCTCTGCCAGGGATTCTCCTTCCAAGGAAGCGCTTTTCTGACATTACCCACCAAATCATCTAACCCTCTGCCATTGTGCCCCAGAGACATCACCACCACCTGCCATACCATTTACCCCTCTACTAGTGTGTTCCAAGGATGTCACCATCACCTGCCAGATCCTCTACCCTTCCACTATTGTGTCCCAGGGACATCATCATCATCCTCCATATCATCTGCCCCACTCTACCAATGTGTCACAAGGACAGCACCATCACCTACCATATCTATACTCCCCCATACATTGTGTCCCAGAGACGTCACCATCATTTGCCAGATCTTCTACCCCGCCACTACTGAGTCCCAGGCATGTCCCCATCGCCCTCAAGATCATCTACCCCTCTACGATTGTGTTTCAGAGACATTACCTGTGACTGGGTGCAGGCCGGATCTATTAGGTTTTGGCAGGCCATCTGAATAGCTTGGTTGGCTCTGGCAAATTGTGTGGGGTCCACAAGACCTTGCTGGGCGGCACGGCTACTGGGATCTGACACACCAACAAGGTAAGCAGCCTGCAGGGAAAGAGGAGCAGAGATTACATAGGTGGTAAAGCAGCCCAGAGCTCGGCTCAGTCGGTGCGATAGCGTACCTGTGCCGCAGCCTCGGTCAGGCCACACAAAGCCTTGGATGCTGTGCTGACTGCATCACCAAACTCTGGCAAATTGCTGGTCTTCGCATGCTGAGAAATTCCAGCCATCGACTCACCGAGAACCTGGAGAAAAGAATGGCACATCGTCATACAACAGGGAACATATAGAATGTGGGGTGACGGTATAGAGGAGGTCGGGGGTGACGGTATAGAGGAGGTCAGGGGTGGCGGTATAGAGGAGGTCAGGGGTGACGGTATAGAGGAGGTCGGGGGTGACGGTATAGAGGAGGCTGGGGTGGCGGTATAGAGGAGGCCGGGGGTGGCTGTATAGAGGAGGTCGGGGGTGACTGTATAGAGGAGGTCGGGGGTGACGGTATAGAGGAGGTCGGGGGTGACGGTATAGAGGAGGTCGGGGTGACGTTATAGAGGAGGTCGGGGTGACGGTATAGAGGAGGTCGGGGTGACGGTATAGAGGAGGTCAGGTGACGGTATAGAGGAGGTCGGGGTGACGGTATAGAGGAGGTCGGGGTGACGGTATAGAGGAGGTCGGGGTGACGGTATAGAGGAGGTCGGGGTGACGGTATAGAGGAGGTCGAGGTGACGGTATAGAGGAGGTCGGGGGTGACGGTATAGAGGAGGTCGGGGGTGACGGTATAGAGGAGGTCGGGGGTGACGGTATAGAGGAGGTCGGGGGTGACGGTATAGAGGAGGTCGGGGGTGACGGTATAGAGGAGGTCGGGGGTGACGGTATAGAGGAGGTCGGGGGTGACGGTATAGAGGAGGTCGGGGGTGACAGTATAGAGGAGGTCGGGGGTGACGGTATAGAGGAGGTCGGGGTGACCATACAGAAGATGTTGGGGTGACGGAGGTTGGTGTGAGGGTATAGAGGAAATAAAAGATGGAGGGGGAGGGGGAGGGAGAGGCTGGGCTATACTAAGCAATGTCCCCATTCTAGGGCCCGATGAGATACACATATTGTATAGTTAGGAGCCCCGAGCAGGACCTTGGAGTTCTCCATGACGTTGTCCAAGCAGTGGAAGTAGGACTGGTCGTTGACCGGCTCTGTCGGGTTCTGGAGGAGTTCTCGGACCGTCTGTAATGACAGAAGATAAATCTGATTAAAGTCTTGTGTGTCACACGGTACAGAAATGTCTATAAGAAGGATAAAGACAGAACCCTGTATATATATATATATATATATATATATATATATATATATATATATTGTACACAACCATACATTATAGAATGAGGAGATCTCAGATATTTCATACCATCACAGTAATCATGTGATCACTTCTCCCCTGTAATCCTCCAACTTTACTACCCCAATGGTGTCAGAATTCCCCGGGAGAAGAGGTTCCGGCAGAGCCACGGAAAGTCTGGTTGTCATTCTCTCAGATGCGGAGACAAGACGAGGCAAGGGAGAGAGAGAATTCCAGGGTTGCGGTGGAAAGAGAATGCCATGGTGACAATGCGGGTCTACTTCATCCCTCCTAATAGGACTATCTGAATGATGAACCTAATACACTATACACTGAGGAGGAAATGACTCCCTAGTGATAACGGGGGGGGGGGGGGGATCCTTCTACACAGGGGAGGACCTTCTACACGGGGGAGGACCTTCTACATGGGAGATCCCTCCACATGGGGGAGATCCCTCTACATCAGGGAGATCCTTCTACACAGCGGAGATTCCTCCACACACGTCCCACCAATCAGCAGGAACCTACCTCCAGCTCGCGTAGAGCATTGTCACATTCCTTCTGTCCTGGAGCTTGCTGAGTACACACCGTGATCAGTTGATTGATACTGTCGGTCACAGCCCTAGGGATAGACAGACAGATCTGTAGGTATCACATGCGCATCCATTGCGGAATGAAGATACTGGAAGGAGACACTTCCCACCACTTACCTGGCTGCGGCCGCCAGCTGGCTCTTCAGGTTGGGAGCGGCGGGATCCGCAGAAAGTGCTTTAGCTGCCAGTAACAACTTGCTGGATGACAGAGAAATGCTCTTAAGGTTGGAGACCACCTGGGCCTGGTCCTCCTTGTTCTGTGGATAGAGAGGACACTTGAAGAAGATAATGGAGGCAAATGAGGCGTACTCCACAGACCCCATCATCTGGGCACATATACCTCTGTCAGAATTAGTGGGTAGTAGAGCTGCACGATTAATCGTATGAAAATCGCGATCTCGATTCACCCCCCCTGACGATCTAAACCTGACATATTCTCGATTCTTTGCATAGCTAAGGGAGCAGAGAAAACAGCTGTGGAAAACTCCCAGTAACTATAAACAAAATTATTACATTGTATCTTTCCTCCTGCAAACGCCTATCAGAAAGTCTCCCAGTAAATATAAACAAAATGATTACATTGTATCTTTTCTTTCCCTCTGCCAGGGAGAAAGGAAGTTTAACCTCTTAAAGACTAGACCTTTCTCTGACAATTGTTGCTTGCAAGTTAAAATCATTTTTTTTTTGCTAGAAAAGTACTTAGAACCCCCAAACATTTTATATATTTTTTTAGCAGAGACCCTACAGAATAAAATGGCGATTGTTGTAATATTTTATGTCACACTGTATTTGCGCAGCAGTCTTTCAAACGCAATTAATAAACTTTAATGAATAAAAAAAAAAACGTAACAGTAAAGTTATCCCAATTTTTGTTTGTTACACAGAGAATCGTGAGAGAATCGTGATCTTTATTCCAAGCTAAAAAATCGTGATTCTCATTTTGGCCAGAATCGTGCAGCTCTAGTGGGTAGATTAAATAAAAGAAAAATTGAATTTTGGCATAGTCATATATAGATATTCTATTTTACATAGAAATTTTGAGCAGTGGCTTCCATGTTGTAGAAGGTCACTAAAAGTTCAAACCTCCTTTTAGGAAAGGTGTCTATTCAAGAAAAGTTTCAACAGACATGCTGTGTTGACCTAAGGTAATAAATAGTCTGTTTAACTTTCTTTAAGATAAAGTCAAGCTGACGCTATACCAAGATAATCTTGTTTGTGTGGCGATCATAAAACACAAGTCAGTATTTTCTGTGTTTAGACCCATTTAAAAATAAGATTTACAGATATACTATAATTCTATATAAAAGAATATTAACAATGAAGTATATATATATATGTATATATATATATATATATGAATAACTTACATAGATATGTATGTAAACCTTCTATATAATAGTTGTTTCATATTCTTGCTAAAGAAAAGTTTTAACCAATACTGATGACTCATCTCTGTATGTCAAGAAAGGCTTCAGTAAACATTTGTAAATTGTAAGTTGTAGAAATTAACCATAAAATTTTCTAACCTTGCCAGACTCCAGAAGGTCTGAGATTGTAAACTCTTTGTCAATATAAGGTGCAAAGTTTATTTGAAGGTAAATAATGCTGCTATATTCTGTGTACTGAAGCTAAGAGCAAGACAATACTGCCATCTCTGGTGACTGACTGCTACTAATTGAAGTCTTAGGTTAAGAAGTCTTTTCCAATATATATAAATATATATATATATATTGATAATAGATTATTTTTAAATGGCGTTACCAGATTTAATCCTTTATTTAGATACATGGTGGATATTAAATGGACATGTAATGGATGAGAATATAGATAGATTATGATGTTGTTTTGATGATTAATCTTAAATATAAAGAAATTATCATTTTATTTTAATATACTGGTCAACCAAGAGGTGTCACCCAATGACCTCACCAGTTAATGAATAAGATGTCCCAACCAATGGGGATAAGGTTACTCCCTCTGGGTTTAACTTGTATAAAAAGGAGAACCCAGATGTGAGACAGGACATTGCACAACATACATTACACAAACAACACACACACTGCTACAGCCATGCATAGACTCATCTGTACATACTCCATTTTGCTCCATCATGTATCTCACACTTGGAAGGACGCCAAACGAAAGTCCTCCCTAACTGGCCACCATCTTGGGAAGGCAGCCATCTTAAGGACTCTGGTAATGACCATTCTAAGCTAGCAGCCAATTTAAATATGGTAAATATGCCTTGCTGTTTATTTGATTAATATTCAATATCATTTATTTCCTTCCTTACATGTTTTACATTTCATATTTAAGGGTAACAAGATTACAGTCCCAGCCGTATTAACCATATGTAGATTTTTCTCTAAGAGCTGATTTTTGCTTTTTATACATTTTTATTAATATCAGATTTAGCGCGTATTAGTCTCACGTTTTGCATAGCCTATTCTCACTCCATCTGCAGTGGAGGGACTGTCGGACTTCACAATTCGCAGACAATTGTGGTATGATTATATAGAACACTTATCTATGGTTTATACTATACCTGGAGAAAACTTAATCTTGCTTTATTTTTACTTTCATTATTGAGCTACAAATCACATTGCATTTATCGTTTTAAGTTTGTATTTTATGTAAAGTTATCTTTTTGTGTCATCCCAAGTCTGATAATTTATTGTGAGTACATGTCTTGTGAATAAATATTCTTATGTATTCCATACTGTAGACTGTTTTCACTAAGATTGGTATATGCTTTTAAAAAGAAATTAATCGATAAAAAGAATTCGCTACATATTGATTTGTGGAATCCTTCCTCACAGATCTTTGCTTATTGACATAAATAGACACTGTTATATTCAGAGCAGTATAAATATTCTGACACCTCATATACATCTAATGAGCTTATTACTATGAACCTAACATTTCTTTGATGGATTTTTGGAACACAGAGTTCTAGAAGTTGAATGTTACATTAGAGGGGCCCTCTGAGTGCTATGTAGTCATGTGACACCAACCCATTCATTCGAGTCTAAGTGCAGAGCACCAACAGACTCCTCCAGAAACACAATACGACCCCAAGCCAAACTTCTGAAGACACCTAAGGGCCCTGAGATCACTTTCAAAAAAATAATTTCATAACACAAAGGATGACATAAAGGGGGTGAGTCTGTACCACCCAATGACTTATGGAATCCCATCTACCTGTGACTGTCCCGCCATCTCCACTCCTGCCTGAAGGAACTCATTGAAGTCCTGGCCATACTTCCCGGAAGCCTTTGCGAGATCCTGAGGTGTTCCACGGGAAGCCTGCACTAGCTCATTGGCTGACTGGTTGAGGCCAACAGCAGCCTGGTTCAGCTGGCCTTGAGCTTCCTGGAAAGTCTTGGTGCTGGGGGGGAACTGAGGAGATAAAGAAGAAATAAAGAGTGAAGGAGGAGATCAGCTGAAAAACAGATTCAAACATTAAGGATCCCGAGGACTGTGGAGGACGACGGACATTAGAGGACCATATAGATGTCACTAAGTAGAAGGTAGAGGAGGAAGCACATTAGTGGACCATAGAGATGTCACTAAGTAGAAGGTAGAGGAGGAAGTACATTAGTGGACCATAGAGATGTCACTTAGTAGAAGGTGGAGAAGGATGGACATTAGAGGACCATAGATATGTCACTTATTAGAGGGTGGAGGTGGATGGGTATTAGAGGACCATAAGGATGTCACCTGGTAGAAGGTGAAGGAGGATAGATTTTAAAGGACCATAGAGATGTCACTAAGTAGACGGTAGAGGAGGATGGACATTAGTGGACCATAGAGATGGAGACGGATGGACATTAGAGGACCATAGATATGTCACTTAGTAGAAGGTGGAGGTTGATGGGTATTAGAGGACCATAAGGATGTCACTTAGTAGAAGGTGAAGGAGGATGGATTTTAAAGGACCATAGAGATGTCACTAAGTAGACGGTAGAGGAGGATGGACATTAGTGGACAATAGAGATGTCCCTTAGTAGAAGGTGAAGGAAGATGGACATTAGAGGACCATATAGATGTCACTTAGTAGAAGGTGCAGGAGGAGGACCTGGGAAGTACTTACAGATGTGGCCAGGAGTTTCTTGCTGGCTTCTCCGATGCTCTTTATAGCGGCATCCACATCTCTCTGTCCTGGAAGACAATTGACGCAGCGGCTCAGAGCCTGAGACACGGCCTTGGCCACCTGTGTGGAGACAGAAGGCAATTCAATCACTAACTATCAAAAACACATCAGGTGTAAAAAAGACAACATGCTGGGAATAGGATACCGCCCATCCTGACACCAGACTCCCAGCATGCAGAGGGTGTAAATAATTGATGTGGTAGAGATGGGCATAAAAAAGTAATATAACAGTCAGAGACCTGAGCTAATCTCTGCTGAGCCTCCGCATCGGCCGGTTTTCCCACGGCTCGCTTAGCTTCTTCAATGAGATTTCCAGCCTTGTCCATGACATCTCCGGCGCACTCCAACATGGCGTTCTGCACCGCTGGATCTCCAGACGCGGCAGCCACTCCACGGCTGGCCTGAGCCAGGGAACGGAGGGCCTGGGCAACCTCACGGGCAGCACGTCCTGCCAAAGGGGAAGAGATGATGGGTTTACAGAGGCAAAAGAGCTGGGTAAGGAAGAGAAACAAACTACAGACATGAAACATAAAAGGTGAGTTCAGGATCAGACAGTGAGAAGGAGACGTCACCTCCACTTACCTGTGTAATTCTCATTTCCATGGACAATCTCACCCAGAAGCTGTGCGATGGAAGAACTCACTGCCTTTGTGCTGTTACCCAGATCTTGTGAGCATTTCTCCATCTGTAGGAGAAGTACAAATTGTCACCATCCCAACACACAACCATCTTCACACAATGGTCACCATCCCGACACACAACCGTCTTCACACAATGGTCACCATCCCGACACACAACCGTCTTCACACAATGGTCACTATCCCGACACACAACCGTCTTCACACAATGGTCACCATCCCGACACACAACCGTCTTCACACAATGGTCACCATCCCGACACACAACAGTCTTCACACAATGGTCACTATCCCGACACACAACCGTGTTCACACAATGGTCACTATCCCGACACACAACCGTCTTCACACAATGGTCAATATCCCGACACACAACCGTCTTCACACAATGGTCACTATCCCGACGCACAACCGTCTTTACACAATGGTCACTATCCCGACACACAACCGTCTTTAAACAATGGTCAATATCCCGACGCACAACCGTCTTTACACAATGGTCACTATCCCGACGCACAACCGTCTTCACACAATGGTCACTATCCCGACACACAACCCTCTTCACACAATGGTCACTATCCCGACACACAACCGTCTTCACCCCGACACACAACCGTCTTCACACAATGGTCACTATCCCGACACACAACCGTCTTCACACAATGGTCACTATCCCGACACACAACCCTCTTCACACAATGGTCACTATCCCGACACACAACCCTCTTCACACAATGGTCACTATCCCGACACACAACCCTCTTCACACAATGGTCACCATCCCCACACACGACCGTCTTCACACAATGGTCACTATCCCGACACACAACCGTCTTCACACAATGGTCACTATCCCGACACACAACCGTCTTCACACAATGGTCACCATCCTGACACACAACCGTCTTCACACAATGGTCACTATCCCGACACACAACCGTCTTCACACAATGGTCACTATCCCGACACACAACCGTCTTCACACAATGGTCACTATCCCGACACACAACCGTCTTCACACAATGGTCACTATCCCGACACACAACCGTCTTCACACAATGGTCACTATCCCGACACACAACCGTCTTCACACAATGGTCACTATCCCGACACACAACCGTCTTCACATAATGGTCACTATCCCGACACACAACCGTCTTCGCACATGGGTCACTATCCCGACACACAACTGTCTTCACACAATGGTCACTGTCCCGACACACAACCGTCTTCACACAATGGTCACTATCCCGACACACAACCGTCTTCACACAATGGTCACTATCCTGACACACAACCGTCTTCACACAATGGTCACCATCCTGACACACAACCGTCTTCACACAATGGTCACTATCCCGACACACAACCGTCTTCACACAATGGTCACTATCCCGACACACAACCGTCTTCACACAATGGTCACTATCCCGACACACAACCGTCTTCACACAATGGTCACTATCCCGACACACAACCGTCTTCACACAATGGTCACTATCCCGACACACAACCGTCTTTACACAATGGTCACTATCCCGACACACAACTGTCTTCACACAATGGTCACTATCTCGACACACAACCGTCTTTACACAATGGTCAATATCCCGACACACAACCGTCTTTACACAATCCCCCCCCCCCCCAAAAACCACAAAGATTAAGGCTCACCGTCTCCCCGGGCAGCGGCTGCAGTTTGCCCTCTCTGGCAGCTGCTTTGGCCTCTTGTAGATCTTGTTCCAGGGAATGGATGAGGTTCAGTGCAGAGTCGATCTCCAGAGGTCCACATGCTTCCTGTGCCTGAGGGGGACAAAATGTCATGAAATCCACAACCAACACCACACTGCTCTGTAATCAGACTAAGAAAAGACCCAAAACCTGAGCAGAATCCCACAGTTTAATAACAAGACCTCTACCAACCATACAGCTCTATATCCAGACCGAGACCTCTACCAACCATACAGCTCTATAGCCAGACCCGAGACCTCTACCAACCATACAGCTCTATATCCATACAGAGACCTCTACCAACCATACAGCTCTATATCCATACAGAGACCTCTACCAACCATACAGCTCTATATCCAGACCCGAGACCTCTACCAACCATACAGCTCTATAGCCAGACCAAGACCTCTACCAACCATACAGCTCTATATGCAGACCAAGACCTCTACCAACCATACAGCTCTATATCCATACAGAGACCTCTACCAACAATACAGCTCTATATCCATACAGAGACCTCTACCAACCATACAGCTCTATATCCAGACCAAGACCTTTACCAACCATACAGCTCTATATCCAGACCGAGACCTCTACCAACCATACAGCTCTATATCCAGACAGAGACCTCTACCAACCATACAGCTCTATATCCAGACCAAGACCTTTACCAACCATACAGCTCTATATCCAGACCGAGACCTCTACCAACCATACAGCTCTATATCCATACAGAGACCTCTACCAACCATACAGCTCTATATACAGACCGAGACCTCTACCAACCATACAGCTCTATATCCAGACTAAGACGTCTACCAAACATACAGCTCTATATCCAGACTAAGACGTCTACCAACCATACAGCTCTATATCCAGACTAAGACGTCTACCAACCATACAGCTCTATATCCAGACCGAGACGTCTACCAACCATACAGCTCTATATCCAGACAGAGACCTCTACCAACCATACAGCACTATATCCAGACCAAGACCTTTACCAACCATACAGCTCTATATCCAGACCCGAGACCTCTACCAACCATACAGCTCTATATCCAGACAGAGACCTCTACCAACCATACAGCTCTATATCCAGACCAAGACCTTTACCAACCATAAAGCTCTATATCCAGACCGAGACCTCCATCAATCATACAGCTCTATATCCAGACAGAGACCTCTACCAACCATACAGCTCTATATCCAGACCGAGACCTTTACCAACCATACAGCTCTATATCCAGACTAAGACGTCTACCAAACATACAGCTCTATATCCAGACTAAGACGTCTACCAACCATACAGCTCTATATCCAGACTAAGACGTCTACCAACCATACAGCTCTATATCAAGACCGAGACGTCTACCAACCATACAGCTCTATATCCAGACAGAGACGTCTACCAACCATACAGCTCTATATCCAGACAGAGACGTCTACCAACCATACAGCTCTATATCCAGACAGAGACCTCTACCAACCATACAGCTCTATATCCAGACAGAGACCTCTACCAACCATACAGCTCTATATGCAGACCAAGACCTCTACCAACCATACAGCTCTATATCCAGACTAAGACGTCTACCAACCATACAGCTCTATATCCAGACTAAGACGTCTACCAACCATACAGCTCTATATCCAGACTAAGACGTCTACCAACCATACAGCTCTATATCCAGACCAAGACGTCTACCAACCATACAGCTCTATATCCAGACCAAGACGTCTACCAACCATACAGCTCTATATCCAGACTAAGACGTCTACCAAACATACAGCTCTATATCCAGACTAAGACGTCTACCAACCATACAGCTCTATATCCAGACTAAGACGTCTACCAACCATACAGCTCTATATCCAGACCGAGACGTCTACCAACCATACAGCTCTATATCCAGACAGAGACGTCTACCAACCATACAGCTCTATATCCAGACAGAGACCTCTACCAACCATACAGCTCTATATCCAGACAGAGACCTCTACCAACCATACAGCTCTATATCCAGACAGAGACCTCTACCAACCATACAGCTCTATATGCAGACCAAGACCTCTACCAACCATACAGCTCTATATGCAGACCAAGACCTTTACCAACCATACAGCTCTATATCCAGACCGAGACCTCTACCAACCATACAGCTCTATATCCAGACCAAGACCTTTACCAACCATACAGCTCTATATCCAGACCGAGACCTCTACCAACCATACAGCTCTATATCCAGACCAAGACGTCTACCAACCATACAGCTCTATATCCAGACTAAGACGTCTACCAACCATACAGCTCTATATCCAGACTAAGACGTCTACCAACCATACAGCTCTATATCCAGACCAAGACGTCTACCAACCATACAGCTCTATATCCAGACCAAGACGTCTACCAACCATACAGCTCTATATCCAGACTAAGACGTCTACCAAACATACAGCTCTATATCCAGACTAAGACGTCTACCAACCATACAGCTCTATATCCAGACTAAGACGTCTACCAACCATACAGCTCTATATCCAGACCGAGACGTCTACCAACCATACAGCTCTATATCCAGACCGAGACGTCTACCAACCATACAGCTCTATATCCAGACAGAGACCTCTACCAACCATACAGCTCTATATCCAGACAGAGACCTCTACCAACCATACAGCTCTATATCCAGACAGAGACCTCTACCAACCATACAGCTCTATATGCAGACCAAGACCTCTACCAACCATACAGCTCTATATGCAGACCAAGACCTTTACCAACCATACAGCTCTATATCCAGACCGAGACCTCTACCAACCATACAGCTCTATATCCAGACCAAGACCTTTACCAACCATACAGCTCTATATCCAGACCGAGACCTCTACCAACCATACAGCTCTATATCCAGACCAAGACGTCTACCAACCATACAGCTCTATATCCAGACTAAGACGTCTACCAACCATACAGCTCTATATCCAGACTAAGACGTCTACCAACCATACAGCTCTATATCCAGACCAAGACGTCTACCAACCATACAGCTCTATATCCAGACCAAGACGTCTACCAACCATACAGCTCTATATCCAGACTAAGACGTCTACCAAACATACAGCTCTATATCCAGACTAAGACGTCTACCAACCATACAGCTCTATATCCAGACTAAGACGTCTACCAACCATACAGCTCTATATCCAGACCAAGACGTCTACCAACCATACAGCTCTATATCCAGACCAAGACGTCTACCAACCATACAGCTCTATATCCAGACCAAGACCTTTACCAACCATACAGCTCTATATGCAGACCAAGACCTCTACCAACCATACAGCTCTATATCCAGACCGAGACCTTTACCAACCATACAGCTCTATATCCAGACAGAGACCTCTACCAACCATACAGCTCTATATCCAGACCAAGATGTCTACCAACCATACAGCTCTATATCCAGACTAAGACGTCTACCAACCATACAGCTCTATATCCAGACTAAGACGTCTACCAACCATACAGCTCTATATCCAGACTAAGACATCTACCAACCATACAGCTCTATATCCAGACTAAGACGTCTACCAACCATACAGCTCTATATCCAGACTAAGACGTCTACCAACCATACAGCTCTATATCCAGACTAAGACGTCTACCAACCATACAGCTCTATATCCAGACCGAGACCTCTACCAACCATACAGCTCTATATCCAGACAGAGACCTCTACCAACCATACAGCTCTATATCCAGACCGAGACCTCTACCAACCATACAGCTCTATATCCAGACAGAGACCTCTACCAACCATACAGCTCTATATGCAGACCAAGACCTCTACCAACCATACAGCTCTATATGCAGACCAAGACCTTTACCAACCATACAGCTCTATATCCAGACCAAGACCTTTACCAACCATACAGCTCTATATCCAGACTAAGACGTCTACCAACCATACAGCTCTATATCCAGACTAAGACGTCTACCAACCATACAGCTCTATATCCAGACCGAGACCTCTACCAACCATACAGCTCTATATCCAGACAGAGACCTCTACCAACCATACAGCTCTATATCCAGACAGAGACCTCTACCAACCATACAGCTCTATATGCAGACCAAGACCTCTACCAACCATACAGCTCTATATCCAGACCAAGACCTCTACCAACCATACAGCTCTATATCCAGACCAATACCTCTACCAACCATACAGCTCTATATAAAGACAGAGACCTCTACCAACCATACAGCCCCATTAC
The DNA here is from genome assembly GCF_965119305.1 of Pelophylax lessonae. NCBI lineage: Eukaryota > Metazoa > Chordata > Amphibia > Anura > Ranidae > Pelophylax > Pelophylax lessonae. Next base: position 894,974,537 of record NC_138768.1, on the reverse strand, counting down.
CAGACCAAGACCTCTACTGACCACACATCTCTATATCCGGACCAAGACCTCTACTGACCATACAGCCCCATTACCAGACAGAGACCTATACAAACCATACGGCCCCATTACCAGAACGAGACCTCTACAGACCATACAGCCCCATTACCAGAACGAGACCTCTACAGACCATACAGCCCCATTACCAGAACGAGACCTCTACTGACCATACGGCACCATTACCAGAACGAGACCTCTACTGACCATACAGCCCCATTACCAGAACGAGACCTCTACTGACCATACGGCACCATTACCAGACTGAGACCTCTACTGACCATACAGCCCCATTACCAGACTGAGACCTCTACTGACCATACAGCCCCATAACCAGAACGAGACCTCTACTGACCATACAGCCCCATTACCAGAACGAGACCTCTACTGACCATACAGCCCCATTACCAGAACGAGACCTCTACTGACCATACAGCCCCATTACCAGAACGAGACCTCTACTGACCATACAGCCCCATTACCAGAACGAGACCTCTACTGACCATACAGCCCCATTACCAGAACGAAACCTCTACTGACCATATGGCCCCATTACCAGAACGAGACCTCTACTGACCATACGGCCCCTTTACCAGAACGAGACCTCTACTGACCATACAGCCCCATTACCAGAACGAGACCTCTACTGACCATACAGCCCCATTACCAGAACGAGACCTCTACTGACCATACAGCCCCATTACCAGAACGAGACCTCTACTGACCATACAGCCCCATTACCAGAACGAGACCTCTACTGACCATACAGCCCCATTACCAAACTGAGACCTCTACTGACCATACAGCTCTATATCCAGACAGAGACCTCTACCAACCATACAGCTCTATATGCAGACCAAGACCTCTACCAACCATACAGCTCTATATGCAGACCAAGACCTTTACCAACCATACAGCTCTATATCCAGACCGAGACCTCTACCAACCATACAGCTCTATATCCAGACCAAGACCTTTACCAACCATACAGCTCTATATCCAGACCGAGACCTCTACCAACCATACAGCTCTATATCCAGACCAAGACGTCTACCAACCATACAGCTCTATATCCAGACTAAGACGTCTACCAACCATACAGCTCTATATCCAGACTAAGACGTCTACCAACCATACAGCTCTATATCCAGACCAAGACGTCTACCAACCATACAGCTCTATATCCAGACCAAGACGTCTACCAACCATACAGCTCTATATCCAGACTAAGACGTCTACCAAACATACAGCTCTATATCCAGACTAAGACGTCTACCAACCATACAGCTCTATATCCAGACTAAGACGTCTACCAACCATACAGCTCTATATCCAGACCGAGACGTCTACCAACCATACAGCTCTATATCCAGACAGAGACGTCTACCAACCATACAGCTCTATATCCAGACAGAGACCTCTACCAACCATACAGCTCTATATCCAGACAGAGACCTCTACCAACCATACAGCTCTATATCCAGACAGAGACCTCTACCAACCATACAGCTCTATATGCAGACCAAGACCTCTACCAACCATACAGCTCTATATGCAGACCAAGACCTTTACCAACCATACAGCTCTATATCCAGACCGAGACCTCTACCAACCATACAGCTCTATATCCAGACCAAGACCTTTACCAACCATACAGCTCTATATCCAGACCGAGACCTCTACCAACCATACAGCTCTATATCCAGACCAAGACGTCTACCAACCATACAGCTCTATATCCAGACTAAGACGTCTACCAACCATACAGCTCTATATCCAGACTAAGACGTCTACCAACCATACAGCTCTATATCCAGACCAGGACGTCTACCAACCATACAGCTCTATATCCAGACCAAGACGTCTACCAACCATACAGCTCTATATCCAGACTAAGACGTCTACCAAACATACAGCTCTATATCCAGACTAAGACGTCTACCAACCATACAGCTCTATATCCAGACTAAGACGTCTACCAACCATACAGCTCTATATCCAGACCAAGACGTCTACCAACCATACAGCTCTATATCCAGACCAAGACGTCTACCAACCATACAGCTCTATATCCAGACCAAGACCTTTACCAACCATACAGCTCTATATGCAGACCAAGACCTCTACCAACCATACAGCTCTATATCCAGACCGAGACCTTTACCAACCATACAGCTCTATATCCAGACAGAGACCTCTACCAACCATACAGCTCTATATCCAGACCAAGACCTTTACCAACTATACAGCTCTATATCCAGACTAAGACATCTACCAACCATACAGCTCTATATCCAGACTAAGACGTCTACCAACCATACAGCTCTATATCCAGACTAAGACGTCTACCAACCATACAGCTCTATATCCAGACTAAGACGTCTACCAACCATACAGCTCTATATCCAGACCGAGACCTCTACCAACCATACAGCTCTATATCCAGACAGAGACCTCTACCAACCATACAGCTCTATATCCAGACCGAGACCTCTACCAACCATACAGCTCTATATCCAGACAGAGACCTCTACCAACCATACAGCTCTATATGCAGACCAAGACCTCTACCAACCATACAGCTCTATATGCAGACCAAGACCTTTACCAACCATACAGCTCTATATCCAGACCAAGACCTTTACCAACCATACAGCTCTATATCCAGACTAAGATGTCTACCAACCATACAGCTCTATATCCAGACCGAGACCTCTACCAACCATACAGCTCTATATCCAGACAGAGACCTCTACCAACCATACAGCTCTATATCCAGACTAAGACGTCTACCAACCATACAGCTCTATATCCAGACCGAGACCTCTACCAACCATACAGCTCTATATCCAGACAGAGACCTCTACCAACCATACAGCTCTATATCCAGACAGAGACCTCTACCAACCATACAGCTCTATATGCAGACCAAGACCTCTACCAACCATACAGCTCTATATCCAGACCAAGACCTCTACCAACCATACAGCTCTATATCCAGACCAATACCTCTACCAACCATACAGCTCTATATAAAGACAGAGACCTCTACCAACCATACAGCCCCATTACCAGACCAAGACCTCTACTGACCACACATCTCTATATCCGGACCAAGACCTCTACTGACCATACAGCCCCATTACCAGACAGAGACCTATACAAACCATACGGCCCCATTACCAGAACGAGACCTCTACAGACCATACAGCCCCATTACCAGAACGAGACCTCTACAGACCATACAGCCCCATTACCAGAACGAGACCTCTACTGACCATACGGCACCATTACCAGAACGAGACCTCTACTGACCATACAGCCCCATTACCAGAACGAGACCTCTACTGACCATACGGCACCATTACCAGACTGAGACCTCTACTGACCATACAGCCCCATTACCAGACTGAGACCTCTACTGACCATACAGCCCCATAACCAGAACGAGACCTCTACTGACCATACAGCCCCATTACCAGAACGAGACCTCTACTGACCATACAGCCCCATTACCAGAACGAGACCTCTACTGACCATACAGCCCCATTACCAGAACGAGACCTCTACTGACCATACAGCCCCATTACCAAACTGAGACCTCTACTGACCATACAGCCCCATTACCAGAACGAGACCTCTACTGACCATACAGCCCCATTACCAGAACGAGACCTCTACTGACCACACATCTCTCTATATCCAGACCAAGACCTCACCCAACCCCAGTTCTAAATCACACATCTTCACAACCAAACCAAGACTACACCCATCCCCACAAAGCCAAACCCAAGGCTATATTTAACTAGACTTGACCAAAATTCCTAAAGCCATACAGCACCCCAAGTGAGACTTTATCCAGCTAAACTACAAGACTGCATCACCTGGCCACAGAGATTTATAATTCAATCTGCCTACCGAGTATACAGGCCTCTAAACAATCCGTTCTAACTCAAAGGGGTTGTAAAAGCTTCAGGATTTTTACCTTCTCCGAGCAGCAGCCCCCCCCCCCCCCCAAAAAAAAAAAAACGTACCTGAGCCCCATTGCGATCCAGCTTCACTGGTTGAGACAGCAGCAGTAACCATTGGCTCTTGCTACTGTCGATAACAGTCAGTGAGCCAATGTGAAAAGAGGGGAGGTGGGACCATGGCTTTGTGTGTGAACGGATATACAGAACAGCGGCTCGGGAGCAAGCCTGCTTGGGTGTCGCCATTGCAAGCTGCTTGCTCTAGGGGTCACAGGGCAGGAGGGAGGAGCCAGGAGCACCCATGGGTGACCCCAGAAGAGGATTGGGACTGGTCTGTGCAAAACCATAAGCCGGTGAGTACAACATGTTTGTTATTTTTTCTTTATTTGACTGGAATATCACTTCAAGCCAATAACTGGAATCACACACCAGATGGAGCCTCACCTCATCCTAAGCCAATAACGTCACTGGAATCACACACCAGATGATGGAGCCTCATGTCATCCTAAGCCAATAACGTCACTGGAATCACACACCAGATGATGGAGCCTCATGTCATCCTAAGCCAATAACGTCACTGGAATCACACACCAGATGATGGAGCCTCATGTCATCCTAAGCCAATAACGTCACTGGAATCACACACCAGATGATGGAGCCTCACCTCATCCTAAGCCAATAACGTCACTGGAATCACACACCAGATGGAGCCTCACCTCATCCTAAGCCAATAACGTCACTGGAATCACACACCAGATGATGGAGCCTCATGTCATCCTAAGCCAATAACGTCACTGGAATCACACACCAGATGATGGAGCCTCATGTCATCCTAAGCCAATAACGTCACTGGAATCACACACCAGATGATGGAGCCTCACCTCATCCTAAGCCAATAACGTCACTGGAATCACACACCAGATGATGGAGCCTCATGTCATCCTAAGCCAATAACGTCACTAGAATCACACACCAGATGGAGCCTCACCTCATCCTAAGCCAATAACGTCGCTGGAATCACACACCAGATGATGGAGCCTCACCTCATCCTAGAAGACCCCCAGCCCTGATCTCACATATTGGGGACTCGGGGGTCCAATGTACAAAAATGCCAAACTCTTCCTGTTGGTGATCTCTGGTACCAACCATGAAAGCTTTACTGACGTGTCTGGTGGCAATCTGAAAGGCTGCTCATCGTTTTCCACTATTAATGTGCATGGACCAGCAGTGAGGCTCAGGCTAGGTCCGGTGAAGGTCCACACAGGTCTCTGCCACACATGGATATTGTCCTGCATTCACGTAATAGCCTAACCTGCCCACCGAGAGAATCCTCATCAGAACCCCATCATAGACCACCAACACCACACTACCCACAGACTCATAGACCACAACACCACACCAGTCACAGACTCATAGACCACCAACACCACACCAGCCACAGACTCATAGACCACCGACACTACACCAGCCACAGACTCATAGACCACCGACACTACACCAGCCACAGACTCATAGACCACCGACACCACACCAGCCACAGACTCAGACCACAACACCCACAGACTCATAGACCACCGACACTACACCAGCCACAGACTCATAGACCACCGACACTACACCAGCCACAGACTCAGACCACAACACCCACAGACTCATAGACCACCGACACTACACCAGCCACAGACTCATAGACCACCGACACTACACCAGCCACAGACTCAAAGACCACCGACACTACACCAGCCACAGACTCATAGACCACAACACCACACCAGCCACAGACTCATAGACCACAACACCACACCAGCCACAGACTCAGACCACCAACACCACACCAGCCACAGACTCAGACCACAACACCCACAGACTCATAGACCACCGACACTACACCAGCCACAGACTCATAGACCACCGACACTACACCAGCCACAGACTCAAAGACCACCGACACTACACCAGCCACAGACTCATAGACCACAACACCACACCAGCCACAGACTCATTGACCACAACACCACACCAGCCACAGACTCATAGACCACCGACACCACACCAGCCACAGACTCATAGACCACAACACCACACCAGCCACAGACTCATAGACCACAACACCACACCAGCCACAGACTCATAGACCACCGACACTACACCAGCCACAGACTCATAGACCACCGACACTACACCAGCCACAGACTCATAGACCACCGACACTACACCAGCCACAGACTCATAGACCACCGACACCACACCAGCCACAGACTCATAGACCAACGAAATATCACCAGCCACAGACTCATAGACCACCGACACCACACCAGCCACAGACTCATAGACCACAACACCCACAGACTCATAGACCACCGACACTACACCACCCACAGACTCATAGACCACCGACACCACACTACCCACAGACTCATAGACCACCGACACTACACTAGCCACAGACTCATAGACCACAACACCCACAGACTCAGACCACCGACACCACACCAGCCACAGACTCCTAGACCACCGACACCAAACCAGCCAGACTCCTAGACCACAACACCCACAGACTCATAGACCACCGACACCACACCACCCACAGACTCATAGACCACCGACACCACACCACCCACAGACTCCTAGACCACTGACAACACACACAGGCTCAGACCACTGAACTACACCAGCCACAGACTGCTAGACCACTGACACCACACCACCCACCACACACAGACTGAGACCACTGACACCACACCACCCACCACACACAGACTGAGACCACTGACACCACCCACAGACTCATAGACCACTGACACCACACCACTCACCAACCACAGACTGAGACCACTGACACACCACCCACCACACACAGACTGAGACCACAGACACCACACCACCCACAGACTGAGACCACGGACACCACACCACCCACCAACCACAGACTGAGACCACTGACACACCACCCACCACACACAGACTGAGACCACAGACACCACACCACCCACAGACTGAGACCACCGACACCACACCACCCACCACACACAGACTGAGACCACGGACACCACACCACCCACCAACCACAGACTGAGACCACTGACACCACACCACCCACCACACACAGACTGAGACCACTGACACCACACCACCCACAGACTGAGACCACCGACACCACACCACCTACCACACACAGACTCATAGACCACCCATCAGGGCACCACCTACTATAAATAATTGGCTCCCCCCACAGACTTACACACTGTACACGTGTATCCACACCCCCTGTGCCCCACCATTCCATATTGGGTAACAAATACCCCATTGATCAAATGTACCTTCTGTGCGGCAGTACGGAGCTCAGCCAGAGCGGCAGCCAAGTTCTTTATGCATTGACCGAGCTGCATGGCAGATGCCGGATCCGAGACGGTCGGGACGGCTGACTTCCCTGCAGCCATCAGTTTACCTCCGGGCTGTAATGAGAAGCACACAGTGAGTTTAATGTCTGGGAGAAGAGAGTCTGGGATCTCCTCCCATCGTCTGATATGTCACCATGACAGGAGGTGCTGCCTCCTCAGACTGAGGAGGACCCCCCATACAAGGTGACATCAGATGGTATGAATACATCACCTGCAGGAAGTTCTGGCTGGCACTGATGAGGGACAGTTGGGCGCTTGGACTCTCCGGCTGTGATTGGCTGCCTCGAACTCCCTGAACCAACATCGGGATCTGGTCTGCCACAACCTGAGGGACAAAGGTAACCAAAGATTCATGAATGAGAGGGCACACCACATAAAAGGTTCTCTGTAATGTCCCACCAGGTGTTTGGGATGGAGGACAAACCGGTGATACGGATGGAGGACAGATTGATGATACGGCACAGAGGCCAGGAAATGGACAGTACAGGAGGAATATAGAGGATGGAGGACAGATCGATGATACGGAATAGAGGCCAGGAAATGGACAGTACAGGAGGAATATAGAGGATGGAGGACAGATCGATGATACGGCACAGAGGCCAGGAAATGGACAGTACAGGAGGAATATAGAGGATGGAGGACAGATCGATGATACAGAATAGAGGCCAGGAAATGGACAGTACAGGAGGAATATAGAGGATGGAGGACAGATCGATGATACGGCACAGAGGCCAGGAAATGGACAGTACAGGAGGAATATAGAGGATGGAGGACAGATCGATGATACGGAATAGAGGCCAGGAAATGGAGGACAACGTACGGGCAGAGCAGAAGCGCTGTGCAGATCACATACCTTGCAGCTTTGCACCAGCTGTTGCTGGGCAGCAGGGTTCTTGTTGCTGGACGCGGCGTTCTGTGCGGCGGCAATGGTTTGCGTAGCTGAAGCGGCCGCCTGTTTGGCTGCTTGCTGGAAAAAAAAAAAAACAAGAAACCAGAAAGGTGAATGATTTCTGTGACGGTACTCTCCGTCACTGAGAGTGAAAGACAGATACTTAATGGACACTGAGAATATGGTTTGGATTGCTTCAAATGGGACAGTGATATTTATCAACAATATATCTCAAAGAATATATGAAGACTCTGGGACTCTAGACCTAGCTGCCTATTGCCAATAAGGCTTCACACAGTCAGACTCCTAGCAGATGTGAATGTCATCAGATCACTGGTGTTCTACACATTGTAAATTATGCCGATTTACTCACCTATTGTTTCCGGTGGGTTCTCAATGTTTACACCTAAAATAATGTGTATTGTATTGCAGGAGCTCGAGGACGGAAAGTCTGCAAGGTAATTGGCTCAGGTTGATTGAATCATTGTCATCTATTAGTTGCTGAGTGGAAATAGTATACTGCTTATGTTGGTTGTTCTTTAGATATGTTAATTATATTTCTGTATAGAATCTCAACTGCATAGGATAATGTAATCAGGCAACCCCTGACCTGTGTGTGGTAATATGATCAGGAGGGGGATGTCCATGTTGTATATAAATTCTGCGTGACTGTTCAATATAAGGAGAAGATTCCAGTAAAAGCTAAGTTGTCGGCTAGCTTTGTATGAGGGCGGCTGGGAAAATCTGATATCTATGTTCAAGACAGTAGGAAGCCGTATACTGACAGAAGTCCACAAGTACAGTGTGGGTAGAGGATCCGTTACATTGGTGGCAAGTGGTGGGATGCATCCAAACCTCCACCGGGATCCAAGATCCGGATAGCAGAAGAGGAGAGGTACAGATACCAGCCACTATTGGAAGAGGAATTCGGAAGGAGGTTGCGAGAGATGCGGATACAGCACAGGGGACCAGTGTCAGAGAAGGTCCTGCTAGGATGGTATGATTCAATCCACTGGGAACTGGAGGAAGCGCTAGCCCGTGAGCAGCAACACCAGGGAAAAATCCTCCCCTCCTTCCAGGAAAGGTACTGGTCGCAATACGAAGTTCAAATGGTGTTTTTGGGGTGACAACCGCATAAGGAATCGAAAGCTGAGTTAGCCGGCTGGTCCAGGTAGAGATGCGGTTGGAAGAGAGCTACAGAGCTCTCCGCTGTATGTAAACCAAGTGTGCCCATCGACAACGGACGACAGCCCAATGGAAGGCTTTTGCTACGGCTGCCTGGGGCTGTTATTAGAGAGAGGCTGTCTGAGGACCCAGACTTTGGGAGCGATTTGGAGTGGCGGTTAGAGAAAATTGAGGATTACAGAGAAGAGATCCTGAACATCTCGGAAGTGTTCTGGGCACTGGAAGATATGGAGTTTTTGGCCATTCAGGAATGGAAGCTGGAGATCGTCTACAGACGGCTGCTAGACTCTGCTCAGTGCCGGGCCTGGGCTCCCCTTGCCTGAGAATATCCAGAAGTACCAGTCTAGAAATCCTGGCTGGAAAAAATTGACAATGTGGCACAGTAATAGTGTGCTTTGCTTACCTGCACCCACGGTCTTGGATGGGGAGGTCTTATGGCGGATGCAGCAAGTGCTAACTCACCTTGACGAACCTGTTTCTGCACAGGACGAGCTTGGATGGAGGAATGCGTCTGTCCAACCACTGGATAAAGGTATGGGAGAAGAGGAAGCCATCTTCATTCCCCAACCACGGATCACAGATTTAATTGACTTTTTATCGGAGGATGATATGGATGATAAATCACCCGCCAAAGATTGAGGATTTAATAGATTTTTCTGCTGAGGCGGAACATCCCATTGAGCCTACAGCAGAAGAGTGGGCATCCAGGCGTAGCGCTGCTGACCTCTGCCTGCAACAATTGGTGACCCAGGAAGATGTGTGCAAGGCCACTGACTTTTCAGTTTACTTTCCTGCAGAACAGCTGGCATCAGGGCCTAACATCACTGAGCACTGACAGCAGCTTCAGCCTTTCTAAGAGAAGAGGTCCAGGGTGAGAAGGTGGTGATCACTGCCCAACAGCAGCTGAACAGTTGGGAAAAGAAGGCGGTCATCCTTTCTCCCCAGCGAGAGATCCACAGTCTTGGAGCAGAGGAAGCCGGTCTCCCTCCCCAACAGTTACCCGGAGCGGATTATGTGGAGTCCCCAGCAGAAGTGCTGGCAACAGGGCAGAGTGCTACCAACCTCTGCCCAGCACCCCCAACAGCTACAGAGTTCCAGGAAGCTGGGGAAATCGGCCCCTTGCCCCAGCGACAAGCTGATGAAGTGAAGCTTCTACACCCAGCTGAAGTGCTGGCAGTCAGACAGAGAGTCAACGACCTCTGCCCCACACCTGTGGCAGTTCCGAAGACCCAGGGTAAGAAGGGAGAGGAGGTTGTTGTCCTCCCTCCCCAACAGTCAGTCAGAGCGGAGGAAACTGTCTTCCCCCCCAGCCAGGATCTGTACATCTGGGAGACATTACCAGAGGAAGGTTGTCCCAACCGCCAGATGAGGGTAAGGAAGATGGAGCAGCCGACTCCCCTTCCCAGCAGCAGACGGTGCCCCAGAATGATGACACCAACCCAGCAGAAGAGCTGGCAACAGAGCAGAGGGCGGCTGGCCTCTGCCCTCAACATACAAAAGATGGAGTTCCTGTGGTTCTGGATGGGACTGCGGTCTTCTATATCCCAGGGGTGCTGGGCAGTCGGCCCAGATCCCCAACAGCATGAGGGAGTGAGCCCAGCCACCCTGTCTTCTCTCCAGCGGCTAAAAGGACTCCAGGGAGAAGGGCCAGTCCACACTTCTCCCCCGCAAAGTGTATGATCTACGAGAGAGGCAGAGGTTGGCTGGGTGAGTAATGCTCCGTTCGGGACAATTTGTTTGGGGTACTGTGTGGGTACAGACTTTGGGGGACGGGAACTACAGACTACCTTCAAAGTCAACCCGTTTGGGGTCCCCTCCTGTGTTAGTCTCCTTCTGAAAGGGGAGAGATGTGACAGGAGCCACTTTGGTTGGGGGGCCCATGGAACAAAGCCTACCTTAGAGAGGTTGGGAAATCCCCCTCTCAACCCTCTAGGCCCCTCTTATGTGTAATACACCCTGTGTCTCCTAGGGACACAGGGTGACCAAGAAGCCCAGTCTGGCCTGCCCAAACCAGACTTCCACAGACTGATCATCTATGAGAGCTCCATGCGCCCTGCTGGGACAAACTTACAAACTATGTGGAACTTTGTCAAGGAAGCTGCCATGATGGATTGACTATTTGGGACTTGTTACCCGACTAACTCTGGCACAGACGGATTGGAGGTTTGGTACTTGGTTAGTCTACCTTTGGGGGTAAAGATATGCGACGGTACTCACCGTCACTGGGAGTGAAAGACATACTCAATGGACACTGAGAATATGGTTTGGATTACTCAAATGGGACAGTGATGTTAGCAATATATCTCAAAGAATATTTGAAGACTCTGGGACTTCGAGCAGATGCGAATATCATCAGATCAATCACCTGTCTTCCACACATTGTAAATTATGCTGATTTGCTCACCTATTGTTTACGGTGGGTTCTCAGTATTTACACCTAAGATAATATGTATTGTATTTCAGGAGCTCGAGAACGGAAAGTCTGCTACTTAATTGGCTCAGGTTGATTGTCCTCTGTTAGTTGCTGAGTGGAAATAGTATACTGTTTGTGTTGGTTGTACTTTAGATAGGTTAATTCTATTTCTGTATAGAGGTAACCCCTCACCTGATGGGGTAATTTCATCAGGAGGGGGATGTGCTCATGTGTGTATAAATTGAGTGTGAAACTGTTCAATAAAGGAGAAGATTCCAGTACAAGCTAAGTTGTCGGCTAGCTTTGTATGAGGGGGCGGCTGGAAAATCTGATATCTATATTCATGACTGGGAGGAAGCCGTATACTGATGGAAGTCCACAAGTACAGTGTGGGTCTCGGTTCCGTTACAATTTTTAATTGACATGAAGCTCCACCCTGATCAGTCAAGACTCCATGCCATAATTTTATCATGTGACCCCGCCCAGGTGGGGGACAATCCGGGAGATGGTCATCCGCCAGAATACGCACCTCCAGCTTGTGCACCAGCTTCTTCTTGATGGCATTCTGTGCGGCGGCATTGGTGGCCATACGCAGACCCTCCGCAGCTTCACGCAGCTTCTGTTGTTGCTCTTCACTGTCCGGATTGGCAGCTGCACCCTGGAGAGAGAGAGAGAGAGAGAGAGAGAGAGAGAGAGAGAGCTTAGATAAGCCACGCCCCCTTCCTCTCCTGACAATGACGACATGGTAGAGCCTGAAAACTCACCTTGGCCGCCTCCACCATGCGCGCCGTGGCATCGGCAAGAAGTTTGGCAGCGCTGAGAAGTTTCCGGGAATTCTCCAGATCACTTTCCTGTTCGGCATCTGCTTTGATGGCACCCACCAGATCCGACGTGGCCTGAGCGAGGATACGCGCCTGCCGCACCATCTCTCCTATAGACCAATCAAAATAGGAGTGCAAATCATAGATACAAGATTGATTACAGCTCACCTCCAGACAAACGTATTGTGTTATTAAATGCTTAACTGTCGGCTTTTTAATGAAAGCGATCCTTCATGACCCCCAAAATGTGCCCCCACCCCCTCATCATGCTTTTAGGGCTCTGCTGTCCTTCCTGAGAGCCCGGGACCCGCATGGAAGGGTGGACAAGGGAGCGCAGCGAACATCTCTTCTCTGATCTCCCATAGCCAGAATGAAATGTCACTTGTTTGTGGGGTCACTGTCCCTTGCAGGACGGGGAAGAAGTTAATGGAGCGCGCCCTGCACTTCGTTACCTTCAAAAGAAGGTAGCTAAGACATCCAGGGTCTGAAATTACAGTATAGTGTACTGAAATTTTGCACTTGATACAGTATCTGACAAAAGTAAGTACACCCCTCAAATTTATATCTTTTCATGTAACAACACTGAAGAAATGACACTTTGCTACAATGTAAAGTAGTGAGTGTACAGCTTGTATAACAGTGTACACTGCCTTGCTAAAGAAGCTGAGGGTAAAGGTGATGGACTGGCCATGCATGTCTCCAGACCTAAACCCTATTGAGCATCTGTGGGACATCCTCAAACAGAAGGTGGAGGAGGGGAAGGTCTCTAACATCCACCAGCTCTGTGATGTCAGCATGGAGGAGTGGAAGAGGACTCCAGGGACAACCTGTGAAGCTCTGGTGACTGTGAAGCTCTGGTGACTCTCCTCTAGGGGGGTGACTGAGCCTGACTTCCTCTCCTCTAGGGGGTCAACTGAGCCTGACTTCCTCTCCTGTAGGGGGGTGACTGAGCCTCACTTCCTCTCCTGTAGGGGGGTGACTGAGCCCCACTTCCTCTCCTGTAGGGGGGTGACTGAGCCCCACTTCCTCTCCTGTAGGGGGGTGACTGAGCCCCACTTCCTCCTGCAGGGGGGTGACTGAGCCCCACTTCCTCCTGCAGGGGGGTGACTGAGCCCCACTTCCTCCTGCAGGGGGGTGACTGAGCCCGACTTCCTCCTGCAGGGGGGTGACTGAGCCCGACTTCCTCCTGCAGGGGGGTGACTGAGCCCGACTTCCTCCTGCAGGGGGGTGACTGAGCCCGACTTCCTCCTGCAGGGGGGTGACTGAGCCCGACTTCCTCCTGCAGGGGGGTGACTGAGCCCGACTTCCTCCTGCAGGGGGGTGACTGAGCCCGACTTCCTCCTGCAGGGGGGTGACTGAGCCCGACTTCCTCCTGCAGGGGGTGACTGAGCCTGACATCCTCCTGCAGGGGGTGACTGAGCCTGACTTCCTCCTGCAGGGGGTGACTGAGCCTGACTTCCTCCTGCAGGGGGTGACTGAGCCTGACTTCCTCCTGCAGGGGGTGACTGAGCCTGACTTCCTCCTGCAGGGGGTGACTGAGCCTGACTTCCTCCTGCAGGGGGTGACTGAGCCTGACTTCCTCCTGCAGGGGGGTGACATAACCTGACTTCCTTTCAGGACGTGATAGAAATCTCTGCAGTGAACCTCTATAGATAGAAATGACTTCCTCAGAATAAGGACTGACCGGCATCTCCCATGGAGCTGAAGATATTCTCCGTCACGTTGAGGATGGTATCAGTTGCCTGGTCGTATCTGCCAGTTGGAGGCCCTCCGCTGGCATTCTTCTTGATGTGTTGCAGTAGGTCATTGAGCGCATGGGTGACAGCGGATGCCGCCACACCGACAGCCTTCAGGAGTTCCGGGTCTCCGGTAGCTTCTTTAGAAGACTCCACACAGCCCTCCACTGACTTGGCCACCTGCTTTCCAGCCTCCAACAGCTGCTCCTGACAAACCGGGGAACTGATGGTTGGGGCCACAACCTAGGAGGGGGACATGGGTGGTTAGAGTGCTGAGCATTCAGTAAAGAAGGGGGGGGGGGGGGGGCGAGACTTTGAGATCATTTACCTTTGTGCACGCCACCAGCTGAGAAGTGGAAAGAGCACACTGGGTGGCGGCAGCAATGACTTGGCCCTGCTGCATGGGGTCATCCGTCCGCTCGGCTACATTCTTCGCCTTTAGTACCAGAGCTGCCGCTGCACTCGCCACGGCCTTTGCCAGCTGCATGAGCATGTCCTGGAGAGAATACGGAGGAGGAGAATTAAAAGTCCGGACACAGAAAGGCCCACCAAACCCAAATTATACGAGAAAGAAGAATTAGGGGAATGTCACCAGCGAGTGGAATGTCCCACCACCAAGCAATTGTTCCTACACAATGGTCCCCTATAAAACTTCTTTTAGAAAAGAAATTCGACATTATTGGCACCACAATTATCCAATCAGACCAGAGGCGCTTTCCATAATGGACACCTCAGACTAGACATGGCTGGCCTACTCCTCCATAATGGGCACCTCAGACTAGACTTGACCGGCCTACTCCTCCATGATGGGCACCTCAGACTAGACATGACCGGCCTACTCCTCCATAATGGGCACCTCAGACTAGACATGACCGGCCTACTCCTCCATAATGGGCACCTCAGACTAGACACGACCGGCCTACTCCTCCATGATGGGCACCTCAGACTAGACATGACCGGCCTACTCCTCCATGATGGGCACCTCAGACTAGACATGGCTGGCCTACTCCTCCATGATGGGCACCTCAGACTAGACATGACTGGCCTGCTTTCGGGGAAACCACAGAGACCAGCTGGGGGGGGGGGAGAGAGAGAAGGATCGGCCGGCGCCATGAGCTCCATGTCCAGCACGTTAGACGATGGGAGTTGCAGTGAGTAGGCTGGTGGAAGCTGGTGGGGTTTGTTGAGCCCTGCATAAGAAAGCCCATTGCTGAGACCATGCAGAACTCACCAATATCAACCAACAGTCAAATGGAGAACTCCTCAGCAGCCATGAAGAAGTCCATCACCGAGACCATCCAGAACCCACCAATACTAACCAAGGGTCCTATGGAGAACTCATCATCATTAAGATGTCCACCACTTAAATACTCTTCAGACCCACCAATACCAACTACCAGGCCTATTGAGCATTGATCATAAAGCCATTAAGAAGCCCATCACCTAGACCAGTGATGGCGAAACTTGGCACCCCAGATTTTTTTGGAACTACATTTCCCATGATGCTCAAATACACTGCAGAGTGCATGAGCATCATGGGAAATGCAGTTCCAAATTATCTGGGTTGCCAAGGTTTGCCATCACTGACCTAGACCATCTGCCATTACCCACCTACGGTCCCATGAAGAACTCAATCAGCAAAGCTCATCATCTAAACTAGTAGTCTCCAAACTGTGACCCTGGGGCCAAATGCAACTCTTTGCTTGTCCTTATCCAGTCCTTGGGACACTTTTTCTCCAAATGACACCAATGATGGGGCACCATTATTCCCACTGATATTGATGGGACATTATTTCTCCCACTCATACCAATAATGAGACACTATTCCTCCCACTAACCAATGATTGGGCATTGTTTACTCCCAACTGGCCACAATTCAGCCTCCCTAAAGACTGAAGGACAGTAAACTGGACATATGCATAGTTCGGTGACCCCTGACCTAGACTATCCGCAAATACCCAATACCAAACAAAGAAGCCATTAAGAACTCGACCGCAATACAGAAGCCTGTCACCTAGATCATCCAGAACATACCAACACTAGCCAACTGTTCCATGAAGAACGCATGATCAGCCTTTTAAGAAGGATTGACAACCCAACAATTCCAACCTATTGTCCCATGGAGAACTCTTCTTCAGCCACTAAGAAGCCAATAAACGAGACCATCCAGGACCCACCAATACCAACCAACAGTCCAACAGAAAACTCTTTTTCAGACATTAAGGGGCCCATCCCCTAGACCAGTGGTCCTCAACTCCGGTCCTCGGGGGCCCACTAACAGGCCAGGTTTGCAAGATAACTAAATACATCACAGGTGATCTCATTTGCTGCTCAGTGATTGCAGTATTCTAGTCTGCATCTCCCCAAGGTAATACTTAAAATCTGCCCTGTTATTGGGCCCCGAGGACCGGAGTTGAGGACCACTGCCCTAGACCATCCAAGACCCATCAATACCAACCAACAGTCCCACAGAGAACGCTTCTTCAGCCACTAAGAAGCCGATCACTGAGACCACCCACGACCTGCCAATACCAACCAACAGTCCCACAGAGAACGCTTCTTCAGCCACTAAGAAGCCCATCACTAGGACCATCCAGGACCCGCCAATACCAACCAACAGTCCCACAGAGAACGCTTCTTCAGCCACTAAGAAGTCGATCACTAGGACCATCCAGGACCCGCCAATACCAACCAACAGTCCCACAGAGAACGCTTCTTCAGCCACTAAGAAGCCGATCACTGAGACCACCCAGGACCCACCAAACAATTACATAAAATTCCGGAGTTCAACTCCAAAGACCAACCCCAGCTAAAACTATTTCTGGATAAGATTTTTAGTTTAAGATGGTGAAAAGGGGTTCGATCCTCCATAGGGTTCCAAGCTTCCTCTGGGAGCATTTACCATTACTAACCCTATCCTGGTGACAAGACTGAAAGTGAAGAAATCTCCTCAATTGAAGGCCAGCCAGTACACAAAAGTGGGGAAGGCTTAGAACCTCAGGTTTTCCTATTCCACTGACAGAGTTGGTTGGCTGTTTTCCTCATTTCCGGTGTCATCGGTATTCTGTTGGCTATCTGGATCGAATGCTGAGGAATATTTGTATTCTGTGTATTGCCCCACCCAGGTGCTTTCCCCTAGCCAGCTATAAATTGTTTTGAGCGGCTGCCATCTTTTGGTTTGTTGGATTCACTGGGGGAGACTTTGTGTCTTGCCGGACCTTTACAGAGGCTGGGACCACCTATATGCTGCCATCTATATAGAGGCCAGGCTGAGAACTCAGAGTCAGGGTTAGGGGGGGCTCTCTGCAGAGGTGCCGTGATAGAGTCGGTTGTAACAACAAAACCAGAATGTTACCAACAGTATCATCAGTTTTCTATGCTGACTGGTTGGATCAAGTGTTGGAGAACATCTTAGAAGTGGGGAACCTCCCTGGTGGGACACACAGAGATTCTCAACCTTCCTCACACAATCCAAAACTAAAACTAAAGTCTTGTCCGGAGTCCGCTGTAAGGGACTACCCCAAACTATCAGTTATAATGGCGAAGAGGGATTGAAGTGAGCATGCACAATTACTGGAGAAGTCTTCTACTGTGTGATTAATAGAAATGATTTGGAGATCTTCCCACAATCAACTTCCAACATTGTAATCAGGAAAGAAATCAAAGTGCCGCTTCCCGCAGGAAACGTGAGGAAAGCTGGAGAAGAGACCACATGAAGCCAAAACCCAACACCATCCAGAAAAGGAGGGAGGAAGGCTGGCCTCAGCCAGGCCCCCCGGTTACCGTTTTCTGCTCAGGCAGCGCGTTTGCTGTGCGGGTGACCCTGGCTGCGGAGATCTGTAGGAATCCATAAAAACACAGATATTGCCAGGAGAAGCTGTAGGTGAGATCAGAACATTGCAGGACAAGGTGGAGAAGAGGGACAAGGACTGAAGAAGACAATATGGGAAAGACATATGGGTATGTTGTAGGCGGAGGGCCACCTTATACTGGGAGGGACTAGGAAAAGCCGGAGATAAACGTAGGAATGAGCTATGCATGACCTTGGGGAGGTTCACAGCTGGGATGAAAAACTGCCAAGATTAGCCTGAATATAAATGTTAATGTCAAATCAACCTGGTACTGGGCATAAGACGGACATTCTACTGGACTACAGACACAATGGGGGTGACTGGGACCTGGGGGGGGTCATCCATCCTAATACTGAGCATAAGGCAGCTATAATCCAGACATTATACTGGACTACAGACACAATGGGGGTGACTGGGATCTGGGAGGGTCATCCATCCCAATACTGGGCATAAGACGGCCATAATCCAGACATTATACTGGACTACAGACACAATGGGGGTGACTGGGACCTGGGGGGGGGGGGTCATCCATCCTAATACTGAGCATAAAGCAGCCATAATCCAGACATTATACTGGACTACAGACACAATGGGGGTGACTGGGATCTGGGGGGACATTCATCCTAATACTGGGCATAAGGCAGCCATAATCCAGACATTATACTGGACTACAGACACAATGGGGGTGACTGGGATCTGGGGGGGGGTCATCCATCCTAATACTGGGCATAAGGCGGCCATAATCCAGACATTATACTGGACTACAGACACAATGGGGGTGACTGGGATCTGGGGGGGTCATTCATACTAATACTGGGCATAAGGCGGCCATAATCCAGACATTATACTGGACTACAGACACAATGGGGGTGACTGGGATCTGGGGGGGTCATTCATACTAATACTGGGCATAAGGCGGCCATAATCCAGACATTATACTGGACTACAGACACAAATGGGGGTGACTGGGACCTGGGGGGGGGGTCATCCATCCTAATACTGAGCATAAGGCAGCCATAATCCAGACATTATACTGGACTACAGACACAAATGGGGGTGACTGGGACCTGGGGGGGGTCATTCATACTAATACTGGGCATAAGGCAGCCATAATCCAGACATTATACTGGACTACAGACACAATGGGGGTGACTGGGATCTGGGGGGTCATCCATCCTAATACTGCGCATAAGGCGGCCATAATCCAGACATTATACTGGACTACAGACACAATGGGGGTGACTGGGATCTGGGGGGGTCATTCATACTAATACTGGGCATAAGGCGGCCATAATCCAGACATTATACTGGACTACAGACACAATGGGGGTGACTGGGATCTGGGGGGGTCATTCATACTAATACTGGGCATAAGGCGGCCATAATCCAGACATTATACTGGACTACAGACACAAATGGGGGTGACTGGGACCTGGGGGGGGGGTCATCCATCCTAATACTGAGCATAAGGCAGCCATAATCCAGACATTATACTGGACTACAGACACAAATGGGGGTGACTGGGACCTGGGGGGGGTCATCCATCCTAATACTGAGCATAAGGCAGCCATAATCCAGACATTATACTGGACTACAGACACAATGGGGGTGACTGGGATCTGGGGGGTCATCCATCCTAATACTGCGCATAAGGCGGCCATAATCCAGACATTATACTAGACTACAGACACAATGGGGGTGACTGGGATCTGGGGGGGGTCATCCATCCTAATACTGAGCATAAGGCGGCCATAATCCAGACATTATACTGGACTACAGACACAATGGGGGTGACTGGGATCTGGGGGGGTCATTCATACTAATACTGGGCATAAGGCGGCCATAATCCAGACATTATACTGGACTACAGACACAATGGGGGTGACTGGGATCTGGGGGGGTCATTCATACTAATACTGGGCATAAGGCGGCCATAATCCAGACATTATACTGGACTACAGACACAAATGGGGGTGACTGGGACCTGGGGGGGGGGTCATCCATCCTAATACTGAGCATAAGGCAGCCATAATCCAGACATTATACTGGACTACAGACACAAATGGGGGTGACTGGGACCTGGGGGGGGTCATCCATCCTAATACTGAGCATAAGGCAGCCATAATCCAGACATTATACTGGACTACAGACACAATGGGGGTGACTGGGATCTGGGGGGGGTCATCCATCCTAATACTGAGCATAAGGCGGCCATAATCCAGACATTATACTGGACTACAGACAATGGGGGTGACTGTGATCTGGGGGGGGTCATTCATACTAATACTGCGCATAAGGCGGCCATAATCCAGACATTATACTGGACTACAGACACAATGGGGTGACTGGGATCTGGGGGGGTCATTCATACTAATACTGGGCATAAGGCGGCCATAATCCAGACATTATACTGGACTACAGACACAATGGGGGTGACTGGGATCTGGGGGGGTCATTCATACTAATACTGGGCATAAGGCGGCCATAATCCAGACATTATACTGGACTACAGACACAAATGGGGGTGACTGGGATCTGGGGGGGTCATTCATACTAATACTGGGCATAAGGCGGCCATAATCCAGACATTATACTGGACTACAGACACAAATGGGGGTGACTGGGACCTGGGGGGGGGGGGGTCATCCATCCTAATACTGAGCATAAGGCAGCCATAATCCAGACATTATACTGGACTACAGACACAATGGGGGTGACTGGGATCTGGGGGGTCATCCATCCTAATACTGCGCATAAGGCGGCCATAATCCAGACATTATACTGGACTACAGACACAATGGGGGTGACTGGGATCTGGGGGGGTCATCCATCCTAATACCGAGCATAAGGCGGCCATAATCCAGACATTATACTGGACTACAGACACAATGGGGGTGACTGGGATCTGGGGGGACATTCATCCTAATACTGAGCATAAGACGGCCATAATTCAGACATTATACTAGACTACAGACACAATGGGGGTGACTGGGATCTGGGGGGACATTCATCCTAATACTGGGCATAAGACGGCCATAATCCAGACATTATACTGGACTACAGACAATGGGGGTGACTGTGATCTGGGGGGGGTCATTCATACTAATACTGCACATAAGGCGGCCATAATCCAGACATTATACTGGACTACAGACACAATGGGGGTGACTGGGATCTGGGGGGGTCATCCATCCTAATACTGGGCATGAGGCGGCCATAATCCAGACATTATACTGGACTACAGACAATGGGGGTGACTGGGGTCTGGGGGGTCATCCATCCTAATACTGGGCATGAGGCGGCCATAATCCAGACATTATAGTGGACAATGGGGGGTGGGTGACTGGGATATGGGGGGGGGGGGGGTGGAATGTCAGACAAACTGGTAGAAGGCACAAAGAATCACAGAAAAGGAAACGGCCGATATTTGGTGGTGAATAATTGGCGTTCTTTCATTGGACTCTGAATAACGGAGGAAGAAACATGGCGGCTCACCTGGAAGCGTGGATCCGTGTCACACTCGCCGATCTGCTGAAGTAATTCTCCACTCGTCTGACCGACATTACCGGCTGCCTGGAGGAGGACCTGTCGGGGCTGAAGACAGAGGCGGGTATAAATATTGGCGGTATAATACATCGATGTATGGGATATATACAGTGATGGCACTTACCTCCGTGCTGGATGGTTGGGCTGTCTTCAGCAGGTCAGATACGGCTCCTGCCAGGTTCTTGGCCGCATGGAGAAGTTGTCTTCCGTTGCCACCCTCATCCTCCATCAGAGCCGCCAGAAGCTTCACCCCGCGGGACATCTCCGTCAGGTTAGAACTGATGGTTGTGACTGCGCAGCCCACCGCCGTGTAATCTGTGTCTGCAGGATCACCTAGAGAACGAAGCATCGATTACATACAGCAATGTACACTACTGACACCTGGCTGGAGATCCCCATAAATCCTCCATGCTGGAAGCTTAGGCAGGGTTAGGTTCCTGTCAGACACTATGACATCACTCAGCGCCCGCCTCCTCTTTCCATTAGCCAGTAATAATCCTCCATGGGTCCGCTCCCATGGAAGGATTGTTAGGCTCCTTATCATCCACCAGCAATATCCAGCAGAACATGTCCAATCAGAAGCCTTCATGGCAGGCATCTGACGGATGTGGACAATCTCACCTGCGGTCAGGTTGACAACGGAGGCGGTTCCTGCAGTGATGGCGTCCACCTGGGAGTGGATCTCATGTTTGGATTCATCCATCTTGTTCTTCCTCCAAGCCTTGGCAGCCTGCAGTGAGAAAAGTCATCACATAGAAATCTCTCACCCAGGTGATCGGTATTCTAACAGTTGGAGCAAGACAATAAAAATCCTGCCACTATGGAGGTCTATGGTGATGCTAGGACTGTCCCGCCTCCACAGACTTCTATACTAACATTATATACCCAGCTGACCTCTAAAGAGGTCTATACTAGCCATCGAACCACTGCTGGGGTCCATACAGATACTATACTATCAACTACTTCTGGGGTCTATACAGACACCATACTAACCATCCAACCACTGCTGGGATCTATACAGACATCCTACTAACCATCCAACCACTGCTGGGGTCTATACAGACACCATACTAACCATCCAACCACTGCTGGGGTCTATACAGACACCATACTAACCATCCAACCACTGCTGGGGTCCACAGCAGACAATCTACTAACCATCCAACCACTGCTGGGGTCCATACAGACACCATACTAACCATCCAACCACTGCTGGGGTCTATACAGACATCATACTAACCATCCAACCGCTGCTGGGATCTATACAGACATCATACTAACCATCCAACCGCTGCTGGGATCTATACAGACATCATACTAACCATCCAACCACTGCTGGGGTCTATACAGACATCATACTAACCATCCAACCGCTGCTGGGGTCCATACAGACATCATACTAACCATCCAACCACTGCTGGGGTCTATACAGACATCATACTAACCATCCAACCACTGCTGGGGTCTATACAGACATCATACTAACCATCCAACCGCTGCTGGGATCTATACAGACATCATACTAACCATCCAACCACTGCTGGGGTCTATACAGACATCATACTAACCATCCAACCGCTGCTGGGATCTATACAGACACCATACTAACCATCCAACCGCTGCTGGGGTCTATACAGACATCATACTAACCATCCAACCGCTGCTGGGATCTATACAGACATCATACTAACCATCCAACCACTGCTGGGATCTATACAGACATCATACTAACCATCCAACCACTGCTGGGGTCTATACAGACATCATACTAACCATCCAACCGCTGCTGGGATCTATACAGACATCATACTAACCATCCAACCACTGCTGGGGTCTATACAGACATCATACTAACCATCCAACCACTGCTGGGGTCTATACAGACACCATACTAACCATCCAACCGCTCCTGGGGTCCACACAGACATCCTACTAACCATCCAACCACTGCTGGGGTCCACACAGACATCATACTAACCATCCAACCACTGCTGGGGTCCATACAGACATCATACTAACCATCCAACCACTGCTGGGGTCTATACAGACATCATACTAACCATCCAACCACTGCTGGGGTCTATACAGACACCATACTAACCATCCAACCACTGCTGGGGTCTATACAGACATCAAACTAACCATCCAACCACTGCTGGGGTCTATACAGACACCATACTAACCATCCAACCACTGCTGGGGTCTATACAGACATCATACTAACCATCCAACCACTGCTGGGGTCCATACAGACATCATACTAACCATCCAACCACTGCTGGGGTCTATACAAACATCATACTAACCATCCAACCACTGCTGGGGTCTATACAGACATCATACTAACCATCCAACCACTGCTGGGGTCCATACAGACATCATACTAACCATCCAACCACTGCTGGGGTCCATACAGACATCATACTAACCATCCAACCACTGCTGGGGTCCATACAGACATCATACTAACCATCCAACCACTGCTGGGGTCCATACAGACATCATAATAACCATCCAACCACTGCTGGGGTCTATACAGACATCATACTAACCATCCAACCACTGCTGGGGTCTATACAGATACTATACTAACCATCCAACCACTGCTGGGGTCCATACAGACATCATAATAACCATCCAACCACTGCTGGGGTCTATACAGACATCATACTAACCATCCAACCACTGCTGGGGTCCATACAGACATCATACTAACCATCCAACCACTGCTGGGGGCTATACAAACATCATACTAACCATCCAACCACTGCTGGGGTCTATACAGACATCATACTAACCATCCAACCGCTGCTGGGATCTATACAGACATCATACTAACCATCCAACCACTGCTGGGGTCCATACAGACATCATACTAACCATCCAACCACTGCTGGGGTCCATACAGACATCATACTAACCATCCAACCACTGCTGGGGTCCATACAGACACCATACTAACCATCCAACCACTGCTGGGGTCTATACAGACATCATACTAACCATCCAACCACTGCTGGGGGCTATACAAACACTATATGAACATCCAACCTCTATTTAGTTCTATAGTGACACCATGAGACCATCCAACCACCACAGAGGAATACACTGACACTATATGACCCTCCAATCACGTCTGAAGTCTATACAGACACTATGTGACCATGCAGCCTCCACGGAGATCTTAGAATCTCACTATATGTCCATCCAACTACCGCTGAGGCCTAGATTATTACATGTCCATCCAACTACCACTGAGGTCTACACTGACACTATATGACCCTCCAATCACTGATAGGGTCTATACTGATACTATGTGGCCCTCCAGACACCACAGAGGACTACACTGGCACTATGTGACCCTCCAATCACTGATAGGGTCTATACTGACACTATATGACCCTCCAATCACTGATAGGGTCTATACTGACACCATGTGACCCTCCAATCACTGATAGGGTCTATACTGACACTATGTGACCCTCCAATCACTGATAGGGTCTATACTGACACTATGTGACCCTCCAATCACTGATAGGGTCTATACTGACACTATGTGACCCTCCAATCACTGATAGGGTCTATACTGACACTATGTGACCCTCCAATCACTGATAGGGTCTATACTGACACTATGTGACCCTCCAGACACCACTGAGGTCTACACTGACACTATATGACCCTCCAATCACTGATAGGGTCTATACTGATACTATGTGGCCCTCCAGACACCACAGAGGAATACACTGACACTATATGACCCTCCAACCACGTCTGAAGTCTATACAGACACTATGTGACCATGCAGCCTCCACGGAGATCTTAGAATCTCACTATATGTCCATCCAACTACTGCTGAGGCCTAGATTATTACATGTCCATCCAACTACCACTGAGGTCTACACTGACACTATATGACCCTCCAATCACTGATAGGGTCTATACTGATACTATGTGGCCCTCCAGACACCACTGAGGTCTACACTGACACTATATGACCCTCCAATCACTGATAGGGTCTATACTGACACTATGTGACCCTCCAGACAGCACAGATTACTACACTGGCACTATGTGACCCTCCAATCACTGATAGGGTCTATACTGACACTATGTGACCCTCCAATCACTGATAGGGTCTATACTGACACTATGTGACCCTCCAATCACTGATAGGGTCTATACTGACACTATGTGACCCTCCAATCACTGATAGGGTCTATACTGACACTATGTGACCCTCCAATCACTGATAGGGTCTATACTGACACTATGTGACCCTCCAATCACTGATAGGTTCTATTGTTAAACTTTCAGTGCGAAATAGAAATACATTTTTATTATTACAGGTCAAGAATTGTGAACTTTGAGGCCTCCATTGACCTTGCTACATATTGAGTCAAAACTCTTTCAGTTTGAAACACACATTGCGTCCATTGTTTGACATGGTTTTGTTTGCCTGTACTTTGAGATGAGAAGCTGTGTCATCTGCCCCAAAAGGAAAATGTGTTTGACAAACTTTTAAATACAATACTCAGAAAGACAGATAAATAAATCGCTTATCACAGGTGGATCGGCCTTTGGGGGAAAAGGTTTACATAAGACATCCTTCCCCTGGTCTTGAAACACGAAAAACCAGAGAGGTCGTAAAACTTTAAGTTCAGGCCATGACTCACACAATGGGCGAAACTCAATTTCAGGATAACACCTGTGTTCAACCATACACAATGCAAGTAAACTATTGTTTCCACCCTGAGAAGACAAACAAAACTGTCTGGACAAAGACGAGAATCTGTCATTTATTTACCTAAACACAAACAGGGGGATAAAGTTGTTGAAATCTACACGGAGTCACATAAACATTGTCACTTAGATTGATGAGAACTGCAAATCTCAAAATGAATTTCAGAAAATCATAAATTGATATCTCTGCCCCATCATATACAAAAGGTGTTATGGAACTATGATGTTATGACAACCTCCTACTGAGAAGTACATTATATTCTATCATATAGTAGTGTCAAATGGTCAGAAATTTCACCCATATTTTATCATCCAGTCCAAATCATAAATGTACTGTTGTTAACATAGTAATCCCTTAAATGGATAATATTCTAATTGGAAACAAACCATGTGTAGAAAAAGTTACATATACAAGCTGTTGTGTATCAATATATATAACTGTATATGTATCTATACAATTCTTACTGCTACTAATTGAAGTCTTGGGTTAAAAAGTAAAGTCCAATATATATATTACATAAGATATATTAAATATTAGAATAGTGTTACCAAGATTAATCTTTATTCAGATACCTGGTGGATTAAATGGACGTCATAGATGAGAGCATGATTACATTTATGTTTTTTTTATAATAGTCTTAAATGGAGAAATTTTATTTAATTTTAATATACTGGTTAACCAAGAGGTGTCACCCTATGACATCACCAGTTAATGAATAAGATGTTCCAACCAATAGGAATAATGTTCCTCCCACTGGGTTTGGCTTAGGATAATTTTTACTGCCCTTTTGTTCAACACAAAATAAAAAGAAACCAGAGATGTAATAAGAGAACACAACACAACAGACACACACAAGACACAAGACACATCACACTTACAACATACACACTACTAACAGCCATGCATAGACTCATCTACACAGACGCCATCTTGGTCCACCCTGTATCTGAACCTTTGAGGGACGCCAAAAGAAGCTCCTCCCTAATTGGCCACCATCTTGGAAATGCAGCCATCTTAAAGGAACCTGGTAACTACTATTCTAAGCTAAGCGGCCATTTTAAATATGGTAATTATGCTTTGCTGTTATTTGATTATTATTCAATATTGTTTATGTACTTCCTTAAATGTTTTACATTTCCTATTTAAAGGGTAACGAAAGTACAATCCCAGCCGTATAAACCATATGTAGATTTTTCTCTAAAGAGATGATTTTTGTTTTTATAACATTTTTTAATATCAGATTAAGCGCATTATTTGCAATTTTACGTCTTCCGTTTTGCATGGCTTATTCTCACTTCATCTGCAGTGGAATGACTTTCGGCCATGTGATTCGCAGACTATTGTGGTCTGATTATATAGAATATTAATTTATGGTTCATACTACACCTGGGAAATACATAATCTTGTTTTATTTTACTTCATCGTTTAGCTAAATATCACATTGCATTTATCGTTTTAAGTTGGTATTTTATGTAAGGTTATCTCTTTGTGTCACTCAAGTATGATCATTTATGGTGAAAATATGTCTTGCGAATAAATATTCTTATATATATATATATATATATATATTCCCTACTGTAGACTGCTTCACTAAGATTGGTATATGCTTTTAAAAAGAAATTAACTGATATAAAAAAAAGAACTTGGGAAAATTGCGTGGTATACTATGAGTGTCTGAACAAAATTAATTGGGTTTTTTTTCTTAGATATTAAATTATTTGCCGTAATCGGCTGGAGGCACTGCGTCATAATTCTATTGATAGTTCAGACATCGTCTTTTAGTAATAAATTAAAAATAGTCAAATTTTATACCAAAACGCACAACACTATAATGACACTATGTGACCCTCCAATCACTGATAGGGTCTATACTGACACTATGTGACCCTCCAATCACTGATAGGGTCTATACTGACACTATGTGACCCTCCAATCACTGATAGGGTCTATACTGACACTATGTGACCCTCCAATCACTGATAGGGTCTATACTGACACTATGTGACCCTCCAATCACTGATAGGGTCTATACTGACACTATGTTGCCCTCCAACTACTGCTGAGGTCTGTACTGTAAGTACATAAGCATTCACCCAGAGGTCAATACTAACACTATACCCAGTGATGTATACTGGTCATCCACCATATGGACACATGTATGGTATTCAGTACTCACGGCATCTTGTCCCAGGGGTGGCAGAGTATCAAAGTCATCCAGGGAGGCCTGGGCAGCGTTCACAGCTTGCATACTTGAGTTTATCGTACCGGTGAGGGCCTGCTGGGCCGAGGTCTGCAAAGAAGGAACAATGAGTAGAGTGTCAGCTGAGGGACACAAGCTGGTAAGCAGGACTCCACAAACGAGCAGTGTAGCGGCCATACACAATGATCACTGATACGGTATACACAGGACATAGGGGATAGAAGAGCAGTGTAGCGGCCATACACAATGGTCACTGATACGGTATACACAGGACATAGGGGATAGAAGAGCAGTGTAGCGGCCATACACAATGGTCACTGATACGGTATACACAGGACATAGGGGATAGAAGAGCAGAGAAAAGAGGAGGACAGAAGAATGAGAGGTGTAACACATGATTTCATCCTAAATCTTACCAGTGGTGGCATGTGTCCCCAGTGCATCTGTCCTTGTGTGATCTGCTGCTGAGCCTGTGGCATGGAGCCCACCTGGAAGTTTTCAGGTCCTCCAGCACCAGACCGCATGATGGCTGGAAGAGCTACAGAGCCATGCTCCACCTTCCCTACCGTATTAAACTGCTGCTGAAGAAGCGTGGACCTGAAGAGGAGCAGAGAGGTTATGTTATCTTTCATCATATGACAGCTCAGGGGTCCCCAAACCTAGACTTTGACCTTCCATCATATGACAGCTCAGAGACCCCCAAACCTAGACTATGACCTTCCATCATATGACAGCTCAGAGACCCCAAACCTAGACTATGACCTTCCATCATATGACAGCTCAGAGACCCCCAAACCTAGACTATGACCTTCCATCATATGACAGCTCAGAGGTCCCCAAACCTAGACTATGACCTTCCATCATATGACAGCTCAGAGACCCCCAAACCTAGACTATGACCTTCCATCATATGACAGCTCAGAGGTCCCCAAACCTAGACTATGACCTTCCATCATATGACAGCTCAGAGACCCCCAAACCTAGACTATGACCTTCCATCATATGACAGCTCAGAGGCTCCAAACCTAGACTATGACCTTCCATCATATGACAGCTCAGAGACCCCCAAACCTAGACTATGACCTTCCATCATATGACAGCTCAGACACCCCCAAACCTAGACTATGACCTTCCATCATATGATAGCTCAGAGGCTCCAAACCTAGACTATGACCTTCCATCATATGACAGCTCAGGGGTCCCCAAACCTAGACTATAACCTTATATCATATGATAGCTCAGGGGACCCCGACCTAGACTATGATCTTCCATCATATGACAGCTCAGAGGCCCCAAACCTAGACTATGACCTTCCATCATATGACAGCTCAGAGTGTTAGACTTCCAGTAGGAAATAGAAATACATTTTTATTATTACAGGTCAAGAATTGTGAACTTTGAGGCCTCAAATGACCTTGTCACAGATTCAGTCAAAACCCCTTCAGTATGAAGCACACATTGCGTCCATTGTTGAAATTGTTTTATTTACATGAACTTTGAGATGAGAAGCTATGTCGTTTGCCCCCAAAAGGAAATTGTGTTCGGTAAATTTTAAATATAATGCTCTGGAGAGGCAGACCACTAAATTGCTTATCCCAGGTGGAATGGCCTTGGGGGGAAGGTTTACATACAATGGACCTCAAAGGATAAAAAGCCATTTTTCCCCTGGACATGAAAAGAGAGATGTTTTAATACACAATGGCCAAAACTCAAATTCAGGATCACACCTGTGTTCACCCATTCACTAGTAGATAAACTATTGTTTCTACCCTGAGAAGTCAAACAAACGGAGAACTGCCTGGACAAAGACTAGAATCTGCAATTCATTTACCTACACACCAGGGGGGGGGGGGGGTAGAGATTGTGTCATACAGACAATTGTCCATTGGAAGTCACTTAGACTGATGAGAACTGCATATTCAAATGAATTTCATATAATCATAAGCTTATACAACATCCTTGTCCCATCATATACAAAAGGGGGTTGTGGAACTTATGAGGTTATGACAATCTTCTATTGAGAAGTACATTATATCTATTATATAGTAGTGTCAAATGGTCAGAATTTCTCCCATATTTTATGTCCAGTCTCAAATTATGACTGTATTGTTGTTAACATAATAATCCCTTAATGGATAATATTCTGATCGGAAATAACCCATGTGTAGAAAAGTTTACACATATATATATATATATATATATATATATATATATATATATATATATATATATATATATATATATATATATATATATATATATTGCTACACAACAACTTGTATAACTGTATATGTATCTATATAATTCTTACTGCTAC
This sequence comes from Pelophylax lessonae, assembly GCF_965119305.1. Lineage (NCBI taxonomy): Eukaryota > Metazoa > Chordata > Amphibia > Anura > Ranidae > Pelophylax > Pelophylax lessonae. The sequence goes on along the minus strand of NC_138768.1, from coordinate 894,943,430 downwards.
TAAATGTAAAGTATATGGGTAAATCAGTCATTCCCAATCAATATATATATTGTATTAGTAATATGCTTAATTCAATGGTGTTACCAGGTCCAGTTACCAGGTCCAATCCTTACTTAGATACATGATGGATATTAGATGGACATGTATAGAGGATGAGAGTATGGATAAATTATTATGTTGTTTTTACGATAGTCTTCAATGGAGAAATTATTATATAGTTTTAAATATCCCATATATTGGTTATCCAGTAGAGGTGTCGCCCAATTACCTCGTCAGTTAATGGTCAAGTTATCCCAACCAATGGGGATAAGGGTCCTCCTTCTGGGTTTAACATATGGTAATTTTAATAGTCCTTTGTTCAATACAATATAAAAAGGGAAGCCCAGATCAGAGACAGACACATAACATTACCCAACATACATTACACATACAACACACACGCTACTACAGCCATGCATAGACTCATCTATACAGACTCCATCTTGCTCCATCATGTATCTGAAACTTTGAGGGACACCAAACGAAACTCCTCCCTAACTGGCCACCATCTTGGGAAGGCAGCCATCTTAAGGACTCTGGTAACAACCATTCTAAGCTAGCAGCCATTTTAAATGGGGTAAATATACCTTGCAAATTATCTGATTATTATTTACTATTGTTTATGTACTTCCTTAAATGTTTTACATTTCATATTAAAGGGTAACGAGATTACAGTCCCAGCTGTATTAACCATATGTAGATTTTTCTCTAAGAGCTGATTTTTGCTTTTTAGAACATTTTTATTAATATCAGATTTAGCGCATATTGGCGTATTAGTCTCACGTTTTGCATGGCCTATTCTCGCTCCATCTGCAGTGGAGTGACTGTCGGACTTCGCAATTCGCAGACAATTGTGGTCTGATTATATAAAACATTTAAATATGGTTTCTACTACATCTGGGAAAAACGTAATCTTGCTTTATTTTTACTTTCATTATTGAGCTACAGATCACATTGCATTCATTGTTTGAAGTTTGTATCTTTGTAAGGTTATCTTTTGGTGTCACTTATATATTCCCTACTGTAGACTGTTTTCACTAAGATTGGTATATGCTTTTAAAAATAAATGAATCGATCTAAAAGAACTCGTTATACTCGTTCAGAATAATATTCTCGAACGTGTAAAACGCACAAGAGGCTCCAAACCTAGACTATGATCTTCCATCATATGACAGCTCAGAGGCCCCAAACCTAGACTATGACCTTCCATCATATGACAGCTCAGAGGCCCCAAACCTAGACTATGACCTTCCATCATATGACAGATCAGAGGCCCCAAACCTAGACTATGACCTTCCATCATATGACAGCTCAGAGGCCCCAAACCTAGACTATGACCTTCCATCATATGACAGATCAGAGGTCTCCAAACCTAGACTATGATCTTCCATCATATGACAGCTCAGAGGTCCCCAAACCTAGACTATGACCTTCCATCATATGACAGCTCAGAGGCCCCAAACCTAGACTATGACCTTCCATCATATGACAGATCAGAGGCCCCAAACCTAGACTATGACCTTCCATCATATGACAGCTCAGAGGCCCCAAACCTAGACTATGACCTTCCATCATATGACAGCTCAGAGGTCTCCAAACCTAGACTATGATCTTCCATCATATGACAGCTCAGAGGTCCCCAAACCTAGACTATGACCTTCCATCATATGACAGCTCAGAGGCCCCAAACCTAGACTATGACCTTCCATCATATGACAGATCAGAGGCCCCAAACCTAGACTATGACCTTCCATCATATGACAGCTCAGAGGCCCCAAACCTAGACTATGACCTTCCATCATATGACAGCTCAGAGGTCTCCAAACCTAGACTATGATCTTCCATCATATGACAGCTCAGAGGCCCGAAACCTAGACTATGACCTTCCATCATATGACCGCTCAGAGGCTCCAAACCTAGACTATGATCTTCCATCATATGACAGCTCAGAGACCCCCAAACCTAGACTATGATCTTCCATCATACGACAGCTCAGAGGCCCCAAACCTAGACTATGACCTTCCATAATATGACAGCTCAGAGGTCTCCAAACCTAGACTATGATATTCCATCATATGACAGCTCAGAGGCCCCAAACCTAGACTATGATCTTCCATCATATGACAGCTTAGAGGCCCCAAACCTAGACTATGATCTTCCATCATATCATATGATGGCTCCCCAAACCTGTACTACGACCTTCCATCATATCATATGATGGCACCCCAAACCTGGACTATGACCTTCCATCATATCATATGATGGCTCCCCAAACCTGGACTATGACCTTCCATCATATCATAATTCCCCAAACCTGGACTATGACCTTCCATCATATCATAGGATAGATCCCCAAACCGGGACTATGATCCTTCCATCATATCATAGGATAGTTCCCCAAACCGGGACTATGATCCTTCCATCATATCATAGGACAGTTCCTCAAACCTGGACGATGACCCTTCCATCACATAATATAAAGGCTCCCAAAAATCTGGAGTATGGCCTTCCATCATATTATATGACTGCTCCCCAAAACCTGGAGTATGGCATTCCATCATAACATATGATGCGTGCCCCCTCCCCCAAGGTGGAGACATTTTTATTGTCTGGTAGAGCTCCCCAGGAGAACAGGGGGCCACATTCGCTGTGAAAGTGCCCCAGAAATTACAAGAAATAACAAAGGATCAGAAATGAAAGTCCCGTCTTTAGGGGAGACATCTTACTTCTTGGGTGACACGGAGTCTTCCAACATGGTCGATTCTTCATCTCCCTCCAAACCAAAATGGTCTTTACTCTTTTTCTAAAGAGAGAAATGGAGAGGCAGGCTGTTAGTTGCAGTAAAATGGAAGTGCATTGTATGGAGCGTATCAGACAGGGGACGCCTACAGGAAGTGTATTGTATGGGGTGCATAAGACAGGGGACACCTACAGGAAGTGCATTGTATGGAACATATCAGACAGGGGACACCTACAGGAAGTGCATTGTATGGAGCGTATCAGACAGGGGACACCTACAGGAAGTGCATTGTATGGGGTGCATAAGACAGGGGGCACCTACAGGAAGTGCATTGTATGGGGTGCATAAGACAGGGGGCACCTACAGGAAGTGCATTGTATGGGGTGCATAAGACAGGGGACACCTACAGGAAGTGCATTGTATGGGGTGCATAAGACAGGGGACACCTACAAGAAGTGCATTGTGTGGAGCGCGGCTACTGGAGGAACCCCCCGTGGCTGTGCCCGGCTACTGGAGGAACCCCCCTGTGGCTGAGCCCGGCTACTGGAGGAACCCCCGTGGCTGAGCCCGGCTACTGGAGGAACCCCCGTGGCTGAGCCCGGCTACTGGAGGAACCCCCGTGGCTGAGCCCGGCTACTGGAGGAACACCCCGTGGCTGAGCCGGGCTCTTGGCAGACCCCAAGGCTGAGCCGGGCTCTTGGCAGACCCCAAGGCTGAGCCGGGCTCTTGGCAGACCCCAAGGCTGAGCCGGGCTCTTGGCAGACCCCAAGGCTGAGCCGGGCTCTTTGCAGACCCCAAGGCTGAGCCGGGCTCTTGACAGACCCCCAAGGCTGAGCCGGGCTCTTGACAGACCCCAAGGCTGAGCCGGGCTCTTGGCAGACCCCAAGGCTGAGCCGGGCTCTTGGCAGACCCCAAGGCTGAGCCGGGCTCTTGGCAGACCCCAAGGCTGAGCCGGACTCTTGGCAGACCCCAAGGCTAAGCCAGGCTCTTGGCAGACCCCAAGGCTCAGTCAAGCTACTGAAGAACTCCAAGGCTGAGTCAGGATTTCGAAGGACCCCAAGGCAAAGCTAGGCGACCAGCCTGTGTCTACAAATGACAGAGACAGATGGTTTCTCACCTTCTTCAGAATGATATCGATGTATCCGGCTATGAGCTGGGCAATCTGCTCTCCTTCTGTGGTCTGCACTGAGTAATATCCATCCTGATAGTCTCCAAAGTCCTAAGACAGGAAAAGATTCCTTATAAACAGAGCCAGGAAAACGCAGAGGAAACACATCAGTCAGCAAATTTATAACTCACCAGGGTGAAGCTCTTGGGAGAGGCAGCCCAACGTTTGATGTTGGTGAGGTTCCACTCCTGAATCACCTCCTTGGTCTTCTCATCCACCCTCATCACACATTCCTTGGTGATCCCCAACAGACGAGGAACCAGCTTGTTCTTCCCTTTCATCTTTTCCTGGAGGAAGACCACACCCAAGATTTTACATGTATTAGGACACATCCAAACCGGGTAAAGACATTGAATTTGAACACCAAACCTGACCAAATAAAACAAGAAAACATGTACGCCAGACCAGCACCTCCCCCGCTCACCTTTACCAGGAAGAAGGACACACCATACGTCTTCAGGGACCGGGCCAGCTTCACATATCGTGCCTTGGCTTCAATTTCACTCATATTTGCACAATTCTTGTGAGCCTATAAGGGAGGACAACGCCCATAGAACTATCACTGATGGATCTTATATAGACATCTCTATATGACCAGATAACCCTGTATGGCTGTAGGCTGCTCTCCTATGTCTATGCCCTATGGGGGGGATGGGATGCAGGGGTCCGATACGAGATACAGGAAGGAACACATGTGGGGGGGTATTGGGATGCAGGGGTCGGGTACGAGATGCAGGAGGGAGCACACAAGGGGAGGGGGGATGCGGGGGTCAAGTATGAGATACAGGAAGGGGCACACAAGGGGAGGGGAGATGCGGGGGTCAGGTACAAAAGACACAGGAAAGAGCGCACATGGGTGGGTGATAGGAAATGGGGGGGGTCATGCATGAGATACAGGAAGGGTGAAACACACAGGGGTGGGGGGATTGGTGCTGGGGTCATGTACGAGACACAGGAAGAAGCCCACAACAACCGGGGGGTGGGAGGGGGGGGGGTTTATTTGATACGAGATACAGGAAGGAGAACACACTTAAGGACACACACAGAGGGGTGTATCGGGAATGAGATACAGGAAGGAGCACATGGGGGGTGGGTGGAGGTGGATGCGGGGGTCCGGTATGGGATACAGCAGGAAGCAGCACACATTGGGGGGGATGCAGGTGTCAGGTATGAGATACAGGAAGGAGCACATGGGGGGTGGGTGGATGCGGGGGTCCAGTATGGGATACAGCAGGAAGAAGCACACATTGGGGGGGATGCAGGTGTCAGGTATGAGATACAGGAAGGAGCACATGGGGGGTGGGTGGATGCGGGGGTCCAGTATGGGATACAGCAGGAAGAAGCACACATTGGGGGGGATGCAGGTGTCAGGTATGAGATACAGGAAGGAGCACATGGGGGGTGGGTGGATGCGGGGGTCCAGTATGGGATACAGCAGGAAGAAGCACACATTGGGGGGGATGCAGGTGTCAGGTATGAGATACAGGAAGGAGCACATGGGGGGTGGGTGGATGCGGGGGTCCAGTATGGGATACAGCAGGAAGAAGCACACATTGGGGGGGATGCAGGTGTCAGGTATGAGATACAGGAAGGAGCACATGGGGGGTGGGTGGATGCGGGGGTCCAGTATGGGATACAGCAGGAAGAAGCACACATTGGGGGGGATGCAGGCGTCAGGTATGAGATACAGGAAGGAGCACATGGGGGGTGGGTGGATGCGGGGGTCCAGTATGGGATACAGCAGGAAGAAGCACACATTGGGGGGGGATGCAGGTGTCAGGTATGAGATACAGGAAGGAGCACATGGTGGGTGGGTGGATGCGGGGGTCCAGTATGGGATACAGCAGGAAGAAGCACACATTGGGGGGGGGGGGGGATGCAGGTGTCAGGTATGAGATACAGGAAGGAGCACATGGGGGGTGGGTGGATGCGGGGGTCCAGTATGGGATACAGCAGGAAGAAGCACACATTGGGGGGATGCAGGTGTCAGGTATGAGATACAGGAAGGAGCACATGGGGGGTGGGTGGATGCAGGGGTCCAGTATGGGATACAGCAGGAAGAAGCACACATTGGGGGGGGGGGGATGCAGGTGTCAGGTATGAGATACAGGAAGGAGCACATGGGGGGTGGGTGGATGCGGGGGTCCAGTATGGGATACAGCAGATAGAAGCACACATTGGGGGGGGGGGGGTGCAGGTGTCAGGTATGAGATACAGGAAGGAGCACATGGGGGGTGGGTGGATGCGGGGGTCCGGTATGGGATACAGCAGATAGAAGCACACATTGGGGGGATGCGGGTGTCAGGTAAGAGATACAGGAAGGAGCACATGGGGGGTGGGTGGATGCAGGGGTCCAGTATGGGATACAGCAGGAAGAAGCACACATTGGGGGGGGGGGGGATGCAGGTGTCAGGTATGAGATACAGGAAGGAGCACATGGGGGGTGGGTGGATGCGGGGGTCCAGTATGGGATACAGCAGATAGAAGCACACATTGGGGGGGGGGGTGCAGGTGTCAGGTATGAGATACAGGAAGGAGCACATGGAGGGTGGGTGGATGCGGGGGTCCGGTATGGGATACAGCAGATAGAAGCACACATTGGGGGGGGGGTGCAGGTGTCAGGTATGAGATACAGGAAGGAGCACATGGAGGGTGGGTGGATGCGGGGGTCCAGTATGGGATACAGCAGATAGAAGTACACATTGGGGGGATGCGGGTGTCAGGTATGAGATACAGGAAGGAGCACACACAGCTCCCATATACCCTTCTATGGAAATATACAGCAGTTGGACAAAAACATGGAAACTGCAGGTGAAAGAATAAAATCTTTAGCGAATATGGTGTTGGACCGCCTTTGACATCCAAGGCGCCCTGAATTCTCCTGGGAATTGACAAATACTGTATAAGACTTGGATGGTGGATAATGGAATCTGACACCACTTTTCATGCAAAAATCGTTCCAGTTCTCGCAGAAAACCAGCCCAAACCTTGTTCTCCAATTGGACAATAGCGGCTCTAGGATCTTGTAGTCTGGCGACTGTGGCGCCCAGGGAAGGTGGAAGACTTCATCTGCATGCTCATCAGAACCCTGTTTGACAACACCAGCTGTGAGCATCAGAGCATTATGGTCTTCAGAAAACAGAGCTGTCTTCGCTAAATAATGTCTGTCCCATAGGGTGCACATGATGGGATAAAATGTGTACATAGTCACTGCCAGTCACTCTACCTTTCAAAGTAATGGTGGGGCTTGCAGAAGATATGGCTGCCCAAACCATGATTGTGCCGCCACCATGCTTTACTGTTGGCAAATGACAGTCCTGGTCATAAACGTGGGTTGGTGTTTGCCCCACATCCAGCGGTTGGGAACAGTATGAAGTTCGATTTATTGGACCATATTACAGTCCATATTGATGGATAGTCCACCATTTATGGGTGCTGCACCTCTCTCCTCTTCTGAGCATTAATGTCGGTGACTAGTGGTTTGGCAGTAGCAGTTCACCCACCTATAGAGTTCCCTCCACATGGTGTTTGTGGACATGGGCTTGGGAGGACTTAGATTAAGCCCTGCAGGCACTTTACTTATTCTGGGTCATAATCCTGTGCAATGTCCTTTTGGTCAGGTGACGCGCTTATAATTTTAAGACAAAGGTTTCCCGGAAACTGTATATATATTGTCAAACCTTCGATACTGTACCTCACGACAAATTGGCAAATTGGCAATTCAGTCACAGAGGCGCCAGCTAAGTGGCACCAACAATCTGCCCTCTCTGACATCACTAGACGCACGGAGCAAATGAGGAAAAGGAGGCTTCCCACCGGTTAGCTCGGTGTCTCAATACATCACACCTGCAAATCATGGAGTGTTTCCATATTTTTGTCCATCCCCTGTACATCATATATACTAATCTAATTGTTCTATGATACCCGGGTGGCACAGATATACCGATGCAGGCATATATTCTCACCCACACAGGGCATCCATACCGCGCTGTGTACACAGACTCCACCCACTCACCAGGAAGATCTTGCGTTCTCCTTTCTGTTTGATGTATTCTTTCGGCAGAAAATCTTTCAGGCTGTAGGAAGGAAGGAGCGTCAGATGTCACCCTAAAGAGGAACTCTTGATTTCATAATATACATAGGAGAGAGTCTCATTTACACTGACCTTCAATAATGTATTAATAAACTTTTCCCATTCCTCGCCATATGCAAGTCTACCAGACAGGACCGGTCTGACTGACAGAGAACCAATCTCCGCAGTCTAGAACGACCTCTCAGAATATAATAAAAGGGAATGGAGGAAGACAATGATCCAATCACAGGGGGTATAACAGAGTGGGGCCTGCCTTCCCCAGGGGTTGGGGGGGTAGAGAAAACCAGAGTGGGGCCTGTCTTTCCTGGGGGGGGGGGGAGAAAAGTGGGTGCTGAATTTCCTTGGGGGGAAACCAGAGTGGGGCCTGCTCTTCCTTGGGGGCTGGGGGGAAGCAGAGTGGGGCCTGTCCTTCCTTGGGGGCTGGGGGGAAGCAGAGTGGGGCCTGCCTTTCCTTGGGGGCTGGGGGGAAGCAGAGTTGGTGCTGCCTTTCCTGAGGGGGTGGGGGAAACCAGAGTGGGGCCTGCCTTTCCTGGGGGGGGGGGGGAAATCACAGGTGGTACTGCCTTTCCTGAGGGGGGACCAAAGTGGATGCTGACTTTCCTGGGTGGAAAACCATAGAAGGGCCTTGTGACGGGAGTCCCTTTGGCTGGGGGGGCCTGTGGAACACAGCTTACCTTAGAGAGGTTGGGAAATACCTCTCTCAACCCCCTAGGCCCCTCTTATGTGTAAGTCACCCTGTGTCTATTGGGGGACACAGGGTGACCAAGGAAATGATAGACAGCTACTTAACCACTTTACGACCGCCCGCCGCAGTTATACTGTAGCATGCAGCCACTCCTGCGCAAATCGCCATAGGTATACATCGGCTGCGTGCAGGGAGCTAGGGGGGCAAGCTCGTCAGCGGGGAAGTGGCTCTGATTGCCGCCTGACACCCGTGATTGCTCCCCGCTGAGAGAGAAGGACGGGCAGCTGTTGTAAACACAACCGACCGTTTTTCTCTCTGGAATGATCACAGAGCTCCTTCTAGATTTCTCTATATCAAGAACAATATAAAGGTGATAGAAAGGAGCGACATTACGGATGGGATGAGCATGGATTTAGAATCTGTGTGGGTTGAACTCCATAGGGAAGGAGAAAAGGGAAAAGTAATTGTGGGGGTTTGCTATAGGCCACCTAACCAAGGGGAGGAGGTAGAGCTGGAATTTTTAGCACTTTTGGGTAAAGTGGCAAAGCTGGGATCAGTCATCATATTGGGGGACTTCAATTATCCCGACATTGACTGGGAAGAGGGGATTGCACACTCACAGAAGGCCCGTCTATTCACGGAAACCTTACAGGATAATTACATGTCACAGTTGGTGGATTCCCCTACCAGAGAAAACGACCCAGACATAATCTCGGAGGTAGGAGTCCAGGACAACCTGGGCTCTAGCGATCACAGGATGATCACATTTAGTGTAAATAACAATATAACAAGGCAAGTAGGGAACATAAGAACCCTAAACTTCAGAAGGGCAAACTTTCCAAAATTGTACTCAGTGATGGAAAGGGTAAACTGGGACCAAACCCTGGGATCCCTGACCACAGAGGAAAAATGGGAATGCTTTAGGAACATATTAAGCAAATGCATCTTGCAGTGCATTCCTATGGGAAATAAATTTAGAAGAGACAAAGCCAAACCTGGCTGGCTAAACCGTAGCGTTAAAAAACTTATTAGGGGAAAAAAATTGGCCTAATATATATAAGAAATATAAATCAATCAGAGGGCACAGTATCGGCTTTCCAGCAGTACAAGGAGCAAATAAGAAAAGTAAACACGAAATCAAGATGGCTAAAATCAACTTTGAGAGACAAATAGCGGAGGATAGTAAAAAAAACCCAAAGAAATTCTTTAAATATATCAACAGCAAAAAAACTAGGGCAGAGCATATTGCACACATACAGGTCCTTCTCAAAAAATGAGCATATTGTGATAAAGTTGATTATTTTCTGTAATGTACTGATAAACATTAGACTTTCATATATTTTACATTCATTACACACAACTGAAGTAGTGAAGCCTTTTATTGTTTTAATATTGATGATTTTGGCATACAGCTCATGAAAACCCAAAATTCCCATCTCAAAAAATTAGCATATTTCATCCGACCAATAAAAGAAAAGTGTATTTAATACAAAAAAAAGTCAACCTTCAAATAATGATGTTCAGTTCTGCACTCAATACTTGGTCGGGAATCCTTTTGCAGAAATGACGTCTTCAATGCGGCGTGGCATGGAGGCGATCAGCCTGTGGCACTGCTGAGGTGTTATGGAGGCCCAGGATGCTTCGATAACGGCCTTGAGCTCATCCAGAGTGTTGGGTTTTGCGTCTCTCAACTTTCTCTTCACAACATCCCACAGATTCTCTATGGGGTTCAGGTCTGGAGAGTTGGCAGGCCAATTGAGCACAGTAATACCATGGTCAGTAAACCATTTACCAGTGGTTTTGGCACTGTGAGCAGGTGCCAGGTCGTGCTGAAAAATGAAATCCTTATCTCCATAAAGCTTTTCAGCAGATGGAAGCATGAAGTGCTCCAAAATCTCCTGATAGCTAGCTGCATTGACCCTGCCCTTGATAAAACACAGTGGACCAACACCAGCAACTGACATGGCACCCCAGACCATCACTGACTGTGGGTACTTGACACTGGACTTCAGGCATTTTGGCATTTCCCTCTCCCCAGTCTTCCTCCAGACTCTGGCACCTTGATTTCCGAATGACATGCAAAATTTGCTTTCATCCAAAAAAGTACTTTGGACCACTGAGCAACAATCCAGTGCTGCTTCTCTGTAGCCTAGGTCAGGCGCTTCTGCCGCTGTTTCTGGTTCAAAAGTGGCTTGACCTGGGGAATGCGGCACCTGTAGCCCATTTCCTGCACACGGTGGCTCTAGATGTTTCTACTCCAGACTCAGTCCACTGCTTCCGCAGGTCCCCCAAGGTCTGGAATCGGTCCTTCTCCACAATCTTCCTCAGGGTCCGGTCACCTCTTCTCGTTGTGCAGCGTTTTCTGCCACACTTTTTCCTTCCCACAGACTTCCCACTGAGGTGCCTTGATACAGCACTCTGGGAACAGCCTATTCGTTCAGAAATGTCTTTCTGTGTCTTACTCTCTTGCTTGAGGGTGTCAATGATTGCCTTCTGGACAGCAGTCAGGTCGGCAGTCTTACCCATGATTGCGGTTTTGAGTAATGAACCAGGCTGGAGTTTTTAAAAGCCTCAGGAATCTTTTGCAGGTGTTTAGAGTTAATTAGTTGATTCAGATGATTGGGTTAATAGCTCGTTTAGAGAACCGTTTCATGATATGCTAATTTTTTGAGATAGGAATTTTGGTTTTTCATGAGCTGTATGCCAAAATCATCAATATTAAAACAATAAAAGGCTTCACTACTTCAGTTGTGTGTAATGAATCTAAAATATATGAAAGTCTAATGTTTATCAGTACAGAAAATAATCAACTTTATCACAATATGCTCATTTTTTGAGAAGGACCTGTAATTAACGATGGGAGGATGGTTACAGAAGACACTGAAAAAGCAACCATGCTGAATGCTTTTTTCTCGTCAGTCTTTACACAGGAAAAGGAGGGGTATACTGACCATGACTGTATGGGGTACACTGACCATGACTGTATGGGGTACACTGAGCACGACTGTATGGGGTACACTGAGCACGACTGTATGGGGTACACTGACCATGACTGTATGGGGTACACTGACCATGACTGTATGGGGTACACTGACCATGACTGTATGGGGTACACTGACCATGACTGTATGGTTAGTAGTAATACACAGGACTTGCTGCTATGGCTAACAGAGGGTGAAATCAGGGAAAGGCTGGATAAACTTAACACAAACAAATCACCAGGCCCGGATGGCGTACATCCGAGAGTACTCAAGGAACTCAGTAAGGTTATATCTAGACCACTGTTCCTGATCTTTGCTGACAGTATTAGGACAGGACATGTACCAGGGGATTGGAGGAAGGCGAACGTGATTCCGATATTCAAAAAGGGCCAGAGGCATGTCCCGGGAAATTATAGGCCTGTCAGTTTGACATCAATAATATGTAAACTTCTGGAGGGGATGATAAGGGACTATATCGTAGCGTATGCTAAAAACAACAGCATCATCAGCAGTAATCAGCACGGGTTTACTAATGGGCGTTCTTGTCAAACCAATCTCTTAACATTCTACGAGGAGGTGAGCTGTGAGCTAGATAGGGGGAGACCAGTGGATGTGGTGTACCTAGATAGGGGAGACCAGTGGATGTGGTGTACCTGGATTTCGCTAAGGCGTTTGATACAGTTCCCCACAAGCGCTTAATTTATAAAATAAGGTCTGCAGGTATCGACAGCAGGGTTTGCTCTTGGATACGGGACTGGCTAAAAGGGCGTGTCCAAAGGGTGGTAATAAACAGCGCATACTCATGTTAACTTCATGTACAAGGGATATAGTTGTTTAATATACTGCCATCTTGTGGTCATTTCGGTTACTGCATCTTTTTCAGTGTTCCCTCCTATTCTATGATGTATTTCCCCTTCCTGTTTAGTTAGTGTGGAGGAGAAAATAAAGTACTGAGTGCAGAACCACGTCGTGTCTGTGGAGTTTATCAATGGTAGCAGAGGATGGTTTCCAACTATAGAGTACCACCTAAGTTTGACTAAATCAGACCATACGAGTGCTGGAAAAATGAAATTAGTATTTGGAAACTTGTTACGGATTTGGACAAGAAGAAGCAGGCACTAGCGGTGGTGTTAGGGCTCGAGGGGCGAGCAAGAGAGACCGCTTTGGAAATACCCGCGAGCGATCTGAATGAAGACAATGGTATGGAAACCTTGTTAGCTAAGCTGGACTCTGTATTCTTGAGAGAAGAAAAAGACCGCGCTTATGAAGCGTACTCTCATTTCGACTCGATTTCCAAAGACAGCGCGATGTCCATGGCAGACTACATCATAGACTTTGAGCAGCGATACAACCGCATGAAGAAATACAACATGACTTTGCCTGACGCTGTGTTAGCGTTTAAACTACTGGACACGGCTTGTCTTGAAGAGACGAGTAGGCAGCTAGCACTTACAGCGTGCACGGATTTAACATTTGCATCCATGAAGTCAGCGTTAAAACGGATTTTCGGAGGAAAAACCAGTGGAGCAAGTGGAGGCAGCTTGACACAAGATGCAGCGTTTTTCACGGAGCAGAGGCCACCAGGTAAATTCAGACGGAACAACAGCCAGTCACAGAGTAGACAGTGGCAGCCACAGCAAGGTACAAACCCCCTCGACAAATATGGTAAGCGAACAAAATGCGTAATTTGTCAGAGCACGTACCATTGGGCCAAAGACTGTCCTCATCAGAGAAATGAAGTAAAGCTAGCAGAAGATGAAAATGTCGAAGAGTGTAACATTACACTGTTTACAAAAGTTATGACGTACTTTCTCCACAAGTGCCTAAAATGCCTTTTTTTAAGGCTGACTAGCACAAACTCTCTCACCAGGGAATTACCAGGATCCATGACCAGGGCTCCCCCTGCTGTTCTGAATCTGGAACTCCCCTCAATGTAAGTTCCTAACATGTTTACACACCAATACTAATTAAAATAATTATATCTATATGAACACAAACCACAATCTGTTCCACCACGCAGGCTTAAGTAAAGCAAGAATACACTCTCCACAGGCCTCCGAATTAACAATTGGATCACAATCAAGACTTCAACCACCAATTGTAAGTGACCAGCACTATTCAGCACAGTGCTCTCAAAATAAATAATTATCAAACCAATTATTTTGATCCAATATGTTATACTTTTAGGCCAATGAGAAGGACCTCCTCCCTCCTCACACACATCAAGCAATCTTTACGTCATGTAAGTCTGCTCAATATATATTTCCTCCTCTACTCACACCAAGTTGGCAATATTATCACTGCCTCAATCATATCTTTACAGACAGCTATTCCTCTACAAATCCTGTGTGAATAGTTTTGGGAAAGCAATGGGAATACCAAAGCCTGGGACCTGACCGCTTAGTCACATGTATGTGCTTACCTCATTATTCACTATTTTTGTAAATAGTGCTATACTATATATCTTAATATATATTCACTATATATTTTCCAGATATGGTGAACTCTCCCCACTTCCTTGATAAAGGCAATATACTAATATGCCGAAACGCGTCGGAAGTTCGACAAGAGACTCTCTCTCAACAAGCTCACACCTCTGAGCCCAACAGACAGAGTTTCAAAAAAGTCACCATTTTCACTTTGTCACCTTTCGTTCCATTCTCACCTCCTCACATGGGTCTATAGCCCATTGGCACTTATTGTGTTATTTTGTTTGTATAATTTTTGCTAACAGCAAATCAATATATTTTTAATAAACACACTATTTTACTGAGCCCTTAAAGTCCCATTTCCTTTGACCTGAGGCACCAAAAATTGTTCAAGTTGTCATGTTCAAGCAACCAGTGCCTCTTGAGCTCACTAGTTCGGGACACTACTGTGTCGACATTAAAGATGGTAATACTGAAGTGGACACCAATGAAAGTGAAGTTCTTGTCATCACAGCAGAGATGTCTACAAAAGAGAAGCGTAAACTTCTCCTGAAGCTTCACAAACAGTTTGGCCATGCCTCTGCAGACCGGCTGCAGAGGCTTATCCTCAGCTCTGGAAATACTGACAAAGACTATCCAGTTATTCTGCAAGAGATTATCCGTGACTGTGAGGTATGTCAAAGATATAATAGGACCAAGCCCAGGCCTGCTGTGGGTTTGCCTTTAGCCTCAGAGTACAATGAGACGGTGGCAATGGATTTACATGAGCTGGAACCTGGCATATGGTACCTCCACATCATCGACCATTTCACACGCTTCAGCGGTGGAAACATTGTGAGAACAAAGAAAGCCTCTGAAATTGTCAACTCTTTCATTCACTCGTGGATAAGTGTTCATGGTGCCCCAAAACGGATATACACTGACAACAGTGGTGAGTTCAATAATGAGGAGATAAGAGAGATGGCAGAAAAATTCAACATTGAGATGAAGACCACAGCGGCATACAGTCCTTGGAGCAACGGGCTGCTGGAGAGACACAACATGACTCTGACTGAGATTCTTCTGAAGGTGAAAAGGGAAAATGGGTGTGGCTGGCAGACTGCTCTAGACTGGGCTTTAATGGCCAAGAACAGTATTATTAATGTGCATGGTTATAGTTCACACCAGCTGGTGTTTGGTCACAGTCCTAATCTTCCCTCCATTTTGGTTAATAAACTGCCTGCTCTAGAAGGCACTTCTATGAGTACTAGAGTAGGACAGCACCTAGCAGTATTGCATGCTTCCAGAAGAGCATTCACAGAGGTGGAATGCTCAGAAAGAATAAAAAGAGCTTTACGAAAGCAGCTCAGGCCTACAGATGAAAAGTATGAGACAGGAGACAGAGTGTACTACAAACGAGCAGACAGTACAGAGTGGAAAGGTCCTGCTGTAGTTATCGGTCAAGATGGCTCTGTAGTGTTTGTCAGACATGGTGATATCCTTGTCAGAGCACACCAGTCCAGGCTGAATAAAGTTAATGCACAGGATGGGGATACACTTGTACTACCTGATATTCCTGGAGATAGTACAGAAAAAGAAAATGTAATACACACTGATATGTCAGAAAATTCAGATGATGAAATGAGTGTTAATAGAGAAGTGCAAATCCATGAAAACACAGAAACAGATGATAGAGAAGATGTGAGACAAACTAATGAGAGGGATGCTGCAAATACAGTGGGTTCCACGGGTGTCAAACTGAAAACAGGTCAGACAGTGACATTTACAAACAGAAATGATGAGACAAAACACACGGCCAGAGTTTAAGGCAGAGCAGGGAAAGCAAAAGGGCAATATAGAAACTGGTACAATGTGCAGTATCTAGAACCAAATGGCAACGAGGGTCAAAAGGAAGCTTTAGACATGTCACAAGTTGACGATCTTCTCACTGAATGTGAGAACACCGATGGCGATGTACTTATCACCAAAGACATCTCTTTTGATGCTGCTAAACAACAAGAGATTGACAACTGGCAAAATAATAATGTTTACGAAGAAGTCACAGACAAAGGTCAGAAATGTATCTCTACTAGATGGGTCTGTACGTTAAAGGAAACTTCTAGTGGTGTTGTTCCCAAAGCCCGCCTTGTGGCGAGAGGTTTTGAAGAAGTCAATAGAATTACAGAAAGATTCTCCCACATGTGCATCAGAATCACTCAGGCTCCTGTTAGCTGTTATTTGTCAAAACAAATGGCAAGTGAACTCTATGGATATTAAGTCTGCTTTTTTGCAGGGAATGGAACTCTCAAGAGACATTTACATTCGTCCCCCACCAGAAGCGAGCATGGACAATGTGTTGTGGAAACTAAAGAAATGTGTGTATGGACTTGCAGATGCTTCCCTCTACTGGTACAACAAGGTCAAAGAACTCATGCTGAACAGTGGGGGTAAAATGTCACGGGTTCACCCTGCAGTGTTTTATTGGCAGAATGAGCAGTCTGAGGTGACAGGAGTACTGGCATGCCATGTGGATGATTTTTTTTGGGCAGGTTCAGAGCATTTTGTAACCAATGTCATCCCTGTGCTTAAATCTGCATTTCACGTGGGTCGTGAAGAGTGAGAGTTTTTCATATGTGGGGATGAACATTGCTACTGTGGGTGGTGTAGTACAGGTGCATCAGCACAGTTATATTGAAAACCTACAACCAATTCATTTTCAGGCAACACGTGCTGTACAGAGAGAGGCCCCACTGAATGAGAAAGAAAGAGAACAACTCAGATCCAAAATAGGACAGGTTCTGTGGGTTGCTAAAGAAACAAGACCAGATGTTATGTTTGACACATGTAGCCTAGCATCCAACATTAAGAATGCTACTGTTCAGTCCATACATGAAGTGAACAAAGTGATCCGTAAACTTAAATCAGAGAAGGTAACACTTAAGTTTCAATACTTGGGTAACAGTGAGGATTTGAGTTTGGTGGTATTCAGTGATGCTTCACTGGGCAATCTTCCAGATGGAGGTACACAGGGGGGGGGGGGGGCTCTAATTGCCCTCATGGAAAAATCAGGAAAGTTCTCCCCACTGTCTCAACCCTTGCCATGTCAGATGGTATTGACAATGCTATGTTCTTGGCTATGCTCTACTCTGAACTCACTACTGGTAAAGCTGATCTTAATGCTCTTCCTCTTATCTGTGTTACTGATAACCATTCCCTGTTTGACGCTCTTAAGTCTACAAAACAGGTCACAGAGAAGAGACTAAGATTAGAAATAAGCGGTGTCAAAGAGCTCATACATGCTAATAAAATCAAAGAAGTGCGTTGGTCAACAGCCAAGTCACAACTTGCTGACTGTGACAAAAAAAGGTGCTTCCTCTCTTATGCTTCTTAAAGCGCTGTATGAGGGTGTATGGAAACTGTAAAATCTGGTCCATTGAGCATATATCTTGGTATTTTTTTTTTTGTTTGTTTAAATACGCAAACTCACTTGAATGCTACTGTTTTCTGAAAATCATTTTTGTGTGACAATGTTTTATGTCAAACTCACCCGTTCTTTTTTTTTTTATCTTAAGAAGAGAGTGAGATTGTTAACTTCATGTACAAGGGATATAGTTGTTTAATATACTGCCATCTTGTGGTCATTTCGGTTACTGCATCTTTTTCAGTGTTCCCTCCTATTCTATGATGTATTTCCCCTTCCTGTTTAGTTAGTGTGGAGGAGAAAATAAAGTACTGAGTGCAGAACCACGTCGTGTCTGTGGAGTTTATCAACTCAGACTGGTCTGAGGTAGTAAGCGGGGTCCCCCAATGCTCAGTCCTGGGAGCAACCTTGTTCAATTTATTCATAAACAGCATTGAGGACGGGATCAGTAGTTCTTTATCAGTTTTTGCAGATGACACAAAATTGGGCAGGGCAATAACTGCACAGCATGAAGCAGATATCCTACAGAATGACCTGGACAAAATAACAGAGTGGGCAACGACATGGCAAATGAGGTTTAACGTGGAGAAGTGTAAGGTTTTGCACTTGGGGACTAAAAACATAAAAACACAATACACGTTAGGAGGGGAACCCTTGGGGGAATCAAAAATGGAGAAGGATCTGGGAGTCTTGGTTGATGATAGATTAGGCAACAGCATGCAATGTCAAGCGGCAGTTGCCAAAGCCAACAGAATATTAGCATGCATAAAGAAAGGGATGTATTCCAGAGATAAGACTATAATCCTTCCACTTTATAAAACTCTGGTCCGACCGCATCTGGAGTATTCTGTCCAGTTCTGGTCGCCAGTCCTCAGGAGGGATGTGTTGGAGCTGGAGAGAGTCCAGAGAAGGGCAACTAAACTGATTAGGGGATTGGAGGACCTTAACTATGAAGAGCGGCTGCAATCGCTCGATTTATTCTCCCTGGAGAAGAGACGTCTGAGGGGGGACATGATAGCAATTTATAAATATCTTAATGGGGATCCCAGCTTAGAAAAAAAGCTGTTCATTCGAAGGGATTGCATGAGGACTCAAGGACATACAATGCGATTAGAGGAGAAGCGTTTTAACCTCAGGCAACGTGGGGGGTTCTTTACTGTTAGGGCTACAAGAGTGTGGAATTCTCTACCACAAGAGGTGGTTTTTGCGGGAAGTATGGTGGCTTTCAAAAGACTCTTAGACGTACATCTCAAGGATCAGAACATTAACAATTGTGAGATGATTACAGCCACGCACACCTACACAGGTTGAACTGGATGGACTATTGTCTTTATTCAACCTCACCTACTATGTAACTATATAATGTCTCTATGGTAAATTCACATTGATTTGTTTATAGCACAAAAAAAAAAAAAAATTCGCACAGGTGATCAAATACCACCAAAAGAAAGCTCTATTTGTGGGGAAAAAAGTACATCAATTTTATTTGGGTACAGCATCGCACGACCGCGCAATTGTCCATTAAAGTAACAGTGCCGAATCACAAAATATGGCCTGATCATTAAGGGGGGTAATCTTCCGGTCCAGAAGTGGTTAATGGACACTGAGAATATGGTTTGGATTACTCAAATGGGACCGTAATATTTATCAACAACATCTCTCAAGAAATATATGAAGACTATTCCTGGCCTGTTTGATTCTGAACATGTTTATTGAAAAAGCCAATCACATTGGCCTCTGTTCCATGTCCTTCAATGTCAGAGACGGACAGTCTGTCACTGGTGGTCTCTTCCTATTGTCTGTATAATAAGGTGTTCTGTGTTTATACTTAGGATAATGTGTGATTTTGTATTTTGTTTTAGCCTTGTTGCCGGGCAGTCTGGTCTTCCAGGCTGGTGTAAGTGTGCTGAGTTAATTAGCATGTGAATGATAACCTTGTCTAGATGGGATTAGCCATGAGTCAGTTGTACCTCATTATCTAACCATTGTGTGATGTTTTGGGTAAATATTCAGCTCATTGTTCATGTAGTGACTGACATACTTCTCAAGTGTATAAAAGTCTGTTTCTTGTTCAATAAAGGAGTTGTTTTCAGATACATACAAGGCTAGTTTTGTATGTAGGGCAGCTGGAATATTTGATATCTATGTTCAGACTGTGGGTAGCCCACAAAAAGTGTGGGTCACGGTTCCGTTACAGGCCTGTCTTCCAGGAAGGGGGGAACCAGAGTGGGTGCTGACTTCCGGGAAAAGGGTGGGGAACAAAACAATAGTGTTCCCTTTCATTCAGCTAAGGAGAGGATCAGAGCGGGCCTGTCTTTCTGGTGAGAGGAGAATCACAGTGAGGCCTGCCTACCGGGAAGGGGACTAATGTGTGCCCTGTCTTTTAGTGAAGGGGAGCAGCAGAGTAGGGCCTGTCTACCAGAGAGACCCAAGGCAGCCTATCTTCTGTCTTCCAGGGCCCACTGCAAATGAGCACTAGAGACAGGTGCCAGAGCACACAGAATGGTAGGTGCACATTGGAAGCCAATACCAACGCGTGGAGCAGAATGGGGTCCTCCTAATCTTAACCTTGTCTCACTTCTAAAAAATGAGCACAAGCATACCACCCATCCCCCAACAAACTCACATGTATTATCAAAAGAGGCTATAGGAGACAAACAGGACTAGAGCTGGGCCTGTCCATCAGGGTTGACAACCAGAGCGTGGCCTTTCTTCACTCAAGGAGGCCAGAGCCATCACTGTCTTCCTGGGCGACCAATGCGGACGCTTATCCTCCTGGGAGAAATAAATGTGGAGTTGGCCTCCCTGGAGGGGATCTGAGTGAGGCTTGTCCCCTGGGAAGGAAAGGGGAGCAGCCAAAATGGGGCCAGTCTTCCTGGAAAGAAAGGGGAGCTGCCGCAATGGGCCATCCTTTGGAGAGGGAGGATGAGGAACCAGAGTAAGGTGTCTTCTGCAGGTAACGGTGGGGAACCAGAGTGGGCCATCTTCAGGTGAAGGAGGAGAGACCAGAGTGAGGCTTTAACCCTGGGAGGGAAAAGGAAGGGAGGGGGGGGGGGGAGAGCCAAGGTATGGCCAGTCTTCCTTGAGGGACCTGGGCGTCTTCTAGGGGAAGGGGGGAGGGAGACTAGAGAGGGGTGTCTTCTGGGGGGGGGGGATAACTGCAGTAAGCACTGGAGACAGGTATCAAGAGGGATCAGAGAGGTAGGTACACATAAGAGGTCCTTATGTGTGTCTGTGAGTGTTGTGCGACTGACCGGGCTGTGTCTGAGTGTTGTGCGACTGGGAGTGTTGTGCGACTGACCGGGCTGTGCGACTGAGTGTTGGGCAACAGAGTGTGGTGCGACTGAACCGGGCTGTGAGACTGTGAGTGTGATGCGACTGTGAGTGTTGTGCGACTGACCGGGTGGTGCGACTGGGAGTGTTGTGCGACTGACCGGGTGGTGCGACTGGGAGTGTTGTGCGACTGACCGGGCTGTGAGATTGTGAGTGTTGTGCAACTGAGTGTCAAGTGAGGGTAGCGGAGTACCAGAGGGCCAGAAGGTAGAGTTAGGAAGCCAGGAAATAGCCACATAGGATAGACTTAAATCACTGAATCCCCATTAGATTAGATTAGTAGGTACAATGCCCGGCGGGTGTGGAGATGCGACTCGGTGTACATCTTGTGATATCTATGCGTTCCTTGGACATGCGATCGAGGGCGAATACAAATGCGCAAAATGTAAGCAAGTTGCTTCCCTGGAAGCTCAGGTCCTGAATCTAGGGAAGCAACTGGCAACACTGAGACGAATGTCCATACCGGAGGAGAGCTGGGATCGTACCAGTCAGGTGCAGGCAGGGGTCTGCACAGAGGTGGGCGGAGTATCGGAGGTGCAGGCATCAGAGCAGAGTAGAGGGGTGACAATTAGGAGGGGTAGAAGGGGACAAGGCAAGGAGGCTGATCCTGGGCTGGAGCACACGAATAGATACACCCCGTTGTGTGAGGTTGGGGAAACCAGTCAGGGACCAGCATTGCTGGAGCAGAGCGACGCCCCTAGCTGCCAGGGGAAGAACACCTCCAGTGAGGCCGGGAGAAAGGGAAAGGAAAGACAGGTGCTGGTGGTAGGGGACTCAATTATTAGGACAGACAGTGTAATCTGTGACAAAGACCATGTGCGCCGAACAGTCTGTTTGCCGGGCGCTCGGGTTCGGCACATCGCGGATCGGGTGGACAGATTATTGGGTGGGGCTGGGGATGACCCAACTGTCATGGTACACGTGGGTACCAATGACATAGGCAGAGGAAGATGGAGAGTCCTAAACGATTTCAGGGACTTAGGCGCTAAGTTGAGGACTAGGACCTCCAAGGTAGTATTTTCAGAAATACTACCTGTACCTCGAGCCACACCAGAGAGGCAGCGGCAGATTAGGGAAGTTAACAAGTGGCTGAGGAGCTGGTGTAGTAAGGAGGGTTTCGGGTTCCTGGAGAACTGGGCCGACTTCTCAGTCGGCCACCGGCTCTTTGGTAGGGACGGATTGCACCTAAATGGGGAGGGTGCAGCCGTACTGGGTGAGAGGATGGCCAAAAAGTTAGAGGGGCTTTTAAACTAGGGAATGGGGGGGGAGGGTACAGATGTAGAATTAGCCAGTGGAAAGCAAGATTCAGAGGGCAGAAATGGGGGCATTAGCGGTAGGGTGTTCGGAGCTCCTATACCCAGGGTGGGTATGGGGAAAAATCAAGAGAGCAGCCTAAAAACATCAAACGAGGATATATGTAGCCACTCAAAATTAAGAGGTTTGTATACCAATGCCAGAAGCCTGGCCAACAAGATGGGAGAGCTGGAGCTGCTGATGTTTGAGGAGGACTTAGATTTTGTGGGGATAACTGAGACTTGGTTCGACAGCTCTCATGACTGGATGGCGACCATTCAGGGGTATTCCCTTTATCGCAGAGATAGAGAAGGTAAAAAAGGGGGAGGGGTATTTCTGTATATTAAGAACAGTATACAGATAAATATGAGGGATGATATTAATAATGGAGCTATGGACGAGGCAGAATCCCTATGGGTAGAGCTTCAAAGGGAAGGCATGGTGGGGAAGGTAATATTGGGCGTATGCTATAGGCCCCCCAACCAGAGGGAGGAGGGGGAGGCGGACCTCATTTTACAGATAGGATTGGCAGCAAGGATGGGAAATGTCATTATAATGGGGGACTTTAATTATCCTGATATAGACTGGGCAGAAGGAACCACACACTCAGCCAAGGCTAGGCAGTTCCTAAATGTTTTGCAGGACAATTTCATGGGTCAGATGGTGAATGCACCGACAAGAAACAATGCGGTACTTGACCTACTGATTACCAACAATACAGACCTGCTCACGGATATAGAAATACGGGGGCAACTTAGGAAACAGTGACCATAGGTCAATACGTTTCAGTATTAATCATAGTAATAGGAAACACAAGGGTAATATAAGGACACTGAGTTTCAAAAGAGCCAATTTCCCAAAACTGCGCTCGCTGCTAGAAAATATCAAATGGGATAGAACCCTGGGAACAAAGAACACGGAGGAAAAATGGGAATGCTTCAAGAGCATACTTAACAAGGGAATTGGCCAGTGCATTCCAAAGGGAAATAAATTTAAAAGAGCAAAACTAAACCCTGGGTGGCTAATCTTCAACATAAAAATGTATATTAGTGCTAAAGAAAAGGCCTTCAAAAAATACAAGACTGAGGGGTCATTGGCAGCATTTAAGTATTACAAAGAGTGTAATAAGAAATGTAAAGATGAAATCAGGGCGGCTAAAATAGAACACGAGAGACATATAGCGGAGGAGAGTAAAAAGAACCCCAAGAAGTTCTTTAAGTATATAAACAGTAAGAAAGCAAGGCCAGATCACATTGGCCCCATAAAAGATGATAAAGGAAAAATGGCCACTGAGGACAGAGAAAAGGCGGAAGTGTTAAATAATTTCTTCTCTTCAGTCTTCACAAAAGAATCGGGGGGCTACACGAACACAGCTTGTAAGGTCGAACTAAACAACACACCTCAGGAAATACCGCCATGGCTAACAGAAGATAGACTTAAAACTAAACTAGAGAAACTTAACATAAATAAATCCCCGGGACCGGATGGCTTGCACCCGAGGGTTCTTAAAGAGCTCAGCCAGGTGATTGCCAGACCATTATTCTTGATCTTTAAGGATAGTTTACAGACGGGTATGGTGCCAGCTGATTGGAAAAAAGCCAATGTGGTACCAATATTTAAAAAGGGGCCGAGATATATCCCGGGTAACTATAGGCCGGTCAGCCTAACATCTGTAGTCTGCAAGATTTTGGAGGGGGTGTTAAGGGACCACATACAAGACTTTAGTAATGAAAACGGTATTATTAGTAGTAATCAGCATGAATTTATGAAAAATCGTTCTTGCCAAACCAATCTATTAACGTTCTACGATGAAGTGAGCAGCCACCTAGATAAAGGAAGGTCTGTGGATGTGGTGTATCTGGATAAAGGAAGGCCTGTGGATGTGGTGTATCTGGATAAAGGAAGGCCTGTGGATGTGGTGTATCTGGATAAAGGAAGGTCTGTGGATGTGGTGTATCTGGATAAAGGAAGGTCTGTAGATGTGGTGTATCTGGATAAAGGAAGGCCTGTGGATGTGGTGTATCTGGATAAAGGAAAGCCTGTGGATGTGGTGTATCTGGATAAAGGAAGGTCTGTGGATGTGGTGTATCTGGATAAAGGAAGGCCTGTGGATGTGGTGTATCTGGACTTTGCAAAGGCCTTTGACACCGTTCCCCACAAACGCTTACTGTACAAACTAAGGAAGGTAGGTATGGACCATAAGGTGAGTACCTGGATAGAGAACTGGCTCCAGGGGAGAGTCCAGAGGGTGGTGATTAATGGGGAGTACTCTGATTGGGCGGGTGTGGAAAGTTGGGTCCCCGAGGGTTCTGTCCTGGGACCAATCCTGTTTAATTTATTGATAAATGATCTAAAGGAGGGGATATCTAGTACAGTCTCAGTATTTGCAGATGATACTAAACTAAGCATGCCAATATCTTCTGGGCAGGACGTGGAAGCCTTACAAGCGGACCTGAACAAAATAACGGGGTGGGCAACTACATAGCAGATGAGGTTTAATGTTGAAAAATGTAAAAGTAATGCACTTGGGGGCCAGAAACCAGAAAGCAAGCTACTCACTAGGGGGGGAACCTCTGGGTGAGTCTAGGATGGAAAAGGACCTGGGGGTACTGATAGACAACAAGCTCAGCAATGGCATGCAATGCCAAGCCGCCGCAAGCAAAGCCAACAGAATACTGGGATGTATAAAAAAGGGGATTCACTCCAGAAATAAAGAGATTATTCTCCCGCTCTACAAGACTCTGGTCCGGCCACATCTGGAGTATGCTGTCCAGTTCTGGGCACCGGTCCTCAGGAAGGATGTGCTGGAACTGGAGAAAGTCCAGAGAAGGGCAACAAAAATAAATTAGGGGAATGGAGGACATCAGCTATGAGGAAAGACTACAAACACTGAACCTATTCTCTCTGGAGAAGAGAAGATTGAGGGGGGATATGATATCAATGTACAAATACTGTACTGGTGACCCGAGCATAAGGAACAAACTATTCAGAGTAAGGGAATACAATAAGACACGTGGCCACTCACTAAAACTAGAGGAAAGGCGGTTTAACCTTAAAATGCGTAAAGGGTTCTTCACTGTCAGAGCAGTAAGGATGTGGAATTCTCTTCCACAAGCAGTTATATCAGCAGGGTGCATTGATAGTTTCAAAAAACTATTAGATGGGCACCTTAGAGACCACAACATACAGGGATATACAATGTACAACATACAGGGGTATACAAATGTTACAACATACAGGGGGTATACAATGTATAACATACAGGGGTATACAATGTACAGCATACAGGGGTATACAATGTACAACATACAGGGGTATACAATGTACAACATACAGGGGTATACAATGTATGGGTAACAGCAAACACACACACACATCATAGGTTGAACTGGATGGACTGATGTCTTTTTTCAACCTCACTAACTATGTAACTATGTAACCATTATGTGGAGGAGACTGAGCACATACCTAATGTGTCTCAGATTAATTGCCAACTTCTTTCATTGAAGAAGAGAAGGCTGTCTTTTGAAAAAAAAAAAAATAATAATTTCAATGTAAGGTGATGTCCCTGGCTCGTTGGTCTAGAGGTATGATTCTCACTTTGGGTGCAAGAGGTCCCGGATTCAAATCACGGAAGAGGCCATTGGTTTGCATACGATTTGGCATTCTAACTTGAGGCTTTGTTTAGACCATGGTGGTATCGGTAACCGTGTTTGCAGCACGCAAAAGTGCTTAACGGCTCTTGCATCCCCAAGGTGCAGGAAAAGCTACTTCTGAAACATCGGCGAGATGTGGCTCTTGGGTTCTGCTTCCTTCAGTCTAGGGCAGTGATGGCGAACCTTGGCACCCCAGAGGTTTTGAAACTACATTTCCCATGATGCTCATGCACTCTGCAGCGTAGTTGAGCATCATGGGAAATGTAATTTCAAAACATCTGGTGCCAAGGTTCGCTATCACTAGTCTAGGGGTAATAATCCAACTTTGGGTATGGGAGGTCCAAGCTACAAGACCATGAGTTGGTTTCAAGACCCTACCGGTGGAAAGAAGGTGATTTTTCCCTGACAAAATTCCCCCTTGCTAATCAAAAGGAAGATATTTGCGGAGGCTATTTTTTGGAAAAAAGATCTCCATGTAAAGAGACGTTCCTGGCTCGTTGGTCTAGGGGCGATTCTCTCTTCAGGTGCAAATTAGTCCTGGGTTCAAATGCAGGAAAGCCCAAGCTGTAGGCAAATGGCCTGACTTCCCATTGTCTTCTGGGTCCCAGTCAAGGTGCCTTTATGCCATGCTTGTATTCCCTCCCCCAATTCTGTTAAATGGATACAACACCCCCCACCCTGCTCCATACTCACTCCAAGAAACCTGGCTTGTGCTTCATCTCATTATGTGGTCCAAACTGCACCAGGCACTGATAGCCGGCAAAGTCACAGGCTTTATCGAAGGAGACCGGATGAGAGCCGTTCAGAATATCATCCCGAGCCTAGAAAACAGGGAATGTGGAGGTCACCGAGAATGCTTAGGGCAAGGAGTGAGAAAGAGAAGTATGAAGATAAGTAGAAGAGACATCAGAGGGGTCACAGAAGTAATTACAGTACACATAGGAGGTAGGTACCTGTACATAGAGGAGATTGAGCTGAACAGGGTCCCTGGAGTCCACATTCTGGTCAGAATAGAAGAATTTCCGTCTCAGAAGAAGAGTCTCATTTTCATCTACACCTTGTTCTCTTAGCGTCCGCCCCGGGTCCAACCAGTTCACTGTATGAAGGAAAACCATGACCACACTCATCACCAATCATCAATACAATGACTGATAACAGTAACTGCACTCATCACCAATGATCAATACAATGACCGATAACAGTGACCGCACTCATCACCAATCATCAATACAATGACAGGTAACCGTGACCACACTCCTCACCAATCATCAATACAATGACCGATAACACTGACCACACTCATCACCAATCATCAATACAATGACCGATAACACTGACCACACTCCTCACCAATCATCAATACAATGACAGATAACAATGACTATACTCATCACCAATCATCAATACAATGACTGATAACAGTGACCTCACTCATCACCAATCATCAATACAATGACCGATAACAGTGACCACACTCGTCACCAATCATCAATACAATGACTGATAACAATGACCACACTCTTCACCAATCATCAATACAATGACTGATAACACTGACCACACTCATCACCAATCATCAATACAATGACTGATAACACTGACCACACTCATCACCAATCATCAATACAATGACCGATAACAGTGACCATACTCATCACCAATCATCAATACAATGACTGATAACAGTGACCTCACTCATCACCAATCATCAATACAATGACTGATAACACTGACCACACTCATCACCAATCATCAATACAATGACCGATAACAATGACCTCACTCATCACCAATCATCAATACAATGACTGATAACACTGACCACACTCCTCACCAATCATCAATACAATGACTGATAACACTGACCACACTCATCGCCAATCATCAATACAATGACCGATAACACTGACCACACTCATCACCAATCATCAATACAATGACCGATAACACTGACCACACTCATCACCAATCATCAATACAATGACCAATAACAGTGACCATACTCATCACCAATCATCAATACAATGACTGATAACAGTGACCTCACTCATCGCCAATCATCAATACAATGACTGATAACAGTGACCTCACACATCACCAATCATCAATACAATGACTGATAACACTGACCTCACTCATCACCAATCATCAATACAATGACAGAGAACACTGACCACACTCATCACCAATCATCAATACAATGACTGATAACACTGACCACACTCATCACCAATCATCAATACAATGACTGATAACACTGACCACACTCATCACCAATCATCAATACAATGACCGATAACACTGACCATACTCATCACCAATCATCAATACAATGACCGATAACACTGACCATACTCATCACCAATCATCAATACAATGACCGATAACAGTGACCTCACTCATCGCCAATCATCAATACAATGACTGATAACACTGACCATACTCATCACCAATCATCAATACAATGACTGATAACAGTGACCTCACTCATCACCAATCATCAATACAATGACTGATAACAGTGACCACACTCATCACCAATCATCAATACAATGACTGATAACAGTGACCACACTCATCACCAATCATCAATACAATGACTGATAACAGTGACCACACTCATCACCAATCATCAATACAATGATTGATAACAGTAACCACACACATCAGTTTTTGGGGGTTACAGGTGGGTTGAAGCACCAATCGGCTTCTTCTATCTCTTGAGGTGTCTATATTGGAGTTCCCAGCTCCTCCCACCTTCACCTCTTGTCATGGAGCTTACACTCATCGTCCGTGTGAAGCTTCTGTTTCAGTTTCTCCATTTTCTTGTCATCCCGGAGAAGGGTTTTGTCTCGTTTCAGGGTTCCAGTCACCTCCTCCTTCTTCTCCTCAAACACTTCTCGCACCAGGGAATATTCATCGTAGTTGGTGATACCTGCAGAGAGAAGAAGGTAGAAGGAGTCCCCATGCCGTATCCATCAGATGATTCAACATCGAAGACACAAAAACTACAGGATGACCATCCATGGCAAACCCCTGCAACACTCTATTGTTACTGTTCACGTATGGATCCCATTACCATTGTAGAAGGACTTTGGACTTGCCTGGTACAGTACAAAACACAAAGTACCCTTAGTCCCGGTTCACACTTGTACGATGCGGGAAGGCTGCGAATTTGCAGCCTGTTCCTGCATCGCAAACGCACCTCTGGCAGTTCACACTGCCATATGCGATACGCAGGGGGTGTCAATTAAATGTTAAAGACACCCCCAGTTTGATCGCATATCGCAGTGCGGTCTGACAGTTCGCACAGGATCGGATCACACAAGTGTGAACCACTGTGCGATCCGATCCTGATGCGGCTGGAAAAAAGGGTCATGTGCGAGTTTGGTGCGGATACAGTGCGAATTCAGCCATACAAAGTGTATGGCTGAATTCGCATCCGCACATCCAATCGCATGTAATGAAGGAGCAGTGCGCTCCGAATTACATGCGATCGCTGCACTCGCACAAATGTGAACGGCCCTTAGACCTTGGATTATAGGCGGTTACCTTCAGGTGGTAGAACACTGACAAAGCTTTTGAGGAAATGCCCCCTGGGTGTCTCTCCAATAACCCTCCCCCATTCCATGAGTCCTTGGTGTTGGAGCAAGCAACACAAAGTAACCCAAGGATTGGAAGAGAGGGTGTCTCTGTACTGTACTCTAAGATATGGAATTTACAGGTCAGTTAAAATTCCTCCTATCTTCATCGTACAGTACAGGAGACAAGCAACCAAACCATAGACCCCAAGACATCACCAAGCAATGAATGAGAAGAGTAAGCAACAACCAGGCAAGCAGAATTGTGCCAACAAATCCAACAATACCAAGGGCCAACAGATCCAACTTCAGAGTGCCACTGAAAGAACCTTGTGGATGAAAACTATCTGCAGAAGGTTGGACGTCCACCTGGTAGAACCTTGAAAAAGAATGAGCAGAGGACCAGGTGGTGGCTCACACAACTCATCTAGAGGCCCCATGCTGGAAAGCTCAAGAAACTCCCACCCATTTTGTAAAATGGGCATTTGCAGGAGCATACAGGAGATTTGTACTTGAGAGCGTTAGGTCTATCGGAGAGAGAGAGAGAGCGTGTAAGGTCTATTGGAGAGAGAGCGTGAGGTCGATCGGGAGAGAGAGAGAGAAAGAGAGAGAGCGTAAGGTCTAACGGAGAGTGAAACAGAACGTGCAAGGTCTCTCGGAGGGCGAGAGAAAGACAGAGAGAGCGTAAGGTCTATCGGAGAAAGAGAAAGCGCACGTAGGGCCTATCGAGGCGAGAGAGCGCGTAAGGTCTATTAGAGAAAGAGCGCGTAAGGTCCGTCGGAGAGAGAGAGAGCGTAAGGTCCGTCAGAGAGAGAGAGAGAGAGCGTAAGGTCCGTCGCAGAGAGAGAGCGTAAGGTCCGTCGGAGAGAGATAGCGTAAGGTCCGTCGGAGAGAGAGAGAGCGTAAGGTCCGTCGGAGAGAGAGAGAGCGTAAGGTCCGTCGGAGAGAGAGAGAGCGTAAGGTCCGTCGGAGAGAGAGAGAGCGTAAGGTCCGTCGGAGAGAGAGAGAGCGTAAGGTCCGTCGGAGAGAGAGAGAGAGAGCGTAAGGTCCGTCGGAGAGAGAGAGAGAGAGCGTAAGGTCCGTCGGAGAGAGAGAGAGAGAGAGAGAGAGAGCGTAAGGTCCGTCGGAGAGAGAGAGAGCGAGAGCGTAAGGTCCGTCGGAGAGAGAGAGAGCGAGAGCGTAAGGTCCGTCGGAGAGAGAGAGAGCGTAAGGTCCGTCGGAGAGAGAGAGAGCGTAAGGTCCGTCGGAGAGAGAGAGAGCGTAAGGTCCGTCGGAGAGAGAGAGAGCGTAAGGTCCGTCGGAGAGAGAGAGAGCGTAAGGTCCGTCGGAGAGAGAGAGAGCGTAAGGTCCGTCGGAGAGAGAGAGAGCGTAAGGTCCGTCGGAGAGAGAGAGAGCGTAAGGTCCGTCGGAGAGAGAGAGAGCGTAAGGTCCGTCGGAGAGAGAGAGAGAGAGAGAGAGCGTAAGGTCCGTCGGAGAGAGAGAGAGAGAGCGTAAGGTCCGTCGGAGAGAGAGAGAGAGAGAGCGTAAGGTCCGTCGGAGAGAGAGAGAGAGAGAGAGAGCGTAAGGTCCGTCGGAGAGAGAGAGAGAGAGCGTAAGGTCCGTCGGAGAGAGAGAGAGAGAGAGAGAGAGAGAGCGTAAGGTCCGTCGGAGAGAGAGAGAGAGAGAGAGAGCGTAAGGTCCGTCGGAGAGAGAGAGAGAGAGCATAAGGTTCGTCGGAGAGAGAGAGAGAGAGAGAGCGTAAGGTCCGTCGGAGAGAGAGAGCGCGCGAGCGTAAGGTCCGTCGGAGAGAGAGAGAGCGTAAGGTCCGTCAGAGAGAGAGAGAGAGAGAGAGAGCGTAAGGTCCGTCAGAGAGAGAGAGAGAGAGCGTAAGGTCCGTCAGAGAGAGAGAGAGAGAGAGCGTAAGGTCCGTCGGAGAGAGAGAGAGCGTAAGGTCCGTCGGAGAGAGAGAGAGCGTAAGGTCCGTCGGAGAGAGAGAGAGAGCGTAAGGTCCGTCGGAGAGAGAGAGAGAGCGTAAGGTCCGTCGGAGAGAGAGAGAGCGTAAGGTCCGTCGGAGAGAGAGAGAGCGTAAGGTCCGTCGGAGAGAGAGAGAGCGTAAGGTCCGTCGGAGAGAGAGAGAGCGTAAGGTCCGTCGGAGAGAGAGAGAGCGTAAGGTCCGTCGGAGAGAGAGAGAGCGTAAGGTCCGTCGGAGAGAGAGAGAGCGTAAGGTCCGTCGGAGAGAGAGAGAGCGTAAGGTCCGTCGGAGAGAGAGAGAGCGTAAGGTCCGTCGGAGAGAGAGAGAGCGTAAGGTCCATCGGAGAGAGAGAGAGAGAGAGAGAGCGTAAGGTCCGTCGGAGAGAGAGAGAGCGTAAGGTCCGTCGGAGAGAGAGAGAGAGAGAGAGTAAGGTCCGTCGGAGAGAGAGAGAGAGAGAGCGTAAGGTCCGTCGGAGAGAGAGAGAGAGAGAGCGTAAGGTCCGTCGGAGAGAGAGAGAGAGAGAGCGTAAGGTCCGTCGGAGAGAGAGAGCGCGCGAGCGTAAGGTCCGTCGGAGAGAGAGAGAGCGTAAGGTCCGTCGGAGAGAGAGAGAGCGTAAGGTCCGTCGGAGAGAGAGAGAGAGAGAGAGAGAGAGCGTAAGGTCCGTCGGAGAGAGAGAGAGAGCGTAAGGTCCGTCGGAGAGAGAGAGCGTAAGGTCCGTCGGAGAGAGAGAGGGAGAGAGAGAGCGTAAGGTCCGTCGGAGAGAGAGAGAGAGAGAGCGTAAGGTCCGTCGGAGAGAGAGAGAGAGAGCGTAAGGTCCGTCGGAGAGAGAGAGAGAGAGCGTAAGGTCCGTCGGAGAGAGAGAGAGAGAGAGAGAGCGTAAGGTCCGTCGGAGAGAGAGAGAGAGAGAGAGCGTAAGGTCCGTCGGAGAGAGAGAGAGAGAGAGCGTAAGGTCCGTCGG
Source organism: Pelophylax lessonae (assembly GCF_965119305.1). Taxonomy (NCBI): domain Eukaryota; kingdom Metazoa; phylum Chordata; class Amphibia; order Anura; family Ranidae; genus Pelophylax; species Pelophylax lessonae. Next base: position 894,911,123 of record NC_138768.1, on the reverse strand, counting down.
AGAGAGAGAGAGCGTAAGGTCCTTCGGAGAGAGAGAGAGAGCGTAAGGTCCGTCGGAGAGAGAGAGAGAGCGTAAGGTCCGTCGGAGAGAGAGAGAGCGTAAGGTCCGTCGGAGAGAGAGAGAGCGTAAGGTCCGTCGGAGAGAGAGAGAGCGTAAGGTCCGTCGGAGAGAGAGAGAGCGTAAGGTCCGTCGGAGAGAGAGAGAGCGTAAGGTCCGTCGGAGAGAGAGAGCGTAAGGTCCGTCGGAGAGAGAGAGAGAGAGAGAGCGTAAGGTCCGTCGGAGAGAGAGAGAGAGAGAGAGCGTAAGGTCCGTCGGAGAGAGAGAGAGAGAGCGTAAGGTCCGTCGGAGAGAGAGAGAGAGAGAGAGCGTAAGGTCCGTCGGAGAGAGAGAGAGAGAGCGTAAGGTCCGTCGGAGAGAGAGAGAGAGAGAGAGCGTAAGGTCCGTCGGAGAGAGAGAGAGAGAGAGCGTAAGGTCCGTCGGAGAGAGAGAGAGCGTAAGGTCCGTCGGAGAGAGAGCGTAAGGTCCGTCGGAGAGAGAGAGAGCGTAAGGTCCGTCGGAAAGAGAGAGCGCGCGAGCGTAAGGTCCGTCGGAGAGAGAGAGAGAGAGCGTAAGGTCCGTCGGAGAGAGAGAGAGAGAGAGAGAGAGCGTAAGGTCCGTCGGAGAGAGAGAGAGAGAGAGCGTAAGGTCCGTCGGAGAGAGAGAGAGAGAGAGCGTAAGGTCCGTCGGAGAGAGAGAGAGAGCGTAAGGTCCGTCGGAGAGAGAGAGAGCGTAAGGTCCGTCGGAGAGAGAGCGTAAGGTCCGTCGGAGAGAGAGAGAGCGTAAGGTCCGTCGGAAAGAGAGAGCGCGCGAGCGTAAGGTCCGTCGGAGAGAGAGAGAGCGTAAGGTCCGTCGGAGAGAGAGAGAGAGCGTAAGGTCCGTCGGAGAGAGAGAGAGAGCGTAAGGTCCGTCGGAGAGAGAGAGAGCGTAAGGTCCGTCGGAGAGAGAGAGAGCGTAAGGTCCGTCGGAGAGAGAGAGAGCGTAAGGTCCGTCGGAGAGAGAGAGAGCGTAAGGTCCGTCGGAGAGAGAGAGAGCGTAAGGTCCGTCGGAGAGAGAGAGAGCGTAAGGTCCGTCGGAGAGAGAGAGAGCGTAAGGTCCGTCGGAGAGAGAGAGAGCGTAAGGTCCGTCGGAGAGAGAGAGAGCGTAAGGTCCGTCGGAGAGAGAGAGAGCGTAAGGTCCGTCGGAGAGAGAGAGAGCGTAAGGTCCGTCGGAGAGAGAGAGAGAGCGTAAGGTCCGTCGGAGAGAGAGAGAGAGCGTAAGGTCCGTCGGAGAGAGAGAGAGAGCGTAAGGTCCGTCGGAGAGAGAGAGAGAGCGTAAGGTCCGTCGGAGAGAGAGAGAGAGAGCGTAAGGTCCGTCGGAGAGAGAGAGAGAGCGTAAGGTCCGTCGGAGAGAGAGAGAGAGCGTAAGGTCCGTCGGAGAGAGAGAGAGAGAGAGCGCAAGGTCCGTTGGAGAGAGAGAGAGAGAGAGAGCGCGTAAGGTCCGTCGGAGAGAGAGAGAGAGAGAGCGTAAGGTCCGTCGGAGAGAGAGAGCGCGCGCGAGCGTAAGGTCCGTCGGAGAGAGAGAGAGAGCGTAAGGTCCGTCGGAGAGAGAGAGAGCGAGCGTGAGGTCCGTCGGAGAGAGAGAGAGCGAGCGTGAGGTCCGTCGGAGAGAGAGAGAGCGTAAGGTCCGTCGGAGAGAGAGAGAGCGTAAGGTCCGTCGGAGAGAGAGAGAGCGTAAGGTCCGTCGGAGAGAGAGAGAGCGTAAGGTCCGTCGGAGAGAGAGAGAGCGTAAGGTCCGTCGGAGAGAGAGAGAGAGAGAGAGAGAGCGTAAGGTCCGTCGGAGAGAGAGAGAGAGAGAGAGCGTAAGGTCCGTCGGAGAGAGAGAGAGCGTAAGGTCCGTCGGAGAGAGAGAGAGAGAGAGAGAGCGTAAGGTCCGTCGGAGAGAGAGAGCGTAAGGTCCGTCGGAGAGAGAGAGAGAGAGAGAGAGAGAGAGCGTAAGGTCCGTCGGAGAGAGAGAGAGAGCGTAAGGTCCGTCGGAGAGAGAGAGAGAGAGAGAGCGTAAGGTCCGTCGGAGAGAGAGAGAGCGTAAGGTCCGTCGGAAAGAGAGAGAGCGTAAGGTCCGCCGGAGAGAGAGAGAGAGAGAGCGTAAGGTCAGTCGGAGAGAGAGAGAGAGAGAGAGCGTAAGGTCAGTCGGAGAGAGAGAGAGAGCGTAAGGTCCGTCGGAGAGAGAGAGAGAGAGAGAGAGCGTAAGGTCCGTCGGAGAGAGAGAGAGAGAGCGTAAGGTCCGTCGGAGAGAGAGAGAGAGAGCGTAAGGTCCGTCGGAGAGAGAGAGAGAGAGAGCGCGTAAGGTCCGTCGGAGAGAGAGAGAGAGCGCGTAAGGTCCGTCGGAGAGAGAGAGAGAGCGTAAGGTCCGTCGGAGAGAGAGAGAGAGAGCGTAAGGTCCGTCGGAGAGAGAGAGCGTAAGGTCCGTCGGAGAGAGAGAGAGAGAGCGTAAGGTCCGTCGGAGAGAGAGAGAGAGAGCGTAAGGTCCGTCGGAGAGAGAGAGAGAGAGAGAGCGTAAGGTCCGTCGGAGAGAGAGAGAGAGAGCGTAAGGTCCGTCGGAGAGAGAGAGAGAGCGTAAGGTCCGTCGGAGAGAGAGAGAGAGAGAGCGTAAGGTCCGTCGGAGAGAGAGAGAGAGAGAGAGAGAGCGTAAGGTCCGTCAGAGAGAGAGCGTAAGGTCCATCGGAGAGAGAGAGAGAGAGAGAGAGAGAGAGAGAGAGTGCGTAAGGTCCGTCGGAGAGAGAGAGAGAGAGAGAGCGTAAGGTCCGTCGGAGAGAGAGAGAGCGTAAGGTCCGTCGGAGAGAGAGCGTAAGGTCCGTCGGAGAGAGAGAGAGAGCGCGTAAGGTCCGTCGGAGAGAGAGAGAGAGAGAGCGTGAGGTCCGTCGGAGAGAGAGAGAGAGAGAGAGCGTAAGGTCCGTCGGAGAGAGAGAGAGAGAGAGCGTAAGGTCCGTCGGGGAGAGAGAGAGAGAGAGAGCGTAAGGTCCGTCGGAGAGAGAGAGAGAGCGTAAGGTCCGTCGGAGAGAGAGAGAGAGAGCGTAAGGTCCGTCAGAGAGAGAGAGAGAGCGTAAGGTCCGTCAGAGAGAGAGAGAGAGAGAGAGAGAGCGTAAGGTCCGTCAGAGAGAGAGAGAGAGAGAGAGAGAGCGTAAGGTCCGTCGGAGAGAGAGAGAGAGAGAGAGCGTAAGGTCCGTCGGAGAGAGAGAGCGTAAGGTCCGTCGGAGAGAGAGAGAGAGCGTAAGGTCCGTCGGAGAGAGAGAGAGAGCGTAAGGTCCGTCGGAGAGAGAGAGAGAGCGTAAGGTCCGTCGGAGAGAGAGAGAGAGAGAGCGTAAAGTCCGTCGGAGAGAGAGAAAGAGAGAGCGCGTAAGGTCCGTCGGGGAGAGAGAGAGAGAGAGAGCGCGTAAGGTCCGTCGGGGAGAGAGAGAGAGAGAGAGAGCGCGTAAGGTCCGTCGGAGAGAGAGAGAGAGAGAGAGCGTAAGGTCCGTCGGAGAGAGAGAGAGAGAGAGAGAGAGAGAGCGTAAGGTCCGTCGGAGAGAGAGAGAGAGCGCGTAAGGTCCGTCGGAGAGAGAGAGAGAGAGCGCGTAAGGTCCGTCGGGGACAGAGAGAGCGCGTAAGGTCCGTCGGGGACAGAGAGAGCGCATAAGGTCCGTCGGGGACAGAGAGAGCGTAAGGCCCGTCGGGGACAGAGAGAGCGTAAGGCCCGTCGGGGACAGAGAGAGCGTAAGGCCCGTCGGGGACAGAGAGAGCGTAAGGCCCGTCGGGGACAGAGAGAGCGTAAGGCCCGTCGGGGACAGAGAGAGCGTAAGGCCCGTCGGGGACAGAGAGAGCGTAAGGCCCGTCGGGGACAGAGAGAGCGTAAGGCCCGTCGGGGACAGAGAGAGCGTAAGGCCCGTCGGGGACAGAGAGAGCGTAAGGCCCGTCGGGGACAGAGAGAGCGTAAGGCCCGTCGGGGACAGAGAGAGCGTTAGGCCCGTCGGGGACAGAGAGAGCGTTAGGCCCGTCGGGGACAGAGAGAGCGTTAGGCCCGTCGGGGACAGAGAGAGCGTTAGGCCCGTCGGGGACAGAGAGAGCGTTAGGCCCGTCGGGGACAGAGAGAGCGTTAGGCCCGTCGGGGACAGAGAGAGCGTTAGGCCCGTCGGGGACAGAGAGAGCGTTAGGCCCGTCGGGGACAGAGAGAGCGTTAGGCCCGTCGGGGACAGAGAGAGCGTTAGGCCCGTCGGGGACAGAGAGAGCGTTAGGCCCGTCGGGGACAGAGAGAGCGTTAGGCCCGTCGGGGACAGAGAGAGCGTTAGGCCCGTCGGGGACAGAGAGAGCGTTAGGCCCGTCGGGGACAGAGAGAGCGTTAGGCCCGTCGGGGACAGAGAGAGCGTTAGGCCCGTCGGGGACAGAGAGAGCGTTAGGCCCGTCGGGGACAGAGAGAGCGTTAGGCCCGTCGGGGACAGAGAGAGCGTTAGGCCCGTCGGGGACAGAGAGAGCGTTAGGCCCGTCGGGGACAGAGAGAGCGTTAGGCCCGTCGGGGACAGAGAGAGCGTTAGGCCCGTCGGGGACAGAGAGAGCGCGAAATACGATCTTGTACCCTGAACAAATCAGTTAGTGAACTCATTTGTCGTGAATTACAGACATCCAGGGTTCCCGAAAGTAACGCAGACATCCCCCACCACTAAAACGAGTGAAGGCGTCCCTTCATGCGGAAGGCGACTGGCCCGCAGCACCGGACTGACCGGCCTTGGGCTTACCAGACCAGGACTCCTTATTACCGCCAGAGGCTTTGAAAGACTTTCCTTTTTCCTGCGTCCCTGAGGCACGAAAAGGCCCCTGGTGATCCTTGAAGGAAGGGCACCGCTGCCCGCGGGGTGCCTTACTCTGCGGAATTGGGGCAGGAGAGTACTCTTTCCTCATGTGAGACCATTGAAAATCTCATCCAAGGAGTCCCTAAAAAGACATTCCCCCAAATAGGGGATATCAGACATGGTCTTCTTAGGAGGCATGGTCAGCCGACCAGGCCTTAAACCACACCATGCGGCGGAGGGTAATCCCCACCGCAGACAACCTCGCGAACAGAGGAGCCTCGTTCAGGGCCACGTCACACAAATACATCATGGCCTGGGCCATTTGGTCTGTGAGCTCGATGAGGGTCGGGGGAACCGACTCAGCCAGCAAGTTGCTCTTAACCATTCCGTAACCGTCTGAGAAACCAGCACGGAAGCGAACACAGGTTTGAGGAGTGAGCACGCCTCCAAGTACATGTGGCGGGAAAGTGACTCCACACGCCTGTCCATCGGGTCTTTAAACACCGGTGAATCCTCCATGAGCACCACCGTTGCTTTATTCAACCTGGAAACAGTGTAGTCCACCTTAGGAGACACCGTCCAGTGATTGGAAACTGGATCCGCAAAGGGATACCGGCGTAGAAAATGCTTAGGGACCGCCAGTGCGTGCTTAACTCGACGCCGCTGTTCGTTCATGATATCGTGAAATTCCTCGGGGCAGCGGCAAACCTGGCCCGACTTCTGGGCTTTAGGGGACCCGAAGGAAACCCGCTTTCCCTGGCTGGGTGGGCTCATCATCCAGATTCAAAGTCTCCCTGACGGAGCGAATACGTGATTCAACCAAAGCGTGTTTTTGCGCAGCAGCGGAGGAGGACTCATCCTCTTCACCCTCTGAGTGTGAGAACAGTGTCTGTGGAGACCACATCAGGCTCTGAATCAGAAGACTGAGAGGGCATCGGACGTTTTTGAATATGTGACATGACAAGATCAACTTTGGACGCCAAAGTTTCAATGGCTGCAGATAAAGATGCAAGGGAAGGTGATCCGGATGACCCAGATGCACACACCGGCTCAGTGGGGAAATTGTCACTCTGGGACTCCATTTTGGCAAAAAATCAAAAAAGGAACGCTGGCCCTTTAAATCGGCGATGGTGGCCCGCACCGCTACCCCACGCTGCCGCTGGAGTCCCCTTTTAACCTTCCTGGCGGTCTGATTATGTCCAGATTTCTGTGCTAAAAGCAGTACATTGTTTTGCACAAAAATCTGTTTTACATTTTAAATCGCACCTCCCCCTGTGATCCCCCGCCGTCCTCCCCCGCCGTCCTCCCCCACCGTCCTCCCCCACCGTCCTCCCCCACCGTCCTCCCCCACCGTCCTCCCCCACCGTCCTCCCCCACCGTCCTCCTGCTGTGTGCACGACCGATGCCGGCACCTGGCTTCCGGTTTCCTTCCCTGTGAGCGTTGTGACGCAGGGGGGCGGAACCGGCAGCAATTTCAAAAATGTAAATACACCAAATGAGATGATAGAAAGCTGTGATTGGATTACACTGTATCATCCCATCTCACCACAGGATTTCACCTGGTGACTTTTCCAGTGCCCTGCCTGTGCTTTTCCAGTTCTTTGTGCCTGGAAAATAGAGAACGACCATGGCGTCCAAAAACCGTTCTTTTTGCGCAAAAGCGCTCTTAGAACGAACTGGAAAACAGCGACAGCGAAACGGAGTTACTTGAAGAACTGAGCGATAGCGACTGGTGGGAAGATTGGTCATCGGGTACGGAAAGTGAGGACAGCGAGGATTCTGATGTCTTTCTGGCACATCGCTGCGTTGGAAATTCTGAAGAATCATTTGATATTCTTCCCAAATTCCACAATTGATGTGCCAGAAAGAGACATCAGAATTGTCGCTGTCATCACTTTCCGTACCGGATGACCAATTTTCCCACCAATCGCTATCGCTCAGTTCTTCAAGTAACTCCGTTTCACTGTCGCCGTTTTCCAGTTCCAGTTCGTCTAAAAGCGCTTTTGCGCAAAAAAAAAAACGCTTTTTGGACACCATGGCCGCTCAAAAAGTTTTCAGGCACAAATAACTGGAAAAGCACAGGCAGGGCACTGGAAAAGTCACCAGGTGAAATCCTGCGGTGAAATGACATCATACAACGTAATCCGTTAGGATCACAGCTTTCTATCATCTCATTTGGTGTATATTTATATTTTTTTAAATTGCCGCCGGTTCCACCCCCATGCGTCGCAACGCTCGCAGGGAAGGGAACGGGAAGGAACGTGCCGGCAATCGCCAGTGCACAGAGCGGGGAGAGACTGTAAGAAAGCCGGGGAGGATGGCGGGGGATCGCAGGGAAGGTGAGTAACATTGCGGGGTAATCCCGAGTGTGGCTCAGGGGTTACCGCTTTTGGTACTGAAAATGAACCCAGAGCCACACTCTGGAATACCACTAGGGGGGTTAATAAGTAAACAAACTGATTGAAGCAAGTGTGTCAGAGGAAAATGCCCCCAAAAAAACCCCTTACTGTGCCTGAGAGATAAAGCAAACCGCTCTCCACGTTTCTCTGCAACAAGTGAAAGATGACCAAACATCACTAGAGGCCGAAGTGCCCTGAGCTACACAAACATGGCGCCAATATAAAGTATAGGGGAAGCACAAGGAAAATGGCCGCCGCCCTCGCATGCGGCTTGCCCATATCCAAGATGGTGCCGGAAAACGGCGCCAAAAGCATACAGCATTGGGAAAATGGTTGCTGCCCTTAAACTGAGGAAGCCAAGTCGCCCACACCCAAAATGGCGGCTGAAAAACGGTGCCGACCATCAGGAGCCCAGGGACCATGGCCACCATGGGAATCAACTATAGGAAGCCCCCCAGGACAAGGTAGAAGCCCTACACCCCCCCCCATGCAGTGGACGCTGCTACGCTGCTATAGCGCCCCCATATGGAGCAGGGAGGCAGGATCTGTCCAGACCGGCCAGGGGGAATCACACCCCCCCCCCCAGAGGACTGTCCCAGGGACGGGGGGGGGGGGGGGTTGGAGCATCACTCACCATACAATGGACCATGGGCACCGCTCTGATACAGCCCCCCTCCCACCCTGAGTGGGGGTGCAGCAACACAGGGCGTTCCAGGTGGACGAGTCCCGGCGAAGAATTTCTCCGCAGGCTCGTTCCCATCCGTCGGGGCAGCGTCGTGGGGAGGCCTAGGCGGACCACAACCTGCGCACGCTCGTAGGCCAGGCTGGGATACCATAAGGAACTATATTATCCCATGCAAAGCCCAGCCCAGCTATTGCTTGTAGTTCACCAGGAGGATCCCCCTGACTAGCTAGCGATAGTGAGTGAGAAAATAAAATAAACATAAAAACTGAGACCGGAGTCCCAGCCGGGAAACCTAGATCCATCTCCTGAGCTCGGCAGCAAGAAACTGATTGGTAGCTTTGTGTGTCTGAGGGTAATGTCTGAAGGGACAGCCCCTAAAGGTGTGTCTAGTTCAAGTTTTTTAATGAAGTTTCACTGCCTAGCCTGCTCCTGCAGAGGTCGCCATTACCCAATAGTGATGATACTTGGAAGGCCTGCGTCTGTCAGGAGGACATAAGAGAAAGATGTCTTCCTCGGAAAGGGCGTGTGTGTGAAACGTCTTTACAGACAGCTTCAGCTGTCCAGGCTTCCAGCCGCAAGATTGTGCGCATGTGAATGGATATTGCAGCCTCTCGTGACGTGATCTCCGGCATCCACACAAAAGAGCAGAGCAGAAGGCAGTTGTTAAAGTTGCTCTGTTAAAGCACGGTCCTGGAACACAGGGTCATGTTGGTTGGTCATTACTCTAGTCCAGTTAGCTGCAGTGTGACCTACAGAAATGGCAGCAAGAGCTGGTTGCAGGGCTGGGCCTCCCAGAGTAAAGAGCCTTTAGGAGAATGTCAAACCTCCTGTCTACACAATCTCTAAATGAAGGAACATCTTCAACAGATACTGCGAGAGGTTTAGGACAGGTCAGGATCTACTACCGGAACAGATCACTTTACTGTGACCTCCTCCACTGGAAGTTACACATTCTATCTGTTCATGAAAGGGGAAGGTGTGTTTGTACCCAAAAGCTTCATGTACACGGGAAAACCTCTCCTGAACTCTGGAACTTCACAGCTACTAACCAATGGTTAAAAACACAGTATACAGCGTGTATACAGACACAGTATACAGCGTGTATACAGTATATAGCGTGTACACAGACACAGTATACAGAGTGTACACAGACACAGTATACAGCGTGTATACAGACACAGTATACAGCGTGTACACAGACACAGTATACAGCGTGTACACAGACACAGTATACAGCGTGTATACAGACACAGTATACAGCGTGTATACAGACACAGTATACAGCGTATATAAAGACACAGTATACAGCGTGTATACAGACAGTATATAGGGTGTATACAGAGGGAATACAGACACAGTATACAGGGTGTATACAGACACAGTATACAGCGTGTACACAGACACAGTATATAGGGTGTATACAGACACAGTATACAGCGTGTACACAGACACAGTATATAGCGTGTATAGACACAGTATATAGGGTGTATACAGACAGTATACAGCGTGTACACAGACACAGTATATAGGGTGTATACAGACACAGTATACAGGGTGTATACAGACACAGTATACAGGGTGTATACAGACACAGTATATAGGGTGTATACAGAGGGAATACAGACACAGTATACAGGGTGTATACAGACACAGTATATAGGGTGTATACAGAGGGAATACAGACACAGTATACAGGGTGTATACAGACACAGTATATAGGGTGTATACAGAGGGAATACAGACACAGTATACAGGGTGTATACAGACACAGTATATAGGGTGTATACAGACACAGTATACAGGGTATATACAGACACAGTATACAGGGTGTATACAGACACAGTATACAGGGTGTATACAGACACAGTATATAGGGTATATACAGACACAGTATATAGGGTATATACAGACACAGTATATAGGGTGTATACAGACACAGTATACAGCGTGTACACAGACACAGTATATAGGGTGTATACAGACACAGTATATAGGGTGTATACAGACACAGTATATAGGGTGTATACAGACACAGTATACAGGGTGTATACAGACACAGTATACAGGGTGTATACAGACACAGTATATAGCGTGTATACAGACACAGTATATAGGGTGTATACAGACACAGTATATAGGGTGTATACAGACACAGTATATAGGGTGTATACAGACACAGTATATAGGGTGTATACAGACACAGTATATAGGGTGGATACAGACAGTATACAGCGTGTACACAGACACAGTATATAGGGTGTATACAGCCAGTGTATTGGGTATAAATAACACACAAAGTTAAACATGTGACACACAGCGGCACAGACACAGGTGACACGTAAAGATAAAAATACCCGGGACGGTGACACACAATGCTCAGCAGGAATGAGCTCATCCGGGGACATTCCTCTCCTGGTGATCAGTAAAGAAGAGGACCCTCCCCCTCCTATACCAGATACTGGATCCTGAGACTGATCCCGCTCTAAGCTGGCCACAGATTGATGGAAATTCGGCCGGTTCAGCGGGGACGGTCTGGGGTTCGATGATTGGGATGACACACTGGATGTATCAATGAGAAGTCAGATTACAGGATCTCTTGTATCAGACATGTCAGATTACACGGGATCTATCAGAGGAGATATGTCAGATTACACGGGATCTATCAGAGGAGATATGTCAGATTACACGGGATCTATCAGAGGAGATATGTCAGATTACACGGGATCTATCAGATGAGATGTCAGATTACACGGGATCTATCAGAGGAGATATGTCAGATTACACGGGATCTATCAGAGGAGATATGTCAGATTACACGGGATCTATCAGAGGAGACATGTCAGATTACACGGGATCTATCAGAGGAGATATGTCAGATCACACGGGATCTATCAGAGGAGATATGTCAGATCACACGGGATCTATCAGATGAGATGTCAGATTACACGGGATCTATCAGAGGAGATATGTCAGATCACACGGGATCTATCAGAGGAGATATGTCAGATTACACGGGATCTATCAGAGGAGATATGTCAGATTACACGGGATATATCAGAGGAGATATGTCAGATTACACGGGATCTATCAGAGGAGATATGTCAGATTACACGGGATCTATCAGAGGAGATATGTCAGATTACACGGGATCTATCAGAGGAGATATGTCAGATTACACGGGATCTATCAGAGGAGATATGTCAGATTACACGGGATCTATCAGAGGAGATATGTCAGATTACACGGGATCTATCAGATGAGATGTCAGATTACACGGGATCTATCAGAGGAGATATGTCAGATTACACGGGATCTATCAGATGAGATGTCAGATTACACTGGATCTATCAGAGGAGATATGTCAGATTACACGGGATCTATCAGAGGAGATATGTCAGATTACACGGGATCTATCAGAGGAGATATGTCAGATTACACGGGATCTATCAGAGGAGATATGTCAGATTACACGGGATCTATCAGAGGAGACATGTCAGATTACACGGGATCTATCAGAGGAGATATGTCAGATCACACGGGATCTATCAGAGGAGATATGTCAGATCACACGGGATCTATCAGATGAGATGTCAGATTACACGGGATCTATCAGAGGAGATATGTCAGATCACACGGGATCTATCAGAGGAGATATGTCAGATTACACGGGATCTATCAGAGGAGATATGTCAGATTACACGGGATATATCAGAGGAGATATGTCAGATTACACGGGATCTATCAGAGGAGATATGTCAGATTACACGGGATCTATCAGAGGAGATATGTCAGATTACACTGGATCTATCAGAGGAGATATGTCAGATTACACGGGATCTATCAGAGGAGATATGTCAGATTACACGGGATCTATCAGAGGAGATATGTCAGATTACACGGGATCTATCAGAGGAGATATGTCAGATCACACGGGATCTATCAGAGGAGATATGTCAGATCACAAGGGATCTATCAGAGGAGATATGTCAGATTACACAGGATCTATCAGAGGAGATATGTCAGATTACACGGGATCTATCAGAGGAGATATGTCAGATTGCACGGGATCTATCAGAGGAGATATGTCAGATTACACGGGATCTATCAGAGGAGATATGTCAGATTACACGGGATCTATCAGAGGAGATATGTCAGATTACACGGGACCTATCAGAGGAGATATGTCATATTACACGGGATCTATCAGAGGAGATATGTCAGATTACACGGGATCGATCAGAGGAGATATGTCAGATTACACGGGACCTATCAGAGGAGATATGTCAGATTACACGGGATCTATCAGAGGAGATATGTCAGATTACACGGGACCTATCAGAGGAGATATGTCAGATTACACGGGACCTATCAGAGGAGATATGTCATATTACACGGGATCTATCAGAGGAGATATGTCAGATTACACGGGATCGATCAGAGGAGATATGTCAGATTACACGGGATATATCAGAGGAGATATGTCAGATTACACGGGATCTATCAGATGAGATATGTCAGATTACACGGGATCTATCAGAGGAGATATGTCAGATTACACGGGATCTATCAGATGAGATATGTCAGATCACACGGGATCTATCAGAGGAGATATGTCAGATTACACGGGATCTATCAGATGAGATATGTCAGATCACACGGGATCTATCAGATGAGATATGTCAGATTACACTGGATCTATCAGAGGAGATATGTCAGATCACACGGGATCTATCAGAGGTTTGTCACCAATGAGCCAATCAGGTATGTGTCAGATCTCACCAATCCGGGCACAGATGGTCATCAGAAGATCACTCATTGTCTTGGAGTCGTCCACCATGACGGTTTTCACTGTCCCATCCAACATGCGGATCTTCAGAGGTCTCTGCTTCTTCCTGTACTCCAAGGTGTCCTGAGAGAGAGGCAGATCACATGACACCACAACACTGTCCGCTAGGTCACCTGACACCAGAATTGTGTCAGAAATCACAAATTTTGCTATTGGGCAGGTCACATGACACCACACTGCTGTCTGGACACAAATGTCAGCAAAATATACAAAAACAGACACAAATCTGCCCCTGGATGTCCTTACCCCATTACGTAACATGTAATAATCGAGTGCCTTCCCCGCCTCCAGCCAGATTCCTTTCTTGGGATCCTCGTCCGATAAAAACAGACCAAAATCATTCGCTACAGAAAAAAGGAAGACGGGTGAGTGAGAGCGGCACAGCAGCATGTTCCCAGTGAATCCCCTCCATCACAGACCCTGCCCCCATCCCCATCTATTTTCCTAGTGAGTCCCTTCCATCACAGACCCTCCCCCACCCCCATCTATGTTCCCCCTTTACAACACCTCCCACTACCAGCAATGACATTTCCTTTATAACTCCTCCCCTTCCAGCATTTCTTCATTAGCTCAAGAGAACCGCCAGAAGAACCGGACACCTGAAGCTGGTCCCAGCTAAGGACTGAACGTACACCGGCCCCGAGGACTGAACGTACACCCACCCCCCCGAGGACTGAACGTACACCGGCCCCGAGGACTGAACGTACACCGGCCCCGAGGACTGAGCGTACACCGGCCCCGAGGACTGAACGTACACCGGCCCCGAGGACTGAGCATACAGCCGCCCCGAGGACTGAACGTACACCGGCCCCGAGGACTGAACTTACACCGGCCCCGAGGACTGCACGTACACCGGCCCCGAGGACTGAACTTACACCGGCCCCGAGGACTGAACGTACACCGGCCCCGAGGACTGAGCATACAGCCGCCCCGAGGACTGAACGTACAGCCGCCCCGAGGACTGAGCGTACAGCCGCCCCGAGGACTGAGCGTACAGCCGCCCCAAGGACTGAGCGTACAGCCGCCCCAAGGACTGAGCGTACAGCCGCCCCGAGGACTGAACGTACAGCCGCCCCGAGGACTGAGCGTACACCGGCCCCGAGGACTGAACGTACAGCCGCCCCGAGGACTGAGCGTACACCCGCCCCGAAGACTGAGCGTACACCCACCCCCCCCCAGGACTGAGCGTACACCGGCCCCGAGGACTGAGCGTACAGCCGCCCCGAGGACTGAGCGTACAGCCGCCCCGAGGACTGAGCGTACAGCCGCCCCGAGGACTGAGCGTACAGCCGCCCCGAGGACTGAGCGTACAGCCGCCCCGAGGACTGAGCGTACACCGGCCCCCGAGGACTGAGCGTACACCGGCCCCGAGGACTAAACGTACACCCACCCCCCCCCCAGGACTGAGCGTACACCGGCCCCGAGGACTGAGCGTACAGCCGCCCCGAGGACTGAGCGTACAGCCGCCCCGAGGACTGAGCGTACAGCCGCCCCGAGGACTGAGCGTACAGCCGCCCCGAGGACTGAGCGTACAGCCGCCCCGAGGACTGAGCGTACAGCCGCCCCGAGGACTGAGCGTACAGCCGCCCCGAGGACTGAGCGTACACCCCCCCCCCAGGACTGAGCGTACAGCCGCCCCGAGGACTGAGCGTATACCCGCCCCGAAGACTGAGCGTACACCCACCCCCCCCCCAGGACTGAACGTACACCGGCCCCGAGGACTGAGCGTACAGCCACCCCGAGGACTGAACGTACAGCCGCCCCGAGGACTGAGCGTACACCGGCCCCGAGGACTGAGCGTACACCGGCCCCGAGGACTGAACGTACACCGGCCCCGAGGACTGAACGTATACCGGCCCCGAGGACTGAACGTACACCGGCCCCGAGGACTGAGCGTACAGCCGCCCCGAGGACTGAACGTACAGCCGCCCCGAGGACTGAGCGTACACCCCCCCCCCCCAGGACTGAGCGTACACCCGCCCCGAAGACTGAGCGTACACCCACCCCCCCCAGGACTGAGCGTACACCGGCCCCGAGGACTGAACGTACAGCCGCCCCGAAGACTGAACGTACAGCCGCCCCGAGGACTGAACGTACAGCCGCCCCGAGGACTGAACGTACAGCCGCCCCGAGGACTGAGCGTACAGCCGCCCCGAGGACTGAGCGTACAGCCGCCCCGAGGACTGAGCGTACAGCCGCCCCGAGGACTGAGCGTACAGCCGCCCCGAGGACTGAGCGTACAGCCGCCCCGAGGACTGAGCGTAAACCCCCCCCCCAGGACTGAGCGTACACCCGCCCCGAAGACTGAGCGTACAGCCGCCCCGAGGACTGAGCATTCAGCCGCCCCGAGGACTGAGCATACAGCCGCCCCGAGGACTGAGCATACAGCCGCCCCGAGGACTGAGCGTACAGCCGCCCCGAGGACTGAGCGTACAGCCGCCCCGAGGACTGAGCGTACACCGGCCCCGAGGACTGAACGTACACCGGCCCCGAGGACTGAACGTACACCGGCCCCGAGGACTGAGCGTACAGCCGCCCCGAGGACTGAGCGTACAGCCGCCCCGAGGACTGAGCGTACAGCCGCCCCGAGGACTGAGCGTACAGCCGCCCCGAGGACTGAGCGTACAGCCGCCCCGAGGACTGAGCGTACAGCCGCCCCGAGGACTGAGCGTACAGCCGCCCCGAGGACTGAGCATACACCCCCCCCCCCCAGGACTGAGCGTACACCCGCCCCGAGGACTGAGCATACACCCCCCCCCCCAGGACTGAGCGTACACCCGCCCCGAAGACTGAGCGTACACCCACCCCCCCCCCAGGACTGAGCGTACACCGGCCCCGAGGACTGAACGTACAGCCGCCCCGAAGACTGAACGTACAGCCGCCCCGAGGACTGAGCGTACAGCCGCCCCGAGGACTGAGCGTACACCCCCCCCCCAGGACTGAGCGTACAGCCGCCCCGAGGACTGAGCGTACACCCGCCCCCCCCCAGGACTGAACGTACACCGGCCCCGAGGACTGAGCATACAGCCACCCCGAGGACTGAACGTACAGCCGCCCCGAGGACTGAGCGTACACCGGCCCCGAGGACTGAACGTACACCGGCCCCGAGGACTGAACGTACACCGGCCCCGAGGACTGAACGTACACCGGCCCCGAGGACTGAACGTACACCGGCCCCGAGGACTGAACGTACACCGGCCCCGAGGACTGAGCGTACACCCGCCCCGAAGACTGAGCGTACACCCACCCCCCCCAGGACTGAGCGTACACCGGCCCCGAAGACTGAACGTACAGCCGCCCCGAAGACTGAACGTACAGCCGCCCCGAGGACTGAGCGTACAGCCGCCCCGAAGACTGAGCGTACAGCCGCCCCGAAGACTGAGCGTACAGCCGCCCCGAGGACTGAGCGTACAGCCGCCCCGAGGACTGAGCGTACAGCCGCCCCGAGGACTGAGCGTACAGCCGCCCCGAGGACTGAGCGTACAGCCGCCCCGAGGACTGAGCGTACAGCCGCCCCGAGGACTGAGCGTACAGCCGCCCCGAGGACTGAGCGTACAGCCGCCCCGAGGACTGAGCGTAAACCCCCCCCCCCAGGACTGAGCGTACACCCGCCCCGAAGACTGAGCGTACACCCACCCCCCCCCAGGACTGAGCGTACAGCCGCCCCGAGGACTGAGCGTACAGCCGCCCCGAGGACTGAGCGTACAGCCGCCCCGAGGACTGAGCGTACAGCCGCCCCGAGGACTGAGCGTACAGCCGCCCCGAGGACTGAGCGTACAGCCGCCCCGAGGACTGAGCGTACAGCCGCCCCGAGGACTGAGCGTACAGCCGCCCCGAGGACTGAGCGTACAGCCGCCCCGAGGACTGAGCGTACACCCCCCCCCCAGGACTGAGCGTACACCCGCCCCGAAGACTGAGCGTACACCCACCCCCCCCCAGGACTGAGCGTACAGCCGCCCCGAGGACTGAGCGTACAGCCGCCCCGAGGACTGAGCGTACACCCACCCCCCCCAGGACTGAGCGTACACCCGCCCCGAGGACTGAGCGTACACCCACCCCCCCCCAGGACTGAGCGTACAGCCGCCCCGAGGACTGAGCGTACACCCACCCCCCCCAGGACTGAGCGTACACCCGCCCCAAGGACTGAGCGTACACCCACCCCCCCCCAGGACTGAGCGTACACCCACCCCCCCGAGGACTGAGCGTACAGCCGCCCCGAGGACTGAGCGTACAGCCGCCCCGAGGACTGAGCGTACAGCCGCCCCGAGGACTGAGCGTACACCCCCCCCCCCCCCCCAGGACTGAGCGTACACCCACCCCCCCGAGGACTGAGCGTACACCCACCCCCCCCGAGGACTGAGCGTACAGCCGCCCCGAGGACTGAGCGTACAGCCGCCCCGAGGACTGAGCGTACAGCCGCCCCGAGGACTGAGCGTACAGCCGCCCCGAGGACTGATCGTACACCCCCCCCCCCCAGGACTGAGCGTACACCCACCCCCCCGAGGACTGAGCGTACACCCACCCCCCCGAGGACTGAGCGTACACCCACCCCCCCGAGGACTGAGCGTACAGCCGCCCCGAGGACTGAGCGTACAGCCGCCCCGAGGACTGAGCGTACAGCCGCCCCGAGGACTGATCGTACACCCCCCCCCCAGGACTGAGCGTACACCCGCCCCCAGGACTGAGCATACACCCGCAAGAAATACCCCTTCTATAGACTGCCATCAGGCAGACAGCATAACTCCATGTACCTAAATACACGCCCCTAATACAACCGTAAAAATTTCCACTAGCCTGCTCGCATTTGGCAAGTGGAAATTAGCGGATGGCGATTGTGGGGGGGGGGGGGGGGGGCGTTAAAGGCAGGGGGGTTTGCTGGGAGCCAATTCTTCTCCCAGGGATCGACCAGGAAACTGTGAGGAAGGGAGAGGAGAGGTAGAGGAGAGCCGGCCGGATCACACAGAGAGGGGGAACTCCTTCTGTGACACAGCTTGGATCTGAAAACTGGCTGCTATCAAAGTCCCGCCTCCTAGGACAGACGTCACACTACTTCAATTTCATTGGACCAGTGTGCTGTCTATCATAGGAGCCGATCCAGGAGGCGGGACTTTGACAGGGACCAGTGTTTCAGATCCAAGCTGTCACAGAAGGAGATTCTCAGGGTGATCAGCCCAACTTTCCTCTTCCTTCCCCAGTTTCCTGGCTGATTGCTGGGAGGAGAAGCAGCTCCCATGAGGCTGCACCGATGGGCACTGATGAGCTGCACCGATGGGCACTGATGAGCTGCACCGATGGGCACTGATGAGCTGCACCGATGGGCACTGATGAGCTGCATTGATGGGCACTGATGAGCTGCATTGATGGGCACTGATGAGCTGCATTGATGGGCACTGATGAGCTGCATTGATGGGCACTGATGAGCTGCATTGATGAGCTGCATTGATGGGCACTGATGAGCTGCATTGATGGGCACTGATGAGCTGCATTGATGAGCTGCATTGATGGGCACTGATAAGCTGCAATGATGGGCACTGATAAACTGGACTGATGAGGCTGCATTGATGGTGTGACGTTACTCACCGTCACTGGGAGTGAAAGACAGATACATAATGGACACTGAGAAAATGGTTTGGATTGCTATATTCTGTGTTTACACTTATGATAATGTGTATTGTACTTCAATGTCAGAGACAGGCTCTCCCTGTTGTCTGTGTATTGAGGTGTGATGTGGATTCTGGTAAGCCTGTCTGTCCCATTGTTAATTGTAGAGAAACAGGACTCACGCTGTCCGATCTGCGCCTCCGGCACCCGCTCCCGTATCATGCGACAGGCGTCATAGATCATGGTGGACGGCTCAAACTGCATCGTCTTCACCACATTGCCGATACTGATCTTCAACGACAGCGCCACCATGGCTGCACGGGGGTGGGGGAACTATTCTAATGGGACAAAACCTGTGGGGAAAGAGATCCGTGTTACACACAATGCAAAAACCAAAAACAGGCCAATCAAATACAGGGGGGTGTACACACATTCAGATATACATACAGGGGGGTGTACACACATCCAGATATACATACAGGGGGGTGTACACATCCAGATATACATACAGGGGGTGTACACACATCCAGATATACATACAGGGGGTGTACACACATCCAGATATACATACAGGGGGGTGTACACACATCCAGGTATACATACAGGGGGTGTACACACATCCAGATATACATACAGGGGGTGTACACACATCCAGATATACATACAGGGGGGGGGGGATGTGCACACATTCAGATATATATACAGGGGGGGATGTGCACACATTCAGATATATATACAGGGGGGTGTACACCGTATATGTACACAGATATATGAAGGAAGGGTCCAAACATCTCCATACACAAGATATATATACTGTACACGGATATATGAAGGCAGGGTTCGGACCTCTCCATATACACAGTATATACACACAGAATATCGGAGGACATTCCCGGCAGGATGGGTTGGATGGTTGCACACACATCCCAGGATTCCTGACATCTCCATATACACAGATCTATAAAGCCAGGGTCTGGACAGTATATACACAGATATATGAAGGCAGGGTTCGGAAATCAATGTATACACAGTATATACACAGATATATATGAAGCCAGGGTTCGGACATCTCCATATACACAGTATATACACAGATATATATATGAAGGCAGGGTTCGGACATCTCCATATACACAGTATATACACAGATATATATGAAGCCAGGGTCTGGACATCACTGTATACACAGTATATACACAGATATATATATGAAGCCAGGGTTCGGACCTCTCCATATACACAGTATATACACAGATATATATATGAAGCCAGGGTTCGGACCTCTCCATATACACAGTATATACACAGATATATGAAGGCAGGGTTCGGACCTCTCCATATACACAGTATATACACAGATATATATATGAAGCCAGGGTTCGGACCTCTCCATATACACAGTATATACACAGATATATATATGAAGCCAGGGTTCGGACCTCTCCATATACACAGTATATACACAGATATATGAAGGCAGGGTTCGGACCTCTCCATATACACAGTATATACACAGATATATATATGAAGCCAGGGTTCGGACATCTCCATATACACAGTATATACACAGATATATATATGAAGCCAGGGTTCGGACCTCTCCATATACACAGTATATACACAGATATATGAAGGCAGGGTTCGGACATCTCCATATACACAGTATATACACAGAATATCGGAGGGCATTCCCAGCAGGACGGGGTGGATCGGTTGCACACACATCCCAGGATTCCTGACATCTCCATATATAGAGAGAAGAGTCAGTCCGGGGGAGGGGGAGGGGGTGAACATTATAATCATTGCTATTACAACACTTTCCAGACCTCATTCCAGACGTGGTGTAGTAGTCACTAGGAGGAGGAGGAGGGAGAGTACATTACATCCTAGGAGCCCACACCCTACTAACTGCACCCCATGTAACCCACAACATATATCCATCTGTAAAATCCATGTCTTAGGAGTCCATTGAGGGACACTGCCGGGTTATACTGCCGTCTACAGGAGAATGTGGCACCGGCAACCAGAAAAATCATCAGCCAGCCCCTGTAAACCCCCTCGTCTACCCTGGTGGTATAATAGTAAACCCCTTGTCTACCCTGGTGGTAGAAGTGTAAACCCCTCGTCTACCCTGGTGGTATAATAGTAAACCCCTCGTCTACCCTGGTGGTATAAGTGTAAACCCCTTGTCTACCCTGGTGGTAGAAGTGTAAACCCCTCGTCTACCCTGGTGGTAGAAGTGTAAACCCCTCGTCTACCCTGGTGGTATAAGTGTAAACCCCTCGTCTACCCTGGTGGTATAAGTGTAAACCCCTCGTCTACCCTGGTGGTATAAGTGTAAACCCCTCGTCTACCCTGGTGGTATAAGTGTAAACCCCTCGTCTACCCTGGTGGTATAAGTGTAAACCCCTCGTCTACCCTGGTGGTATAAGTGTAAAACCCCTCGTCTACCCTGGTGGTATAAGTGTAAACCCCTCGTCTACCCTGGTGGTATAAGTGTAAACCCCTCGTCTACCCTGGTGGTATAAGTGTAAACCCCTCGTCTACCCTGGTGGTATAAGTGTAAACCCCTCGTCTACCCTGGTGGTATAAGTGTAAACCCCTCGTCTACCCTGGTGGTAGAAGTGTAAACCCCCTCGTCTACCCTGGTGGTAGAAGTGTAAACCCCTCGTCTACCCTGGTGGTATAAGTGTAAACCCCTCGTCTACCCTGGTGGTATAAGTGTAAAACCCCTCGTCTACCCTGGTGGTATAAGTGTAAACCCCTCGTCTACCCTGGTGGTATAAGTGTAAACCCCTCGTCTACCCTGGTGGTAGAAGTGTAAACCCCCTCGTCTACCCTGGTGGTAGAAGTGTAAACCCCTCGTCTACCCTGGTGGTATAAGTGTAAACCCCTCGTCTACCCTGGTGGTATAAGTGTAAAACCCCTCGTCTACCCTGGTGGTATAGGTCATGAACATAAGTCCAGAGAAGTGTCCCTCAAAGATCTCCAAGAAAAGGATTTTGCAGTAAAAACTTTGGATGATTGGGGGACCCGCGGACAACACGACCTAAAGGGAGAACACTGGTCAATCTGCTGCTCCAGACCAGGATGGGGAAAGTAACCCCTGAAGGTGGTGCCGAACCCCAAGTGAGCATCTGATCAACCAGAATGCATCAGAAACTGGGGAAAGGTCAAAAAAATCCCACGCAGGGAAGAAAGAAACCACAATGGGTGTGGTCAACAGAAAACAAATTCCTGGAAACAACCCACAGGAGGAAGACTTTTCACAGTTTCAGGTCTACATAGGAAGGCCTGAGGCCCAAACCCTTATGGTTCAGGGGATAAAACTGAGTAAAAGGAGGTTGCTGAGCCTGATAACCAGAGAGTGCCGTATCCCATGAGGGCACCTAGAGAACTCTCAACCTACTAGAGAACCCAAGGGCTCAATCCAACATGAAATAGCTAAGAGGGTGCATAGCAGGGGCAGCTGGTGCTCAAATTTTTTTTTTGGGGGGGGCGCAAACAGAAAAATGAGTGACCAGCGTGCCCCCAATCAATGCAGAGTGCCACAGCATTGCCCCCAATCAATACAGAGTGCCACAGCGTGCCCCCCAATCAATACAGAGCGCCACAGCATGCCCCCCAATCAATGCAGAGCGCCACAGCATGCCCCCAATCAATGCAGGAGCGCCACAGCATGCCCCCAATCAATACAGAATGCCACAGCGTGCCCCCCAATCAATGCAGAGCACCACAGCGTGCCCCCCAATCAATGCAGAGTGCCACAGCTTGCCCCCCAATCAATGCAGAGTGCCACAGCGTGCCCCCCAATCAATGCAGAGTGCCACAGCGTGCCCCCCAATCAATGCAGAGCACCACAGCATGCCCCCAATCAATGCAGAGCACCACAGCATGCCCCCAATCAATGCAGAGCGCCACAGCATTGTCCCCAATCAATGCAGAGCGCCACAGCATTGTCCCCAATCACTGCAGAGCGCCACAGCATTGTCCCCAATCATTGCAGAGCGCCACAGCATTTTCCCCAATCATTGCAGAGCGCCACAGCATTGTACCCAATCAATGCAGAGCGCCACAGCATTGTCCCCAATCACTGCAGAGCGCCACAGCATTGTCCCCAATCATTGCAGTGCGCCACAGCATTGTCCCCAATCATTGCAGTGCGCCACAGCATTGTCCCCAATCATTGCAGAGCGCCACAGCGTGCCTCCCTCAATGCCCCCCCCCGAGACCAATGCACTTACCTGGCCGCGGCTTCCTCTTCAGTCCCGGCGGTGGCTTTTCCTCACTCTGTCCCCCGATGCGTCTCCACGAGTACTTCCGGTCCCGCCTCCTCCTCTGCCAATGGCAAGGGGTTTGCCTTGCGGCCAATCAGGAAGCGCGACGCGCTTCCTGATTGGCCAGGAGGAGGATCAGTGTGGCAATAGCGAATTTTCATTCGATATTGTCACTGCTCTGCGCCCCGGCTCCACCCTTTGCATCGCCCTATTAGAGCCTCTGGCTCTAATCAGGTGATGTTAAAAAAAAAAAAAATCCCCATTAAGCTCCATGCGTCCGGTGCCCTGCTTGCAGATTAGGGGGCCAGACGCATGGATGGGGGGGCGGCGCCCCTGCGCCCCATATACACCGGCCGCCACTGGTGCATAGAAGACATTGCCACCAGGGTAGACAGTAATAAAAATTAGGCATCAGCCCCAGAGATGAGGAACAGAGACTACCAACAGACACTGAGATGAGGGACAGAGACTACCAACAGACACTGAGATGAGGGACAGAGACTACCAACAGACACTGAGATGAGGGACAGAGACTACCAAGAGACACTGAGATGAGGGACAGAGACTACCAACAGACACTGAGATGAGGGACAGAGACTACCAACAGACACTGAGATGGAAAATTAAACATCCTTTACGACACCTCTAGGTGACACTGGGGGCTAAAGAATGCTGTGGGGCCTGCCGAACCTCAACCATAGCCATAGTTCAAGGGAGCTGGTGATCCCTCCAGGTCCACAGAAGCATCAGTAGGCGTGATGGGAGGGACAGGAATCTTAGCAGAAAAGGCCATAGACAAATCCATTTACTTTCCTGCAACCAAGGGTCACAGCCAGTGCTGGTGGGGGAATCCCTTCCCCAAAGATATTGGAGCCATCCCTGCAGGGAGAACACTGCCAATCACATCCCAAAAGTCCAACAAGCTGCTTGTACCCAAGTTGGTCAATGAATTAACTTGTGTACAATCAGCCTGCGCAAAGATGGTATGAATCAAGGCAAGTGCCTATTGAACCAGCCGAGATTTGAACCATCTATGTCCAGCTTACGTGCATTTTCCTGATTAAGGGCAGACAAAGGGAAGGTAATTCCCGGTGAAGTGCCCCCAGTAGAGTACCTGCAGCAGGAAGGCAAAGTGTTCCATCCACTGACGTTCCAGGGAAGTACACAGACCTCCAGCAAAATTTCCATGTCGCACAGGACCCGAGGTGCACAAGCCACCGTTTGAGGAGAGCCAAGGCAATGTCCTTTGAAAGGATAGTTCATTAGGGAACCATACTTTCCACATCCAGCAAACTTTCCTAATGCAGATGGTGTCCAATGGAGTCAACGCAGGAAACTTAGTTGTGGAAGGAGCCCCTGATGTGGCAAGGATAATTTGTTCTTTAGGACCAGAGAGACCTGGAGATGGAGGAGGTGGAATGGGAGGATAAAAACTCTCAGTCAACCAGCGGAAGTAAAAGGGCAAGGACTATGTGATCAGGAGAGACAGGACCACAGACTTGCTCAGAACCCGGGGGGGTTTATAAAACTCTTTAGAAACAGACTGTTGGGAGTTTATATCGGAGACAGAGATGATACAGCAACCGGTAGCCTGGCCTCTTCTAGGGCTGCATAGAGGGCAGAAAATGACCCTGCAGAGGAAGACTCAATGAAGAAGACAATATAACTCTAGTATAAGGAAACAAGGGGGGGATATTTTATTATACAGGGAGAAAATGGTGTATCCACTGGAGATAGGAAGCTGGCTATACGGTGGTGGTATGGTGTGTGTATACTGGGGGGTTGAATAGTGTGTATAGAGGAGTAGGATGAGATATAAACTGGGACAGCGGGACAGTGTGGATACCGGAGGGGGCGGGACAGTGTGGATACCGGAGGGGGCGGGACAGTGTGGATACTGAGTGGGGGGGGGGGGGGGGAGTCAGTGTATATACTGGGGGGCGGGACAGTGTGGATACTGGGGGGGGCATGGGACAGTGTGTATACTGGGGGGGCGGGACGGTGTGTATACTGGAGGGGGGGCGGGACGGTGTGTATACTGGAGGGGGCGGGATAGTGTGGATACTGGGGGGAGCGGGATACTGTGGATACTGGGGGGAGCGGGATACTGTGGATACTGGGGGGGGGGCAGTGTGGATAGGATGGCATGCATACTGGGGGGGGGGGGGGGGGGGGAAATCGGATGGTATGCATACTGGGGGGGAAAAAAAAAATTGGATGGTATGCATACTGGGGGGGATAGGATGGTATGCATACTGGGGGGGATAGGATGGTATGCATACTTGGGCGGGGGGGGGGGGATAGGATGGTATGCATACTGGGGGGGGGGGGAATAGTATGGTATGCATACTGGGGGGGGGGGATAGTATGGTATGCATTCTGGGGGGGGGGGGGGGGAAATAGTATGGTATGCATACTGGGGGGGGGGGGGGAATAGGATGGTATGCATACTGGGGGGGGGGGGAGTAGGATGGTATGCATACTGGGGGGGGGGGGAATAGGATGGTATGCATACTGGGGGGGGGGGGGATAGGATGATATGTATACTAGTGGGGTAAGATTGTATGTATACTAGGGGGGATAGGATGGTATGTATACTGGAGGGATAGGATGGTATGTATACTAGTGGGGTAAGATTGTATGTATACTAGTGGGGATAGAATTGCATGTACAGATCGCTTCTCGGCCTTTTGGCTAAGATCAAGTGTAGTATCTGTTCTTATCAGTGTTGGAATGGAACCTGAAGGTTAGTATCGGTGGTGGCCGAAGTTAACCGGGGCGCTCTGGGCGTAACTGGAGGACCGGAGTAGGCCAAACCAGAGAAAGCCGGACGGTTCCAATGCCCTTCCTGATTTGAATGGGTCCGCCCCTGTCAGTTTGAAGGGAGTGGGAAAGCCGGGCGACCACGGTTAGTACTGCTCCTGGATGTAATTGGTGGGAGTGCGGATGGTGAGGGGAAGGGCCCTTCCTCTTGGGTGAATTTGGCTAGAAGGGGGCCATTTTCTATACCTTGAGGTTGGGCTCTCCCCGAGCTGTCTGCATTCCTGGCCTCCTGACAGGAAGGGCTACGCTGGGTCTGGCCAGGGGCTGAGACCGAAAAAGCCCGTGGTGTACGTGCCCCTGGGGTGGCAGCCCAGGGGTGCCTCAATCTCACTGGTGAGGGGCAGCTCACCTGAGTTTTTGTGGCACCTTGGTCACTGCACCATCACACTTTTTCAAGCACCTGCCTCTTGGGGTGGGCCTTTTGGCCAACACCAGAGGAATTTTTTATTCCTGGCCGGGGGGCCTGCCGAGGTCTTGCACTTAGGCACTACCCAGCACTTCTCCACTTCCCTTTTCCCCACTCTGTTTTTCTTTGTTGTGTGTCACGTTTGTCCCTTTTGGTTGAGCACTTTTGCACAACTTTGATGGCGTAGGTCCTCGGGCCTGCCCTGTAAGTCTTGGGATGGGGTGGATATGGCCTTTTGGCTTAGTTCGCCCTCTCCCATGGGGTCTCCCTTCGGGGGAGCCCCACCTAGTACTCGGGGTGGGCTGTTTCGGCAGTCCCCCTGAAGAATGGGGTCTGCCCGGCTTCAGCTGGGTGGACCAAAGTGAGTACCTCAGTCCCTGTCAGGAGCTTCGCGCCCCGGGGGATCAGGGTCAGGGCCCTTCCTCTTCGGAGGAGGGCCATGTGTACGCCTTGTGCACTTTTTGTGTGTCCACGTTTGCGTGTGTGCACTTTTTTATGCACCGGGTGTAAGTCTTTTGAGTGTGTTTCACACACCACGGGCAAAAAGAAAAAAAAAAAAAAGAATTGCATGTACAGTGCCTTGCAAAAGTATTCTTTGCCACCTTTTGCCACATTTCAGGCTTCAAACATAAAGATATAAAACTGTAATTTTTTGTGAAGAATCAACAACAAGTGGGACACAATCATGAAGTGGAACGAAATTTATTGGATATTTCAAACTTTAACAAATAAAAAACTGAAAAATTGGGCGTGCAAAATTACAAAATTATTCAGCCCCCTTAAGTTAATACTTTGTAGCGCCACTTTTTGCTGCGATTACAGCGGTTAGTCGCTTGGGGTATGTCTCTATCAGTTTTGCACATCGAGAGACTGAAATTTTTGCCCATTCCTCCTAGCAAAACAGCTTGAGCTCAGTGAGGTTGGATGGAGAGCGTTTGTGAACAGCAGTTTTCAGTTCTTTTCACAGATTCTCGATTGGATTCAGGTCTGGACTTTGACTTGGCCATTCTAACACCTGGATATGTTTATTTGTGAACCATTCCATTGTAGATTTTGCTTTATGTTTTGGATCATTGTCTTGTTGGAAGACAAATCTCTGTCCCAGTCTCAGGTCTTTTGCAGACTCCATCAGGTTTTCTTCCAGAATGGTCCTGTATTTGGCTCCATCCATCTTCCCATCAATTTTAACCATCTTCCCTGTCCCTGCTGAAGAAAAGCAGACCCAAACCATGATGCTGCCACCACCATGTGTGACAGTGGGGATGGTGTGTTCAGGGTGATGAGCTGTGTTGCTTTTACGCCAAACATAACGTTTTGCATTGTTGCCAAAAAGTTTGATTTTGGTTTCATCTGAGCAGAGCCCCTTCTTCCACATGTTTGGTGTCTCCCAGGTGGCTTGTGGCAAACTTTAGTGATCATGGGCCTCTTGGCTGCATCTCTGATCAGTCCTCTCCTTGTATGAGCTGAAAGTTTAGAGGGACGGCCAGGTCTTCGTAGATTTGCAGTGGTCTGATACTCCTTCCATTTCAATATTATCGCTTGCACAGTGCTCCTTGGGATGTTTAAAGCTTGGGAAATCTTTTTGTATCCAAATCCGGCTTTAAACTTCTCCACAACAGTATCTCGGACCTGCCTGGTGTGTTCCTTGTTCTTCATGATGCTCTCTGTGCTTTAAACGGACCTCTGAGACTATCACAGTGCAGGTGCATTTATACGGAGACTTGATTACACACAGGTGGATTCTATTTATCATCATTAGTCATTTAGGTCAACATTGGATCATTCAGAGATCCTCACTGAACTTCTGGAGAGAGTTTGCTGCACTGAAAGTAAAGGGGCTGAATAATTTTGCACGCCCAATTTTTCAGTTTTTTATTTGTTAACAAAGTTTGAAATATCCAATAAATTTTGTTCCACTTCATGACTGTGTCCCACTTGTTGATTCTTCACAAAAAATTACAGTTTTGTATCTTTATGTTTGAAGCCTGAAATGTGGCAAAAGGTCGCAAAGTTCAAGGGGGCCGAATACTTTCGCAAGGCACTGTATACTGGAAGAATAGGACAGTATGTATACTGGGGGATAGGATGATCTGTATACTAGTGGGGTAAGATGGTATGTATACTAGGGGGGATATGATGGTATGTATACTGGGGAGGGGGTAGGATGGTATGTATACTAAGGGGATAAGATGGGATGTATACTGGGGGGAATAGGATGGGATGTATACTGGGGGGAATAGGATGGGATGTATACTGGGGGGAATAGGATGATATGTATACTGGGGGGAATAGGATGATATGTATACTGGGGGGAATAGGATGATATGTATACTGGGGGGAATAGGATGATATGTATACTGGGGGGAATAGGATGGGATGTATACTGGGGGGAATAGGATGGGATGTATACTGGGGGGAATAGGATGGGATGTATACTGGGGGGAATAGGATGGGATGTATACTGGGGGGGAATAGGATGGTATGTATACTGGGGGGGAATAGGATGGTATGTATACTGGGGGGAATAGGATGGGATGTATACTGGGGGGAATAGGATGATATGTATACTGGGGGGAATAGGATGATATGTATACTGGGGGGAATAGGATGATATGTATACTGGGGGGAATAGGATGGGATGTATACTGGGGGGAATAGGATGGGATGTATACTGGGGGGAATAGGATGGGATGTATACTGGGGGGAATAGGATGGGATGTATACTGGGGGGAATAGGATGGGATGTATACTGGGGGGAATAGGATGGGATGTATACTGGGGGGAATAGGATGGGATGTATACTGGGGGGAATAGGATGGGATGTATACTGGGGGGAATAGGATGGGATGTATACTGGGGGGAATAGGATGGGATGTATACTGGGGGGAATAGGATGGGATGTATACTGGGGGGAATAGGATGGGATGTATACTGGGGGGAATAGGATGGGATGTATACTGGGGGGAATAGGATGGGATGTATACTGGGGGGAATAGGATGGGATGTATACTGGGGGGAATAGGATGGGATGTATACTGGGGGGAATAGGATGGGATGTATACTGGGGGGAATAGGATGATATGTATACTGGGGGGATAGGATGATATGTATACTGGGGGATAGGATGATATGTATACTAGTGGGGTAAGATGGTATGTATACTGGGGGGGGGGGGGGGTCGGTATGTCAATCAGGATAACACAGTGACGGGTCAGCTGACCAGCTCTATGCTGGAATGTCAGTTATCTCAGCCATGTACAATGAGCACACAGCCTTTCTATGAGCCCCGACCCCAGTGATAAAGTGGAACAAAGCCCCGTTTCACTCTTTAGTCCTTCGTACCCTATGCAGGTTCTCACTCTTCTTTCACACAGACGGTTATCCTAACTATAGAGTTTATCTTGGCTTGTTTTTTATCTACAGAGTTTGTGTGATTCAGAACGGCCTTGGCCAACAAGGGGAAAAACAAACCAAAAAAAGAAATGTCTGTGCAGAATAAAAAGGAAAAGTATTAAGATGAGTAGTTGGCTTGTCGAATACCAGACAAAGCATGAGTTGGACTGTGTCAGCCATGGGTGGATGTAGAAGGTGTGGACTGTGTCCGTCATGGATAGATGTAAGAGGCGTGGACTGTGTCAGTCATGGATGGATGCAGAAGGTCTGGACTGTGTCAGTCATGGATGGATGCAGAAGGTGTGGACGGCGTCAGTCATGGATGGATGCAGAAGGTGTGGGCGGTGTCAGTCATGGATGGATCTAGGAGATGTGGACTGTGTCAGTCATGGATGGATGGATGTAGAAGGTGTGGACGTTGTCAGTTATGGATGGATCTAGGAGATGTGGACTGTGTTAGTCATGGAAGGATGTTTATGGATGGATGTAGGAGATGAGGACTGTGTCAGTTACGGACAGATGCAAAAAGGTGTGGACTGTGTCAGTCATGAATATTTGTAGAAGGTGTGGACGGTGTCAGTCATGGATGGATGAAGGAGATGTGGACTGTGTCAGTTATGAATGGGTGTAGAAGCTATGGACTATCAGTCATTGGTAGATGTAGAAGGTGTGGACAGTGTCAGTCATGGATGGGTGAAGAAGGTGTGGACTGTGTCAGTCATGGATGGGTGAAGAAGGTGTGGATGGATGAACAAGGTGTGGACTGTGTCAGTCATGGATGGATGTAGAAGGTATGGATGGATGTACAAGGTGTGGACTGTGTCAGTCATGGATGGGTGTAGAAGGTATGGATGGATGTACAAGGTGTGGACTGTGTCAGTCATGGATGGGTGTAGAAGGTATGGATGGGTGTAGAAGGTGTGGACTGTGTCAGTCATGGATGGATGTAGAAGGTGTGGACGGTGTCAGTCATGGATGGTTGTAGAAGGTATGGATGGGTGTAGAAGGTGTGGACTGTCAGTCATGGATGGGTGTAGAAGGTGTGGACTCTGTCAGTCATGGATGGGAGTAGAAGGTATGGATGGGTGAAGAAGGTGTGGACTGTCAGTCATGGATGGGTGTAGAAGGTGTGGACTGTGTCGGTCATGGATGGGTGTAGAAGGTGTGGACTGTGTCAGTCATGGATGGGTGTAGAAGGTATGGATGGATGAAGAAGGTGTGGACAGTGTCAGTCATGGATGGGTGTAGAAGGTGTGGACTGTGTCAGTCATGGATGGGTGTAGAAGGTGTGGACTGTGTCAGTCATGGATGGGTGTAGAAGGTGTGGACTGTCAGTCATGGATGGGTGTAGAAGGTGTGGACTGTGTCAGTCATGGATGGGTGTAGGAGGTATGGATGGGTGAAGAAGGTGTGGACAGTGTCAGTCATGGATGGGTGTAGAAGGTGTGGACTGTCAGTCATGGATGGGTGTAGAAGGTGTGGACTGTCAGTCATGGATGGGTGTAGAAGGTGTGGACTG
Source organism: Pelophylax lessonae (assembly GCF_965119305.1). Classification (NCBI taxonomy): domain Eukaryota; kingdom Metazoa; phylum Chordata; class Amphibia; order Anura; family Ranidae; genus Pelophylax; species Pelophylax lessonae. Next base: position 894,880,337 of record NC_138768.1, on the reverse strand, counting down.
TGTCAGTCATGGATGGGAGTAGAAGGTATGGATGGGTGAAGAAGGTGTGGACTGTCAGTCATGGATGGGTGTAGAAGGTGTGGACTGTGTCGGTCATGGATGGGTGTAGAAGGTGTGGACTGTGTCAGTCATGGATGGGTGTAGAAGGTATGGATGGATGAAGAAGGTGTGGACAGTGTCAGTCATGGATGGGTGTAGAAGGTGTGGACTGTGTCAGTCATGGATGGGTGTAGAAGGTGTGGACTGTGTCAGTCATGGATGGGTGTAGAAGGTGTGGACTGTCAGTCATGGATGGGTGTAGAAGGTGTGGACTGTGTCAGTCATGGATGGGTGTAGAAGGTGTGGACTGTCAGTCATGGATGGGTGTAGAAGGTGTGGACTGTGTCAGTCATGGATGGGTGTAGGAGGTATGGATGGGTGAAGAAGGTGTGGACAGTGTCAGTCATGGATGGGTGTAGAAGGTGTGGACTGTCAGTCATGGATGGGTGTAGAAGGTGTGGACTGTCAGTCATGGATGGGTGTAGAAGGTGTGGACTGTGTCAGTCATGGATGGGTGTAGGAGGTATGGATGGGTGAAGAAGGTGTGGACAGTGTCAGTCATGGATGGGTGAAGGAGGTGTGGACAGTGTCAGTCATGAATGGGTGTAGCAGTCAAATACACACGCCAGCTTCTCGGTCAGTGTTACAAGGTGTACACTCCCAGGGGAATACACACGTCCTCTGCTCCGTCAGTGTTACAAGGTGTACAATCCCGGGGGAATACACACATTGTCTGCTCCGTCAGGATGATCACATTTAGTGTAAATAACAATATAGCAAGGCAAGTGGGGAACATAAGAACCCTAAACTTCAGAAGGGCAAACTTTCCAAAATTGTACTCATTGATGGAAAGGGTAAACTGGGACCGAACCCTGGGATCACTGACCACAGAGGAAAAATGGGAATGCTTTAGGAACATATTAAGCAAAGGCATCTTGCAGTGCATTCCTATGGGAAATAAATTTAGAAGAGACAAAGCCAAACCTGGCTGGCTAAACCGTAGCGTTAAAAAACGTATTAGGGGAAAAAAATTGGCCTTCAAGAAATATAAATCAGAGGGCACAGTATCGGCTTTCCAGCAATACAAGGAGGCAAATAAGTAAACAAGAAATCAAGATGGCTAAAATAATTTTGAGAGACAAATAGCGGAGGATAGTAAAAAAAACCAAAGAAATTCTTTAAATATATCAACAGCAAAAAAACTAGGGCAGAGCATATTGCACACATAATTAACGATGATGGGAGGATGGTTACAGAGGACACTGAAAAAGCAACCGTGCTGAATGCTTTTTTCTCGTCAGTCTTTACACAGGAAAAGGAGGGGTACACTGACCATGACATGTGGAGTACACTGACCATGACTGTATGGAGTGCACTGACCATGACTGTATGGAGTGCACTGACCATGACTGTATGGAGTGCACTGACCATGACTGTATGGAGTGCACTGACCATGACTGTATGGAGTACACTGACCATGACTGTATGGGGTACACTGACCATGACTATATGGGGTACACTGACCATGACTATATGGGGTACACTGACCATGACTGTATGGGGTACACTGACCATGACTGTATGGTTAGTAGTAATACACAGGACTTGCCACTATGGCTAACAGAGGGTGAAATCAGGGAAAGGCTGGATAAACTTAACACAAACAAATCACCAGGCCCGGATTGCGTACATCCGAGAGTACTCAAGGAACTCAGTAAGGTTATATCCAGACCTCTGTTCCTGATCTTTGCTGACAGTATTAGGACAGGAGATGTACCAGGGGATTGGAGGAAGGCTAACGTGATTCCGATATTCAAAAAGGGCCAGAGGCATATCCCAGGAAATTATAGGCCTGTCAGTCTGACATCAATAGTATGTAAACTTCTGGAGGGGATGATAAGGGACAATATTGTAGAGTTTGCTAAAGACAACATCATCATCAGCAGTAATCAGCACGGGTTTACAAATGGGCGTTCTTGTCAAATCAATCTCTTAACATTCTACGAGGAGGTGAGCTGTGAGCTAGATAGGGGCAGACCAGTGGATGTGGTGTACTTGGATTTCGCTAAGGCGTTTGATACAGTTCCCCACAAGAGCTTAATTTATAAAATAAGGTCTGCAGGTATCGACAGCAGGGGAACCCTTGGGGGAATCAAAAATGGAGAAAGATCTGGGAGTGTTGGTTGATGATAGATAAGGCAACAGCATGCAATGTCAAGCGGCAGCTGCCAAAGCCAACAGAATATTAGCATGCATAAAGAAAGGGATGTATTCCAGAGATAAGACTATAATCCTTCCACTTTATAAAACTCTGGTCCGACCTCATCTGGAGTATTCTGTCCAGTTCTGGTCACCAGTCCTTAGGAGGGATGTGTTGGAGCTGGAGAGAGTCCAGAGAAGGGCAACTAAACTGATTAGGGGGTTGGAGGACCTTAACTATGAAGAGCGGCTGCAGTCGCTCGATTTATTCTCCCTGGAGAAGAGACGTCTGAGGGGGGACATGATAGCAATTTATAAATATCTTAATGGGGATCTCAGCTTAGAAAAAAAACTGTTCATTCGAAGGAATTGCATGAGGACTCGAGGACATACAATGCGATTAGAGGAGAAGCGTTTTAACCTCAAGCAACGAGGAGGGTTCTTTACTGTTAGGGCTACAAGATTGTGGAATTCTCTACCACAAGAGGTGGTTTCTGCAGGTAGTATGGTGGCTTTCAAAAGACTCTTATGCCCCGTACACACGTGCAGATTATCTGAAGACTTTTGTCTGTAGACTTACCAAAACCATATAATATGAGGTCAAACCTAAACACTTTCAATTTGTATGCAATCCGGCAGGCCCTTGCACTACATAGAAAAGGTAAATCTGAAGACAAAAGTCTTCAGATAATCTGCACGTGTGTACGGGGCATTAGACTTACATCTCAAGGATCAGGACATTAAGGGGTATGAGAGATGATTACAGCCACACACACCTACACAGGGGGAACTGGATGGATTATTGTCTTTATTCAACCTCACCTACTATGTAACTATGTCAGTGTTACAAGGTGTACACTCCCGGGGGAATACACACGTCGTCTGCTCAGTCAGTGTTACAAGGTGTACACTCCCGGGGGAATACACACGTCGTCTGCTCGGTCAGTGTTACAAGGTGTACACTCCCGGGGGAATACACACGTCGTCTGCTCCATCAGTCTTACAAGGTGTACACTCCCGGGGGAATACACACATCGTCTGCTCCATCAGTGTTACAAGGTGTACACTCCCGGGGGAATACACACATGGTCTGCTCCATCAGTGTTACAAGGTGTACACTCCCGGGGGAATACACACGTCGTCTGCTCGGTCAGTGTTACAAGGTGTACACTCCCGGGGGAATACACACGTCGTCTGCTTCGTCAGTGTTACAAGGTGTACACTCCCGGGGGAATACACACGTCGTCTGCTCCGTCAGTGTTACAAGGTGTACACTCCCAGGGGAATACACACGTCGTCTGCTCGGTCAGTGTTACAAGGTGTACACTCCCGGGGGAATACACACGTCGTCTGCTCGGTCAGTGTTACAAGGTATACACTCCCGGGGGAATACACACGTCGTCTGCTCCGTCAGTGTTACAAGTTGTACACTCCCGGGGGAATACACACGTCCTCTGCTCCGTCAGTGTTACAAGGTGTACACTCCCGGGGGAATACACACGTCGTCTGCTCAGTCAGTGTTACAAGGTGTACACTCCCGGGGGAATACACACGTCGTCTGCTCCGTCAGTGTTACAAGGTGTACACTCCCGGGGGAATACACACATCGTCTGCTCCGTCAGTGTTACAAGGTGTACACTCCCGGGGGAATACACACGTCGTCTGCTCCGTCAGTGTTACAAGGTGTACACTCCCGGGGGAATACACACGTCGTCTGCTCCGTCAGTGTGCTCCGTGACATGCCATATCGGAGTCTGGATGGAACAGACATCCTGTAAAATATTTTTACTCTTTGCTGGGAGGAAGAGGAAGGACACAGCACACAGATAATAAAACCACAAGAACAGCGACTCCAGGGAGCCACCACATGGGTGAATCAGCAGAACGCAGCCCCTTGAACTGGGCAGAGATACTGACAGGACGGCGATGTATAGAAATCCTATCACAGATAGACATATCTCCGTCATACAGTCCCATCCCCCATACAGAGATAGTACAGGGGGTGATCCTATTATGGACGGACATATCATCGAATCACACAACCATAAATTGAAATATAATGGGTCAGACCACCAACCAAAGGTGATATTTTATTATTAGGTGGGACCAGAAGGGGCAAATCAGCCCTTTGCTTCTAGAAAGTCTTGCACATTAACAGTGAGATCCCCCAGTCATAATCAGACGACCGACCTGTTCACCTGGGAGTCATCGCCTACTACCACCAGTCATTGGCTGATCACCAGAAAGGCCATTCTCTGCACCTCTACCAGTCATTGGCTGAGATGTGGTCAGGTCTGCAGAGGGGAGGCCATTCTCTGCGCCTCTACCAGTCCTTGGCTGAGATGCGATCAGGTCTGCAGAGGGGAGGCCATTCTCTGCGCCTCTACCAGTCATTGGCTGAGATGCGGTCAGGTCTGCAGAGGGGAGGCCATTCTCTGCGCCTCTACCAGTCAATGGCTGAGATGCGGTCAGGTCTGCCGAGGGGAAGCCATTCTCTGCGCCTCTACCAGTCCTTGGCTGAGATGCGGTCAGGTCTGCCGAGGGGAGGCCATTCTCTGCACCTCTACCAGTCATTGGCTGAGATGTGGTCAGGTCTGAAGAGAGAAGGCCTTTTTCTGCACCTTTACCAGTCATTGGCTGAGATGCGGTCAGGTCTGCAGGGGGGGGGGGGCCATTCTCTGCACCTCTACCAGTCATTGGCTGAGATGCGGTCAGGTCTGCAAGGGGGGGGGGGGGGAGGCCATTCTCTGCACCTCTCCATCAGCTGAGATTCGGGGGTCAGGTCAGGTTAGCAGAGGGAAGGCCACTCTCTGTTCGTCTCCAAGTCATGGGCTGAGATCCAGTCATATCAGAGAGAGAAACCTGTTTTCATCTACTCTTCCACCAGTCATCGGTTGAGATCCGGTATTTCAAGCCTCTCCCACACCTGACACAAAGCATCACCCCAGGGCACACATTCTACTCCAGTCACACCCGCACACAACAGTCAGCTTCAGGTATTCACAAAGTGTACGAGGAAAGTGACTGAAGCAGAAAACTGGCGTATCCTGAGGCATGTAATCATATATGTCAACCCGGACACTTCTATATGTTCTGAATGGTTAGGATGAACTCTCCAGAGATCTGATCCTCCACCATAAAATGCACATAATCCACACAGGATAAGGACAGGAAAGATAGCATGAAGGGTGGGGGGGGGGGGGGTGAGGATAACAATAATGGGACTGGAAAGGAGAGCAACTCAGGGGGGACGGAGGAGAAGAATAATGAAGCAGGTAAATAGAGCATTTTGGCGGGCAAGGAACGGATGGAACAGTTAAGACTGCAGAAGGGAGGAGGACAGTCCAATAGAGAAGGACAGAGAAGGGAAGGACGGGAAAGAGAAGACTGCAGTCAGGAAGAGTAATAGAGGAGAGTGTGGAGGACATTGCAGGGACAAGAGGCCAGGATGGGACTGTCACACAAACACATGTGCTGAGTCTATATACACACACTATATACACAGCGGGGGGTGGGGAGGAAACAGTTAACAACAAGAGGATGTGTGTAAGAATGAAGCAACAGGAAGTGAGTGCGTATGAGCGGAGTGTGTGAGGGCAGAGACATATGGATACACCGTATACCGTACTATAGACATATGGATATACCGTATACCCTACTATAGACATATGGATATACCGTACTATAGACATATGGATATACCGTATACCGTACTATAGACATATGGATATACCGTATACCGTACTATAGACATATGGATATACCGTACTATAGACATATGGATATACCGTATACCGTACTATAGACATATGGATACACCGTATACCGTACTATAGACATATGGATATACCATACTATAGACATATGGATACACCGTATACCGTACTATAGACATATGGATATACCGTACTATAGACATATGGATATACCGTATACCGTACTATAGACATATGGATATACCATACTATAGACATATGGATACACCGTATACCGTACTATAGACATATGGATATACCGTACTATAGACATATGGATATACCGTATACCGTACTATAGACATATGGATATACCGTACTATAGACATATGGATATACCGTACTATAGACATATGGATATACAGTACTATAGACATATGGATATACCGTATACTGTACTATAGACATATGGATATACCGTACTATAGACATGGATATACCGTACTATAGACATATGGATACACCGTATACCGTACTATAGACATATGGATACACCGTATACCGTACTATAGACATATGGATATACCATACTATAGACATATGGATACACCGTATACCGTACTATAGACATATGGATATACCGTACTATAGACATATGGATATACCGTATACCGTACTATAGACATATGGATATACCGTACTATAGACATATGGATATACAGTACTATAGACATATGGATATACCGTATACTGTACTATAGACATATGGATATACCGTACTATAGACATGGATATACCGTACTATAGACATATGGATACACCGTATACCGTACTATAGACATATGGATATACCGTATACCGTACTATAGACATATGGATATACCGTACTATAGACATGGATATACCGTACTATAGACATATGGATACACCGTATACCGTACTATAGACATATGGATATACCGTATACCGTACTATAGACATATGGATATACCGTACTATAGACATATGGATATACCGTACTATAGACATATGGATATACCATATACCGTACTATAGACATATGGATATACTGTATACCGTACTATAGACATATGGATATATGGTACTATAGACATATTGATATACCATATACCGTACTATAGACATATGGATATACCGTATACCGTATACCGTACTATAGACATATGGATATACCATATACCGTACTATAGACATATGGATATACCGTACTATAGACATATGGATATACCGTACTATAGACATATGGATATACCGTACTATAGACATATGGATATACCGTACTATAGACATATGGATATACCGTATACCGTACTATAGACATATGGATATACCGTATAATGTACTATGGATAGATATCGGGCTTACCTACATACTGTACAATAGAGATATGAATATACTGCACTACAGAAAAATATGTATATACTGTATACTTCACTATAGAGAGAGGGGTGTGAGCAGAGAGTTAATAGAAGATGCTGTGTGAGTGCAGATATCGATCAATTCAAGTTTAAGTTGGGTTGGACAGATATACCATGTTATAGATACAGCGTATAGATTTCCTGTATTCCATGTTATAGATACAGTGTATAGATTTCCTGTATACCGCACTATAGATACAGCGTATAGATTTCCTGTATATCACACTATAGATACAAGGTATAGATTTCCTATATACCATGCTGTGGATACAACGTATAGATTTCCTGTATACACCCGCTATAGATACAATGTATAGATTTATTGTATACCCTGCTGTGAATACAACGTATAGATTTCCTGTATACACCCGCTATAGCTATGACGTATAGATTTATTGTATACCCTGCTGTGGATACAACGTATAGATTTATTGTATACCCTGCTGTGGATACAACGTATAGATTTATTGTATACACTGCTATGGATACCACGTATAGATTTCCTGTATACACCCGCTATAGCTATGACATATAGATTTCCTGTATACCCTGTTGTGGTTACAATGTATAGATTTCCTGCATACACCTGCTATAGATACGATGTACAGATTTCATGTATACCGCACTACATATACGAAGTATAGATTTCCCATATACCCAGCTGTGGATACAACGTATAGATTTCGCCACCACCTCAATAGGAAGGATTTTTTCCCCAAGTAGAAGCCTGACACAGTGGATTCCATGTGAAGAAGTAAACTACTAAGCTAACTAGAAAAATGGTCTAGAAAATCAAAATCCCAGAGAGTCTGAAAAGCCCCATATGCCCACTCCACATAACACATGCAGAAAAGGATACCTAGAAGAACCCCACCCACCTATAGACTTCTATATTGAAGGGGCAGTGAAGCAAGATATTATCCATTGTCTCCTCCACCCCACCACACTGCAGCCTTGGACAACCACGATTCTCCACAGAGCGATGCTTCACGTAGCCTACCATGAAATGTGAGCCAGGCCAAATCCTGAAACATTCCGAGTTTTATGCACATAGTAATAAAAAAAAAAAAAACAGTTTTTTACTGATCTGGAAATAGATGCATTGTAGTCTATAGAACTATACACACAGCTGCTTGTGCGAGAAATACAGAGCAGTATAACATAAATAGAACATTTCAGGTAGGAGTGGTGGAATTTATGCACATACATGTCTATGTGCATGTTTACATGAAGATATATGTGTATATGAAGAAGAACTTTACGCTTACGCGCGTTTACACAAAGTCTTTATGAAATATCCCGAATATAAACATCAGTAAATTCTTACATCCGTGTTCAACCGGCCTAAAGCAAAAAACGCAAACCCTCCCTCATAAGAGAGCCGGGGCAATCCCTCAAGGCCAGTGGCTCGCTAAAGGCAGATTGAACAACCCTCCTCTCCAGGACCTTCCTAGGAAGAGATTTAATTTCCTCCACCATCACTTGCCACTGCCAAAGTATTTTCAGGGACAGAGCAACGTAAGCCAGGAGCTTACCATGTCAGACCCTCAGGCTTTTCACCGGCCCAACATTCTCCCAGCTCCACAGAAAAGGCCTAAACCAGGACTAAAAAATACCAACCCACCCAGACGGTTCCTCTGCCAGCATGTTACCAAAAACATCAGAGAAAAGAACCATACCTAGGCCACCCAACCACATAGGAAGGTAGGTTACAGACCTCCTAATGAGGTTCAGTCTGTTACCCCATAAAAGCTGGAAGAAACAGCTGTAGCTCTTCACATAGAAGAGCAAAACATAGACAAAGCTGACATACAGGAAACACTGGGATAAGGTAAGTTTTAATCAGGTCAATCCTTCCCCTCTTTCCCTGTAAGAGAGTTTCCAATCCTTCCCGCTGGCAACATTGGCATCAGCATCTTGTAGCCTGCTTACCCAATTTGCAAGGCCGTAATCACGGGGACCAAATTTGGTGCCTAAAGTTTATTTTCCTGAGCTCTGGGAAAGCGTCCGGAAGCTCAAGGCCTTTGCCCTCCTCTCCCATCCAGAAAACCTTAAAATACTGCTTCATCGCTTAGACCACCTCCTTTGTCCCAGGGAACAGGTACATCGTCAGCATAGGCCATGACCCTCAAAGGAGGCTTACCAGTGATGCCCGAAAGGTACAGTGGCCTGCTCTCTAATCTCCTGATGAATGGATCGACTAAAAACACGTATAGCAGAGGATTCGCAGTACACCCCGAACCCACGCCAACCAAAAAATTGATTGTAAACCTCTGAAATGAAAAGAACAAAGCAAATCCCTACCTCAATGGAAAGTACGGCTCTCTCCTTCCTCTATATTCATGGGACACTGCTGACAGTGTATGCTGACACCAGATAATCCCAGGAGAAGGCCTCGCCCCCCTCTAGTGCCCAACACATGACTGACAGCCTCAGCTATGCATGACTGTGCAGAAGGAGTGTGTCCATTCCCTCCAATCAGGTGCATGTGTGTGACATCTCATCCCCACCCCCTGCCTTCTGGAGATCAGAAATGCTGCGTAAAATGTATGCTTTGAATTGCTGTAGAGAAGGGAAAACTGCAGATAAACAGGTACAACTTATGCAGGAGAATTTATTTCATCTCTGTGTATCACACACGCAGGAGGATACAGATGTGTTCACCGACATAGAGGAGGATACAGATGTGTTCACCGACATAGAGGAGGATACAGATGTGTACACAGACATAGAGGAGGATACAGATGTGTACACAGACATAGAGGAGGATACAGATGTGTACACAGACACAGAGGAGGATACAGATGTGTACACAGACACAGAGGAGGATACAGATGTGTACACAGACACAGAAGAGGATACAGATGTGTACACAGACACAGAGGAGGATACAGATGTGTACACAGACACAGAAGAGGATACAGATGTGTACACAGACAGAGGAGGATACAGATGTGTACACAGACACAGAAGAGGATACAGATGTGTACACAGACACAGAAGAGGATACAGATGTGTACACAGACACAGAGGAGGATACAGATGTGTACACAGACACAGAAGAGGATACAGATGTGTACACAGACAGAGGAGGATACAGATGTGTACACCAACAGAGGAGGATACAGATGTGTACACAGACAGAGGAGGATACAGATGTGTACACAGACATAGAAGAGGATACATATGTGTACACAGACATAGAAGAGGATACAGATGTGTACACAGACATAAAGGAGTATATGGATGCGTATATACAGGAAGATATAGTTTGGTACAAGGGGGTGTTAGTAAGTATGAGGTGATATCGGTCGGTATGAGGTGATATCGGTCGGTATGAGGTGATATCGGTCAGTAATGGTCGGTATGAGGTGATATCGGTCAGTAATGGTCAGTATGAGGTGATATTGGTCGGTATGAGGTGGTAATGGTCAGTATGATGTGATGTCGGTCAGTAATGGTCGGTATGAGGTGATATCGGTCGGTTATGGTCGGTATGAGGTGATATCGGTCAGTAATGGTCAGTATGAGGTGATATTGGTCGGTATGAGGTGATGTCGGTCAGTAATGGTCGGTATGAGGTGATATCGGTCAGTAATGGTCGGTATGAGGTGAGATCGGTCGGTATGAGGTGAGATCGGTCGGTATGTGGAGATATCTGTTACTATGTTATGCTATCAGTCAGTATGAGGTAATATCGGTCGGTATGAAGTGACATATCTGTCAGTATGAGGTGATATCGGTCAGTAATGGTCGGTATGAGGTGATATCGGTCGGTAATGGTCGGTATGAGGTGATATCGGTCAGTAATGGTCGGTATGAGGTGATATCGGTCAGTAATGGTCGGTATGAGGTGATATCGGTCAGTAATGGTCGGTATGAGGTGATATCGGTCGGTAATGGTCGGTATGAGGGGATATCGGTCGGTAATGGTCGGTATGAGGTGATATCTGTCAGTAATGGTCGGTATGAGGTGATATCGGTCGGTAATGGTCGGTATGAGGTGATATCGGTCGGTAATGGTCGGTATGAGGTGATATCGGTCAGTAATGGTCGGTATGAGGTGATATTGGTCGGAATGAGGTGATATCGGTCGGTAATGGTCGGTATGAGGTGATATCGGTCGGTATGAGGTGATATCGGTCGGTATGAGGTGATATCGGTCGGTATGAGGTGATATCGGTCGGTAATGGTCGGTATGAGGGGATATCGGTCGGTAATGGTCGGTATGAGGTGATATCGGTCAGTAATGGTCGGTATGAGGTGATATTGGTCGGTATGAGGTGATATTGGTCGGTATGAGGTGATATTGGTCGGTATGAGGTGATATCGGTCGGTATGAGGTGATATCGGTCAGTAATGGTCGGTATGAGGTGATATTGGTCGGTATGAGGTGATATCGGTCGGTATGAGGTGATATCGGTCGGTAATGGTCGGTATGAGGTGATATCGGTCGGTAATGGTCGGTATGAGGTGATATCGGTCGGTAATGGTCGGTATGAGGTGATATCGGTCGGTAATGGTCGGTATGAGGTGATATTGGTCAGTAATGGTCGGTATGAGGTGATATCGGTCGGTAATGGTCGGTATGAGGTGATATTGGTCGGTATGAGGTGATATCGGTCGGTAATGGTCGGTATGAGGTGATATCGGTCGGTAATGGTCGGTATGAGGTGATATTGGTCGGTATGAGGTGATATCCGTTACTATGTTATGCTATCAGTCAGTATGAGGTGATATCGGTCGGTATGAAGTGACATATCGGTCGGTATGAGAGAATATCGGTCGGTATCCGGTCGGGGGAAGTTGTGTGTCTGTGAGGTAAAAGTTTTGTCGGGACCCCCCCTCCCCCTCCCCGGTAAACACACCGCTCAGTCACACACATACACACACCGTACACCGGGGGAGGGGAGGAGTCAGACACACCGGAATCTCCCGGGACCCGCACTCACCGCTCTGCCGTCCTCTCCGGACTTCTCTCACTGCCGACCCCGCTCGGGATCCGCTCTTTAGCGCGTACCTACCGCCAGGGGCGCTCTTCCCGGACTTCCCCCGCCCACCGCCAGGGGCCGCTGTGTGCGCTCCCAGCTCTGCGGTGTGTGACTGCCAGGAGCAAACATGGCGGCGGAGGTTATAGCTGTGTGCTGAGTGTGAGGAGCTGCCAGGAGTAGACATGGCGGCACACCTGTACATAGAAGTAATGATATCTCCTCCTCCAGCACCAGGAAGGTATTATGGTGGGAAAAGTTAACAGAAGGGAACGTGAGGACTCCCTGCCCCCTACTAGGGTTGCCCCCCATCCCTTTATACCAGGAGAGATATTATTACACGGGATCTGAGGATGATATAATGCACAGAAGGTAATTACTGGGCGTTCTATCAGAATATCGCTACCTATCAGATTCTGCTACCGGAAGTGACGTACGGACAAGAACGACTTACTGTGCATGCGCCATGTGCTCCAACGTGGCCGCCGTGCGTTCCAACATGGCCGCTGTGCATTCCAACATGGCCGCTTTGTTCCAACATGGCCGCCGTGCGCTCCAACATGGCCGCCGTGCGCTCCAATAGGTTTCCTAATGTGACAGAACAGGAAGCTGCGGTGGACATCTTGCTACACCCAGACACGTCTTCAATATTCCATTTATCAGTAAACTCTCCTATCCGGAATCCCAGCCAATTGGGAACGGGGGACACCAATTACCAAATGTAAGTAGACATAGGACACACCCCCTGACACGCCCCTTAAAGGAGAATGATTTGTTTTAAACCTACAACTCTCCTATTCCTTTATATCGGATTTTGACATTGAGAAATGTAGAAATTGGATGAAAGGTTTAGCGCTGGAAGACGCCGGCACTATGACCGAATGGATCGCTGGGAGGGCGTACAATGACGTCTTCCCGTGTATGAGCAGCCTGAGAGCTCCCTGCGGAGTGTGATCAGAGAGTCCATGAGAATCACCTGATCCCGCCCCCTTACCACGTGATCAGCTCTCAGCCAATGACCGTGCCCCCAATGACAGCTGATCATGTAAAGGAAACAGCAGCTGTCAGTGTGAAGAGGAAAAACAAAAACGACAGCTGTCAGAGGGACATCGGTCCCGAAGAGGAAAGGATTTTGTGCCCACCAGTGCCACCTACCACTGCCCACTAGTGCTAATTACCAGTACCCACCAGCGCCATCTACCAGCACCACCTACCATTGCCCACCAGCGCCACCTACCAGTGCCCACCAGCGCCATCTACCAGCACCACCTACCATTGCCCACCAGCTCCATCTACCAGTGCTCACCAGTACCACCTACCAGTACCCACTAGTGCCAATTACCAGTACCCACCAGCGCCATCTACCAGCACCACCTACCATTGCCCACCAGCGCCATCTACCAGTGCCACCTAACAGTGCCAATCAGTGCCCCATCATAAGTGTCATCTACCAGTGCCATCTGCCAGTGCCAAGTACCAGTACCCACCAGCACCACCTACCAGTGCCATCTGCCAGTGCCCACTAGTGCCAACTACCAGTACCAATCAGTGCCCCATCATAAGTGTCACCTACCAGTGCCTATCGCTGCCACCCATCAATGCCACTTATTAGTGCCCATGAGTGTCGCTTATTAGTGCCCATCAGTGCTACCCATCAGTGCTCCCTTATCAGTGCCACCCATCAGTGCTGCCTTATCAGTGCCACCATATCAGTGCAGCCTATCAGTGCCGCCTTATCAGTGCAGCCTATCAGTGCCGCCTTATCAGTGCAGCCTATCAGGGCCCATCAGTGCCGACTCATCAGCGCACATCACTGAAGGTGAAAAATTACCTATTTGCAAAATTTTATAACAAGCTATAAAAACTGTTCTGTTTTTTGAAGGTTTTTAAAAAAAAAATCGGTCTTTTTTTGTTTGTTCAGCAAAAAATAACCCCCCCCCCCCCTAGAAGTGATTAAATACCACCAAAGGAAGATCTGTTTGTTTGAAAAAAAATTATAAAAATGTTATTTGGGTACAGTGTAGCATGACAGCGCAATTGTCATTCAAAGTACGACATCGCTGAAAGCTGAAAATTGGCCTGGGGAGGAAAGGGAGGGGAGTGCCCGTTATGGGGGGGGACAGGAAGGGGGAGGGGAGTGCCCGGTATGGGGGGGGGCAGGAAGGGGGAGGGGAGTGCCCTGTATGGGGGGGGGGAAAGGAAAGGGGAGGGTAGGGCCCGGTATGGGGGGGGGCTGGAAGGGGGAGGGGAGTGCCCAGTATGGGGGGGGCTGGAAGGGGGAGGGGAGTGCTCGGTATGGGGGGGGTGACCGGTAGGCAAGTGACCAAAGATACAAAGTGCATTTTATAAACAACTCTATAGATCAGAGCAACATGATGGAGAAATGAGGAGGATGGAGGGACAGTTGGGAGCTATGAATCAGTATGACATTTCTATTATTATTGTAATATAGCTAGGAACCTGCAGGTAGAAGGTGGCAACAGCCATCTTGGTACTCCCCGCACTGTTCAGTGACAGCCATCTTGGTACACCCCGCACTGTTCAGTGACAGCCATCTTGGTACACCCCGCACTGTTCAGTGACAGCCATCTTGGTACACCCCGCACTGTTCAGTGACAGCCATCTTGGTACACCCCGCACTGCTCAGCGACGGCCATCTTGGTACACCCCGCACTGCTCAGCAACATACTAATTATATAGTGAAATAGTCTAATCCAGTCTATAAGAAGAGTTTACTGCTAAAATAAATGTATCAAACTCCACCTCCCCGTCCTTCATCACACACCTCCTCCACCTCCCCGTCCTTCATCACACACCTCCTCCACCTCCCCGACCTTCATCACACACCTCCTCCACTTTCCCGACCTTCGTCACACACCTCCTCCACTTTCCCGACCTTCGTCACACACCTCCTCCACCTCCCCGTCCTTCGTCACACACCTCCTCCACCTCCCCGTCCTTCTTCACACACCTCCTCCACCTCCCCGAACTTCATCACACACCTCCTCCACCTCCCCGTCCTTCATCACACACCTCCTCCACCTCCCTGTCCATCATCACACACCTCCTCCACCTCCCCGTCCATCATCACACACCTCCTCCACCTCCCCGTCCATCATCACACACCTCCTCCACCTCCCCGTCCTTCATCACACATCTCCTCCACCTCCCCGACCTTCATCACACACCTCCTCCACCTCCCCGACCTTCATCACACACCTCCCCGACCTTCATCACACACCTCCTCCACCTCCCCGTCCTTCATCACACACCTCCTCCCCGTCTGTAACGACACCCCAAAGTATGAAAGGGGTTACAGTCGTTTAAGATAATCCGCTCCCGAACACCAGGACAGCTATCGACCACTCCAATCCGCCATACATGAAGCCCATACAAATAATCCCCCCCCCCCCCCAAGTACGAGACAAGGCTCCGTATTGAGGTCAAGTGAGAATAATTCTCTTCTTCTCATTTATTGAAAGAAACACAGCATTTATATACACTTTGAGAATACCACATGAACAATGACGGTGTAATTACATCCCTTAGTAGACAGCCAGGTGAGCTCATTAACATACTTATCAATAGTCTCAGACCCAATTAACATACTTTCCTATTTTAGACAAAAGCACTTAGTTAATCAGTAGACATTCTTTAGGAGGGGCTGCTGGAAACAATCCCCCCCCCTCTCTCTGCAGCTAATACACATTGATTAGCAGACATGGTGTCTCTCATAGTTCCTGGACGCCCAAATTAGGAGTTGCACTTCCTGTGCCTTACAGTGTATAGGAATAAGATAGATCTCCATATTTCCTGAGAGATATTGGTAATGCATATTACTGTCCCATTTGAAGTAGTCCAAACCATATTCTCAGTGTACACCACCCTCCCGGTCACCCTGCCTCCATAAAAGATGCAGGGTGACTTAAACATAACAAAGCCACACAAGGCTGGACATGGTGCCTCCCAACCTCTTTAAAGGAATTTGGGGTCCACAACCCCCATGCCCAAAGTGACTCCTGTCACACCGTCCTTCATCACACACCTCCTCCACCTCCCCGACCTTCATCACACACCTCCTCCACCTCCCCGACCTTCATCACACACCACCTCCACCTCCCCGACCTTCATCACACACCTCCTCCACCTCCCCTTCCTTCATCACACACCTCCTCCCCGACCTTCATCACACACCTCCTCCACCTCCCCGTCCTTCATCACACACCTCCTCCACCTCCCCGTCCTTCATCACACACCTCCTCCACCTCCCCGTCCTTCATCACACACCTCCTCCACCTCCCCGTCCTTCGTCACACACCTCCTCCACCTCCCCGACCTTCGTCACACACCTCCTCCACCTCCCCGTCCTTCGTCACACACCTCCTCCACCTCCCCGTCCTTCGTCACACACCTCCTCCACCTCCCCGTCCTTCGTCACAAACCTCCTCCACCTCCCCGTCCTTCGTCACACACCTCCTCCACCTCCCCATCCTTCATCACACACCTCCTCCACCTCCCCATTCTTCATCACACACCTCCTCCACCTCCCCGACCTTCATCACACACCTCCCCGACCTTCATCACACACCTCCTCCACCTCCCCGACCTTCATCACACACCTCCTCCACCTCCCCGTCCATCATCACACACCTCCTCCACCTCCCCGTCCATCATCACACACCTCCTCCACCTCCCCGTCCTTCATCACACATCTCCACCTCCCCGACCTTCATCACACACCTCCTCCACCTCCCCGACCTTCATCACACACCTCCCCGACCTTCATCACACACCTCCTCCACCTCCCCGTCCTTCATCACACACCTCCTCCCCGTCTGTAACGACACCCCAAAGTATGAAAGGGGTTACAGTCGTTTAAGATAATCCGCTCCCGAACACCAGGACAGCTATCGACCACTCCAATCCGCCATACATGAAGCCCATACAAATAATCCCCCCCCCCCCCCCAAGTACGAGACAAGGCTCCGTATTGAGGTCAAGTGAGAATAATTCTCTTCTTCTCATTTATTGAAAGAAACACAGCATTTATATACACTTTGAGAATACCACATGAACAATGACGGTGTAATTACATCCCTTAGTAGACAGCCAGGTGAGCTCATTAACATACTTATCAATAGTCTCAGACCCAATTAACATACTGTCCTATTTTAGACAAAAGCACTTAGTTAATCAGTAGACATTCTTTAGGAGGGGCTGCTGGAAACAATCCCCCCCTCTCTCTGCAGCTAATACACATTGATTAGCAGACATGGTGTCTCTCATAGTTCCTGGACGCCCAAATTAGGAGTTGCACTTCCTGTGCCTTACAGTGTATAGGAATAAGATAGATCTCCATATTTCCTGAGAGATACTGATAATGCATATTACTGTCCCATTTGAAGTAGTCCAAACCATATTCTCAGTGTACACCACCCTCCCGGTCACCCTGCCTCCATAAAAGATGCAGGGTGACTTAAACATAACAAAGCCACACAAGGCTGGACATGGTGCCTCCCAACCTCTTTAAAGGAATTTGGGGTCCACAACCCCCATGCCCAAAGTGACTCCTGTCACACCGTCCTTCATCACACACCTCCTCCACCTCCCCGACCTTCATCACACACCTCCTCCACCTCCCCGACCTTCATTACACACCTCCTCCACCTCCCCGACCTTCATCACACACCTCCTCCACCTCCCCGACCTTCATCACACACCTCCTCCACCTCCCCTTCCTTCATCACACACCTCCTCCCCGACCTTCATCACACACCTCCTCCACCTCCCCGTCCTTCATCACACACCTCCTCCACCTCCCCGTCCTTCATCACACACCTCCTCCACCTCCCCGTCCTTCATCACACACCTCCTCCACCTCCCCGTCCTTCGTCACACACCTCCTCCACCTCCCCGACCTTCGTCACACACCTCCTCCACCTCCCCGTCCTTCGTCACACACCTCCTCCACCTCCCCGTCCTTCGTCACACAGCTCCTCCACCTCCCCGTCCTTCGTCACAAACCTCCTCCACCTCCCCGTCCTTCGTCACACACCTCCTCCACCTCCCCATCCTTCATCACACACCTCCTCCACCTCCCCATTCTTCATCACACACCTCCTCCACCTCCCCGACCTTCATCACACACCTCCCCGACCTTCATCACACACCTCCTCCACCTCCCCGACCTTCATCACACACCTCCTCCACCTCCCCGTCCTTCATCACACACCTCCTCCAACTCCCCGTCCTTCATCACACACCTCCTCCACCTCCCTGTCCTTCATTACACACCTCCTTCACCTCCCCGTCCTTCATCACACACCTCCTCCACCTCCTCATCCTTCATCATTCTCCGCCTCCACCTCCTCATCCTTCATCACACTCCACCTCCCCGTCCTTCATCACACACATCGCCTCCATCTCCTCATCCTTCATCACACACCTCCTCCACCTCCCTGTCCTTCATCACACACCTCCTCCACCTCCTCCACCTCCCCGTCCTTCATCACACACCTCCTCTACCTCCCCGTCCTTCATCACACACCACCTCCACCTCCTATTCCTTCATCGCGCACCTCCCCGTCCTTCATCACACACTACCTCCACCTCCCCGTCCTTCATCACACACCGCCTCCACCTCCCCGTCCTTCATCACACACCCCCTCCTGCTACCCGTCCTTCATCACACACCTATTCCATCTCCCCATCCTTCATCACACACCTCCTCCACCTCCCCGTCCATCATCACACACCTCCTCCTGCTACCCATCCTTCATCACACACCTCCTCCACCTACCCCTCCTTCATCACACACCGCCTCCACCTTCCCGTCCTTCATCACACACCTCCTCCTGCTACCCGTCCTTCATCACACACCTCCTCCACCTCCCCGTCCATCATCACACACCTCCTCCTACCTGTCCTTCATCACACACCTCCTCCACCTCCCCGTCCTTCATCACACACCAACTCCCCATCCTTCATCACACTCCATCTCCCCGTCCTTCATCACACACCTCCTCCCAGTTCTTCATCACACACCTCCTCCCAACTCCCAAATCTTCATTACACACCACCTCCTCATCCTTCATCACACATCGCCTCCACCTCCTCATCCCTTCATCACACACACCGTCTCTACCTCCTCATCCTTCATCACACACCGCCTCCCCCTCCTCATCCTTCATCACACATCGCCTCCTCTTCCTTAATCACACACCACCTCCTCATCCTTCATCACACACCGCCTCCACCTCCTCATCCTTCATCACACACACTGCCTCTACCTCCTCATCCTTCATCACACACCGCCTCCACCTCCTCATTCTTCATCACACACCGCCTCCCCCTCCTCATCCTTCATCACACATCGCCTCCTCATCCTTCATCACACACCACCTCCCCATCCTTCATCACACACCTCCTCCACCTCCCCGTCCATCATCACACACCTCCTCCTGCTACCCATCCTTCATCACACACCTCCTCCACCTACCCCTCCTTCATCACACACCGCCTCCACCTTCCCGTCCTTCATCACACACCTCCTCCTGCTACCCGTCCTTCATCACACACCTCCTCCACCTCCCCGTCCATCATCACACACCTCCTCCTACCTGTCCTTCATCACACACCTCCTCCACCTCCCCGTCCTTCATCACACACCAACTCCTCATCCTTCATCACACTCCATCTCCCCGTCCTTCATCACACACCTCCTCCCAGTTCTTCATCACACACCTCCTCCCAACTCCCAAATCTTCATTACACACCACCTCCTCATCCTTCATCATACACCGCCTCCACCTCCTCATCCTTCATCACACCGCCTCCACCTCCTCATCCTTCATCACACATCGCCTCCACCTCCTCATCCCTTCATCACACACACCGTCTCCACCTCCTCATCCTTCATCACACACCGCCTCCCCCTCCTCATCCTTCATCACACATCGCCTCCTCATCCTTCATCACACACCACCTCCTCATCCTTCATCACACACCGCCTCCACCTCCTCATCCTTTATCACACACACTGCCTCTACCTCCTCACCCTTCATCACACACCGCCTCCACCTCCTCATTCTTCATGACATATCGCCTCCACCTCCTCATCCTTCATCACACACGCCATCTCCACCTCCTCATCCTTCATCACACACCACCTCCCCCTCCTCATCCTTCATCACACATCGCCTCCACCTCCTTATCCTTCATCACACACCGCCTCCACCGCCTCATCCTTCATCACACACACTGCCTCTACCTCCTCATCCTTCATCACACACCGCCTCCCCCTCCTCATCCTTCATCACACACCGCCTCCATCTTCCCAACCTAGATCACACACTGCCTCTACCTCCTCATCCTTCATCACACACCGCCTCCACCTCCTCATCCTTCATCATATACACTGCCTCTACCTCCTCATCCTTCATCACACACCGCCTCCACCTCCTCATTCTTCATCACACATCGCCTCCACCTCCTCATCCTTCATCACACACACGCCGCCTCCACCTCCTCATCCTTCATCACACACCGCCTCCACCTCCTGTTCCTTCATCACACGCCACCTCCGTCTCCTCATCCTTCATCACACACACCACCTCCATCTCCTCATCCTTCATCACACACCGCCTCCACCTCCTCTTCCTTCATCACACGCCACCTCCGTCTCCTCATCCATCATCACACACCACCTCCGTCTCCTCATCCTTCATCACACACCACCTCCGTCTCCTCATCCATCATCACACACCACCTCCGTCTCCTCATCCTTCATCACACACCACCTCCGTCTCCTCATCCATCATCACACACCACCTCCGTCTCCTCATCCTTCATCACACACCACCTCCGTCTCCTCATCCTTCATCACACACACCACCTCCCCCTCCTCATCCTTCATCACACACACCACCTCCATCTCCTCATCCTTCATCACACGCCGCCTCCACTTCCTTGACCTCGATCATACACCGCCTCCACCTCTCTGACCTTCATCACACACCTCCTCCACCTCTCTGACATTCATCACACACCTCCTCCACCTCTCTGACATTCATCACACACCTCCTCCACCTCTCTGACATTCATCACACACCTCCTCCACCTCTCTGACATTCATCACACACACTGCATCCACCTCCCCGACCTTCATCACACACACTGCATCCACCTCCCCGACCTCTCCAATACTCATATCTGTAGGTTTCGGTGCCTCGCTCTCTCACATACAGGAAGTTCCCGGTGACACATCGCCTCTCATTTCTGTACAATGTGGTTTTCTGTTCAACATGAGAGCCGGGATCACACCTTCTGCTGGTATGTCGCCTGTGACTGCAACTCACCCTCTGAGTATAGGGATCACCTTCCTCTGAGTATACGGATCACTTTATTCTGAGTATACGGATCACTTTATTCTGAGTATACGGATCACTTTATTCTGAGTATACGGATCACCTTCTGAGTATACAGATCTCCTTCTTCTGAGTATACGGATCAATTTATTCTGAGTATACAGATCTCCTTCTTCTGAGTATACGGATCAATTTATTCTGAGTATACGGATCAATTTATTCTGAGTATACGGATCACTTTATTCGGAGTATACGGATCACTTTTTTCTGAGTAAATAGAACCCCAGTGCTGAGTCTGGGCTCCTGACAGCCATCATTCCATCATTTAGTCCTGTATCCAGAGAAAAAGCTTATTCATTGCTGACCATAATCCCGTCCTGACAAAGTCCCTATTATATATAATCCGGACTATAATCCCGTCCTGACAAAGTCCCTATAATATATAATCCAGAATATAATCCCGTAATAACACAATCCAGACTATAATCTGTGCTGTTAAAATCTGGTTTATAATCTCGTCCTGATAACAGACAGGGACAAGGCGTGGACACCATGTCTCTTTCCTGAGTGTCTCTTTCCTGAGTGTCTCCTTCCTGAGTGTCTCTTTCCTGAGTTTCTCCTTCCTGAGTGTCTCTTTCCTGAGTTTCTCCTTCCTGAGTGTCTCTTTCCTGAGTGTCTCTTTCCTGAGTGTCTCTTTCCTGAGTGTCTCCTTCCTGAGTGTCTCCTTCCTGAGTGTCTCCTTCCTGAGTGTCTCCTTCCTGAGCTTCCCGCCTAACACTACACAATGAAACCAGCGTGTAGAACCGTGAACGCTGCTCTGATAAAACTCGTGCATGTATTCCCACCACTACTACTGGTGTGACTCCCATTCAGCAAAGCTCAGAGAACAATGCCTAATAGGATGATGCTACTGTTCCCATAGACGTGAGGCTATCAGCAGGGGAAAGAGCCATGTTGTTTCCACTATGGTGATCAGGCACAGTAGAGAGACATGAGCGTGTATACCTTCATAGAGGCAGATAGATATCAAAATGACTCCGCACCACAATACACATAGATCTCTACCAGCAAACAGATCCACGCATGGAGTGTTCGCCGGCGGAGATGTCTATGTAGAGCGAACGCGTCTACAGATCTAAGGGAAGGTTTTCACTGCCAGTAGTCTTTCCTCAATGCTGGTTCCCCCGTACACGCTCTAATTAGCGCATTGCAAGCAAACCGACAACAGGAGCCATAAAGACAATCTAAATAAAACACATCCTGAAATCATCCACACTCTTTGTCATATGCTCCCATGTGTCCCTCAATGAATCTTGATCTTCTTCTTCCAAATAAACAGAAAAGCTCTTCTCATACATAAAAAAATCAATTTCAAAAAGTTAAAAAGAAAGATAACGGAATCAGTTTTGACATGTAGACTCAAAAGAAAATGAATGTTGACACGTTGGTTCCGTTCTTCGGGAGGTGACTCAGAGGGAGGACATGAGGTGGTGGGTCATATTGATCATTGGTTGGTTTGGAATCCTCAGCATCTGGTGCATGGGTTGGATTTCAGGGAATCTCGTCTCGGCAAAAAGGAAAAAGCAAAAAGAATGCAGTTGTCTGCTCGGGCTTTGGTGACTCGATCGATCAGACAACAGGAAAACCCCACCACTGCATATAGAAGGAATAGAAACAAAAACAACATAAGTATATATACTCCTATTTCCTTCAACCAAGATCCAATGGAGAACAAGAAATCCCCAAAACCTCCCAAAGCTTTAAAAGGATTCCAACCTTCAGCTATAGCTCTGGCTCTGCCTTGCAGGGAAGTAACCTTATCCATATGGGCCTGAATCTTGTCACTGGTATCTGCTACCCATGTACAACAGTCTTCTCCCCCCTTGGAAGTTAACAGATAATCAAGTGCCATCTTTTCCTGCAGTACAAGAGTCTTCATTGGTCGTTGTTCCTGAGTAATCTCCCTTACTGGCTCAGCAGTCTCATTGAACATCTCATCCACAATGGACAAGAAATTGTTCAATTGCTTCATAAATTCAATCCCCCACCCTGTCCAAGCTGGGAACCATGCCCAGGCCTGGTCGTGGTTGGAGAACAGTTCCCTGCTGTCCTTGTCGTCCTTGTCACCAGCAGATCCTCATGATCGGCTGAAATGTAGGATGTACAAGCTTTACTAAAGCACATGAACCTCTCGCATTAGGGGGAATTATATTATTATTATATATATTATAAGCGGCAGAACCACATAAGAAATACCAAGGACCTGTCAGAACCCTACAGGAAGAATTTCTCTGATGGTCACGGCCACTAAGTAGTGTCATAATAGACTGGGGGATTTCTCCCTCAGTCTGCACATCACACCCTTCCTTCCAGCAGTTATAATCTGGTCTATTGGTGTCATTAAAGAGACCAGGGGTTTCATTGGTAAGATTGACTGTTATACCTTTCTCACAAGCGATAGATCCTACAAATCTATTCCTGTAACAGAACCGCGACCCACACTGTGCTTGTGGGCTTCTGTCCGTATACGGCTTCCTCCAGTCTTGAACATATATATCAAATATTCCAGCCGCCCTCATACAAAACCAGCCGACACCTTAGCTTGTACAAGTTCTAGGACCTTCTCCTTTATTGAACAGTTTCACACTCAATATATACAGCATGGACACCCCCCCCCCAATCAAATTACCACCCCAGGTCAGGTGGGCCTGATTACATTATCATATGCAGATGAAATTGTATACAGAAATATAATTACCCTGAAATAATTATCTAAAGGACAACCAATACAAACCGTATTCTATTTTTCTACCAGTAACTAATAGATGACAGTGATTCAATCAACCTGAGCCAATTAACTAGCAGACCGCCGTCCTCAAGCTCCTGAAATACAATACACATTATCATAAGTGTAAACACAGAACCCCCAGTAGATAACAGGAGGTGAGTAATTCAACATAATCCACAATGTGTGGAAGACAGGTGGTTGAGCTGATGATATTAGCATCCGCTATGAGTCTGACTGTCTTGGGGAGACATGGACTTTAATCCAAAGTAACATTACTCCAAGGGCCTCACATATAGTGTCTGTCTTTCATTCCCAGTGATGGTGAGTACCGTCACAATTCCCTTTACCAAAACCAAGGTGGAAGCACATCAGTGGATTACCTAGTTGTCCCGATATTCATACTAGATTAGATAGCAAAGAACAGGAGCCAGAGCTAACATTAAAACTATAACTGATGTTACCCTCTAGGAATGCTTCATTAAGTTCTATAGACAAGAGTCTCCTGGTCGTCTTTGCAAGTTTCTCATATTTCTTCATACCAATACGAACGTCATATAAAGCATGAACTGCCGCCATTGCTGGGGTGTAATGGCTCGGTGGAGATTTAAAGCAAATCCAGCAATTGGTCCTGTTCTCTGTCTTAGCTAGTTGGAGATGCATTTTAAACAATAGGTTGGGATGCGTTTCATCGTCACCCTTGCTAAAATACACTAAGCTAAGAATATAAATAGAACCAATATTACTCATTCTTTTATGTAATTAAGCAGCTTCTAGCAGTGGCTGGTGTACACCCAGTTGTTGCGTCCCTCAAGTCTTAACCACTTACCGCATATCAACGTACCGGTTCGTCGGTACACATTTTACGGGGTTATACCGGGATTTGAAGCCGACGGTCGGCTTTCCGTCGGTAACGACCGATGCAGCTCGGGAGCCGCTCAATCGTTACCCGGGGGGCGGGAGGGGACGTCCCCCCCCCCTCCTGCCGCCTTCCGTGGCCACGTCCGCCGGCTGGATGGAGTCCCGATGAATGCCGGAAACGGCATTGATCGGGTCTCCGATGACGTAACCTGGAGGCGGCGTCAATGACGTCACTTCCGGGTTACTGTGCTGCAAAAGGCGGCAGATTTGAAAAACAGCTGTATGCAAAAATGCAGTTTTCGGCGTTTTGCATACAGGGAAGTGTAGTGGAGGGGTCTAGGGTCTTTTAGACCCTCGATCCCTCCATAAAGTGTACCTGTCACTACATATTGGTGTCACAAGGGATGTTTACATTGCTTGTGACAGCAATAAAAGTGATCAGATTTATTTTTTTTTTTAAAAAACCTGTAATAAAGTTAAAAAAAAAGAAAAAATAAATAGGAAAAAAAAAAAATTTAGATGTCCCCGTCACCGTTAGCTCGCGCACAAAAAAAAACGTATACGCAAGTCGAGTCGCGAATGAAATCGCTGTTCAAACCACACATGTGAGGTATCACCGCGATCGCCAGAGCGTGGACAATAATTTAAAAAAAAGAGCTACACTCTAACTCTAAACTGGTAACCGCTAAATAAATTTAAAGCGTCGCAGATTGAGATCTCTATTGACCGTGACATCATCTTTCACAATATACAAAAGAAATGGGCTAACTTTACTGTTTAGTATTTTTTAAATGCAGTGAAATTTGATTTTTCTAATTTTTTCCAAAAAAGACCGCTGCGCAAATACCGCATGACAAAAATTTTTGCAATGACCGACATTTTATTCTCCAGAGTCTTTACTAAAAAAATATATATAATGTTTGGAGGTTCTAAGTAGTTTTCTAGGAAAAAATACTGGTTTTAACTTGTAAACTAAAAGTGTCCGAAATAGGGCTGGGGCTTAAGTGGTTAAGGAAGTCGGCATTGTCAGTTGAACCTGGAATGGCCCGGTGTATCTTTGGTTCTAGTCCTGTCCTTTGATGTTTCCTCACAATGACTCAGTCACCTGGTTGGACAGAATGTACACCGGTTATCGTCTCAGGGTCCGGGAGAGTCTCCCCTTGCAGGGACTGTACATTCTCCGCCAGCTGAGAATGTAAAGATGACAGCTGCTGAGGAAAGTACAATCCAGTCTTTGGTTGACTCCCAAACAAAACCATATAGGGTGATAACCCATGGGGCTGTCTAGGGGCATTCCTGATGGAGTAGAGAGCTATGGGGTGACATTCAGACCATGGTTCTCTACTATCAACCATAAATTTTGAGATTCTGTTCTTAAAGCGGAGTTCCGGCCTCAAATAACTTTTTTCACTAAAAATACCCCTATAATACTAATCCATCGCCCTTTACAGAACCGCTATTCTCATACTTACAAGGTGTACAATATTGGATTCTAGTCAAAATCTTACTTTTAAAAACGCTGTCTGAGAGCGGCCATCTTGGATGTGGGCATCTGAAGCCCCAGTGTAATCTGCTGTGTCCTTCTTCCTGATTCCAGGGAGTGTTCTGGGAGTTCTTCCTGATTCCAGCCTCCTGGGAGTGATGACAAACAGCTCCCAGGACGCCATGCCAAGGCGGAAGTGACGTCGGCGGCCTTGGCCGCAGAGGGGGGAGAAGGAGGAAGTACAATCAAAAATAAGGTAAAAAATGCCCAAATTGTTGATCAGCATAGCGAGCGCTCCAGGAATCACTAAAGTTGCAAAATAGGCTGGAACTCCGCTTTATGATCCCATTTAGCCGTTCAACCTTACCGCTACCTTGGGGATGATAAGGGGTATGTAATCCCTGGTTTATGTGAGGAGCCTTACATACATATCTGACCGGTGAAGTGTGAGCGTTTCAGGCAGACCCCAGTGACATACTATCTCAGACAGGATCTTTTTCACGGTGTTGGTGGCATTGGCTTTGCTAACAGGCCATGCCTCTGGCCAACCAGAAAACATATCCACACAGACTAAAGCATGCTCGTGCAGCCCACTCTTGGCAATGTAATGTAATCTATCTGTATACTCCAGTTTGGGCAAATGCCGTTTCGGTACTGCCACCGTCTTACCTGAGTTGTGCAGTGCACAAACCAGGCAGGTAGTGGTAAAGTTAGCGGCTGCGGTAGAGAATTCAGGGGCAATCCAATGTTCCTCCACCTGGGCACACATACAGTAACCATTTTTGACTGATGACCTGGATAATGAGCCGAATGGGCAATCATTGGAAAAAGTGATCTTGGTAAACACCATTTACCACCAAGACCCCAGATGTCATCTGGTTCCTGTGTAGACCCCAAAGCCATCCAATTCCTCTTTTCCTGCATTTCCGCCTGTGACAGCAGTTTCTTAAACTCTTCTAGAGACACATCAGAGGGGATGGTCAGCATCAGGGTCTTCACCACTGGGCTCAGAGCACCTTCCTTAGCAGTTCTATCCGCCAAGGTATTCCCATTGGCCTCCATAGTCTTATAGTAGTATGGGCCTTCACTTTCAGAATGGCTATCTCGTGTGGCAGGCAGAAGGCCATGAACAGCCTATCAATCAACTCTGCATGTTTTACCGGCTTCTCCAAACTATTCAAGAATCCTCTTGCCTTCCAGATAGGACCAAAATCATGGACCACCTAAAGGCATACCTCGAGTCCGTATAGATGTTGATTCTCTGATCTTTACGGATCTCAAAGGCCCTTGCTAGTGCCCAGGGTTCAGCTTCTTATGCATACATGGGAACTCAATAAACCCTTCTCCACAACTTTACTGGTTGTAGTCACTGCGTAACCTGTGTGCGGCTTACCATCCAGGGCCAAATACCTGGAACCATTGACAAAAAAGGTTCTTAGCGTCTGGGAGTCTCCGGACTGACAACCACTGATTCCCATTCCATCAAGGAAAGACAGTCATGTTGTTCCTCAATGTGTTGTCCTACTAGGTTGGAAAATTGGTTAGAGGTCGAGAGATTAGTATTGTTAGTTTGAAAGTTTTGAAAATTGTCATTTTTCACACCATTATCCCCCCCCCCTCCTCCTTAACCACTTAAGCCCCGGAAGATTTTACCCCCTTCCTGACCAGGGCCTATTTCGCGATTCGGCACTGCGTGATTTTAACGGACAATTGCGCGGTCGTGTGACGCTGTAACTAAACGAATTTGGCGTCCTTTTTTCCCCACAAACAGAGCTTTCTTTTGGCGCTATTTGATCAGCTGTGCGATTTTTTGATCATGCGCTATAAACAAAAAAAGAGCGTAAATTTTGCAAAAATAACAATATTTTTCACATTTTTTTATATGAAATTCCCCAAAAAAATGTAAAAATCAAAATTTTTTAACATCTTAGGCCAATTTGTATTCTGCTACATATGTTTGGTAAAAAAAATTGCAAAAAGCGTATTTCGATTGGTTTGCGCAAAGGTTATTGCGTTTACCAACTACGGGAAAGATTTTTGTCATTTTTTTTTTAACGAGTAATGGCGGCGATCTGCGATTTTTTTTTTTTTTTTTTGCAGGACTGTGACATTGCGGCGGACAGATCGGACCCTTGACTGACATATTTGACACTTTTGGGGGTACCAGTGACATTACTGCAGTAATCAGTGCTATACATATGCACTGTTACTGTAAAAATGACACTGGCAGTGAAGGAGTTAACTTTATTGGAGAGGGAGGGGTTAAGTGTGTCCCTAGGGGCGTGCTTCTAACTGTGATTGGCTGTGGCTACTGGTGTAAGAACAGAGATCAATGGTCCTACATAGTAGAACCGTCTGATCTCCATTCTTACACAGGGAAGAATGACAGGCGGCTTTTTTTACATTAGCCGCCTGCCTTTCTTCCGGTGTAAAAGACGATCGCGAGTGACCGGCGGACATCTGGTCCACCGGGCACACGCGCGGGGGGGGTCCGTGACCGTGCGGGAGCGCGCCTCCGGCGGCGCGTGCTCGCTCCCTAGAGCCTCACAGGCACAGACCGCTGCAGTAAATAGTCGTGTGGCGGTCGGCAAGCGGTTAATAGCGGTAAGAAGAGTTGCTGGGTCCAAAATGCTGCATTGTCTTAGAGTCAGGTTAGTAGGTGTTAGGAGAGCCACTTTGTAATAAGTCAATCTGGCAGCAGGAAGGGGTTTTGTAGATAAAAGGTGTTGTTGGTATATAGCACTACCTGCTCTGGAAAAAAGGATGCACTCGCGTCCTTTGCAGTGTGTGGGAGAGTTTTGGCTACGCTTGATAGTTTACCATACGCAATAATTCATAAGCTCAATAAAAAATATACATAAAATCAATAGACATATTCCTAGTGTATTCCAACAGTGCATAAATGAATTGATACAGTGAATTGATAAAGTGCACCGTGCAGCGTAAACCAAAATACTGTGCAAATAATGCTTTATAAGTGCTAGATGTCAGTGCAAAAAAAGGATCACTGGAACGGTGCTCAGTGTGTCTTACAAGCTTTATTAGGTAAATGTGCTTAGTGGTGTAGATAGTAGAGAGGAAAGAAGTGTACTAACAATAATATTGTGAAATCCTCTGTTCAGAGGTTCTATAAGTGCTCAAAGTCAATAGTTATACACATGGGTGTGAGAAAAAAATATATATAAAAAATAAAATAAAATGAATGTGAAAGTTATTAGTGGGGAGATTGCTCCCAGTGCTCTATACCCAGCCGTGAGTGCCAGTTACTGCCGGCATGGAATGACCAGTTTTGGTGAGGGTGCTGCACTCACCCTTCCAAATTCCCCTTTTGACAGGGGTGATGGCTATGTATGTAGTCCTAGGCTACTGGTTCACACGAGTCTTGGGCTTCCCTGGTGTCCGTGGCAGGATCGGCTGTTAGTCCCTTCCCTGGAAGTCCGTAGGGTCTGGTGGACTCAGAGAACAAACAGGGGATCCCCCATGGTGTATGTAACGGAACAGGGCACCCCTGACTGGGTGCCTCCGTTAACAGATGCTCCTAGTGCTTCCCGAGGGCTCCAAGCACTCCACCAGACACCGTAACCACTTCAGACTCCACGAACCGCCACAGCTTGGTTAGGGTCTTGGCATCTCCTACCCACCCTGGACCTACGACAAGGCTCCAGGTTCCTGTGGGTGAACCTCTCTTTCCCCAGAGAGTGCAGCAGACCAAGCTCTTACACAAGCTCTTACAAGAGCTTAGTGATTCTCTAAGGGAGTATGGAAGACCATAGCAATCCCTTGCAGCAGATTCCCCCAATAAGAGACAGAACTCTAGATTGAGGTGAAGGAACTCTCAACAACTTTATTGAACAAGACTTTTATACAGAATTTGGAACATCCCGCCCCCAACAACTGCTTTCCTATTGGTCAATTGTAAAGTACCTGTGGTCTCCTTCAGGAGCCATGCAAATGAGGACTTGAAAATGAGTCAGCAGGGATTGGTCCGATAGCTTGACCAGAAGGACTGCCATGTGCAATGAGACAGAAGCCCCCAGGGGGCAATCAATGTACACAATAGCCAGACACAGAACAATGGGAGGTCATTAGCACTTACAATGAGACAGGGCAATCCACATTCCCAATACACAAACAAAAGGGATACCTGTCTGACATTGAAAGATATGTAATATACACAGCATTTAGGAATTACAGATTTCATGGCAAATGGGAATAAATCTTTATATTTCTATATGGAGATATTGCTGGCAAATATGAAGCAATCCAAACCATTACTTATCTGTCTTTAAATTCCAGTGATGGTGAATACCGTCACAGTGTAGTATGCAGGGTAAAAGTTCAACAAAAAAGCAGTAAACCCACAATTGGATACACGCTATTCAGCGGGGAAACGCCGGGACACTTCCGCGTACCACCAACGCAGATGCTAATATCATCAGCTCAACCACCTGTCTTCCACATGTAGCAGGTTTTCCAGGCCTGTGGTCTGATGTGGGTCTGCCATTGTCACCGGTTACCTTTCCAGCCCATGTGAGCTGCGGATCTGGGTGTGAAGACTGAGACATGAACGACTCCGCCATCTTTGTTTGGTTGTTTTATTGTAGATAAAGGGGGATGGGAGAAGGGAATGAGTGGGATACTCCTT
The DNA here is from genome assembly GCF_965119305.1 of Pelophylax lessonae. NCBI lineage: Eukaryota > Metazoa > Chordata > Amphibia > Anura > Ranidae > Pelophylax > Pelophylax lessonae. The sequence continues at coordinate 894,848,838 of NC_138768.1, read as the reverse complement.
TAGGCTTCAACTATATACACTTGGGACTTTGTTCCTGAAAAATGCCTGTTGGCGCTTCCTTGACGCCAGCCGACGCCAGCCAGCGCTCACTAACTCTGAGAACACTCTGTAACTTAATAGAAGTGCTGAATCCTCGACTTGTAGTCCAGAAGATCCAGGACTGTGAAATTGTAGAACCACTGACACTGTTATACTGCAGTAAGTCACTGAATACTTCCCTCCCGCCTTGCTCTGGCTTGAGGTAGTGTGTTGTAGAATCCTGTAAAGCTGTAAATCCCAACTTACACATTCTGTACAATTCAGGGCCCATTAGTAGGTGCCCCCTTTAACCTTGAACTCTTCGGAGTTCACTGTCTATGCACCCCCCTCTGTAACTTCAGGGTCCTCAACCTAGGTACCCCCTTTCAGCTAGCTGGCACTGGATCATATATGATACAGAGTTTAAAGCGGAGTTCCACCCTAAAATTATTCTTACCTCCATCTTCTCGCTCCGGGTCACCTGAAAAACAAATGGATAATCGCATTTTTTTTTTTTTTTTACTTACCATGTTTAGAAGAAAATATACTTACCTTACTTCCTCTTCCTCCCCTCGGCGGCCACGGCGATTCGTCACTTCCTGGCATGCAATGATTCCTGGGAGCTGAATGTCATTGCTCCCAGGAATCAATGCGCCTGCACCGGCCCCGACGTCAGTTCCGGTGCAGGCGCCGTCATACCTTGCTAAACAGCTTCTGGGCATGCCACTGTGCAGGGATGACGCTGCGGCACCGGAAGTGACGGCGGGGCCGGTGCAGTGCAATCGTGGGACTGAAGAGGACGGAAGAGGACGCAGAAGAGGACGCTCCGGCTTCAGCTGCCCACACCTGAGATGGCAGCGCTGGACAATACATTTCCAAGGTAAGTATTTCTCCTAAAAGGTAAGTGCAACCCGGGGACAGTTCAGAGGCTATCCATTGTGGAATGTACTAACCCTGACTGTCCCGGGGGGATTTTTATTAAAAAAAACTTTCCCAGGGTGGAACTCTGCTTTAAGGTGCATGAGAACTGATGCACCCCCACCAAATAAACTCACTTGGTGGGGAACAACAAGAAAAATACATTATAACATCCTGACTGTCTAACTCTAAGGTGATCCCGCCTGTATAGAGAAAGGAAGCAAAAATTAGTCAATCTCATCACATCACATAGGAATCACATCACATATTTAACTAACTGAACAGTTGAATGGGAAGACCCTCCTTCAAAAATACAAGGGCGACCTTTCCACTCCCTCCCTGACTGCCTCTGCCAACCAGTGCCTTGACACGCCGGGGTCCTCCTTTAATCTGGAAGAACTTGTCCCCCAACACTAGCTGTCTAGACAGAGTCCTCTTTGTATGAAGTGAAGCACAGCGCCCTCTGCTGTCCCTTTGAGCACTTCAGTGAGGAAACAGGGCAGGTCACAGTCTCATGACCTACGGTCCTGCTGAGTCAGGGAAACCTCACAGGGGTCCAGTAGGGCACCCCACACCAAAGTTCTTGGACACTCAGGAACTTTGAAGCTTGTAGTAACATCTTCTTCTGTACAGACTGTACATTTATAATCCACCAAAGGCCCCGGCCCGATGGCCCAAAAGACCTAGCACACAAATAACTTCCCAAAAGCCCTGGACCCGATGGTCCCAAAGGCATGACATCACAGCACTTAACTTTGCAAAAAGGACCCTAAGGGGTCTGGTTGAACTCCTGATACTTATCTTGAATTCAGCATCATTCATCATTTCTATAGGTTTCCTTGGTCAATTGTGGTAGCCAGCCGGCCACACAAATTTTTTCTTTTTGCTGCTCCTCCAACGCCTCCTTGCTTTTAATTAACTCTGACAAACTCATATGTAGTACTCCGGGTGGGCCACTTGGACATATTCCCCTTGTTCATTTCTGACCCGGATGGACCAAGCGTGTTGTGACTCGTCCGGGCGAGGGACTTCCACTCGATCTATGTAAATGGAGCGCCCATAATACCACTGAGCTTTAACTTTAGCAAACTTCTCCTTAAACCCTTCCTCCGGAGAGTCCCGTTACCGCTTTGGGACAAAGAGCTAGTCCCAAATAAGTTAATCACACCACCAGTCTCTAAACTTTTCTACTAGGAGCATGACTTCCCTGGGAGCATAAGGGTAGTCGTAGCCATACTCCAATGCCACCTTCTTTTGCATCCACCACTGCATCCTAGATAACCTGGGAAGGGTTTTCCGGTTACCTCTCCCTGGTGGTGAAAATGGGGTGTGCACTCTTTGGATCATCTCCTCATAGGCCGCGTTTTGATCCCTGGCCCTGGCAATGTTCCCCGGTGGGGTGAAGTCTGGAACCCTTGTGACATAGGCATCACAGAACCCCCATTTCTGGGCCAGTTCCCCTCTTTCAATGGCCTCTGCAGTAATGGACAAGTCCGAGAATAACTCTCAATTGCCGAGTGTTTCCTGAGGTCTCTGGATGTCTTTCAAGCTCTCTACTCTCTGGGTGATCAGATGTCGGGTACCCTGAGATATGCAATGTCCTAAAAAGATAACCTTCTCCTTGTAGAACTGGTAATTTTCCTTGCTAGCCTTATTACCCGTAGACGCCAAGTGGTTAAGCAATGATACAGTATGCTGATAACAAGCCCCCCGCATGGGACAACAAAGCAGCAAATCATCTACATACTGCAGCAGTACCACCCTTGTATCCACCGGGGTTCACTGATCTAACACGATGTTAAGTTTGCAACTGTATTCCGAGGGACTAGTCACTGACCCCTGAGGGAGATGTGTCCAAGTTAGGTGTGTTGTGGAAATTTATTAGGATTAGTGTGGACAATTTTCAGGATGTGTTTTATTTAGATTGTCATTATGGCTCCTGTTGTCGGTTTGCTTGCAATATGCTCATTAGAGCATGTATGGGCAAACTGGCATTGAGAAAAGACTACTGGCAATGAAAACCTTCCTTTAGATGTGTAGATATTGACTCCGCACAGCAATACACATAGATCTATACCGGCAAACCGACCTGCATACGGATTGTTCGCTGGCGGAGATATCCATGTACAATAGATATCTCCGCCAGCGAACACTCCATGCGCAGGTCTGTTTGCCGGTAGAGATCTATGTGTATTGCAGTGCGGAGTCAATATCATTTTGATATCTATCTGCCTTTATGGAGGGATCCACGCTCATGTCTTTCTACTGTGCCTGATCACCATAGTGGAAACCGAATGTCTCTTTCCCTGAATATAGCCTCACGTCTATGGGAACAATAGTATAATCCTACCAGGCATTGTTTGAAGAGCTTTGCTGAGTGTGATTCACACCAGTAGTAGTGGTGGGAATACATGCACGGGTTTGATCAGAGCAACATTCGCGGTTCTACACGCTGGTTTCATTGTGTAGCATTAGGCGGGAAGCCGTGCACTCTGCTCTGCTCAATTACATCTGTGTATTTCCTCTTTCTATTGTATATTTGAATGTATACAGTAGAAGCGTGTCATTGGCCAATTCTATGTGACTAACTTTTGTCATGTGACTGTACATTTGGAACTGATTGACTGATGTAGTATAGTCATCACTTCCTGCTTTGTCCCTTTGTTGTCCTATACATAAACGGGGCTTATTGATTTACACAGGACAATCTTCGGAGTATCCAAAGTGAAACAGCCTGTATGTGTGTCTGTATTACTGGGAACTGAGGGGCGCGCTCCATTACCTTATACACAGAGCTGAGAACTGCGCATTTTACCACAACGGGATGGATTGCGCTTGGCGAATATTAATATCCAAAAGTGCACTTATTAGTGCAACGGAGTTATTTGTGCATCCAGCGTGTTTTAATTTCCATGACAGATGGAGTCATTGGAATCATCGATAATAGGAGATTCAGGAGAGACAGTGGAATCATCGATAATAGAAGGTTCAGGAGAGACAGTGGAATCATCGATAATAGGAGATTCAGGAGAGACAGTGGAATCATGGATAATAGGAGATTCAGGAGAGACAGTGGAATCATCGATAATAGGAGATTCAGGAGAGACAGTGGAATCATCGATAATAGGAGATTCAGGAGAGACAGTGGAATCATCGATAATAGAAGGTTCAGGAGAGACAGTGGTATCATCGATAATAGGAGATTCAGGAGAGACAGTGGAATCATGGATAATAGGAGATTAAGGAGAGACAGTGGTATCATCGATAATAGGAGATTCAGGAGAGATAGTGGAATCATGGATAATAGGAGATTCAGGAGAGACAGTGGAATCATGGATAATAGGAGATTCAGGAGAGACAGTGGAATCATCGATAATAGGAGATTCAGGAGAGACAGTGGTATCATCGATAATAGGAGATTCAGGAGAGACAGTGGTATCATCGATAATAGGAGATTCAGGAGAGACAGTGGAATCATCGATAATAGGAGATTCAGGAGAGACAGTGGTAGTTCCAGTATTAGCTGATCCGGGTTGTCTCAGCCGAGTTTTCCCAGAGAGAGATTCCTCCGCTTCCCTTACCGGATCACCAGACTCGGCTATCCCCTCAGCTAAGTATACATAATGCGGTTCTTCTGAATTGAAGCCGCCTTCTGTACACCGCGCCGATTTACCATTATAGACCTTTGAAGCCACAATTGCACTATATCTAACATCTTTGTTGCCTGGAGCCTGGTTCTAAACTCGGAGAGGAGTTTCTCCCATCTCCAGGTATCAAAGGTAGCTTCCAAGGGAATGAACCAAGCTGTTACCTTGGACCATTTGTGCCACTCTTTAAGGCAGTGGTTCTCAACTCCGGTCCTCAGGACCCACTAACAGGCCAGATTTTAAGTATTACCTTGGAGGGATGCAGACTAAAATTCTGCAATCACTGAGCAGCAAATAATATCACCTGTGACGTATTTCCGTTATCTTGCCTGGCCTGTTGGTGGGTCCTGAGGACAGGGGTTGAGAACCACTGCTTTAAGGGGTCTCATGGCCGAGCCCCAAACTCAGACCTCATGTACTACGAAGGGTGGGAGGCCTCTTTTTCCCTCCCTAACATGGACGGCCCATTGCCCATGACGACTCGAATTGGCTTTTAATACAGTGGCCCGGCATCCAGGGACACCCTTGCACCAACCTTTTAGAAGCAGAACCACCCGATGACTATTCTCACGGTACCGGCTTGCTTCCGGACTCCGATTATTTTACACGGCCATCAGCTAGAAACTACAACCCGGCGGTATGTTTACAGCTATACAGCACCATAGTGACCACACCCCAACTCCGATTATTTTACACGGCCATATGTGGGTGGGTTCAGAATCTACTCCTTCACATTGTATGCTAAAACAGACGTGTCCCAATCTCCCGCTTCACTCGGTCCGGCCCAAAGTACACACGTTCGTTTTATCCTACTCAGTGTTCCCAAACAACCCTGAGAGTACCATGAAATCCTCCCCTATACAAACCTATGTGACTTCTATCTATTCCTAGATATAACAACAACTATTGGGATGCCGGTTACCGTCCACTCACAGAATGTACAATGTCTCCACCCAAATTCCAGCACAGAAAGTACTAAATCCACAAAATAACCACAAATCCACAGAAAACTAAAATGATTCTACCCGAAAAGCCGGATCCGGTGCAAAAAAACTGATTAGTTACCCTCAATACTGAATCCCACCACAAATGAGTTATACAAAAAAACAACCAGAAAACGCGATACAAAAACAAATATAGCTACACCCGACAAACAAAAATTAAACATAAAAACAGATAGGTTTCACAAAACACTGAAATTCAATTAAAAAAAAATAAATCAGTTCTACTGAAAATGGGATTTCCTGCCGCAAACCAATATTAATATCACAAAATACCGGATTTCTGTTAAAAGTGGAATAACTCCACCAAAACTGAAATTCAGTACAAAAAACCCGCAATAGTTGTACTAAAAGTTGCCTTTCAGTACAAAAACACAAAAATAGTTCTAATATAAATGTACTACAAAAGCAAAATGGTGGCACAGCCACGTGGGTTTCAGTGAAAAAACAAAATGGTGGCACTGAAAACCAGCAAAAACAAAAAATGATGGTCAGCCGGAACTGAAATTCATTGTAGACAACAATATATCTTCACTGAATACCGAACTTCAGTCCAAAAGAGGAATAACGCCACTTAGAACTGAAATTCAGCACAAAGCCGAGATATCTGAACCAAAATTACATTTCAGTGCAAAAAAAAAACTGAACAATTTCCACTCAGGGATGAATCTCAGTCTAACAATAGAATTTATTTGGGTTTTCTGAGCCCTCCTTTTTCTGGCTCTGCTATCTTGCATCCTCTCACTTGATTCGGTTCATATGTGACTTTGGTTGTATCCCCCTAACTGGTCTTTTTTACATATCTTCACTACTTTTGACCTCATTTCTTTAAGATTATACATATTCATAATACGTTTAATATATCAGTATATTTTTCTCTTGCACGGAACACTTGGTCTTCTAAGTTGTTGACATCTTTGACCAAACATCCATCCTCTCCTTCGGGGTTGCTCCTCTCTTCCTTCTTCCCCCCCTATTGGACCGTTTTGGCACATACCCGCCTCAGCCCCAGATCAAGCGTATACCCACACCGTGCATCCCAGCAATGGATAACAACTCCATCTATACTATTCAATCCCGAAATTTCGTAGAAAATTTCTGGTTGATGTTTGTAAAAAAATTTCTATCCATATGTGAGTGTTAGACTTCTAGATCTTTTGGAATGAATTTTTTAAATTATCGGTGTATTTTTCACAACTAGGTTAGTGTGACAGAACAGGACACCCCGACTGGGTATCTCCGCCAAGAAGACTGCTTCCTAAGCTCTGGAACATGGGATCCGTGAATCTGGCTATAGTTACCCCAAGAACTCGACAGTACAAGTTTTGGGGTCAAACCAGAATGAACTGTTTATTAAAACCAACTCTCAGACTTTTATACATTGGAGAAGTATGTCATTGGCCAGTCAAATATTTACACAAAATATCACACAATAGCTACGATAACGAGGTAGGGCTGACCATGATATCATTAACATACCAATTAACTGAGCACTTAAATCAGCCTAGGTGGAATGCACAGAATGCTAGCAGGCAAACAATAGATGACACAATCAACCACCTGAACAATCAGGGATCTCATTCTTGGTTAGACCCACCGGCATCGAGATCCCAAAGAACAATAGACAGCATTAAAGTGTAACACATCCCCATAGCAGACAATGGGCTGCTGTGTGAAAGACAGATGGCTTGAGTTGATGAGACTACCAAAAAGAATTGCTCCACACAGACAGTGGCCAGGAGTCTAGCCTCCTAATTCTGTGACAATACTTCCCCCCTGTTCCATAGTCCGGCAGACCCAGCTAGTTTCAATACGGGTCAACTTGAGGATGTCCGGGAGCCATACTACAATCACAGTTCAGTTTGCCGAGAAAGTCCATCTGCGTTGCCATTTTGTCGTCCCGGCCTGTACAGAAAAGTTGTAGGGTTGCAGGGCAAGACTCCACCTCAGTAAGCGTCCATTGTCCCCGGATACTCGATTCAACAAGATTAAAGGGTTGTGGTCAGTGAGCACCGTGAAGGATTGTCCATAGAGATATGGCTGAAGTTTTTTCAGGGCCCACACCAGCGCTAAACATTCTTTTTCCACGGCTGAATACCCCACCTCCCGGGGTAGTAACTTGCAACTGATGTAGGCAACAGGGTGCTCACTGTTGGCTTAGAACTGCTCCCAACCCAAAGGTAGAGGCATCTGTATGGACACAAAAACGTTTGGTTGGGTCAGGAGCAGCTAAAACTGGGGCAGAAATCAAAGCATTTTTCAGACACTGGAAAGCATTTTCGCACTCTGGGGACCACAGGACCTGGCGAGGAAGATTTTTTCTGGTCAAGTCAGTCAGGGGTTTAGCTGTTGTGCTATAGTCGTGTACAAACCTCCTATAGTACCCTGCAGTGCCTAGGAATGCTAGGACCTGAGTTTTTGTCTGGGGGGTGGGCCAGTTTGCAATGGTCTCTACTTTTGCTGGTTCTGGTCGCTGTTGCCCACGGCCTACACGATGCCCAAGGTACTGAACCTTAGATGTCCCTACGTTGCATTTCTCCGGTTTTAATGTTAGTCCAGCACCCCTGATGCGATCTAACACAGTACCCAAGAGGAGAAGATGTTCCTCCCAGGTATCGCTGTAGATCGCAATGTCATCCAGGTATGCACAGGCATAATCCTGGAGGCCATCGAGGAGTTGATCTACCATCCTCTGGAACGTTGCCGGAGCATTCTTCATCCCAAACGGCATGACCTTAGACTGGTACAAGCCAAAAGGGTGATGAATGCTGACTTTGGAACAGATTCTGGATCCAGAGGAATCTGCCAGTACCCTTTGCATAGGTCAAGGGTAGTTAGGAAACTACCTCGGGAAATGCGGTCTAACAGTTCATCGACCCGGGACATGGGGTATGCGTCAGTCGTTGTGCAGTCGTTTAGTCAACGGTAATGTACGCAGAAGCGGGTAGTACCATCCCGTTTTGGTACTAACACTACTGGAGATGCCCAGGGGCTATTGGAGGGTTTGATGACTTCTAAATCGAGCATGTCCATTATCTCCTTCCGCATACCTTCTCTCACTGACTCGGGTACCCGGTAAGCCGCTTGCCGGATAGGTGGCTGTCCTGGGGTCTCCACCCGGTGCACTGTCATTGTAGTGTACCCAGGCTTGGTGGAAAACATGTCCTGACGCTGCCTAAGGACCTGCCTGGCCTGGTCCTGTTGCTCTGGCCCTAGCTGCCCATCTAACCTCACTGTCTCTACACCTGCTCTGTCACTATCTCCCACCGACAGCTCTGGTAGGGGAAGGTTCTCGGAATCTTCCACGGCGGGAGCACATATGGCGGCTATCTCTTTGGGCCTCTCTTGGTACGCCTTGAGCATGTTCACATGGAAGGTCCGCTGGACTCTTTCATCTGAGCACTTAGCTACCAAATAGGTAGTGTCACATATTTGCTGTACTACCTTGTAGGGTCCCTGCCAAGAGGCCTGTAATTTGTCCGTCTTGGTAGGCTTGAGGGCAAGAACTTTCTGCCCTACAGCCAAGGTGCGGTCCCGGGCAGTACGATCATACCACCGCTTCTGCCGCCCCTGCGTGGTCTGAAGGTTCTCCCGCACGGTGTCCGTGAGTTCCTTCAGCCGATCCCTGAGCGCAAGTACGTATCCTACAACAGAGGTCTCCTCAGCCCCTACACCTCCTTCCCAATGGGCTCTAAGTAGATCTAGTGGCCCCCTCACCCGTCTTCCATACAATAGCTCAAATGGGGAGAACCCTGTAGATTCCTGCGGCACTTCCCTGTAAGTGAACAGGTGCGGCAGAAATTTCTCCCAGTCCCGGTGAGTAGTTGCGAACGTCTGCAGTAGTTGCTTCAGCGTTCCATTGAACCGCTCACATAATCCATTAGTCTGGGGGTGGTAGGGAGAGCTCTGTAGAGGCTTTATTCCACAGAGCTTCCACAACTGCCGGGTCAGGTCCGCAGTAAACTGGGTCCCCTGGTCTGAGATAATCTCCTGAGGGAAACCCACCCTGGCAAAGATCCAAAGCAGTGCCTCCACCACTGTCTCTGCATGGATGTTTGTCAGGGGAATTGCCTCCAGGTAACGAGTAGCATAATCTACCACCGTCAAGATATATCTCTTCCCAGAGGGACTGGGTCGGGGTAATGGTCCTACCAGGTCTACGGCTATCCGGCTAAAGGGCTCAGCTATGATTGGTAGGGGGTACAAAGAAGCTTTCGATCGGTCCCCCTTCTTTCCCACCCGCTGACAAGTGTCACAACTACGACAATACTGTTTGATGTCCCTAGTTATCCCTGGCCAGAAGAATAGCTGAGTCAAACGGTGATGGGTTTTGGTCACTCCGAAGTGACCAGCTAGGGGAATGTCATGTCCGATGCTAAGCAGGTCGCGCCGATATTTCTGCGGCACGACCAGCTGTCGCTTGGGCACCGGATGGGATCCCTTCCCTTTGGTCACCCGATAAAGTAATTCCCGATCCCACTCTATCTATTCCCTTTCTAATCCCCCGGGGTCCATTCCTGCCCTTTCCCGGTAACCAGCTAACGTCAGGTCAGATAGTAGTTCCTGGGTAAAGTCATTTGGGGTAGCCCAGGTAAGGGGTGGTACAGTCTGGTCGGGGTTAGGGAAGTTAGGTCTTACCTGGGTCCCATCATCGAGTGCCACCTCTGCTTGCCTTGCTTGCTTTCGGGTGGTCACAGGGAAGGCTTCTGGGGATAAATCCACAAGGAAAGATGAAGAAAGATGCCCCAAATCATTTCCAAGTAGAACATCTGCGGGTAAATCTCTCATAACTCCAACTTCCACGTCTCTGGATCCTAAACCCCAATCCATATGCACTTGGGCCGTAGGGATGCGTAAAACTTTTCCTCCAGCCACTCGCACGGCTATGGACCTCCCGGTCTTCTCGGTCGATGTAACCATCCTGGGTTGTACCAAGGTAATAGTAGCTCCGCTGTCCCTGAGTCCTTGGGCAGGTCGCCCATTCACCCTTACAGCCTGCCGGTGATGACTGCGGTTGTCATCTGCAGCAGCTTGGATCGGGTTCACCTCATGGAGTAGCCCAAACTCCTCTTCACCCCAACTGCTTGAGGTAGATGGTGAGGTGGCCCCCACGCAATGAGCGGCCGCTCGGGCTGGGCTAGGGGCAGCACGGTGCCATGAACTGGCATTGACATTCAGAGGACAGTTAGCTCGTTGGTGTCCCATTTGATTACACCCATAGCAGCAAGGCCCAGTCTTCTGGATGGGTATAGCCGGTTGGGCCTTTGCAGGGAGGGTGACTGACTGCCGGGCAGATGGTTGGATATGGACAGGTGCTAGCAGTGGTCTGGGGAAGCTGCGAGGCTCTGGTTGGTGGGATCTCCGGGTATCCATATACTGGTCGGCTAGTTCCGCTGCTTTGTCTACCATCAAGGGCTTTTGGTCTTGAACCCATTGGCGCACTTTAATAGGGGATTGTTTGTAGAACTGTTCCAGTAGGACCAGCTGGGCAGCATCCGCTAAGGTAGTCGCCTGACAGCCAGAGAACCATGCATCTACCGATCGGGACAACTGATGAGCCCATTCCGTATAGGGCTGACCCTCTTCCCATTGTAATCTGCGAAATTTGGACCGATGAGCTTCGGGGGTGATTGCGTATCTTGCCAGCAGCCGCTCCTTGATCCGCTCATAGTCTTTTTTGTCTTCCGCAGGTATGGCTTCGAAAGCATCCAGTGCTCGACCAGACAGCTTGCTGATGAGGATGGTGACCCAGTCAGCTTTGTCAATTTCCTGGAGACCACACTGTGTCTCGAAGACATGTAGGTATCGGTCGATTTCCTCCACCCCATTCTGGAAGGGTCGGAACGCAGCAAAGGGAAGTTTCTTGCGGATACCCTGTTCTGCAACTGCAGTACCCCCCATCTCCTTCTGAACCTCAAGCATTTTCAGGCGGGTCATGTCTGTAATTATCTGGGTGATCACCTCTTGGGGGGGAGTGGTGCTGTAGAGTGACAGCCACCACTGGATCTCTCGCTGGAGCTTGGACATTCCGGACCTCTCCATAGCTGGCCCTCTGCTTCGGTCGCTGGCTTGGTCACTCTCCATCAACTCAGCAATTAAGGTGGCCTTTGACTTGTTGCCAGCGTTCTGTCCTCTTGATTCCAGCAGATCCTTGAGTGTGGTTCGCTTAAGGCTGGAGTAGCAAAGCTCCATCCGACAAGATCCCGTTGGTGGTTTGGATGTTCCAGGCACAAGGAAGCATCCCACCGCTGCCAACCAAAAGTGACGGAACAGGACACCCCGACTGGGTATCTCCGCCAAGAAGACTGCTTCCTTAGAAATCTGGAACACGGGATCCGTGAATCTGGCTATAGTTACCCCAAGAACTAGACAGTACAAGTTTTGGGGTCAAACCAGAATGAACTGTTTATTAAAACCAACTCACAGACTTTTATACATGTGCGAAGCATGTCATTGGCCAGTCAAATATTTACACAAAATATCACACAATAGTTACGATAACGAGGTAGGGCTGACCATGATATCATTAACATACCAATTAACTGAGCACTTAAATCAGCCTAGGCGGAATGCACAGAATGCTAGCAGGCAAACAATAGATGACACAATTAAACACCTGAACATTCAGGAATCTCATTCCAGGCCGGACACACCGGCATTGAGATCCCAAAGAACAATAGACAGCATTAAAGTGTAACACATCCCCCCAGCAGACGATGGGCTGCTGTGTGAAAGACAGATGGCTTGAGTTGATGAGACTACCAAAAAGAATTGCTCCACACAGACAGTGGCCAGGAGTCTAGCCTCCTAATTCTGTGACAGTTAGATTTATGTTCAGTTGACTAATCAGTCTCTATTCATAGATTAACCCTTATAAAGCTCCTGAAGGGTGGATGCGACTTCTACGAAATGCGTAGAGCTATTTAATGTCCATACTGATCAGGACACGAATCATGGAATATTTATGGGAAAAAGGACAGAACCTTTATACTCTCATATAGATTTTTGACTTGAATGTTAATCATGTATTATGTAATGGATATGTATATATGTGCCGTTGTATGATATTATTTGCCTGCCTATATATAATTATTTGGATATGATTTGGATATATGCGTGTTTTGATATGTGTTTTTCTATTTGATCCATGTCCGTGCCCCTATTGGTTATCTCTCAATTCATTTTTGATTACTTTGTCTCATTTTAATGACATATGCTGCATGATTGTCTTTTATCATGTAGCAATAAATAAATCATACTTTATCATCTCTTTTTGATTGGATTATTTGAGACAGCATTGACCTCAATTAAAGTCCCATTATCCCTCCCCCTTTTCTTCTTGCATAACAATAGAACAGTCCCACCCGGTATAATACTATACCACCATATTCTACACCGAGCGATATTCTATTATCAGGAAACCAACATTGCTCCATACAAATCCCACTTTACAGTAAAACACTGACAAACATTTACCATATACTGCACCCCGTACAAAAAACAAATACCCTTTAGGCTATACTGACTGGGAGCCTGCAGGGGACAACTGTGACGGGAGTCACTTTGGGTGGGGTGGCTTGTGGAACCCAGATTACCTTAAAGAGGTTGGGAAACTCCTTGTCCAGCTTCCCCGGCCCCTCTTATGTGTAAGTCATTCTGTGTCTATTAGGGGCACAGGGTGACCAAGAACCCCAGTCTGGTCTGCACTAATCAGACTCGCTGTACAACCACACCGGACTCACTATTTAGTGTTACCCCGGTTATCCTGTGGTTTGTGTTGGGGGAGGGGCTCTTTCACTTGGGACAATAATATTTCTGGACAGTATCCCTCAGGAAATATATAAAGATAAACAATTTGACTTTTCAGATTGCTTGAATATTGTTGGGCCCTTGCTAGATAGTGAGGTGGGGTTTATTATTGGTAAGTGCCTGTATCCCATTGTTCTATTGTTTCTGTCTGCCTTAGGATCAACCTACTATGGGATGTATATGTGTATGTGGATTGGCTGCTAAGGGGGAGGGGGAGGGGAGATTGTCCTACAGTGTATATCTCTTTGTGCCTGTGTTTAAATAAACTGTTCTTATTCTGGTTTGCTCCAAAACTGGTACTGCTTAGTTCTTGGGGTAACTATAGCCAGGTTCACGGATCCCGTGTTCCAGAGCTTAGGAAGCAGCTTCTTGGCGGAGATACCCAGTCGGGTGTCCGGAGTCCGTCACATTTAGTGGCAAGTGGTGGGATGCTTCCTGCAGTCTGGGACATCCAAACCTCCACCGGGATCCAAGATCAGGATAGCAGACTTCGGTTGCCCCAACGGAGATATGGACCTGGTATCAGAGTTTGAGGGGGTGCTGCGGATCGCCCTTTCAGTGTACCCCAGGACGGTGTCTGCGGATCAATACCTGGAGCTCAGGCAGCAGATTTGGGTGGAGCCCTATACTGGAGCTCTACAGCTTGCTGGTATATACCAGGGCAAGTGCTTTCCAACCCCAGAGCAACAGGCCAGATACCAACAGGAGTTGTGGATGGCATTCCTGGGAGAGCGGCCCCAGGAGCAATGGGTATCCGAAATTGACAGGCTGGTCCAGCAGGAGATAGAGCTGGACAATCAGTATCGGGCTCTGCAATGGCACACAGAGCAGAAATATTTAGGAGAGACATCAGAATGCTCTCCGGAGGGATATAACTTTGGTGGCCCTGGATTGCTGTGGAAGAGCCTTACAGATGTGTTTGGCGATGGAGGAGAACCTACCCTTGAGGACCTGCGAGAATACAGAGAGGCTATGAAACTTAAAAAAGGCTCCACTCCAGGGAAAGGTCCAATAACACAGTTTATTGTTTGAAATCAATAGAAGTTAAAAACACACAATGGTCGGATGTTGAGCTGAGCCCATATACTTGCCCCCACCGCCGATGTACTGCTAGCTGGGTTCCTGACCAGTGTCAAGGTCCCCATCAGGCGTTCGTGCTGTCACAAAAATGGATGCTTGATGTCACAGGGCTCCGGGTGGACCAACGGTACACAGACCGATACAGGAAAGACACTACGCCAGACAGCTGAAGTGGTGGCGGCACGGGAAATGACGTCACTCCACCGCGCCGGCAAGAGACAGGGAGGAAGAGCCAACGACTCCTACAGTGGAAGAGGCAAGGGTCCCATCACCATGACTCTTGCTGGTGGTGTGATGTCATTTCCCACGCCGCCACCGCTTCTGCTGTCCAGCGCAAGTGTTTCCTGTAATAGATTTTTTTTTATGTATATTGTACACTGATGCTCTGGGGGGGTTCAACCCCCCCCCATCTATGTCCCTGATTAAAATAAAAATGCATTAGTGCCTGGTGTGAAGAAAAAAAAATGTTTTTTTTTTGTAATGTATATTGCACACTGATGCTCTGGGGGGGGGGGGGTACAACCCCCAACTCCCCCTCCCCCATCTACGGCCCTGCCTGTATTCCATTGTTCTATTGTTTCTGTCTGCCTTAAGATCAACCTACTATGGGATGTATATGTGTATGTGGATTGGCTGCTAAGGGGGAGGAGGGGTTGTCCCACAGTGTATATCTCTTTGTGCCTGTGTTTGATAAAAACAGTTCTTATTCTGGTTTACTCCAAAACTTGTACTGTCGAGTTCTTGGGGTAACTATAGCCAGATTCACGGGTCTTGTGTTCCAGAGCTTAGGGAGCAGCTTCTTGATGGAGATAAGCAGTAGGGGTGTTCGGAGTCCGTCACAACAACAATATAGGTTTTCCCCACAATCAATACACCCACCCCAAATTACAAATAATAAAAACACAAAATAAACCCCGTACTTATACAGAAGAGGGGAAGGAAAGTTCTTTTGCTGAGCGGAGTTTACCTTACACAGTGGACTGAAAAAACAAATTCTGGTGTCGGGGCAACAAAAAATGTCAAACGCTGAAATAATGTATGTCCTACCAAATGGACGGCCATTTTGTTGTATTGGACCCGAATTCCTCTTCCCCCTCTTGGTCAGCTGTAAAGGAAATTCCATTGGCTCCTTGCCTAATATCACATACCTGGTGGAGACCAAGCTGTAGAGGGGGCTTCTCTTGTACCTCCTGTCCAACACCCCTGATAGAGATGACAGGCGGTGTAGGACACAGAGTGGTACGAGGGGCGGTATAGCAGGTGGTGGCTGTGGATCACCGGATGAACACCTGGAAATGGAACTCGGTGATGCTGGATGAGAAGGCAGGAGCGAAGCCGGAACACAAGCCAAGGAGTCGTCAACAGCCGGACAGCACGGGTACAGGAACGGGAGACAGAAACGGAGTCAGGATACAAGCCGAAGTCGGTACACGGTCTGGCAGCGAGGTAGAAAAGCATAAGGCAAAAGCAGGGTCAGACACAAGCCGAGGTCACAGGTAGGCAGGCAGGAATCCAAAGGAGAGTCAAGAGCAAGCTGGGTTGGTATAACAGGAAATCCAGAAGCAGGTCAGAGCACAGATAAACAGGAACAAGCTAAAAGACCACTCAGCAATGTGCTCCTGTCACTGCTCAGTAGAAATAGGCCGTTTGGCGCCAATTACGTGCACACGTTGCGTACGCGCATGCGCGTTC
This sequence comes from Pelophylax lessonae, assembly GCF_965119305.1. Lineage (NCBI taxonomy): Eukaryota > Metazoa > Chordata > Amphibia > Anura > Ranidae > Pelophylax > Pelophylax lessonae. Next base: position 894,832,673 of record NC_138768.1, on the reverse strand, counting down.
GCACATTTCTTCCTGTGTGCCTGGGCATGCACACAAACGTCTGTTTGGGTCCAGCTGAGCGTCTTACACCTAGGCTCGCCATCTGTCTTGGAAATGAATGTACGCTTGATGCACAGATAACTGCGTTTTGCTAATAAGTGCAGATTTGGATATTAATATTCACCAAGCGCAATCCATCCCGTTGTGGTAATAAGCGCAGTTCTCAGCTCTGTGTATAAGGTAATGGAGCGCTCAGCAGTACCCAGTAATACAGACACACAGGCTGTTATCTCATTGGATGATCCATAGAATGTCCTCTCTAAGGCATGGAGCTCCGATTATTTATGGGAAAACAACAGGAAATGATGGCTATACAACATCAGCCAATCAGATCCTAACCAGTCACATGACACAAGTTACACTTCTTATACATTCAAATATACCATAGAAGGGGGAGTACATGATTGTGAACGAGTAGAATAGAGTACACGGCTTCCCGCCTAACACTACACAATGACACCAGCGTGTAGAACCGTGAACGCTGCTCTGATAAAACCCGTGCATGTATTCCCCCCACTACTACTGGTGTGAATCCCATTCAGCAAAGCTCACAGAACAATGCCTAATAGGATGATACTACTGTTCCCATAGACGTGAGGCTATCTGCAGGGAAAGAGCCATGCTGTTTCCACTATGGTGATCAGGCACAGTAGAAAGACATGAGCGTGAATCCCTTCATAGAGGCAGATAAATGACTTCACAGAGCAATACACATAGATCTATACCGGCAAACAGACCCGCACATGGAGTGTTCACTGACGGAGATGTCTATGTAGATCGAACGTGTCTACACATCTAAGGGAAGGTTTTCACTGCTCCTCTAATGAGATCCGGGGAGGTCTGGTCACCCTACCATACATAGCAGAGCCCACCAGAGAGCACCAACAGAGCAGAACCCATTTGGATGATTCCGATGCCGGAGTCTCAGTCTTGGACGGTGCCATTGGATGATTACTGGATAAAGATGGTCCCATCCTTCTGGAGAGAGAGGCAGATGAGGGCCCTGTCAGGGGAGTCATGTGGTTTTTGTGAGAGGTCATAAATACCCAGAAGGGGGACACAGATTAGGGTTGTCACCTTATTCCTTTAAACCCGAACACATATGAGGCTGATTTATTGCAGAGATAAATTACCCCCCTTTATCAGCCCCAGAACCCAACCATGGCCTTCTCTATAATTCATAGATCTGGTGTCACCCTCCAGTCATGGTGACCCCAATGTCTTCAATGACCTCCATGCAGTATATAGATGAGGAATTTGTATGTTCTGGATCTGTATACTCCATCAGGTCAGTGACTCAGGGAGTAAACAGAGCCAGGCAATGAGCATTTTCAGGAGAAGTTCAGTAATGCCCAATCCTCCATCCCATATGTCCCTGTATAAAGCTGCTTCTCAGAGCGGGGGAGGTTATCTGGAAGGATTTCCCCACCAGACGTCTCACCATTTCCTCTTCTGAAACCCTCACCCCACCCCCACCCACTGCCAGAAAATACAGAACTTACCAAATACTAATTATAGAACTTCTCATAAATAAGCAGAACTAATTCTCATTATAGCCGAGGTCAGCGATGGGAGGAGCCAAGGTCAGCGATGGGAGGAGCCGAGTCATTATCTAGTGACAGTGAGATCTGTATACCATGATCTGTATACCATGACCTGTATACTATGACCTGTATACTATGACCTGTATACCATGATCTGTATACTATGATCTGTATACCATGATCTGTATACCATGATCTGTATACCATGATCTGTATACCATGATCTGTATACCATAATCTGTATACCATAATCTGTATACCATGATCTGTATACTATGATCTGTATACTATTATCTGTATACCATGATCTGTATACTATGATCTGTATACTATGATCTGTATACTATGATCTGTATACTATGATCTGTATACCGTGATCTGTGTACTATGATCTGTATACCATGATCTGTATACTGTGATCTGTATACCATGATCTGTATACCATGATCTGTATACTATGATCTGTATACCATGATCTGTATACCATGATCTGTATACTATGATCTGTATACCATGATCTGTATACCATGATCTGTATACCGTAATCTGTATACTATGATCTGTATACTATGATCTGTATACCATGATCTGTATACCACGATCTGTATACTATTATCTGTATACTATGATCTGTATACCATGATCTGTATACCATGATCTGTATACCATGATCTGTATACTATGATCTGTATACCATGATCTGTATACCATGATCTGTATACTATGATCTGTATACCATGATCTGTATACCATGATCTGTATACTATGATCTGTATACTATGATCTGTATAATTTGTATACCATGATCTGTATAATCTGTATACAATGATCTATATACCATGATCTGTATACCATGATCTGTATACTATGATCTGTATACCATGATCTGTATACTATGATCTGTATACCATGATCTGTATACTATGATCTGTATACTATGATCTGTATAATCTGTATACCATGATCTGTATAATCTGTATACCATGATCTGTATACCATGATCTGTATACTATGATCTGTATACTATGATCTGTATACCATGATCTGTATACCATGATCTGTATACTATTATCTGTATACTATGATCTGTATACCATGATCTGTATACCATGATCTGTATACTATGATCTGTATACCATGATCTGTATACCATGATCTGTATACTATGATCTGTATACCATGATCTGTATACTATGATCTGTATACCATGATCTGTATACCATGATCTGTATACCATGATCTGTATACTATGATCTGTATACCATGATCTGTATACCATGATCTGTATACTATTATCTGTATACCATGATCTGTATACCATGATCTGTATACTATTATCTGTATACTATGATCTGTATACCATGATCTGTATACTATGATCTGTATACTATGATCTGTATACCATGATCTGTATACCATGATCTGTATACCGTAATCTGTATACTATGATCTGTATACTATGATCTGTATACCATGATCTGTACTGTATACTATGATCGGTATACTATGATCTGTATACTATGATCTGTATACCATGATCTGTATACCATGATCTGTATACTATGATCTGTATACTATGATCTGTATACCATGATCTGTATACCATGATCTGTATAATCTGTATACCATGATCTGTATACCATGATCTGTATACCATGATCTGTATACTATGATCTGTATACCATGATCTGTATACCATGATCTGTATACCATGATCTGTATACTATGATCTGTATAATCTGTATACCATGATCTGTATACTATGATCTGTATACTATGATCTGTATACCATGATCTGTATACTATGATCTTTATACCATGATCTGTATACTATTATCTGTATACTATTATCTGTATACCATGATCTGTATACCATGATCTGTATAACATGATCTGTATACCATGATCTGTATACTATGATCTGTATACTATGATCTGTATACCATGATCTGTATACCATGATCTGTATACCATGATCTGTATACTATGATCTGTATACCATGATCTGTATACTATTATCTGTATACCATGATCTGTATACCATGATCTGTATAACATGATCTGTATACCATGATCTGTATACTATTATCTGTATACTATTATCTGTATACCATGATCTGTATACCATGATCTGTATAACATGATCTGTATACTATGATCTGTATACTATGATCTGTATACCATGATCTGTATACCATGATCTGTATACCATGATCTGTATACTATGATCTGTATACCATGATCTGTATACCATGATCTGTATACTATGATCTGTATACTATGATCTGTATACCATGATCTGTATACCATGATCTGTATACTATGATCTGTATACCATGATCTGTATAACATGATCTGTATACCATGATCTGTATACTATGATCTGTATACTATGATCTGTATACCATGATCTGTATAACATGATCTGTATACCATGATCTGTATACTATGATCTGTATACTATGATCTGTATACCATGATCTGTATACCATGATCTGTATACCATGATCTGTATACTATGATCTGTATACTATGATCTGTATACCACGATCGGTATACTATTATCTGTATACCATGATCTGTATACCATGATCTGTATAACATGATCTGTATACCATGATCTGTATACTATTATCTGTATACTATTATCTGTATACCATGATCTGTATACCATGATCTGTATAACATGATCTGTATACCATGATCTGTATACTATGATCTGTATACTATGATCTGTATACCATGATCTGTATACCATGATCTGTATACCATGATCTGTATACTATGATCTGTATACCATGATCTGTATACCATGATCTGTATACTATGATCTGTATACTATGATCTGTATACTATGATCTGTATACTATGATCTGTATACCATGATCTGTATACCATGATCTGTATACTATGATCTGTATACCATGATCTGTATACTATGATCTGTATACTATGATCTGTATACCATGATCTGTATACTATGATCTGGATACTATGATCTGTATACTATGATCTGTATACTATGATCTGTATTCTATGATCTGTATACTATGATCTGTATACTATGATCTGTATACCATAATCTGTATACCATGATCTGTATACCATGATCTGTATACTACGATCTGTATACCATGATCTGTATACTGTGATCTGTATACCATGATCTGTATACTATGATCTGTATACTATGATCTGTATACCATGATCTGTATACTATGATCTGTATACTATGATCTGTATACCATAATCTGTATACCATGATCTGTATACTATGATCTGTATACTATGATCTGTATACCATGATCTGTATACTATGATCTGTATACTATGATCTGTATACCATAATCTGTATACTATGATCTGTATACCATGATCTGTATACTATGATCTGTATACCATGATCTGTATACTGTGATCTGTATACTATGATCTGTATACTATTATCTTTATACTATGATCTGTATACCGTGATCTGTATACCATGATCTGTATACTATGATCTGTATACCATGATCTGTATACCATGATCTGTATACTATGATCTGTATACTATGATCTGTATACTATGATCTGTGTACTATGATCTGTATACTATGATCTGTATACCATGATCTGTATACTATGATCTGTATACTATGATCTGTATACTATGATCTGTATACCATGATCTGTATACCATGATCTGTATACCATGATCTGTATACTATGATCTGTATACCATGATCTGTATACCATGATCTGTATACTATGATCTGTATACTATGATCTGTGTACCATGATCTGTGTACCATGATCTGTGTACTATGATCTGTATACCATGATCTGTATACTATGATCTGTATACTATGATCTGTATACCATGATCTGTATACTATGATCTGGATACTATGATCTGTATACTATGATCTGTATACTATGATCTGTATACCATGATCTGTATACTATGATCTGTATACTATGATCTGTATACTATGATCTGTATACCATAATCTGTATACCATGATCTGTATACTATGATCTGTATACTATGATCTGTATACTATGATCTGTATTCTATGATCTGTATACTATGATCTGTATACTATGATCTGTATACTATGATCTGTATACTACGATCTGTATACCATGATCTGTATACCATGATCTGTATACTATGATCTGTATACTATGATCTGTATACCATGATCTGTATACTATGATCTGTATACTATGATCTGTATACTATGATCTGTATACCATAATCTGTATACCATGATCTGTATACTATGATCTGTATACTATGATCTGTATACCATGATCTGTATACTATGATCTGTATACTATGATCTGTATACTATGATCTGTATACCATAATCTGTATACTATGATCTGTATACCATGATCTGTATACTATGATCTGTATACCATGATCTGTATACTGTGATCTGTATACTATGATCTGTATACTATTATCTTTATACTATGATCTGTATACCGTGATCTGTATACCATGATCTGTATACTATGATCTGTATACCATGATCTGTATACCATGATCTGTATACTATGATCTGTATACTATGATCTGTATACTATGATCTGTGTACTATGATCTGTATACTATGATCTGTATACCATGATCTGTATACTATGATCTGTATACTATGATCTGTATACTATGATCTGTATACTATGATCTGTATACCATGATCTGTATACCATGATCTGTATACCATGATCTGTATACTATGATCTGTATACCATGATCTGTATACCATGATCTGTATACTATGATCTGTATACTATGATCTGTGTACCATGATCTGTGTACCATGATCTGTGTACTATGATCTGTATACCATGATCTGTATACTATGATCTGTATACTATGATCTGTATACCGTGATCTGTATACCATGATCTGTATACCATGATCTGTATACCATGATCTGTATACCATGATCTGTATACTATGATCTGTATACTATGATCTGTGTACTATGATCTGTATACTATGATCTGTATACCATGATCTGTATACCATGATCTGTATACTATTATCTGTATACCATGATCTGTATACCATGATCTGTATAACATGATCTGTATACCATGATCTGTATACTATTATCTGTATACCATGATCTGTATACCATGATCTGTATAACATGATCTGTATACCATGATCTGTATACTATGATCTGTATACTATGATCTGTATACCATGATCTGTATACCATGATCTGTATACTATGATCTGTATACCATGATCTGTATACTATGATCTGTATACTATGATCTGTATACTATGATCTGTATTCTATGATCTGTATACTATGATCTGTATACCATAATCTGTATACCATGATCTGTATACCATGATCTGTATACTATGATCTGTATACTACGATCTGTATACCATGATCTGTATACTATGATCTGTATACTATGATCTGTATACTATGATCTGTGTACTATGATCTGTATACTATGATCTGTATACTATGATCTGTATACCATGATCTGTATACTATGATCTGTATACTATGATCTGTATACTATGATCTGTATACCGTGATCTGTATACCATGATCTGTATACCATGATCTGTATACTATGATCTGTATACCATGATCTGTATACCATGATCTGTATACTATGATCTGTATACTATGATCTGTGTACTATGATCTGTATACTATGATCTGTATACCATGATCTGTATACTATGATCTGTATACTATGATCTGTATACTATGATCTGTATACCATGATCTGTATACCATGATCTGTATACTATGATCTGTATACTATGATCTGTATACTATGATCTGTGTACTATGATCTGTATACTATGATCTGTATACCATGATCTGTATACTATGATCTGTATACTATGATCTGTATACTATGATCTGTATACTATGATCTGTATACCATGATCTGTATACTATGATCTGTATACTATGATCTGTATACCATGATCTGTATACCATGATCTGTATACCATGATCTGTATACTATGATCTGTATACTATGATCTGTATACCATGATCTGTGTACCATGATCTGTATACTATGATCTGTATACCATGATCTGTATACCATGATCTGTATACTATGATCTGTATACCATGATCTGTATACTATGATCTGTATACTATGATCTGTATACCGTGATCTGTATACCATGATCTGTATACCATGATCTGTATACTATGATCTGTATACCATGATCTGTATACCATGATCTGTATACTATGATCTGTATACTATGATCTGTATACTATGATCTGTGTACTATGATCTGTATACTATGATCTGTATACCATGATCTGTATACTATGATCTGTATACTATGATCTGTATACTATGATCTGTATACTATGATCTGTATACCATGATCTGTATACCATGATCTGTATACTATGATCTGTATACTATGATCTGTATACCATGATCTGTATACTATTATCTGTATACCATGATCTGTATACCATGATCTGTATAACATGATCTGTATACCATGATCTGTATACTATGATCTGTATACTACGATCTGTATACCATGATCTGTATACTATGATCTGTATACTATGATCTGTATACTATGATCTGTATACTATGATCTGTATACTATTATCTGTATACTATTATCTGTATACCATGATCTGTATACCATGATCTGTATAACATGATCTGTATACCATGATCTGTATACTATGATCTGTATACTATGATCTGTATACCATGATCTGTATACCATGATCTGTATACTATGATCTGTATACCATGATCTGTATACTATGATCTGTATTCTATGATCTGTATACCGTGATCTGTATACCATGATCTGTATACCATGATCTGTATACTATGATCTGTATACCATGATCTGTATACTATGATCTGTATACTATGATCTGTGTACTATGATCTGTATACTATGATCTGTATACCATGATCTGTATACTATGATCTGTATACTATGATCTGTATACTATGATCTGTATACCATGATCTGTATACCATGATCTGTATACTATGATCTGTATACTATGATCTGTATACCATGATCTGTATACCATGATCTGTATACTATGATCTGTATACTATGATCTGTGTACCATGATCTGTGTACCATGATCTGTATACTATGATCTGTATACCATGATCTGTATACTATGATCTGTATACTATGATCTGTATACTATGATCTGTATACCGTGATCTGTATACCATGATCTGTATACCATGATCTGTATACTATGATCTGTATACTATGATCTGTGTACTATGATCTGTATACTATGATCTGTATACCATGATCTGTATACTATGATCTGTATACTATGATCTGTATACCATGATCTGTATACCATGATCTGTATACTATGATCTGTATACTATGATCTGTATACTATGATCTGTATACCATGATCTGTATACTATGATCTGTATACTATGATCTGTATACTATGATCTGTGTACTATGATCTGTATACTATGATCTGTATACTATGATCTGTATACCATGATCTGTATACCATGATCTGTATACTATGATCTGTATACCATGATCTGTATACTATGATCTGTATACTATGATCTGTATACTATGATCTGTATACTATGATCTGTATACCATGATCTGTATACCATGATCTGTATACCATGATATGTATACTATGATCTGTATACCGTGATCTGTATACCGTGATCTGTATACTATGATCTGTATACTATGATCTGTATACTATGATCTGTATACTATGATCTGTGTACCATGATCTGTATACCATGATCAGTATACTATGATCTGTATACTATGATCTGTATACCATGATCTGTATACCATGATCTGTATACTATGATCTGTATACTATTATCTGTATACTATGATCTGTATACTATGATCTGTGTACCATAATCTGTGTACCATGATCTGTATACTATGATCTGTATACTATTATCTGTATACTATGATCTGTATACTATGATCTGTATACTATTATCTGTATACCATGATCTGTATACTATGATCTGTGTACTATGATCTGTATACCATGATCTGTATACTATGATCGGTATACCATGATCTGTATACTATGATCTGTATACTATGATCTGTATACTATGATCTGTATACTATGATCTGTATACTATGATCTGTGTACCATAATCTGTGTACCATGATCTGTATACTATGATCTGTATACCATGATCTGTATACTATGATCTGTACTGTATACTATGATCTGTATACTATGATCTGTATACTATGATCTGTGTACCATAATCTGTGTACCATGATCTGTATACTATGATCTGTATACCATGATCTGTATACCATGATCTGTACTGTATACTATGATCTGTATACTATGATCTGTATACCATGATCTGTATACCATGATCTGTATACCATGATCTGTATACTATGATCTGTATACCATGATCTTTATACTATGATCTGTATACCATGATCTGTATACTATGATCTGTATACTATGATCTGTATACTATGATCTGTATACCATGATCTTTATACTATGATCTGTATACTATGATCTGTATACCATGATCTGTATACCATGATCTGTGTACCATGATCTGTATACTATGATCTGTATACTATGATCTGTATACCATGATCTGTATACTATGATCTGTATACCATGATCTGTACTGTATACTATGATCTGTATACCATGATCTGTATACCATGATCTGTATACCATGATCTGTATACTATGATCTGTATACTATGATCTGTATACCATGATCTGTATACTATGATCTGTATACTATGATCTGTATACTATGATCTGTATACTATGATCTGTATACTATGATCTGTATACCATGATCTTTATACTATGATCTGTATACTATGATCTGTATACCATGATCTGTATACCATGATCTGTATACTATGATCTGTATACTATGATCTGTATACTATGATCTGTATACCATGATCTTTATACTATGATCTGTATACTATGATCTGTATACCATGATCTGTATACCATGATCTGTGTACCATGATCTGTATACTATGATCTGTATACTATGATCTGTATACCATGATCTGTATACTATGATCTGTATACCATGATCTGTACTGTATACTATGATCTGTATACCATGATCTGTATACCATGATCTGTATACCATGATCTGTATACTATGATCTGTATACTATGATCTGTATACCATGATCTGTATACTATGATCTGTATACTATGATCTGTATACTATGATCTGTATACCATGATCTGTATACTATGATCTGTATACTATGATCTGTATACTATGATCTGTATACCATGATCTGTATACCATGATCTGTATACTATGATCTGTATACTATGATCTGTATACCATGATCTGTATACTATGATCTGTATACTATGATCTGTATACTATGATCTGTATACTATGATCTGTATACTATGATCTGTATACCATGATCTGTATACTATGATCTGTATACTATGATCTGTATACTATGATCTGTATACCATGATCTGTATACTATGATCCCAAGCAACACTTCCAGATACAGACAGAAGAGGATCGTCCAATCAGTGCGTTCCCCCGGGAGTTTATTTACCTCACAGACGGACGATCACAGCGGTTTCTCTTCAGTCCTCCCGCCTCCTCCTCGACCAATGGCACGGTGCCTTTCGACCAATCAGGAAGTGGGCCAGGAGAAGGGTTCGTGTGACAATAGTGAATTTTTATTCGCTGTTGTCACAGAATGGGCGGGCTCTCGGGGCTCTGCTCTGTTTCCCAGCCGCCACCTTAGATGGATCAGTCAGTTGTATGGAACCGGTGTGATCCGGATGAATCTCCATTATTGGATGGAACCGGTGTGATCCGGATGAATCTCCATTATTGGATGGAACCGGTGTGATCCGGATGAATCTCCATTATTGTATGGAACCGGTGTGTAATAGAGGTATAATTGAGGTATAATAGAGATATAATAGAGGTATAATGGAGGTATAATAGAGGTATAATAGAGGTATAATGGAGGTATAATAGAGGTATAATAGAGATATAATAGAGATATAATGGAGGTATAATAGAGATATAATAGAGGTATAATAGAGGTATAATAGAGGTATAATAGAGATATAATAGAGATATAATGGAGGTATAATAGAGATATAATAGAGGTACAATAGAGATATAATGGAGGTATAATAGAGGTATAATGGAGGTATAATAGAGGTACAATAGAGATATAATGGAGGTATAATAGAGGTATAATGGAGGTATAATAGAGATATAATAGAGGTATAATAGAGGTATAATAGAGATATAATAGAGATATAATAGAGATATAATAGAGATATAATAGAGGTATAATAGAGATATAATGGAGGTATAATAGAGGTATAATAGAGATATAATAGAGGTATAATAGAGATATAATAGAGGTATAATGGAGGTATAATAGAGATATAATAGAGGTATAATAGAGGTATAATAGAGATATAATAGAGATATAATAGAGATATAATAGAGATATAATAGAGGTATAATAGAGATATAATGGAGGTATAATAGAGGTATAATAGAGATATAATAGAGATATAATAGAGGTATAATAGAGATATAATAGAGATATAATGGAGGTATAATGGAGGTATAATAGAGATATAATAGAGATATAATGGAGGTATAATAGAGGTATAATAGAGGTATAATAGAGGTATAATAGAGATATAATAGAGATATAATGGAGGTATAATGGAGGTATAATAGAGATATAATAGAGGTACAATAGAGATATAATGGAGGTATAATAGAGGTATAATGGAGGTATAATAGAGGTACAATAGAGATATAATGGAGGTATAATAGAGGTATAATGGAGGTATAATAGAGATATAATAGAGGTATAATAGAGGTATAATAGAGGTATAATAGAGATATAATGGAGGTATAATAGAGGTATAATAGAGATATAATGGAGGTATAATAGAGATATAATAGAGGTACAATAGAGATATAATGGAGGTATAATAGAGGTATAATGGAGGTATAATAGAGATATAATAGAGGTATAATAGAGGTATAATAGAGATATAATGGAGGTATAATAGAGGTATAATAGAGATATAATAGAGGTATAATAGAGGTATAATAGAGGTATAATAGAGATATAATAGAGGTATAATGGAGGTATAATAGGGGTATAATAGAGGTATAATAGAGGTATAATAGAGATATAATAGAGGTATAATAGAGGTATAATAGAGGTATAATAGAGATATAATAGAGGTATAATGGAGGTATAATAGGGGTATAATAGAGGTATAATGGAGGTATAATAGAGATATAATGGAGGTATAATAGAGATATAATAGAGATATAATAGAGATATAATGGAGGTATAATGGAGGTATAATAGAGATATAATAGAGATATAATAGAGATATAATAGAGGTATAATGGAGGTATAATAGAGGTATAATAGAGATATAATGGAGGTATAATAGAGATATAATAGAGATATAATAGAGATATAATAGAGATATAATAGAGGTATAATGGAGGTATAATGGAGGTATAATAGAGGTATAATAGAGATATAATAGAGGTATAATAGAGATATAATGGAGGTATAATGGAGGTATAATAGAGGTATAATAGAGATATAATGGAGGTATAATAGAGATATAATAGAGATATAATGGAGGTATAATGGAGGTATAATAGAGATATAATGGAGGTATAATAGAGGTATAATAGAGGTATAATAGAGGTATAATAGAGATATAATAGAGATAAAATGGAGGTATAATAGAGATATAATAGAGGTACAATAGAGATATAATGGAGGTATAATAGAGGTATAATAGAGATATAATGGAGGTATAATAGAGATATAATAGAGGTACAATAGAGATATAATGGAGGTATAATAGAGGTATAATGGAGGTATAATAGAGGTATAATAGAGGTATAATAGAGGTATAATAGAGATATAATGGAGGTATAATAGAGGTATAATAGAGATATAATAGAGGTATAATAGAGGTATAATAGAGGTATAATAGAGGTATAATAGAGATATAATAGAGGTATAATGGAGGTATAATAGGGGTATAATAGGGGTATAATGGAGGTATAATAGAGGTATAATAGAGATATAATAGAGATATAATAGAGATATAATAGAGGTATAATAGAGATATAATAGAGATATAATGGAGGTATAATGGAGGTATAATAGAGATATAATGGAGGTATAATAGAGATATAATAGAGATATAATAGAGATATAATAGAGGTATAATGGAGATATAATGGAGATATAATGGAGATATAATAGAGGTATAATGGAGATATAATAGAGATATAATGGAGGTATAATAGAGATATAATAGAGGTATAATAGAGATATAATAGAGATATAATAGAGATATAATGGAGATATAATAGAGGTATAATAGAGGTATAATGGAGATATAATAGAGGTATAATAGAGATATAATAGAGATATAATGGAGATATAATGGAGGTATAATAGAGGTATAATGGAGGTATGGAGGTATAATAGAGGTACAATAGAGATATAATAGAGATATAATAGAGATATAATAGAGATATAATAGAGATATAATAGAGGTATAATAGAGGTATAATGGAGATATAATGGAGATATAATGGAGGTATAATAGAGATATAATGGAGGTATGGAGGTATAATAGAGGTATAATAGAGGTATAATAGAGGTATAATGGAGGTATAATAGAGGTATAATGGAGATATAATGGAGGTATAATAGAGATATAATGGAGGTATGGAGGTATAATAGAGGTATAATGGAGATATAATGGAGATATAATGGAGGTATAATAGAGATATAATGGAGGTATGGAGGTATAATAGAGGTATAATAGAGGTATAATGGAGGTATAATAGAGGTATAATGGAGGTATAATAGAGGTATAATAGAGATATAATGGAGGTATGGAGGTATAATAGAGGTATAATAGAGGTATAATGGAGGTATAATAGAGGTATAATGGAGGTATAATAGAGGTATAATAGAGGTATAATGGAGGTATAATAGAGATATAATAGAGGTATAATAGAGGTATAATAGAGGTATAATAGAGATATAATGGAGGTATAATAGAGGTATAATAGAGATATAATAGAGGTACAATAGAGATATAATAGAGGTATAATAGAGGTATAATGGAGGTATAATAGAGATATAATAGAGGTATAATGGAGGTATAATAGAGATATAATAGAGGTACAATAGAGATATAATGGAGGTATAATAGAGGTATAATGGAGGTATAATAGAGATATAATAGAGGTATAATAGAGGTATAATAGAGATATAATGGAGGTATAATGGAGGTATAATAGGGGTATAATAGAGGTATAATAGAGATATAATGGAGGTATAATAGAGATATAATAGAGGTATAATGGAGGTATAATAGAGATATAATAGAGGTACAATAGAGATATAATGGAGGTATAATAGAGGTATAATGGAGGTATAATAGAGATATAATAGAGGTATAATAGAGGTATAATAGAGATATAATGGAGGTATAATGGAGGTATAATAGGGGTATAATAGAGGTATAATAGAGATATAATGGAGGTATAATAGAGATATAATAGAGATATAATAGAGATATAATAGAGATATAATAGAGGTATAATGGAGGTATAATGGAGGTATAATAGAGGTATAATAGAGATATAATAGAGGTATAATAGAGATATAATGGAGGTATAATGGAGGTATAATAGAGGTATAATAGAGATATAATGGAGGTATAATAGAGATATAATAGAGATATAATAGAGATATAATAGAGATATAATAGAGGTATAATGGAGGTATAATGGAGGTATAATAGAGGTATAATAGAGATATAATAGAGGTATAATAGAGATATAATGGAGGTATAATGGAGGTATAATAGAGATATAATAGAGATATAATGGAGGTATAATGGAGGTATAATAGAGGTATAATGGAGGTATAATAGAGGTATAATAGAGGTATAATAGAGGTATAATAGAGATATAATAGAGATAAAATGGAGGTATAATAGAGATATAATAGAGGTACAATAGAGATATAATGGAGGTATAATAGAGGTATAATAGAGATATAATGGAGGTATAATAGAGGTATAATAGAGATATAATGGAGGTATAATAGAGGTATAATAGAGATATAATAGAGGTATAATAGAGGTATAATGGAGGTATAATAGAGATATAATGGAGGTATAATAGAGGTATAATAGAGGTATAATAGAGGTATAATAGAGATATAATGGAGGTATAATAGAGGTATAATAGAGATATAATAGAGGTATAATGGAGGTATAATAGGGGTATAATAGGGGTATAATGGAGGTATAATAGGGGTATAATAGAGATATAATAGAGATATAATAGAGATATAATAGAGGTATAATGGAGGTATAATAGAGGTATAATAGAGGTATAATAGAGATATAATGGAGGTATAATAGAGATATAATAGAGATATAATGGAGGTATAATAGAGATATAATAGAGATATAATAGAGGTATAATAGAGATATAATAGAGATATAATAGAGATATAATAGAGGTATAATGGAGGTATAATAGAGATATAATGGAGGTATAATGGAGGTATAATAGAGATATAATAGAGATATAATGGAGGTATAATAGAGATATAATGGAGATATAATAGAGGTATAATAGAGGTATAATGGAGGTATAATAGAGATATAATGGAGGTATAATGGAGGTATAATGGAGGTATAATAGAGATATAATGGAGGTATAATGGAGGTATAATAGAGGTATAATAGAGGTATAATAGAGATATAATGGAGGTATAATAGAGATATAATAGAGATATAATAGAGATATAATAGAGGTATAATGGAGGTATAATAGAGATATAATGGAGGTATAATGGAGGTATAATAGAGATATAATAGAGATATAATGGAGGTATAATAGAGATATAATGGAGATATAATAGAGGTATAATAGAGGTATAATGGAGGTATAATAGAGATATAATGGAGGTATAATGGAGGTATAATGGAGGTATAATAGAGATATAATGGAGGTATAATGGAGGTATAATAGAGGTATAATAGAGGTATAATAGAGATATAATAGAGGTATAATAGAGGTATAATAGAGATATAATAGAGGTACAATAGAGATATAATGGAGGTATAATGGAGGTATAATAGAGGTATAATGGAGATATAATAGAGGTATAATAGAGGTATAATAGAGATATAATAGAGGTATAATAGAGGTATAATGGAGATATAATGGAGATATAATGGAGGTATAATGGAGATATAATGGAGATATAATGGAGGTATAATGGAGATATAATGGAGATATAATGGAGGTATAATGGAGGTATAATAGAGGTATAATAGAGGTATAATAGAGATATAATAGAGGTATAATAGAGGTATAATAGAGGTATAATGGAGGTATAATGGAGATATAATAGAGGTATAATGGAGGTATGGAGGTATAATAGAGGTATAATAGAGGTATAATGGAGGTATAATGGAGATATAATGGAGGTATAATAGAGGTATAATGGAGGTATAATAGAGGTATAATAGAGATATAATAGAGGTATAATGGAGGTATAATGGAGGTATGGAGGTATAATGGAGGTATAATGGAGGTATAATGGAGGTATAATGGAGGTATAATGGAGGTATAATGGAGATATAATGGAGATATAATGGAGGTATAATGGAGATATAATGGAGATATAATGGAGGTATAATGGAGATATAATGGAGATATAATGGAGGTATAATAGAGGTATAATAGAGGTATAATAGAGATATAATAGAGGTATAATAGAGGTATAATAGAGGTATAATGGAGGTATAATGGAGGTATAATGGAGATATAATAGAGGTATAATGGAGGTATAATAGAGATATAATAGAGGTATAATGGAGGTATAATAGAGGTATAATGGAGGTATAATGGAGGTATAATGGAGGTATAATAGAGGTATAATAGAGATATAATAGAGGTATAATAGAGATATAATGGAGGTATAATGGAGGTATAATAGAGGTATAATAGAGATATAATGGAGGTATAATAGAGATATAATAGAGATATAATAGAGATATAATAGAGATATAATAGAGGTATAATGGAGGTATAATGGAGGTATAATAGAGGTATAATAGAGATATAATAGAGGTATAATAGAGATATAATGGAGGTATAATGGAGGTATAATAGAGATATAATAGAGATATAATGGAGGTATAATGGAGGTATAATAGAGGTATAATGGAGGTATAATAGAGGTATAATAGAGGTATAATAGAGGTATAATAGAGATATAATAGAGATAAAATGGAGGTATAATAGAGATATAATAGAGGTACAATAGAGATATAATGGAGGTATAATAGAGGTATAATAGAGATATAATGGAGGTATAATAGAGGTATAATAGAGATATAATGGAGGTATAATAGAGGTATAATAGAGATATAATAGAGGTATAATAGAGATATAATAGAGGTATAATAGAGGTATAATGGAGGTATAATAGAGATATAATGGAGGTATAATAGAGGTATAATAGAGGTATAATAGAGGTATAATAGAGATATAATGGAGGTATAATAGAGGTATAATAGAGATATAATAGAGGTATAATGGAGGTATAATAGGGGTATAATAGGGGTATAATGGAGGTATAATAGGGGTATAATAGAGATATAATAGAGATATAATAGAGATATAATAGAGATATAATAGAGGTATAATGGAGGTATAATAGAGGTATAATAGAGGTATAATAGAGATATAATGGAGGTATAATAGAGATATAATAGAGATATAATGGAGGTATAATAGAGATATAATAGAGATATAATAGAGGTATAATAGAGATATAATAGAGATATAATAGAGATATAATGGAGGTATAATGGAGGTATAATAGAGATATAATAGAGATATAATGGAGGTATAATAGAGATATAATGGAGATATAATAGAGGTATAATAGAGGTATAATGGAGGTATAATAGAGATATAATGGAGGTATAATGGAGGTATAATGGAGGTATAATAGAGATATAATGGAGGTATAATGGAGGTATAATAGAGGTATAATAGAGGTATAATAGAGATATAATGGAGGTATAATAGAGATATAATAGAGATATAATAGAGATATAATAGAGGTATAATGGAGGTATAATAGAGATATAATGGAGGTATAATGGAGGTATAATAGAGATATAATAGAGATATAATGGAGGTATAATAGAGATATAATGGAGATATAATAGAGGTATAATAGAGGTATAATGGAGGTATAATAGAGATATAATGGAGGTATAATGGAGGTATAATGGAGGTATAATAGAGATATAATGGAGGTATAATGGAGGTATAATAGAGGTATAATAGAGGTATAATAGAGATATAATAGAGGTATAATAGAGGTATAATAGAGATATAATAGAGGTACAATAGAGATATAATGGAGGTATAATGGAGGTATAATAGAGGTATAATGGAGATATAATAGAGGTATAATAGAGGTATAATAGAGATATAATAGAGGTATAATAGAGGTATAATGGAGATATAATGGAGGTATAATGGAGATATAATGGAGATATAATGGAGGTATAATGGAGATATAATGGAGATATAATGGAGGTATAATGGAGGTATAATAGAGGTATAATAGAGGTATAATAGAGATATAATAGAGGTATAATAGAGGTATAATAGAGGTATAATGGAGGTATAATGGAGATATAATAGAGGTATAATGGAGGTATGGAGGTATAATAGAGGTATAATAGAGGTATAATGGAGGTATAATGGAGATATAATGGAGGTATAATAGAGGTATAATGGAGGTATAATAGAGGTATAATAGAGATATAATAGAGGTATAATGGAGGTATAATGGAGGTATGGAGGTATAATGGAGGTATAATGGAGGTATAATGGAGGTATAATGGAGGTATAATGGAGATATAATGGAGATATAATGGAGGTATAATGGAGATATAATGGAGATATAATGGAGGTATAATGGAGATATAATGGAGATATAATGGAGGTATAATAGAGGTATAATAGAGGTATAATAGAGGTATAATAGAGGTATAATAGAGGTACAATAGAGATATAATGGAGGTATAATGGAGATATAATGGAGATATAATAGAGGTATAATAGAGGTATAATGGAGGTATAATGGAGGTATAATAGAGGTATAATGGAGGTATGGAGGTATAATGGAGGTATAATAGAGATATAATGGAGGTATGGAGGTATAATGGAGGTATAATGGAGGTATAATGGAGGTATGGAGGTATAATGGAGGTATAATAGTTTCGGGGGTGAACTCCCTGATTTGATTTGTAAGTAATAATATTTTTCTGGGCGGAGTCATTGATTACCCCTCCCCCCTATATATGGGATTTATAGATTATTAATCTCCTGATGAAGTGGAGAGAGACATGAAACCTGTACATTTCTGTGGGAAATGATTTATGGAAAGTTCTCTATTATTAATAATTATATTTATAGATTGTGTTCGGTGTATACAGAGGGGGGAGGGGAGATTTGGTTGCTATGGGAGACGCATGAATCCGGAGAAGCCCCGTGATTGGATGAGACCTAAAAAAGCCCCATTTCCAGCTCCGCCTATAACAAAGATGGCGGATCCCCCTCCTTCTCCCGCCTTCCAGGCTCACAGCCAATCAGCAGGCAGTGGGGAATTCCGAACTATTTGCTGCAGCTGACCAATAGCAGGGAGGGAGGAGGGGGCGGGGTTGTACACGTGGCGCTCAGCGGCTGCGCAGGAGAGTCACACAGGGGGAGGAGAAACTACATGTCCCGGCGTGCAGTGCGCTCCTAGTGACGTCATCCGTGTTGTGTTGGAACCCGGAAGTGAGAGCGGAGAAGAGTCCAGAGATCGGCGGAGAGAAGAGCGACGAGGTGACAACTTACCGACCGCCCCACCCCCCACCTACTGACCGCCCCACCCCCCACTTACCGTCCTCTTCACCCCCACCTACTGACCGCCCCGCCCTTACCTACCGATCCACCAACCCTTACTTACCGACCAACTGCACTCCCAACCCTATCCACCGACTGACCCCACCCACCCACCGACTGACCACTCACACAGCTACTGACCATCCGCCCCACCCCCATCTACTGATCACAGCACATTACCCTCACCTACCAACTGCCCCACCCCCTCACCTACTGAGACTGACCCCCCCACCCAATCCTAGAAGTCTCATTACTCTCTATAGTTAGGGGTGTGTCCTCCATCTATATATACCCTCAGCTCCACCCACTTCTACAGCCCAGCCAATCAGGAGATCAGGAAGGGAAACTTTATCAGGAGGGGAAGTACAGAGCCCCTCCCCCCCATTTAACCCCCCCCCCCCTTTTCTACACCACCACAAACTTACCCCCCCCTCCATTATCTCCCCCACTACCCCCCTCCCCCACTACCCCCCTCTCCCAAATGTAACAGAACAGCGACCCGCACTGTGTGTTCTCCCCTCAGTATACGGCTTCCTCCAATCTGTATATAGATATCAGATATCCCCTCCCCCCATACAAAGCTAGACGATAACTTACATTGTACTGGAATCTCCTTTATTGAACAGTCACACAGAATTTATATACAGCATGGACCTCCCCTTCCTGATCAGATTATCACACAGGTCAGGGATTGCCTGATTACATTATCATACACAGATGAGATTCTATACAGAAATAGAATTAACCTGAACTAATTATCTAAGAAAAAGCCAACAGCCAATTATCACCGCCTCCACCATCCCCCGCTATGGGCCGGGCACAGGTTCCACTCTTCTTACTGGAGGTCCTATAATGTCCTTCACAACATTCCACCCACTGACACCCCCTGGGGGCAATCAGACCCCCCCCACATCTCTGATCACAGCAAGCAGCCAATGACACCGCACTTTACCATGTGATCAGCTGTGTCCAATCACAGTGCAACTTTCAGATGCATTCCTCTCCTCCCACTGGCAGGAGGAGAGCCAATGAGCCGCATTCCTCAGTGCAGACATTTACACTGATTATCAGTGCCACCCATTAGTACCGCTTATCAGTGCTGAATGCTTGTAACCCCCAAAAGCCGGGGCCCATAGTCAGTGATGAGGCTACCCAGCAGTCCCCTCCAATAGTCCTGGTTGGCTCTGTCACTTCCCCATCCAGTAACTAATAAATTCCCAGACCTCCCCCTGGTCAGGACCTTCATTGGTCGGGCAGAGTGAAGTCCCATAGTCAGTCCACATCATCTCCATTCTGCATCCTCCCTGAACTGCAGCTGGGGAGTGAGAACTGTGCTGTATCCGCTTCTCTCATAACCTCCTTCCGAATTCCTCTTCCATGGCGGCTGATATCTGTACCTCTCCTCTTCTGCTCCCCGGACCTTGGATCCCAGGGGAGGTTTGGATGTCCCAGACTGCAGGAAGCGTCCCACCGCTGCCACCAATGTGATGGAACCGTCCATCACCACTATTAGGTGCTTCTGTTAGTACATCCCTTTCTCCAGTCTGGAACCAGAAACCAGGTATTCCAGCTAAGCACCCAAGACTAGACGACACTAGAATAGGTGCAAACTGGAACTCTTCTTTTTTTTTTTGTAAATTCACACAGATTTATAGCAAACCAGATCAGAAGATCTGATCACGTTACCCTAAACAATTCAAATTGTAAACAGTAATATCGTTACATCTAACGAACAGCTAACATAAACCGTAATCTAATTAACAACTAGTCACCTACACAAGCCTAGGTGACTCAGGTCAGTGTCCCCCAGCCAGGCAGTCCGGCACCAGTCCCCCAGCCAGACAGTCTGGCACCAGTCCCCCCAGCCAGGCAGTCTGGCACCAGTCCCCCAGCCAGGCAGTCGGGCACCAGTCCCCCAAGCCAGGCAGTCCGGCAGCAGCCCCCCAGCCAGGCAGTCCGGCACCAGTCCCCCAGCCAGGCAGTCCGGCACCAGTCCCCCAGCCAGATAGTCTGGCACCAGTCCCCCAGCCAGGCAGCAGCCCCCCAGCCAGGCAGTCCGGCAGCAGCCCCCCAGCCAGGCAGTCCGGCACCAGTCCCCCAGCCAGGCAGTCTGGCACCAGTCCCCCAGCCAGGCAGTCTGGCACCAGTCCCCCAGCCAGTCTGGCACCAGTCCCCCAGCCAGGCAGTCTGGCAGCAGCCCCCCAGCCAGGCAGTCCGGCACCAGTCCCCCAGCCAGTCTGGCACCAGTCCCCCAGTAAGAAGATCCAGGGCTCTCCAAAAACGTTCTTTTCACTTCCATCTGTTCACTGAGTTTCGTGTCGGCAGAAACCATCATGACTTCCCTGACTGTGAACTGCCCCTATTTCCCTGTGATGGGCTGGGTGCAGAGAGGGATCACACAGAACCTGACATGGGGTGTTTATTGGGAGACTGAAGGGGGGGGGGGGGTGTTGGGATGAACAAGCTGTCCCTGGGGCATCAATGAGCCCCCTATACAGATACTCAGATTCCAGGGTCAGCAATGATAGAAGTTGGTGGGGATCTGTATGTCCCAGCAAAGGATCCTCGTGGCAGCAATGGGCATCTCCAAGGTTACCAGTCTGTGGAGTGGGACACGGCCCCTGGGGAAGCGGCCCCTGGGGAAGCGGCCCCTGGGGAAGCGGTGAGGCCCAGCATGGGGAAATGATCCTCCCAGGACAAACCTGGCACAGAAAAAGGGAGACAGTCCAAAGGGCAATGATAAGGCACAGCTAGGGGCAGGGATCCTCTGGGTGATAATATGGAAGGTTCAAGGACTGACTGTGAGGAGGCCGGGTCCAGGCTGATGGCGAGGTTCTGGATCCAGAGAGGTCTCACTGGGCGGATCTGCTGGGTTTGGGGTGTGAGGAGCGCTGGGCACCTCATCCACAGAGGGCGTAGGCAGTGGGGTGGCAGGTAATGGGCGGCAGAGAGATCCTGGAGGCTGACCTCAGTTTGGGGCCCTCACAGCACATGGAGCATCCCGGGGAGATAAAACAGATCTGTTTCCCCAATCCGGGTATCACTACCCGAGCTGGAACATGATCTTATCAGCTTAGCATCAATTTACCAAATTTACCACAGGCTCCACCCTCTTCTCTACACAGCCACTTCCACTCCGTGCCGGGGGTGGAGCTTTTTGTTTTTCAGCAGGACACCGGGTGGGAAGAAGAGCCCACTGTGCCAGCCAGACCCCGGCGCCATGGGGAAGGAAGACTGCGGCTGGTGTAAGGGAAAAACCACAGTGGGGGCCCCACACCCAGGAGATAGGGGGTGGGGGGATATGTGTGTGCTGGGCCAGGTGTCAGCTGCAAGGTGCAAAATAGGAATCCAGGGTGCCGCAACACCCTCATTAGCCCCTCCCACAATCACCACAGTCTTACCTCCCCTTCTCACATTATCCCCACCTTATCCCTCTTCCCAAACAGGGTTAGGATGAGAGGTGCTGTAATTATGAGCGTTGTATTATGGAGGGGGTGGGGCTTTGGTAGTCCATACATTTCTGGAGATGAGGGACGTCTCTAATCCCGGTTTTTCTCATTCCAGATGTCTCTGCTGGCGGAATTTGGTGGGGTGGAGGATTCGGACCTCCTGGATTTCCTCCTGGATGACATGTTTCCAGTGATCCCAGAGGATTATGGGAAGGATTGGGCTATGGGGGAGACAGCGGTGAGATATCTGGTGTGGAGTTTCAGTGCCTCCTATTGGTGGAAGTTTTGTGGTGACTGGCATCCATCTTTTTTTTTTTTTTTTTTAGGGATTCTGTGACCCGGCGGTGGAGGGGTTCCTGTCGGAGCTCCTGGGCAGTCCTCTGTGTGAGGATCCGACCTCCCCTCCAGCCAGTGACAGTGGAATATCAGAGGGCCAGGCGGCTGTCCTGTCTCCAGAGAACTGGGAGTCGTCTCCTCCGCACAGCCCCCACATTGTACAGAGCGAACACAACTACTCCATGATGCAGGAGGACAGCGGAGACCTTCAGAGCGTGCGATCCGAGACCTGTGAGGGAGACGTCTTCATAGACTTGGGTAAGAACCACACATCTCATCCATAGATAGGTCCATATAGACTCCCAACTCATCATAGATAGGTCCATATAGACTCCCATCTCACCGGAGGAATCGTCCATAGATAGACCCATATAGACTCCCAACTCATCAGAGGAACCATCCATTGAAAGTCCCATATAGACTCCTATCTCATCGGAGGAACCATCCATAGATAGGTCCATATAGACTCCCATCTCACCGGAGGAACCATCCATAGATAGACCCATATGGACTCCCAACTCATCGGAGGAACCATCCATAGATAGAGCCATATGGACTCCCATCTCACCGGAGGAACCATCCATAGATAGGTCCATATAGACTCCCATCTCACCGGAGGAACCATCCATAGATAGGTCCATATAGACTCCCATCTCACTGGAGGAACCATCCATAGATAGGTCCATATAGACTCCTATCTCATCGGAGGAACCATCCATAGATAGACCCATATGGACTCCCAACTCATCGGAGGAACCATCCATTGAAAGACCCATATAGACTCCCAACTCATTGGAGGAACCATCCATAGATAGGTCCATATATACTCCCATCTCATCGGAGGAACCATCCATAGATAGACCCATATGGACTCCCAACTCATCGGAGGAACCATCCATTGAAAGACCCATATAGACTCCTATCTCATCGGAGGAACCATCCATAGATAGACCCATATGGACTCCCAACTCATCGGAGGAACCATCCATTAAAAGACCCATATAGACTCCCATCTCACCGGAGGAACCATCCATAGATAGGTCCATATAGACTCCCAACTCATCGGAGGGACCATCCATTGAAAGAACCATATAGACTCCCATCTCATCGGATGAACCATCCATAGATAGACCCATATGGACTCCCAACTCATCGGAGGAACCATCCATTGAAAGACCCATATAGACTCCTATCTCACCGGAGGAACCATCCATAGATAGAGCCATATAGACTCCCATCTCACCGGAGGAACCATCCATAGATAGGTCCATATAGACTCCTATCTCATTGGAGGAACCATCCATAGATAGGTCCATATAGACTCCTATCTCATTGGAGGAACCATCCATAGATAGAGCCATATAGACTCCCATCTCACCGGAGGAACCATCCATAGATAGGTCCATATAGACTCCCATCTCACCGGAGGAACCATCCATAGATAGGTCCATATAGACTCCTATCTCATTGGAGGAACCATCCATAGATACAGTAAACCCCCCTCCATTGCGGGGGTTACATTTCGGACCCAGCCGCGAAAAGTGAAAATCCGCAAAATAGAAAAACCCAATTAAAATACATTGTAGGCGGGGTTTTTTTACTGTCACTGTACATGTAAAAGCATTTTAAGGTCTGTAAACAGACTTTTAAAACAATAGAAACTCATTTAAACACATAAAAGATACTGAGAGACAGAGCAAGAGCTATGAAAAACACAAAAATATTTCATTTTTAATGATTTATATAGTAAAATAACATTACAAAAAAACCCGCAAATTACCGGGACCGCAAAAACTGAACCGCGATGTAGCGGGGGATTACTGTAGACCCATATAGACTCCCATCTCCCAGGAGGAACCATCCATAGATAGGTCCATATAGACTCCCATCTCCCAGGAGGAACCATCCATAGATAGGTCCATATGGACTCCTATCTCATTGGAGGAACCATCCATAGATGGGTCCATATAGACTCCTATCTCATTGGAGGAACCATCCATAGATAGGTCCATATGGACTCCCATCTCCCAGGAGGAACCATCCATAGATAGGTCCATATATACTCCTATCTCATTGGAGGAACCATCCATAGATGGGTCCATATAGACTCCCATCTCCCAGGAGGAACCATCCATAGATAGGTCCATATAGACTCCTATCTCCCAGGAGGAACCATCCATAGATGGGTCCATATAGACTCCCATCTCCCAGGAGGAACCATCCATAGATAGGTCCATATAGACTCCTATCTCCCAGGAGGAACCATCCATAGATGGGTCCATATAGACTCCCATCTCCCAGGAGGAACCATCCATAGATAGGTCCATATAGACTCCTATCTCATTGGAGGAACCATCCATAGATAGGTCCATATAGACTCCTATCTCATTGGAGGAACCATCCATAGATGGGTCCATATAGACTCCTATCTCATTGGAGGAACCATCCATAGATGGGTCCATATAGACTCCTATCTCATTGGAGGAACCATCCATAGATAGGTCCATATGGACTCCCATCTCCCAGGAGGAACCATCCATAGATAGGTCCATATATACTCCTATCTCATTGGAGGAACCATCCATAGATGGGTCCATATATACTCCTATCTCATTGGAGGAACCATCCATAGATGGGTCCATATAGACTCCTATCTCATTGGAGGAACCATCCATAGATGGGTCCATATAGACTCCTATCTCATTGGAGCAACCATCCATAGATAGGTCCATATAGACTCCCATTTTGCTGGAGGAACCATCTACAGATGTACCCTGATCTCCATGGAGGAGCCATGCATAGATAGGCCCATATAGACAAGTTCGTATGGCCTTCATTTTCTTCCTCCAACTCTGGTCCTCCTTTGTAGAGTCCTCACCTGAACCTCTGCAGTCTTCCGTCTTTTTTCCTCCTCTGTAGAGTCCTTATCTAAACCTCTACAGTCTTCTGGCTCTGTTCCTCAATGTTCCTTCTCTGTAGAATGCTAAACTTCCTACCTACCTGTTCTGGTCCTCCATGTTAGTTCTCTACAGTCCTCCGGCTTTGTTCCTCCTCTGTAGAGTCCTCACCTGAGCCTCTGCAGTCCTCTGGCTCTGGTCCTCCATGTTCCTCCCCTGATGACGTCATTCTCGTGTTTTAGGATTAGGGATCGGTTCTGTTGTCCCTCAACCACCATTAAGATTCTATCCAATCTCAGATTTGACATCTGGAATATTGATGCTGGATTGTGATTGGTGGGTGAGGGACAATGGGGGGCAGTACAGACAGTCCTAACTTTTGACTCTCTGGTAATGTGTTGTAGAATATTGAAGTCTTCTTCTCCCTGTAGATGTGTGTGTGGAACCGTGTGATCCAGACATCCTGGAACCCATCGCTCTGTGTATGGAGGAAGAGGAGGAGGAGGAGGATGACTCTGTATACTTCCACACCTCGGTATGTACACTTGTAGGGCGAGGTGCAACAAGGGTGTGGCACAGGAAGGGCGGAATGTGGGATGGGCATTGCATGGGTTGTGGGAAGGGCTTAGGGCGGGGTGAGGACGGCGGGAAGGTTGTCCTGTATATTCTCCACTTACTATGTTTTTGGGTTTCAGTCACTTCAGCTGTCTGAGGAAGAGACCCGCCTACTGAAGAAAGAAGGAATCGTCTTACCCCAGCACCTCCCCCTCACCAAGGTTCGACCACACCCAACTTCTCCACCTATCAGAGTCTTCTTCTCCCCATCTCCACCTACAATAGTCTTCTACTCATCTCCATCTATCAGAGTTTTCTACTCCTCATCTCCACCCACCAGATTCTTATCCTCCCCTTTTCCACCTATCAGAGTCTTCTCCACCTATCAGAGTCTTCTCCACCTATCAGAGTCTTCTTCTCCCCATCACCTTTGAGAGTCTTCTCTTCCTCATCTCCACCTATCAGAGTCTTCTCCTTCTCCTCACACCTGATGACCTCATCTCAGTTATCTCCTGCCCCGCCCCCAGACTGGTGAGAAGTCTCCGGTACATGGAGGATCTCTGTAAGGGTCCAAACCTTCATTCAGCCATCGCATCCTCATTACAGAAGCCACACCGGACTCTTCATTGGGCCTCTCATGTCACAGGGAACACCGAGGAGGGGTTCTGTGTGGCTTCTGTAATGATGTGATGGCCAAATGAGGATTTGGACCCGTGCCGGAAATCCTACGTTTGCTGGAGACTTCTCACTTTGAACACATTCCGTTTCCATACAGTGGTCACTGCAACACCCACATCCCATCATCCTTCACCCATCATCCTTCACCCATCATCCTTCACCCATCATCCTTCACCCATCATCCTTCACCCATCATCCTTCACCCATCATCCTTCACCCATCCTCCTTCACCCATCCTCCTTCACCCA
The DNA here is from genome assembly GCF_965119305.1 of Pelophylax lessonae. Classification (NCBI taxonomy): domain Eukaryota; kingdom Metazoa; phylum Chordata; class Amphibia; order Anura; family Ranidae; genus Pelophylax; species Pelophylax lessonae. Next base: position 894,803,844 of record NC_138768.1, on the reverse strand, counting down.
TCCTCCTTCACCCATCCTCCTTCACCCATCATCCTTCACCAATCATCCTTCACCCATCATCCTTCACCCATCATCCTTCACCCATCCTCCTTCACCCATCCTCCTTCACCCATCATCCTTCACCCATCCTCCTTCACCCATCATCCTTCACCCATCATCCTTCACCCATCATCCTTCACCCATCATCCTTCACCCATCCTCCTTCACCCATCCTCCTTCACCCATCCTCCTTCACCCATCCTCCTTCACCCATCATCCTTCACCCATCCTCCTTCACCCATCCTCCTTCACCCATCATCCTTCACCCATCATCCTTCACCCATCATCCTTCACCCATCCTCCTTCACCCATCATCCTTCACCCATCCTCCTTCACCCATCCTCCTTCACCCATCATCCTTCACCCATCATCCTTCACCCATCCTCCTTCACCCATCCTCCTTCACCCATCATCCTTCACCCATCATCCTTCACCCATCATCCTTCACCCATCCTCCTTCACCCATCCTCCTTCACCCATCATCCTTCACCCATCATCCTTCACCCATCATCCTTCACCCATCATCCTTCACCCATCCTCCTTCACCCATCATCCTTCACCCATCCTCCTTCACCCATCCTCCTTCACCCATCCTCCTTCACCCATCCTCCTTCACCCATCCTCCTTCACCCATCCTCCTTCACCCATCCTCCTTCACCCATCCTCCTTCACCCATCATCCTTCACCCGTCCTCCTTCACCCGTCATCCTTCACCCGTCATCCTTCACCCATCATCCTTCACCCATCATCCTTCACCCATCATCCTTCACCCATCATCCTTCACCCATCATCCTTCACCCATCATCCTTCACCCATCATCCTTCACCCATCATCCTTCACCCATCCTCCTTCACCCATCCTCCTTCACCCATCCTCCTTCACCCATCATCCTTCACCAATCATCCTTCACCCATCATCCTTCACCCATCATCCTTCACCCATCCTCCTTCACCCATCATCCTTCACCCATCCTCCTTCACCCATCATCCTTCACCCATCATCCTTCACCCATCATCCTTCACCCATCATCCTTCACCCATCATCCTTCACCCATCCTCCTTCACCCATCCTCCTTCACCCATCCTCCTTCACCCATCATCCTTCACCCATCCTCCTTCACCCATCCTCCTTCACCAATCATCCTTCACCCATCCTCCTTCACCAATCATCCTTCACCCATCATCCTTCACCCATCATCCTTCACCCATCATCCTTCACCCATCCTCCTTCACCCATCATCCTTCACCCATCCTCCTTCACCCATCATCCTTCACCCATCATCCTTCACCCATCCTCCTTCACCCATCCTCCTTCACCCATCCTCCTTCACCCATCATCCTTCACCCATCCTCCTTCACCCATCATCCTTCACCCATCCTCCTTCACCCATCCTCCTTCACCCATCATCCTTCACCCATCCTCCTTCACCCATCCTCCTTCACCCATCCTCCTTCACCCATCATCCTTCACCCATCATCCTTCACCCATCATCCTTCACCCATCCTCCTTCACCCATCCTCCTTCACCCATCATCCTTCACCCATCCTCCTTCACCCATCCTCCTTCACCCATCATCCTTCACCCATCATCCTTCACCCATCCTCCTTCACCCATCCTCCTTCACCCATCCTCCTTCACCCATCATCCTTCACCCATCCTCCTTCACCCATCCTCCTTCACCCATCCTCCTTCACCCATCATCCTTCACCCATCCTCCTTCACCCGTCATCCTTCACCCATCATCCTTCACCCATCATCCTTCACCCATCATCCTTCACCCATCATCCTTCACCCATCATCCTTCACCCATCATCCTTCACCCATCATCCTTCACCCATCCTCCTTCACCCATCCTCCTTCACCCATCCTCCTTCACCCATCATCCTTCACCAATCATCCTTCACCCATCATCCTTCACCCATCATCCTTCACCCATCATCCTTCACCCATCCTCCTTCACCCATCATCCTTCACCCATCCTCCTTCACCCATCATCCTTCACCCATCATCCTTCACCCATCATCCTTCACCCATCCTCCTTCACCCATCCTCCTTCACCCATCCTCCTTCACCCATCCTCCTTCACCCATCATCCTTCACCCATCCTCCTTCACCCATCCTCCTTCACCAATCATCCTTCACCCATCATCCTTCACCCATCATCCTTCACCCATCCTCCTTCACCCATCCTCCTTCACCCATCCTCCTTCACCCATCATCCTTCACCCATCATCCTTCACCCATCCTCCTTCACCCATCCTCCTTCACCCATCATCCTTCACCCATCCTCCTTCACCCATCATCCTTCACCCATCATCCTTCACCCATCCTCCTTCACCCATCCTCCTTCACCCATCATCCTTCACCCATCATCCTTCACCCATCATCCTTCACCCATCCTCCTTCACCCATCCTCCTTCACCCATCCTCCTTCACCCATCATCCTTCACCCATCCTCCTTCACCCATCATCCTTCACCCATCATCCTTCACCCATCATCCTTCACCCATCCTCCTTCACCCATCATCCTTCACCCATCCTCCTTCACCCATCATCCTTCACCCATCATCCTTCACCCATCCTCCTTCACCCATCCTCCTTCACCCATCCTCCTTCACCCATCATCCTTCACCCATCATCCTTCACCCATCCTCCTTCACCCATCATCGGGGGCCTTCCCATCCTCCTCTGTCCATTCTGGTCATGTCTGATTGGGGGTGAATGGATGATGGGGGGTGAATGGATGATGGGGGTTGAATGGATGATGGGGGGTGAATGGATGAGGGGGTGAATGGATGAGGGGGTGATGGGTGATGAGGTGAATGGATGATGGGGGGTGAATGGATGATGGGGGGAATGGATGATGGGGGTGAATGGATGAGGGGGTGAATGGATGAGGGGGTGATGGGTGATGAGGTGAATGGATGATGGGGGGTGAATGGATGATGGGGGGAATGGATGATGGGGGGAATGGATGATGGGGGGTGAATGGATGATGGGGGGTGAATGGGGGGTGAATGGATGATGGGGGTGAATGGATGATGGGGGGTGAATGGATGATGGGGGGTGAATGGGGGGTGAATGGATGATGGGGGTGAATGGATGATGGGGGGTGAATGGATGATGGGGGGTGAATGGATGATGGGGGTGAATGGATGATGGGGGGTGAATGGATGATGGGGGGTGAATGGATGATGGGGGTGAATGGATGATGGGGGGTGAATGGATGATGGGGGGTGAATGGATGATGGGGGTGAATGGATGATGGGGGTGAATGGATGATGGGGGGTGAATGGATGATGAGGTGAATGGATGATGGGGGGTGAATGGATGATGGGGGGTGAATGGATGATGGGGGTGAATGGATGATGGGGTGAATGAGTGGGTAATGGATGATGGGGGTGAATGGATGATGGGGTGAATGGATGATGGGGGGTGAATGGATGATGGGGGGTGAATGGATGATGGGGGTGAATGGATGGGGGTGAATGGATGATGGGGGGTGAATGGATGATGAGGTGAATGGATGATGGGGGGTGAATGGATGATGGGGGGTGAATGGATGATGGGGGTGAATGGATGATGGGGGTGAATGGATGATGGGGGTGAATGGATGATGGGGGGTGAATGGATGATGGGGGGAATGGATGATGAGGTGAATGGATGATGGGGGGTGAATGGATGATGGGGGGTGAATGGATGATGGGGGGTGAATGGATGATGGGGGGTGAATGGATGATGGGGGTGAATGGATGATGGGGGTGACAGTGCAGCCGTGATGATGGGGGGTGAATGGATGATGGGGGTGAATGGATGATGGGGGTGAATGGTGGGGTGAATGGATGATGGGGGGTGAATGGATGATGAGGTGAATGGATGATGGGGGGTGAATGGATGATGGGGGGTGAATGGATGATGGGGGTGAATGGATGATGGGGGGGTGAATGGATGATGGGGGGTGAATGGATGATGAGGGTGAATGGATGATGGGGGGTGA